>NC_137463.1:157973984-158614748 GCF_964235325.1 Thermobia domestica
ACACATGTGTTGCAAACCCCTGTCATCGCGTATCGTTCGTAGTATAGGGCAGTGGATTAAAGCGTCAACAACACCAGTTTGTAGTTAAGTGAACATGGCGCAATTTGTGCCTGATAAAGTGTTTTTGCGGGGTGTCCTGCTGCATTACTTTAACATGCAGAAAAGTGCGACTGAAAGTCATCGTATTTTGGTGGAAGTGTATAGTGACCATGCTCTAGCTGAGCGAACGTGTCAGAAGTGATTTGCACGGTTTAGAAGTGGTGATTTCGGCTTGGCAGACCAAGAGCGAGCTGGACAGCCAAAAAAATTTCAAGACGAAGAATTGACAGCATTGTTCGAGCAGGATTCGTGTCAAACGCAGGAACAACTTGCAGCAGCATTAGGCGTTGATCAAACAACAGTCTCCAAACGCTTGAAAGCCATGGGAATGATTCAAAAGATGTCACATTGGGTTCCACATGAATTGAAAGACAGAGACGTTGAAAGACGAAAAACCATTTGCGAATTGCTGCTTCAACGACAGAGCAGAAAGGGGTTTCTGCATCGAATTATTATGGGTGATGAGAAGTGGATCCATTACGAGAACCCTAAACGAAAAAAGGCCTGGGTGAAACCAGGTGAACCAGGTCCATCACAACCAAAACGAGATATTCACTGTGCAAAGGTTATGCTGTGCATATGGTGGGATATGAAAGGTGTGGTGTACTATGAGCTGCTGCAACCGGGTGAAACTATGAATGGAGAACGTTATCGACGACAATTAATGCGTTTGAAGCAAGCTCTGGCCAGAACACGACCAGAATGGGAGAACAGACATGATAAACTTATTGTTCAACATGATAACGCTCGCCCACATGTCGCAAAACCGGTCAAAACCTATTTAGAAAATGTCGGATGGGAAGTTTTACCCCACCCGCCGTATTCACCAGACGTTGCTCCTTCGGACTACTACTTCTTCGATTGCATGAACAACGATTTGATTGGACAGCGGTTTACTTCTTCAGAAGATATCGAAACATGGGTCTCTGACTGGATCGTTTCCAAGGATGAGGACTTCTTTCGCCACGGAATCCGTACATTGCCTGACAGATGGGCGAAAGTGGTGGCTAGCGATGGACAATATTTTTCTTAAGGTATTTATGTATTTTGTGTTTGTACTACAGCTTCAATGTGTGCGTACCAACCGCACGAATTAATTCCTAGACCAAATATTTACTCCTTCAACAAACTCCCGACCTCAGAAGGGCAAGCCATAAGTTAGGTAATAAAGTCATATAACGAACACAACCATATCGCTCTTCTGAAATTCTCGTGTGTATGTTTAAAAATCTACTGTTGTTCCACGCCAACCAGTCTATATTTTTTGTTGTATATACCTTCGAAGTGAAAGATATTCATTATTACATTTGTTGGTGGTTGGACTCGTGAGTCAGAAACTACTATCAATAAAGAGTTTGTTTTGTCTACTATCCCTGCGATTAGAAGGGCCTTATCTAAAAGATATTTCATTTGTATATGAGAAAAGAAGAAAGTTTATTTTCTAAGAATAAAATAAATATTTTCAATGTGAAGCTAACATTAAGTTTCGAAGAGGACCTAAACAGAAGAATTTGTTACCATTTACATCAGTTTTCAGACAGTTCACTATACTCTGAAATGGGAAGAAATCAAACTGGGAAACATTTTACTAAAGAGACTTCGACAGAAAGTGCAACATGTAAATATTGCAAGGTTAAAATAAAATAAAGAACAAAGGTAACACAAACGTGTTATGGAAACATTTAAAAGCACAGCAACCTACTATATCAGTGAATCCTAAAAAAAGTTTTAACGAATTTTGGATATTCAATTTTATCATCACAATTTCAGATGTAGGTTTGGTTACGAATCAAGATCTGAGATTCGAATTTCGGATCCAGATCCAAGATCCGGATCCAGATCCGAATTTCGGATCCAGATCCGAGATCCGGATCTGAGATTCGGATCCGGCAAGATCCGGATCCGGATCTCACTGGATCCGGGATATCCGGATCCGAAAATTTTTGGCCATCCCTAACACACACATGCTATTGCTATTGTTTGGCTTATTTCTGAGGAACAAAGAAAAAATTTAAGCATTTATATTGGACAGTCAGCGCGAAAATTTCCCTGGATTTTCACGTTTTATCGAAATCTACAAATTTCCCTACATTAGGCAAATTTCCCTCGAACTGCGAATCCTGCTTTTGAACCGAAGACCATGCGTTGAAGAACCCTGCTACACCAACAACATTTATGCAAACTAGTAGTTAAAATCGGCAATTTCCCTGAATAATGTTTAACATCTGACAAAGCAGGTAGCGACATCTAATAGCATAAATGTTTATTATTAGAATTAGCGTATCGGACAGACCAAGACGTTTGCTTTTTATTATTAAGATTGAAAGTTAAACATTCAGAGCCTGCCTTACTAAAAATACAAAATTTACCATTTTTCTTTTGCTTGTTTATTCATTGAAAGGAGATAATGAATTGCAAGTTACTACAATCATAGATAATGTTATTCTACAACAGTAAATATAAACCTGAAGAAAATTCAGTGTTGCCATCCATAGAAATTACAGTGTTGCTAGAAAAAACAACGCCCCTAAAATCTAAGATAAGGCAGTGACTAGAGGAACGATCTCAACTGCATTTTGTTACGTATCATGTTATTTTGGTTTCCTGTGAACTACTTTTTAAATAATAATTGTATTTAGTTTGTAATAAACAAAATAGTTTTAACATACAGTTATTAAAACTAAATAATAATGTTATTTAAAAAGTAGTTCTCAAGAAACCAAAACATGATACGTAACCAAATGCAGTTGAGATCGTTCCTCTAGTAGCTGTCTTAACTTCGATTTCAGGGGCGTTGTTTATTCTGACGACACTGTAATTTTTATGGATGGCAACACTGGAAATCCTTCAGATTCATATTTTTAGTTGTAGAATAACATTATCTATGATTGGGGTAATTTGCATTTCATTATCTCCTTTCACTGATGAATAAACAAGCAAACGAATGGTAAATTTTGTATTATTTTTAGTAAGGCAGGCTATTAAAAAGAGAAGTTTCATTATTCAAAAAAATTTTAATATTGTTTAAGATCATTGTTAATTCATAAATTCCTTTCTTGAAAAATCAACAATCGAAGTTGCTAAGTATTAAGTTTCTTTTATTTGTGCGGTATGGTTGAATGTAGTGTGTATAGTCCCCCCCCCCTTTTTTTTCTAGTGACGTTGAGGCCAAAAACGTTACTAGGAATGAAAATGAGCTTGTGAACGAGGACTAGCATGAATGTTAAATCAATATGCTAGTTTCTAACTTGGCTGTTAAGATTACTTAGGGGCAACAGAGGGAAGGGGAACAGCGCCCTCGAATAAATCTCTCTGTGAAAAGGAAGCTTTGACGGTTGTTTACCTTAATGGTATCTTCCTGAAGTTCCTTACAAAATGCTAAATAATAATAATAATAATAATAATAATAATAATAATAATAATAATAATAATAATAATAATAATAATAATAATAATAATAATAATAATAATTGGTTTTGCGTATACTGGCAATGATGATTTCGAGGAATTTTTACAGTAGCACAGAACGATTCCACAGGGAATTTCAAATTGGCAGTTGCGGAGTTGAATGAAGAAACTGGAAAGTGGAGTAAAATATTGCATTTATTGGTTTAAACCTAGTGTCTAGATTGTCTGCCAAATATAAATTAGCTTCTGTAACCAAGATGTCATACGGAAATATAGAAACAAACAGGTAATCTCTTGTCTTGAGGTTGGAAGTGACATGCGCCATGGCTATTAGCATTTATTTGTTAAGAAAAAGGGAACAAGCAGAAATCAGTTCCCGTGGATAGGTGGGAGCGTGGTGGGCTAGTAGTTCTTATACTATTTTGAAAAAAGATCGAATCCCATCCCACCCCATCCTTTTTTTTTTTTTTTTTTTTTACAAAACATAATAGAAAGTGTATAATGTTCATGTTAAATAAGAACCAAAGCAATATAAGGAAATAACTTAATGATATTTTCCTTTAATGACGTATTTTAGGATTAGAGTACTATTGTTAATAGCTATCGTTTTCAGTTTAGACCCTATGCTGTTGTATAGTTTCTTCTCTCATCCTCTTTTGTTGGGAAAAGAACAATTTTGTCTCCAACAAAGTGTGAAGGAAATATGTAGACAGAAATAGACATCTTATTATCAAACGTGATTTATCGTGATGAAATGGCAAGTTTGCCATTATTTTTTTTAAAAAAAAATAGCAAATTATTGAAGTTGGTTTCTTTTTAGCTTTCAGCTAAAATATATATTTTCTTTATAAGACTTTATAAGGCAAGGTGAGCAATCATACCCATCAATTTAACTAGGGAGTGAAATATATATTTTTATACAAATATTTTACAGGTTTAGTTTCGTGAAACACCAATACACCATGGTCTCGCTTATCCGACCTTCGTTTATTCTATATACCGTATTATCTGACATATCATTGCAGATAAAAAAAATAGCATCTATCGGTAAGAAGAACTGCAACTTGTGGTCTTAATGTATTTTTTGACGCTCTGGAATCTATCGCCTAGCGCGGACGTCTACCCCATGCCTTGTATGTCTATCATTCAGTGCAGACACGTATCCAAGTTTTCTTTTCGGAGGGCTCCAATACGAATCTTCGTAAGCACGTAATTCTAATATTTTAAAAATTAAATAAAATATCATACTACCACTACTACTACTACTACTACTACTACTACTACTACTAATAATAATAATAATAATAATAATAATAATAATAATAATAATAATAATAATAATAATAATAATAATAATGCAACAGTTCTGTATTTCTCTTAAACTTTTCATACTTTTCATTTATAAACCGATTTACTTTGAACAAACTGCATTGTAGCATAAACAAAGTAAAACATATTTTCAGAGACATACTATAACTAAGGAAAACTGTCTGCTACGTATAAATCACAACAAAAATAGCAAGAAGACAATGAGTGTATCGTTCTAATATATTAAAGCTGTAAACAAAACGGAAACGAAATGTTAATCCTATTTAAAAGTGTTCTTTAATTCCACCTGGAATCAATGGCATTACGGTGTGTTCTTAGAATTATAACAAGACAACACATTGCCCAAAGTTTGGACACTGACTCAAAGTAAATTGATATAAAAGAACGTCAAAAGGGTAAAAGCAAGTTTATTAAAAAAGTGCTTGAGCTTGGGAGGGGGACAACCCCCAGGACCTCACGCTAGATACGTTCCTGATTCAGTGCAGTGCATTTATATGTTATAAAACATGATTATGAGATACGTAATATGTAAAATTAGTCTATATCGTAGTTTTACTTTTAATAGGTCTTTTCTTAACACATCCATATTATCCGGCGTTCTGCCTGCCTGTTTATGCCGGATAAGCGAAACTCTGTATTTACCAAGATAGCATATACGTGAACTAGAATTGTATCATCCTAGAACAGACAATAGTGTGAAATGCTTATATTAAAAGGGTGGAATAAAAAAAAAAAGCATAAGTACTGTTTTGACAGCGTAAGAACAAATTAAATACAACTCAATATATTTCCTAGGTTTTAAATTATCATCTTGTGTGTCGATGTGTATTCTTTTTCAAACATAGTTTTAAAAGTCATACCATTCGCAATATTCCTAAAGAAATCAAAAGATAAACTTCCATGTGCCTCTTGTAGCAAAGCGGCTAAAGTCCGAAATCCGATTCTCACGTTAAAGTATAGATAAAAAATCGCATAAAAGGAGTGTTAAATAAACCAAAACAAATAAATCAATCACTCAAACAAAGCATACAATATTACGAAGATATCAAGGATATATTATTTAAAAGAAGTTGGAGCGACTGAAATGTCCATCTTAGGCCTACCGCTCACTGGCAACATTTTGTCGGGCAACTATCTTGTTGCTCTGGCTAAATGCATTGAGTCTTATGGGAGTCCGCTCACTGAGGCGACAGTGACAGAAAAGTTGCCGAGGTGTCGCCAAGCAGGGCGACAGCAGGGCAACAGCTCGGCGACGGAACAGTTGCGCAACATCTAAAAATGCATTGAGTCTTATGGGAGTCCGCTCACTGAGGCGACGGCGACAGAAAAGTTGCCGAGGTACCTCCAAATAGAAAGGTAAAAAATAAATGTTTTCTACAAGTTTTTTTTCACGTAACAGTTCGTTCCGTGTGTAGCGCGTGAAAAGAAGTGTTCGCAATGGAAACATACATTCTTTGATTAGTGACTAGCATGTCTTTAGTGATAAAGACTATGAAAAATTAATTGAGGATATAGAGCAGCGTTTCCCAACCTTTTTCAACTTGCGGCACACTACGGGTGTAACTTGAATTCTCGCGGCACAGTCATAGATATTATTATTATTATTATTATTATTATTATTATTATTATTATTATTATTATTATTATTATTATTATTATTATTATTATTATTTGCAAGTATAAAATACCACAGTATTTCTTTTCTGTGATTACTGATCTCCTTCTCACAGAGATGAAAGCTCGATCACTGGTTTTCCCCTATGCTAATTCATTATGATGATTTTTTAAATTCTAATTTTAAAATAGCAAAGAATTGCAATGAAATATAGGACTCAGATTTTTAAAAATATGCTTTCCTTTTCGAAAACTGTATCCAACCTTTCACTAAGAACGAAGATCACTAAATAACGAACCAACAAACAAATGTCTTATACTTTTAACTTTGCTGTTTTTACCAAAATCGGTGCTTATTATTGCAATCACACAGCTTGCGATACTTCAAAGTCAGAACATACCTGTTGAATAAACTGTTGTTCTGTCATTCACGTGCGAATGAGTGTTCTACGAACGTTCACTTGACGCGTGCCGTACAAGTGCTTCCATTTCTCGGTGTTAGTATAACTCTCAATTGAAGCGTAACATAGCAGCTAACCGCGGAAATGAGTACGAGCCAAAATACTGTCTGCTACACAGTAACAGATGTAGAATAATATATTACAATTACAGAAATTTTTTCCATGGTAGAAATTCATAGTAATGTGAAATACAAAAATATACATTTTTTCGTATGTCTTGCAATTTGGTTGCTATAGAATTAATAATTTTGTTTTGATTTCCTCGCGGCACACCAGCGGTCCATTCGCAGCACACCAGTGTGCCGCGGCACACCGGTTGGGAAACGCTGATATAGAGAAACGCTCAGCGTTAAAGAAAAAGTTATGGAAGGAAGTGTGTTTCGCTGTTATAAGAAACTAGAATGAGCTTTCCAGCCAAGAAAAGAAAAAAAAACACAGGTAGATACATTTTTTGATAATGACATATCGCTGTCATACTACACACTACTACTTTCATTAATTTCCCACAACTAGAAAAAAAATACAGATAAAATTATCATTTTCAAGTTTTTTTCCATTTCAAATATAAAAAATAAGAAAAACTGTACTGTATAAAAATGGCCGATTTTAAAACGTGAAGAATACGCGGGAAGAACGAAGAAAGCCAATTTTTATTTTATGGCTATACATAGAAGATTGAGAGTGCAGTTACTGTACAGTGTTGTCGGATTGCCGCTTTTGTTAGTTTTGTTCTGTTAGTTACTTCCAGTCGTTTTATATTTTCGTTATTCTTGTTATATTTTGATTCAAGTAATTGTTCCCGTTTGTATTAGCTTACACAATGCCGTTATTTTTGTCACTGATTGACGTTCAGGGACGTCATTTAGGGAGGGCAGGAGGTGCAATTGCTCCCCGAGAGTTTGAGGAATACATATACTTTAATCAATTGTCTACTAATATACTAGTACAAAACGTGAAAATCTTATGTCGGTGGTGCTCTTGCCCCCCTAAAGTGAAGACTGAAATAACACCCCTGTTGAGGCTACCTTCGAAAGTTTATTTAAATTTATTTATTTAACCATTGGAATGGGCAGTAGTTTTTTTAATGTCCGAAACCAGCGATTATATGAACTGTTCCGGTTGCCGATTATGTAAATTGTGATATGAAATGCTCGGCAACTTTTCTGTTGCCGTCGCCAGTGAGCGAGGGTATGGCAACAAAACTGTTTTGTCTCCGTGAAGTTGCTGACTGCAGGCGACAGCGACGAGATAGTTGCGCAACTGTTTTGTCGCCAGTGAGCGGTAGGCCTTAAATTAATCTCTTTCAAAGGTTAAAAAAAAGAAAAAAGAAAAATTGAAAACTACAATACCAGGTTTAATCAGCAGTCTCTGGCTGAAGTTACCCTGCCAAGAAGTTACTGAAATACCAGAAAAGGCAGTAATCGATGATAGAGATTAGAATAATATTGTAAGTAGGGAAGGGTTTTATACTTCAAATCATAGATAGTATATATCATCCTTTGAGGAGTTATATTGAAATGCATACCGTTGCTGAGCCTTTAAAGAGTTCCATGTGCAGATTTTGCTCAAAGTATGATTTTACAGATGTAGGTGCAGTTTGGTATTGAGCTTTGAGCATATACCTACAATCGTGCTGACCGCACACCATCCCAAAGTCGTGAGTGCCACAAGTTCTCTTCTATGCCTTGGCACAATAAGAGCTGTTGCGTTCAAAGAAAGAGAGAGAGAGAAATAACTTAAGTCCATTGCACTTACATGTGTTAATAAATGTTATCTTATGTTTATAAATTATGTAAATAATCGTTTCGTTTTCTGTTTATTTTCTGTTTATTATTATTATTATTATTATTATTATTATTATTATTATTATTATTATTATTATTATTATTATTATTATTATACATTTCTTAACATGTTGATTGTCATGTGTATGGAATTCCATACATACGCCTCTCCCGTGCAGCGCTGAGTGTGTAATTTTCCATACACAAACAATATCTTCGAAGTTTGTTGTGTTCATTCTATAGGTGTGTATGTAATTAGATACGTATGACGAAGTCAAAATTTAATGCCCATGCCACGTATATGCAAAACCATACACAAAGAAATTTATGAACAAAGACATTTATGTCGCTTAAAGAAAGGAGAAAACAAAGTATTACTGGCGAGTGTTGCCCGTGGTGCACAGGTGATAACGGTCAACAGTTTTAAATTTAAACAAATAGAGTTTTAATTAAGCACGAATTTAACTTATAGTGTGCAGTGGGGAAGGCTCAGGAGTTCGCTAGGATCGTTACAATATCGAACCCCGTGAACTGCACTGCAAACCTGTCCGCAAGCCCTCAGCAATGCTCAACAGATATTGTGTTCTAATGTTCATTTCAGTGCAAACCTACATATGAACTTCAATTCTCGCCCTCAAACGAAGGTACAGATATTCATGATTTGCAGTATTATTATTTTTTAAATAAAATTCTCGCGAACCGTATTTCTAAATCGAAAGGTCGGGAGCCTCTCTCTCACCCACTATATTTTCCTAATATGTCTCCCAGCAATTACATTTTTTCGTATAACAATCACTTCTTAGTAGGATAGTTTTACCTAGAGACCACTGATTAATCTGGTATTGTATTTTTCCCAGTTTTACCTTTACAATTGAAAATCATCAGTTGAACATTTCAGTCGCACCTACCTAATATAAGCAACGTTTCTTCGATAATTTCGTAACATTGTATTATTAATTAGCTTGGTTGGGCTTACTTAAGAACTTTTTCTACGTGTTATCTATACCTTAACGTTGGATGAAAATACACTAGCTCTCGCCGGGAATAAAATCCAGAACCAATGCATTTGAACTATTTGGCCACAACAAGGCACATTTAAAAAGAATTTCGATTTCGTTATGAAAATTGTGATTAGGTGTAACATTTAAAAATAATAATAATAATAATAATAATAATAATAATAATAATAATAATAATAATAATAATAATAATAATAATAATTATTATTATTATTATTATTATTATTATTATTATTATTATTATTATTATTATTATTATTTATTTATTTATTTATTTATTTATTTATTTATTTGTACTTTACACCCAAAGGCAATTACAAAGTACAAAGTTTGTACATCATTATCGAAGGATATGCAACCCAACTTCAAATATGGAACTAACATTGGTAACACGAAATAGTACTATAAATCTTTTTTTTTTTTTCCTTTCCATATGTTGTACAAAAATATTTTACAATTTATCATTTAGTAACTGAAAACACTTTCGCTTAAAGGTCTTAAATTCATACTGAAATAAATCCAATCCCATAGACTCAATTTTGTTACCTGCATCACATAATTTACACAGTGGTGAATTCCTGTTTACATTTATTCTGTTTTCAGGCATATAAAAAACCTGTATACCTCTCAGATTTTGCCGAGGACAATAAAAAGGTAATCTGCTTAATAAGAATGCATTTTCTTCCTTGTTATCGATTATTTTTTTAAGATATAGTACTCGCTGTATAAATCTCCTATTCTCAAGTGACAATAATTTGAATTTTTTTAAAAGTTCATCATAAGGAATATAACGAGTTTGAATACCATATATTTTATATGCAGTATATCTCAATAACTTATTTTGAACTTTTTCTATTTGCTGTTTCCTACACTGATAAAATGGATCCCAAACAATAGATGCATATTCTAGTTTCGATCGAACAAATGCATTATACAACGATAAAATAGTCCCCTGATTTTTAAAATAACGACTTGACCTCTTAATAAAACCCAGCATTTTAAGAGCTTGGTTAGTTATTATATTTATATGATGTTTAAATTTCAAATTAATATCAAACCAAACACCTAAATCTCTTATAATTTCCTTTCTTTCTAACGTCTGATTTCCAATAGTATATTCAAATATTGTGCGTGCTTTATTAAGAGTAAAAGTCATTACATAACATTTTGAAATATTCAACTGAAATTTATTTCTGCTACACCACTCATTAAGCCTATTAACATCTGTTTGTAATTTAATACAATCACTTTCCGTGCGGATTTCTTTGTACAATTTGGTATCATCTGCAAATATCAAGCATGAACTATGTTGAAACATTTTGGGTAGATCATTTATCATAATAAGGAAGAGTAAAGGACCCAAATTTGATCCTTGAGGTACCCCAGAATGCACTTTGAATTCCTTAGATTTAATATTATTAAAAATAACATATTGAATTCTTTCATTCAAATACGAATGAAACAATTTGACCAGTTCTTGCGATATACCAAGCGTTCTCAGTTTACCAAGAAGTACCCCATGATTAACCAAATCAAAAGCACGTTTAAAATCTGTATATACTACATCTACTTGATACCTTTTATTCAAAGAATCATTAATTACTTGATTTATAGTCAGCAAATTTGAAATAGTTGATCTATTGCGTCTGAAGCCATATTGAGAATCCGATAAATTCGTAGATACGTGATTAAACATATGTTTATAAATGATTGCTTCGAATATTTTAGCAGGAGATGATATTAGATTTATTGGTCTGTGATCTTGTATTAATCTTACTGGATTAACCTTAGGAACCGGGCAAACCGCTGATATTTTAAATTTCGCAGGAAATTTACATTGAGTCAAAGACAAGTTAAACAAATAAGTCAATGGTTTAATAAAATATTCTTTACAACCCTTAAAAATATAGGACGGTATACTATCATGGCTAAACGATCTTTTACTTTTCATTTTGTCTATTGCTTCTCCAACTTCAGCTTCGCGGATCTTGTCTAAAACCATTATATCTAAGAAATATTATTTAAGAAAGGACAGGGATGAAACGCATTGAATTTTTTCTCTCGAATTTCTTAAACTGACTCATGTTAGGCTGCAGCTATTACTGAAACATTTATTTGGAAAATGCGAATAAAATAATGTGTTTTGGAAAAAATTGTTCGAAGAAATTTTAGGACCAAAAGTAAAGTACCCATTAGTCATATTTCCTTACAAATAACTTATGCCATATATTAGAATTATTAAGGAAATAATTGTATGTGAACTATGAGCAAAAGCGTCTGAATAATTTCTAAGACAGTCGTCGAAAAAGCCATCCCAATAATAAACTATCACTTGTAGATCTTTTCAGAACAAACGAATTGTGCTATGTTGTTACTGTTTTCATGAAACATTTATTTGTGAAATATGAACAAAATCGCCTGAGTCGTTCTTGACAAAATCGCAGGGTAAAACTTATTCCCAAAAGTGATATACTACTTCTAGATTTTCAGGATGATGGAATTATATCATTAGGTTATTTATGTAACATTTATTTATGAAATATGAACAACAAACATCTCCTGAGTTATTTTTGCGAAGTCATCGGGAAAAACTTACCCCCAAAGGAAAACTATTCTATCTGTAATTCTGAGGATAAAAAAATAATAAATAATGTATATTGTAAATTATTTATGAAATCTGTTCACGTAATTCGAGTCTTTTTAAGCAAATCGTTGGAAAAAAATTCACTGTCAAAGTAAACCTCTTTTGGGTTTATCTTTTCGGAACAAGCAAGTTATACCATATTGTAAGGTTACTACTGAAATATTTATTACTGAAATTAGAAGAAATTCGTCTCAGTTATTACTAAAGACCGGATGTTAGTCAAAATGCCTATTCTTTAATCTTAAAGATATGATCAAAAATAACGTTTTAAAGTTTATATGAGGAGGGTATAGTTTCAATTTAAGCTAATTTTATTTTGCCTATTTCGCCCCTTCCTGCCTAAATAATTGCTTTAGTGCCTAACATTGCCTATTCTATGCATTTTCTTCAAAATAAAACTTTATTGGCGTCCTATTCTATATATAGTCTGTCCTATTAATACGTACAAAAATTTAAGGGTAGATAGCTGATGTCAAACCAAGGAAAAAGTCCTCTTCAACTTTGGCCAAGAGTCCATAGTTTCAGAGATATAGGGTGCCGAATGCGTGGGAAAATGAACTTGAGAGATCTCTATCTTCACTATCCTAAACGATAGAGCAAAGGCGGTATGGTCAAGTCAAAGACATCCAATGTGATCTATTCAGCAATCCTTACGCCGCAATCGTGAAACCTGTAGGAAAGGAATTGGAGAAATCTCGTCAATTCTCTTGAGAAAGAGAGGTCTAAATTATCGTTGTTCGAAGACTATAGAAACAGCAAACAGTAATTCGTTGTCGTCAATGTGATATCTTCAACGAATTCAACATGGCGCGGGAATTTTGTAATTAGCTATGTGGGGTTGCAGAACTGCAACATCAGTAAGAGGTAAAAACATATGCTTTAGTTACCATAAATGAGAGAGGCGGGCCAATCGAGGTGAACAGCAGCAGCACAGTGTGTGTATACCTGCAATAGGAATTGGCGTAAGAACATGAATGAAAAGAGAGTGCAGTGCAGTAACCAAAAATATAGAAAATATGAGAAACTGCTAAACTGCTAAAAAGAACATGCACATGAGGAAAAGTGCATACTAATCAGCATGCAAGTTGTACAACAGGTAGTGATGAGCAAATGCAAGACCAAGACCAAGACCCGAATGGTAGCAGTAGGTTAAAAGAAAGAATTTTAAATATAATTAACAGGAGAAAGAGGAACTGGTTTGGACATTGGCTGAAGAGGAACTGTATTATGAGAGACGTGTTAGAGGGTATGATGAAAGGAAAGAGAGGGAGAGGTAAAGGAGACTGTAATAAAACAGAAAATTGCTACGTTAAGATGAAGAGACTAGCTAAGGACTACAGTACATCGAAGTTTCTCAGTTGGAGCAAGTAACCTGTCAATAATGACAGAATAGCTATGATGATGATGATGATGATGATGATATGTTTAGCAATATTCATCAAAAAAGATAGAAAAAATTAAAACAATATTGATTATAATCAAACCAGGTTTAAAGAAATCTTCAATAGTTTAAGTTTACTGCTGCTTTAATGGAAATAGTTCCTGGGCTTCGTTCCTATGCACTGATAAAAGATTTTTTTTCAGTCCTGAAGTGTTTCTGTTTTTCATTTTTATTACCACTTTATTCTTAATTTTTTTTTGCATAGTTTGAATAACCCATAGGCAGGGCTAGTTTTACCCATCTGGAGGCCCGGGGCTAGAAAAAGTAATTATGTGACCCCTGCTGACAACACATAATATATTTCTGTGAAAGTACAGTAAGAAAGTTAAGTGAATATGTTTCATATTTTTGGTCATATTTTATGATGATGATTCAATCTTCACGATTCCTTTTAGATAGCCAGTTGATATTTTGATCAGAGTCGAAGCCCCTGTCCACCTGGAAGAAAGGTTTAAGTGTATTCCAGATAACACATACGTAGAATAGTCTCTGATTTCCCTATAAGTAATCCTCATTGTTTAAAAACGCAGGAATGCATCGTAATCCAACACCAATGACACACTTCTTTATTTGCAACATGCTTTGATTAGAATGACATGACACTTGTGTGGCTTGAAAACGAGTAATAACTACAGAAAACGCGAACAACCGATTCAGAAAACTGTAGCTATATGCTATAGGGACAAATCGACTCACACCCGAATTGTATTAACTACTGGGAACACATTCACTCCAGCTATATTTTTACTGAAGCCAAGCAATTCAAGTGAAAGATGTAATGATTTTTCCCCTTTTTACATTCTATAAAGAAAATTCAAGAAGTACCGGTATTTGTGCAAGACTCTTGTGCAAGAGTCTTGGTCTTGGTCTTGGTCTTGCAGATATGGTCTTGGTCTTGGTCTTGTTCTTGCACCCCTTGGTCTTGGTCTTGGTCTTGCATCGGGATACCTGGTCTTGGTCTTGGTCTTGGTCTTGGTCTTGCATGCAAGACTCTTGCAAAAACTGCAAGACCAAGACTCTTGCGCTCATCACTAACAACAGGGGTGTGCAAATTGGAACAGTGGGTGGGCCAATCACAGAGTACTAAATGGCGTATCGGGCCTCACTGTAGGTATATCATTTTTAAGACAATTAAATAGTATAATATTAAATGACGGAACATGTTCATCGTAATTTACATAACAATAACACAAAACAACTGTTATATTGGTAACCAAAATACTTACTCACTAAAGAGCAGCGGCGTAGCGTAAGGGAATGCCGGTATGCCCGGTATCCCTTATTAATAAGAAAAAATACGTATTTCATTGTATATAAATTGTTTGCTTGTAATTATCACAATTATTTCCACTGCAATCTTCTGGATGTGCTCTCTCGCCTTACTTTGATAAGCGGAACCTACGCATGCGCGTCACTTAGATGCACATTTTCTATCTTTCCTCTTGTCGTATGCTATGTTCCTTTAGCATCCAGGCCTACTGCAAGAAACGGGGTTTTCGTCTGCTTTCTGTGGAGTGCGCATGCGCAACTACTTGCTTTCTTAACTCCCTTCACCCCTTACAACTCTACATTCTGCTTTAGATATACGCTGGCATATCTTCAAGTATTTCCAACTCTATCTATTTTGAACTAAGCTACAGTTTCTGTACAGAACGTACGAGCGCTAACGTCAAGGAAAGATAACAAAACAGAAATGGCTAGTTCAATGCCTTTTTGAAGCATGTCTGTTATGTAAATAATAGTATAAAAAATAGTTATACTTTAGTCGTAATTAAATGCATCATAATTAAAGACAAACTATTAATCTCATCATAAATACATAGTGGCGTGGCCAGAAATTCTTTGAGGGAGCTCACACACACAAGCATAAATATAAAGCATTCTGTAGAATCACGGTCACCGATCTGGTAGACCATTCTCGCCCCTCGCAAAGATTGCTTGGGCCCTTCAGTCATTGGCACATATCCCGAGGAGATGAGGTGGACATGTCCCCTCCACCCGATTTGAAATTGTGATGATTTGTATCCGAATGCCACAAAGGAAAGTGGGATGAAATTGTTTCCCTTGACTTGTTTCATTTTAAAAAAAGAATCGTGTTTTTTAATATTTCATTATCATTTATTATTGTTAGTCTATTTTCAACTATTTGTTTAATTCCTGTAACGATTCCTACAATGCTATTGTGATCATCATAATTCTGCTCAAATAAGAGTATTGTTGCGCCATACATAGTTGATTTTCTTTCATAGTTTTGGGGAAGTCATTATTTATATTATTACAAAACAAGTGTCCTAAAATTTTAATGTGGATCATTGTGGATGCGTAAATAGAAACATATCAATTATAAATATGAATGTATTCAGGTTTCAAAATGTGTTCACGACACTTGATACGTATCACAATTTTATCTACATCGCCTGGTATATAAGATACAACAGGTTCACCTCAGAAATCAGATTCATCTACCGTAATATGAGTTTCATCACCCTTCCCCCCCAGAGTAAGCCTCAAATATGATCTCCTCCCTCAAATCTGCCCTCCTCCAACTGTTGAAGACAACTCTGATCCTCCACAGCATTGTTTTTCAACTTCATAAATATTTTGAACATCGCTTTAAAAAATGGGAACGGTCTTACCCGTTCCCCGAACGTTGAAGACAGATTTGCGCCCCTGCCTTCAGTACCTGGATATCTGACAACGAAATACATACTCAGAAACAGGCCCCAAGAGCTGGTTTAAGTGTTTTCTATTTACATCTTCAAATGATATACGTATACACTCAGGCCCATATTCACGAATGGGCGTCTGAGTTTCGGACTCAAGATGACAAATTTCTAGGGGTGACTTTTTAAAGAACGAGATTGAAGTATGGTATGCGGAGAAAGAAGCTGCCCACGAGAAAGAAATAAAGGGAACTATACTGGAAACAATGTTCATACAACAGCGGGGCTGTGTTTTCTTGTCACACGGTAGTGGTAAGAAGAAGCTGAGACAATTGCTTATTGGCTTCTGACGTAATCTACGCATTTGCTTCTGTATGCCCACTAGGCCACCATTTAGGGGGTCTCCCCCCTAAATTTTTTACAACCCTATATTTCCCATCGGTATAGCTATGTATTGCTGATTTTAGTAGTATTGTATCGCACAAGTGACTAACTTTGGTATCCCCATTTCGAAATACCACGCTACGCTACTGCTATAGTAAAATCGCTCAAATCGTCCCCACGCGGTATCAAAGGAAGCGGGACACCATTGAAGAAAACCACATGTTTCTTTGTTACATGGGAGGGATAATTCAACAAGTGCTTCCAGTTGAGGGTGGCCCTCCAGTTGACCTGCTGAAAAAGAAAGCGATGTTGCAATTTTCACCCTCTTGCTTACTGATTCTTCAGTGTAGTTTTGGCAGAAAGACAGTGCGTGTTGCTATATGATTTTCAAGTCATATTATATCTAGTTTTTTCGTTACTTTTGGTTTTGTTGTTCTAATTATTCATTGTTTTTTTGTTTCCGTTACTTTTGTTCACGTTTTATTGTGTGTGTGTGTGTGTGTGTGCGCGCGTGTGTTTTCGTTATTTTATTGATAGCTGGCTCCTATTTTAGAAAACATGTGGAGGCCGTGGGATACAAATGAAATAATTCCTCCTGCAGATTTTGCTGCGCGTGATGCTTCGGATCTCGAACAGCCCAGTACTAGCACTTCCGGAGAGTTGAACAAAAGAACAACACAGACTTTAAACAAACAAAGTCAAGCATTTGTCTGCAATGTTCATGACTATGTTAAAAAGAATAATTTGGGAAAAGGAACAATTTCAGAAACAGCAAAAATTCTGAAATTAGACAGAAAAACGGTGAGAAAAATTATACAGAGAGGACCAGTCACGCCAAAGAAGAAAGGGAACAGAAAAGTGAAATTTAATCAAGTGGACGATTTTACGTGTGATTTTATTAGGAGAGTGATTTATCAATTTTATAACAAGGGACAATCTCCAACTGTGAGTGAGCTATTGAAACATTTGAAAGCAGTATCTAGCTTTCCCTACAAGAAAACAACGCTCCGAGAGCTTCTGAAAAAACTTGGGTTTTGTTTTCGCCGCCTTAAAAAGAGGAATCTAGTGATGGAATCGGCTAGAATTGTTGCTTGGCGGTACCGGTATCTGCACAGACTACGTGAACTTCGATCAGGAGGCTATGGTATTGTTTTCCTGGATGAGACCTGGTATGACACCTATGACGTCGTTCGGAAGGGCTGGGATGACGGCACTTGTAATTGTATCTTGAAATCTCCGTCAGCGCGAGGGAAACGCATCATGGTGCTCCACGCAGGAACTAGTGAAGGGTGGGTAGCAAATTGTCTTTATCTATCGGCTAAGAACATTGGTGACTGCAAAGCCGATAGCCATGACGAAATGACAGCAAAGGTATTCGAAAATTGGTTCGAAAATTGTTTGTTAAAAAATCTAAATAAGAAGTGTGCAATTGTCATGGACAACGCCAGTTATCATTCGCGTCTATTGGTGAAAATTCCATCAATGAAGACCAAATTACAAGACATTATTTCCTTCATGAAACAACACAACATACCGGTACCGAACCCTGTCCCCATAAAAGCCGTATTGTTAGATGCAATAAAATCGAGAAATATATAAAAAAAAATACGTGGTAGATGAACTTGCAGCCTCGTATGGACATGAAGTGTTACGCCTCCCTCCCTACCACTGTACGTTAAACCCCATTGAACTCGTATGGGCTCACCTGAAATCTTATGTGAGAAAGAACAACACGTCCCCTACGTTGAGTGCCACTGTGTGTCAGTTATTGCGGGATGGAACAGAAAAAATTGACTCTCAGCTTTGGGCCTCGTGCGTCAATCATACAATGAAAATAGAAGAGAAATACATGAACCATGATAGAGACAGCAGTCAGGAGAGATTTGTAATTCATGTAGGGGATAGTGACGACGATGAGTAAAGGTAAGTCAATTTATTTCTATGGATATGAGTAGAAGTTTTAAATCTAGTGCCAGTGTCCTTTGAAAATATTTAGTTACTATATTGTCTCTTCGTTTCAATTAGCATATAGGTGACACGGTGGCTCTGTAGTAGGTAGCCCTCCCCGCTGGTCTAGTGGTTAACACATGTGCCTTTAGTGTACGGAGTCCCGGGTTCGATTCATGGTGGCAGAGCCTTTGGATTTTTAACTGTACTGTACATGTATGTGTTCGTGACCCTGACGAATTTAGTAAATGTCAAAGAGGCCTTGTATACGAGGAAACTCGGGTTGCTCAGGAAACTGAGGCATGATCGGCTGATTTAAAAAAAAAAAGTGGCAGATCGCTTGCCTTTGGTGTGTGGCGTCCCTGGTTCGATCCGTGGCCAAGCAAGTTTGTGGTAGACAGCATCGTGTTGTCGAGTTTCTTGGAGTACTCTTGTTTTCCCACATTCTCATTCCACCAATTCTTCCATTATCATTCACTTGCCTTAATCTTCCGTCTCCCTTAGTCTAAAGGACATAATCGTGGGACGTTAAACTGAAAGATTTCATTTCAATTCAATTTGCATATGAAGTAATGAAAAAAGAAATCAATCATTAGTTTCATGATATGTGCTTATTTTACTCTTAATAGATACTAGCAGCGTTCACCCCGCTTCGCTGCGGTCACCCCGGAACGCAATAAACTTTGTTACTTAGATAATTTTTACTTTTTCGCTTTCAAGTGATATGATAAAAACCATAGAAGATTGCAGTAAATCTTAACATTATATCGCCTGTCATTTATGTTAACCCGCCCCGCTTCGCTGCGGTCATCCCGGTGCTGGCATATTGTAAAAGTGTCTGTAAAAATAAGCAAATCAATTAAAAAATTTTAAACAGAAGATTCAAGCTATTTTCCGCTGTATATCGCCTGTCATTTATGTTAACCCGCCGAGTGACATGGTCATGCGGGTTGCATATAAATACGTTTATTTTTACCTATGATGAACTAATAACAAAGGATTTGTACGTTATGGACACTTGAATGGTCAATTATCTCAAGACACTGGTAATTAAAAATTAAAGTGATATGATAAAAACCATCTAGGGTCCAAATCCTAATAACCCCCCAAAAATGAAAGAAATTGGTTCAGCCGTATTAGCGTGATGAGCGGACAAAATTTTGTACGTTCTCTTTTATATATATAGATAGGATATTGTTAATATCGTTGTACTTCCATAACGATAACGTTTGTACGAACCAAACATGTTAAGTTGTCCCCCCTCCCTAATGTACAGGCACCATTGCTGCAAGAGCCCGATAAAAAAAAATACAATCTTTCGTTGTCACCCCTAGGAGTCCATCCTTGAACCGCTCCTGTTCACACTACTACATAGGATTCCTTTAATGATTGTTATGTTAGTGATATTATTATTATTATTATTATTATTATTACATAGGCCTAATGTATCCATCGTTGATATAAGTTTAGCGATGGCAACAACGCAAAACCTCGACACAAAACACGTGCCGTTTATGGCTTATTTGGAGTGTTATTTATGAAGGCGGTCAGGGTAAATTTTCTGCCTGAGTACAAAGGAAGCCGGTTGGGGACCAATAGAACGTCTCGACTATAAAGAGGAGCATAATAATGTATTTAGAACTTTGTCGGTACATCGAGCAATCCTTATACCGAGGGAAATTTCCTCGAAAAAGTACCTGCGCTTGCCAATGCTTGTCTTCAAGGCGTTACCACGTTTCGCGCTGTCATCGATGGAAAATTTCCAGTTCACTCTTAACAGGTTTTGTAAAAAAAGAAAAATTATAATTATTATTGTTTTCAATAACTGACCAGACGGCCGGAAGACAGGGTTAGGCGGGCCGCATATGGCCCGCGGGCCGGCTATTGTACACGGCTGTTCTATAGATGAACCAAAATAACGTTAAACTGTGGTTGATGTAACCAATGGGTAAATGGAAATAAAAAGGAAGCTTGCTTTCTTCGTATGCAGAGAGAGAAATCGTCCAGTCAACCCAGAAGATAGTGGTACCAAAATACCAATTTATTTCCTTCGGAGAAAAAAAAAAAAAAAAAAAAGCAACGAAAACAAGCATTGATATGAGAACACCTTTCCTAAAACACTCATTTGCTTGGAATGTGGTACTGAAAAAACTTACTGGGAAAAATTGTGAAATAATAATATTAATCGTAATAATAATAATAATAATAATAATAATAATAATAATAATAATAATAATAATAATAATAATAATAATAATAATCACAGCTTCTTTTTGCTTATAACCATTACACACAACCCTATACACACACACAGAGCGTCTGTTCCAGCCAAGATTCGAATACGGGGCTCTGTGATTGGAAGTCTAATAACGTAAACCTTCCAATCACACAGACTAATACTCAACCACGCGGGATTCTCATAAATGTATAGTTGTGTTTAAGTGAGGTAGTGTCTTAAACCTCTTTTCACTTTTGTTGGATTCAAGTATACAAGAAATCGAGGTGGCAGAATTTGTTCTGAAAGAAACAGATTGCAATCGTCGTATACGGTTGTTACACGCGCCTAGAACAGAAGCTCTGTATGTCTGTAAGACATCAGTAAAACAGGTTATTTTCAACGACACGAAACACAAAATGTATTACAGCGTTTGTACACGTCCCCGGCAATGCCGGATCCGGTTCCGACAATGCCGGCGATGGAATCGGCGGCAATGTAATCAAATGGTAAGTTGCACACGCTTTCCGACCCGGCAAAAAAGCCGGTGGAACTCCCGGCTCCGGCAAATGCAGCCGGACTAGCCGCCGACATGTCGGTGTCGGCTCCGGCTCCGGTTTTGTCGGCGGCAATGTTTTCTTATGCGTGGATGCACACGCAGCCGGTAAAGACGGAGCCGGCTTGCTGAGGTTTCTTCAATCTAGCTACAGTGAGTGAGTGGCAAGGCGTTGTGTATTCTTGTTTCTTTTCCTGTATATGGATTTTTTGTTTACTTCAGTTTTTTTTGTTATTTTCTTTTTTCACATCATATGAATATATAATGAAGAATGAAATAATCAAAATGACTATGAGATACTGCGGCTTGCTATTTACATAAATTATCAGCAAGGGAAATTCGGATCTTGTTTGAACTATCCAACTACGGCAACGCGGAAAGTGAGTTTCACAGATGTATGTATGTATATTAATTTGTTATCATCTACAGCTGAAACTTACTTAAACGATTTAAACAAAGGGGTCATTGGATTCGTTTTGATAGAGAACATGTTTTAGCATATACGAAGTCATAATTTAAAAAAATCAACATGGCGGAAATGAGCAAAATGGAGATACGAAGAAATTATGAATCTAGGATAGTTGTCCAGTGTTTATCCTGTTAATTATGCAACCCAATATGTACGGTATAAATATTTATAATAGAAGTAGGCATTCCCAAGCATAACAAAGGTTGTAAATAAAATTAAAGTAAATAAAAACTACAACACAACTACAGAAAGAACTGAAAATGCACAAACAGAACAAGAAAATTTCCATTCTTGTGGTTGCATACTATTTTACCCTATAGATCATAATAAAAATATTCATGTACTCTGTCTTGTCTGGCGTTTGTTCCATAGAACGATTGTGGACTGAGTGAATAGGCAGCCGCAATGTTGCCTTTCCAGAACCTATTATTATTATTATTATTATTATTATTATTATTATTATTATTATTATTATTATTATTATTATTATTATTATTATTATTATTATTATTATTATTATTTTAAGTAGCTTGATCTCAGCCTGTTTCAATTTTGAGAAATTTAAATAGATGTTAAAATTATGGCAACAAAAGTGAAAAAAAAAGAGAAAGAAACCAAAAGGCCATCCTCCTGTGCACACATCCACACACAAAGAGCAAGTAACCTTGTTTTTTCGATTTTCTGTTTAGTCTCCCCCGAGGGGAAAATATAGAAAAATAATAGTTTGCAAGACTCCTTCCATCAATCATTGATAGCGATTAGGTTTATCCTAAACATTTTCCTTTTGTGTGGATTATCTTTCTTGGTTCCTGCAAGATCATAGTACGTAATTTGGAAGGGGGAAGGAGTGTTTGTTGAAAGAGGGAAAGGAATGCATAAAGAAGAATATCTTGTATAATAGTATGATTTGATTTAATCAACACAAAAGGCTACAGCCGAAATTGCCTATGTTTTTGTTTGACAAGATGCAAGATGGATTGCAAAACGTTATCTATGAATGTTATATCGGTCATACTACATATGTAGGCCTATCTAGAACAAAATCTCCCCTGGAAAAAATCCTCCTATGCTGAAGAAATTATAATTTAGTTCCGTTTCCTCCGTTCGATTCCAGGAATGTACTCGATTCGTCTATCTGCATGCAACTATGCTAACCCGCAGGGGATCAAGGATAGAAGTAGGTCAAGTTGACAGCGGGTGGATTAAACTGATGTTTATCATTTATATGAAACTATTCTGGAGTGTCATACTTTCTGCGTGAGTGTAACTATATGTTACTTATTTCCGCTTGAAGTAGCTTTTTGATTTAGTGGATTGTTTTCTGCAGTGCACTGAAGTCTTGCTTTAGTGACAATTCATTTCATCGTTCATCGAGTGACAATGATTAAACTGTTTCAATACGATGGTTTGAATTTCATTGAATTAGTGGAAATGAGACCTTGTCTATGAGACAAGACTACAGACTCATATAAAGACAAGGTCGAAAAGCAGAAAGCCTGGAGAGAAGTATATACAAACCTTGCACAAGACTTCGACACTATGGACAGAAAGAAACGAGAAGCGACAGGTATGTATAGGATAATATAAAACAATAGTGATTCAAACGCTTTCTGTTTACTTACAGTTGATACATAAAATGTAGATTATATGTAAATGAAAATAAAATGTACAATCGAAGACATAGAAATGGGCCACTTCGATGGTTTCTTCGGGGTACGGACAATTTGCCAGCGGTCAATTTGCCACCAAAATTCGACAAAGCGGACAATTTGCCATCAGTTTTGGCAAATTCTTGACAATTGCCACTACTGGATTGTGGGTTTAAGTATAGGGTTAGTGCCTATTGTGACTTGTCAAAATTAATAATTTAGCCAGTGTTTTTCTGCGAATGCTTTTGATTAGGCCTATATACTTACCAATTTGCAACATACCTTTGTGTACTAAAGAAAAGATATTTGGGAATTTAGATGTTAATGCTCCTACGTCACTTGATTGACGTAATACAATTAATCTTGTTCTTTGCATTGAGCTATTTCTCAGAAGTTGAACGACCTTCTATTTATTGAAGTCAGTCTGTAATATTACAGGGCTATTGCAAAAAAAAAAAAAAAAAAAAAAAAAAAAAAAAGCGCTGAATATGATTACTAATTTGTTGTACTAAGAAATCGAACGTTTGTTTAGACATGCGAAAGTAATTAATCAAAAAAATTCGAATCATATGTCCGCAGCTTTTCATATAATGTATAAAATGACGCACTGTCAACAATGGATGGATCCAAATCTTTCTAGTGTTGCTTTGTTTCCTCTTTCTTCGACGTAAGTACAGCAAGACAAGGAGATATTGTTTATTTATTGCTGGACTCATGTTCTCTCCTTCACGTTCAAACTCAAACTACCTTTCGGCACCGGCATTACCGGGATATGTGTGCAAAGCAGCGCCGGACCGACATTGCCGGAACCGGCCCCGGTTTTGCCGGCTGCGTGTGCAAAGCAGCCCCGGTTCCGGTTCCGGTTCCGGCATTGTCGGTGCCGGATCCGGCATTGCCGGGGACGTGTGCAAATGCTCTTATAGGGAGCTAGCTTTAATGCGAGGCTGAGGAATTCAGAGTTGATTGACAGGTTCCCCACCCCGTCGCCAAGAAACGGTCACTCGACAATCCTGGGCAGGGTTGCCAGTGCGTTATCAAAAAATTCAGCTAATACTCACTTAATTCAAAGAATTTATGCAATTATGCAATCCCTATCGAAGATCCCTGTATACGTGGACACATGCAAAATAGGCTGTGATAACAAATACTTCAGTTTTTTCTCCCTCGCTTCTTCGTCGCACTGCACTATGGCCTTCCTTATTACTTCTCTAGCTTCGCTGTGTATAGTTTGCCCTCTCTTACGCTGTGAAGCCATTGTCAAATGAATAATAAGCAACAAAACCGCAACCACAACAGCACACAACAAATAACCAACTCACACTAACTCTTCAGAATGACATTCATGTGACAAATTTTAACCCTGGCAACGCTGACATATAGAAGGGGGAAAGAGAGTATTGCAAGAGTCAGACAGAAAAATTGTTGAAATTCTTCCCTCTTTACCTCAGCCCCCGCTGGTAAACGAGCTAGCTCCCTATCATGTGCTCCTATAATAAGTAACATTTTGGCCCGATTACAATGTAGTGCTATGGTTTTCATTCTGTGAGTGGTGTACTTTATTTATTTATTTATTTAACAACCACCAGATACAGCTCAGAGGCCATTTTATACTGGAAATCTAACAACAACAACAACAACAACAACAATGGAAAGGATTTGGGAAGGTGTCGGCCAGGGCCTGTTTAGTAGGTACCATCCCGGCATTTGCCTGGTAGAACTGAGGAAAACCCTGGAAAACCCCAGTCAGGATGGCCGGCAGCGAGATTCGAACCCGCGACCTCCCGAATGCGAAGCCAACGCTCTACCACTTGAGCTACTTCGCTTTTTAAATTTTGTGATTCGAACGAAAGGGTAGTGACGTATTCAGTGCTACAAGATAAATGAGTACTCGTTTAGTGAGCTAGCCGATATGCACCTTATTTATGAACGTGCTGAAGGTAACTCGTTGCCAGCACAACAGTTATACCGTGAAACGTTCCCAAACCGTCGAGTTCCAAATATCGGACATTTGTTTCCATTGATAGATGTCTCAGGGAAACAGGTAGTTTCCGTGGAAACGCGGATCGTGGAAGACCACGTGAAGTGCTTCGACCTGCCGGCGAGGAAAGGATTCTTAACCAAGTAGCATGGCAGCCAGAAATCAGCATACGTCAAGCAGCTACAACAGCAGGCGTATCCTACAATATTATTTGGCGTTTGTTTTGTGAACAGCTGTTATATCCATGGCACTTACACCGTGTACATGCTCTTAAAATGAGAGACTATTCCCCACAACGAAGATTTTGTCAGTGGATACTGAGGAAGTGCACGCGGAACCAAATGTTTACGTCCATCATTCTTTTCACAGATGAAGCTGGCTTCACAAGAGACATTCTGAGACATTGAAGCACAGTGCTCTAGATGATTTGACATGAAAAGACCCGTATGTTGAATCACCGTGTAATGTCATAGAAACTATGCCAAAGGACTAGTTTTTGCGAAGATCAGAATCAGACTGGATGAGGAGTGACACTTTTCATGAGTAGGCCTATATCGCTAATAGTGTAGACAAATAGTTGAAATTTAAAAAAAAGGAAAAAATTGTATTGCAGATGGATCTATCTAACTATAGAACTTACTGTTTCTCAGTGAAAATTTAACAGTTCCATATGCATTACCACTTAATGTGTCCATATGTTTCGGTCAGCAAATGCGCCTTGGAAGAAAACAGTGACTAGCAAAGCCAATCCAAGAATGTAATAATGCGTGCGTTACGAAATCTTCTTTTCACGTTTGTCAACAGTAGTAAATTTATTTCTTCCTAATAATATATAATAGATGGATCCAGGAGATCAGGGTCGTAACTTGTGGGGGAGCAGGAGAGCAATTGTTCCAGCAGAGACGCTTCCCGCCGTTCGAGGGGGGTGGGGGCACTTTAAGACAAAATTTTCTTACTCCATATACGATACGAAAATGAATTTAGAAATGAAGCATCAAACAGGTTCACTACTCCATTACAAAAACAAAACAGCACAAAAAGGTAAATAAAAGAAAAACGAGTCGTGGCCCCATTTCGGTAAAAAAATGTCTGCTATTACGGGCCCTAGAAATTATATTTATTCGTATGGCTTTGAAATTTGTCAATATTGTCCTCTTAATTAATTTATCATGTAAGGAACGGGCCCAGGGGCGTGCGGGAGGGCCCAAAAAGAGTAAGAGAGAGATGGAAAGAAGGGGCCTATTTTCGAATTTAGCGGAATTGCACAAAACAACTTTTTCTAGGGGCCCAACTATTAATGCTTTCCCCCCAGAAAAAAATCTAAGTTATGGCGCTGCAAGAAATGTTTATTGCTTCCTTTCAATACAAATGCAGTGGACTATTCTAAATGTATTGAAAATACCCCGGAAAGAATACGTTTGGAAGAAGAATACGTGTTTCGGTTAACATTAATTCAGAACACTTTAAGTCACTTGTCAGTAATTTCGTATGTTAAACATGAACAAAATAATGAAAACGTTGAAAAATGTTAGGTATTACCATGGGCGTCTCTGGCAAGTTAAAATTGGGGGAGGGGACGTGGACGACTAGAATGCAACTAAACGCCAACTGAATTTATGTCAAAATTATGAGTAAATGCTAATTTACTTGAATTGTGAGCTCACTGGACCTTATATTACCTTTACCAATAGAATACAATCGATTGGTAAAGAAAAACGCATTTCCGCCAGTATTTGTTTTTCGTTTGTTTCTGATCGGTTCCAAGTCGTGAGCTGCATATGGAACTTACAATGATTACATTTTACATTGACTTATAAATATTATAATGCAAGAGGGAATCTATTAAAAAAAAAAAAAAAAAAAGTTTCTGAAACGGAACTTTGAAGTCCAAATAGATCAAAGATAAGTAATAGTAGGGGAACTTATTTCACTATATGTTTTGAACTGGTTCCTTAGTGTCCCATTTCCTTTGCCATCCTCATATACTTCATTTTCCGTTTTAATACCTAAGACATAAAAATTATTCTTGCTGACATCCGGTTCCTCAATGTATTCTTTCCATCTATCTCAAACTGCTATTCTCTCATTAAAAGTTCATTTCTATCTTTAGTTTCTATATTGTCATAGTAGCTTTCCCTTGCTATCTTCTATTTTCATGAAATTTACCTTCATATACATTATTAAAATTTCTCTATTCTTTAAATTTCCCCTGTCACATTTATTTCTATTGTATATTTCTCTGTCTTTGTAATTTCCTTTTTTAATTCGCAGATGAAGTTTCTATACATTTTTCCCTTCTCTGGCCTTCGTTCGTCATGAAAGCCAATCGCTGTTGGTTAAGCAATGACAAAAGTGTGTGACTAAAGCCGAGATTACTTTGACTAACCAAAAAATGTAGCTTTTTAAATACACATATACAGGGTGTTTCAAAACAACATCGACAACGTTTGGGAGGTGATTCCTGGCACCAAGATAAGACAAAAAGTATAGACCAACATGGGTGCACAAATGCTTCCTTTCGGAGTTATAGGCTGCCGAAAACATGAAAAAATGAACTTTAAAGGTTCATAGCTCCAAAACTATAGGACCTACCGTAGTCGAGTCAAGACTTCACTTAGGTACTAGTATGTTCCCTATTCAAATATCCATGTTTCAGAATCCTGAGGTACTTTTGCAACAATTTTCATGAGTACTTCAACTTATATGCCCGTACCAAAACTCCCTCCATAAAATTATTCCGTGAGTACCTTAGGATTATGAAACATGGATTTTTGGATAGGGCACATGTTAGTTCCTAAGTGAAGTCTTGACCTGATTATGGAAGGTCCCATAGTTTTGGAGCTATAGACCTTTAAAGTTAATTTTTTTATGTTTTCGGCAGCCTATAATTCCGAAAGGAAGAGTTTTTGCACCCAGGTTGGTCTATACTTTTTGTCTTATGTTGGTGTCAGGAATCACCTCCCAAACGTTGTCGTTGTTTTTGAGACATCCTGTATATATATTTCCTTGAATGTGGCACACGTCAAATGGACATTTCAATCACACCAACCTAATATTTAACAACACACATATATATTTATTTGTTCTGCCGCTCTGTACTTCTTCCATATAAATCAGCATTGGTCAGTTTCATCTTAACAAAATATTGAGGGGACACGTCGACCTTCCCCCCGCTAGAGACACCCATAGGTATTACTAAGGGAAAAGCTTCGCTACCATACACTAGGGATGCGCATGAGACGAGTCGAGACAGGATTTTCCTGACAAAATTCTAGTCGAGACACGGCTCTTCCAATAGAAAAATATGAATTTTTCGAGTCGAGACATCACTTTTACAACACATTTTCGAGATGAGACAGTCACAAATTTTGTCTCGTGCGCATCCCTACCATACACACGCACACACACAATTGCATGAACTATCAGTAACACATTCAACTAAAACAACGCTGATCCTTAAAACATGTCCATCTGTGAAATCCCCTTGTCAAACAATCTTACTGAAATATCTGTTCGTCATATAATCATAGACCCGGGTACTTCTATGTTTTGAAAGATGGTGAGACGGTGGTAAAGAGAAATGAATGAAATGGTAGAATGAAGAAAGTGGGAGGAAATGGGAGAACCCTACACCATGCACCAGAGGGTAGAAACAAGCTAGGGTAGAAACAAGGACCCCATGCACCAGAGGTGAACGCTCTACCATTGAGCCACCACGGCCCGAAGGTTCGTAATCGAATGACTTTTAAAATCTAATCACTGGTGTCTCTGGCATGTAATTTTTTTTGGGGGGGGACATCAAATGAGGTGATTTAAATGCTAGTACCTCAGCGGAATTTTAAATTATATCACGTCAATTTTTTTTATTTTTTTATTTAGTAAACAGATGTCGGTAATAGACTGAACAAAATTAAATTATCTCCCAGTTATTCAATAATATATTGAACAATAAAATTTAAAATAATTCAACACGAAAAAGCAAATTCACACATACAATGACGTAAGGAATATAAAATCATTTTAATGTACTTTAGTTACCTAATTTTTAATGGTGATTGGATCAAAGATCGTCGTACGACAATCACTGCTTGCAATAATTATCTGTCTGTTAGTTCGTCTAGGCTGAGAAGGTCAGTAAATCACGATGTAACAGATGATAACATAATTCAATCTCTCTTGTGTCATTGTGCTTCCAGTCTTCGAAAGGAGCTAAAGCTCCATTCAGCTTCACATAAAGAAACTGGCACTACAATCAAACGACACAATAAGTTTTCAACGTTTTTAAACATAGCCTCAACTTTTGTTTCCATTTCTCGTAGTACTTTACAAGTATGACTGACACAGAGTACACCAGTCTTCTGCAGAAACATTTTCATCTCAAGAGAAAATGGCGCTATATCTATTTCTGGATAATTTTCAAGTATGTCAACTTGTTCGACCACACCTGGTAACAGCGAATCTTCTAGTTGCCGAACGCGCAGGAAATCCGACTGAGTAAATCTTCATTCTAGGTGCATTTCGCCAGCCCCCCCACCTCGGAGTTTCGAAACAAAACCTATGCCAATCGTTTGTGCTACGTTTCTGCCGGAATGTACCGCAAAAATTTTCGTTTGTACCACTTCCGGTACGAAGTTATAAGGGTTTTAAAGTGGGGGCTGGAGAAACGGCAGCCTCCAAACTTGGAATTTCGAAACAAAACCTATGCCAATCGTTTGTGCTACGTTTGTGCCGGAATGTACCGCAAAAATTTTCGTTTGTACCACTTCCGGTACGAAGTTATAAGGGTTTTAAAGTGGGGGAGCTGGAGAAACGGCAGCCTCCAAACTTGGAATTTCGAAACAAAACCTATGCCAATCGTTTGTGCTACGTTTGTGCCGGAATGTACCGCAAAAATTTTCGTTTGTACCACTTCCGGTACGAAGTTATAAGGGTTTTAAAGTGGGGGCTGGAGAAACGGCAGCCTCCAAACTTGGAATTTCGAAACAAAAACTATGCCAATCGTTTGTGCTACGTATGTGCCGGAATGTGCCGCAAAAATTTTCGTTTGTACCACTTCCGGTACGAAGTTATAAGGGATTTAAAGTGGGAGGGCTGGGGAAACGGTAGCCCCCCCACCTAGGAATTTCAAAACAAAACCTATGCCAATCGTTTGTGCTACGTTTGTGCCGGAATGTACCGCAAAAATTTTCGTTTGTACCACTTCCGCTACGAAGTTATAAGGGTTTTAAAGTGGGGGGGGGCTGGAGAAACGGCAGCCTCCAAACTTGGAATTTCGAAACAAAACCTATGCCAATCGTTTGTGCTACGTTTGTGCCGGAATGTACCGCAAAAATTTTCGTTTGTACCACTTCCGGTACGAAGTTATAAGGGTTTTAAAGTGGGGGGCTGGAGAAACGGCAGCCTCCAAACTTGAAATTTCGAAACAAAAACTATGCCAATCGTTTGTGCTACGTTTGTGCCGGAATGTACCGCAAAAATTTTCGTTTGTACCACTTACGGTACGAAGTTATAAGAGTTTTAAAGTGGGGGGCTGGGGAAAGGGCAATCCCCTACCTTGAAATTTCGAAACGAAACCTATGCCAATCGTTTGTGCTACGTTTGTGCCGGAATGTACCGCAAAAATTTTCGTTTGTACCACTTCCGGTACGAAGTTATAAGGGTTTTAAAGTGGGGGGGCTGGATAAACGGTAGCCTCCAAACTTGGAATTTCGAAACAAAATCTATGGCAATCGTTTGTTTGTGCTACGTTTGTGCCGGAATGTACCGCAAAAATTTTCGTTTGCACCACTTCCGGTACGAAGTTATAAGGGTTTTAAAGTGGGGGACTGGAGAAACGGCAACCCCCTACCTTGGATTTCGAAACAAAACCTATGCCAATCGTTTGTGCTACGTTTGTGCCGGAATATACCGCAAAAATTTTCGTTTGTACCACTTCCGGTACGAAGTTATAAGGGTTTTAAAGTGGGAGGGGGACTGGAGAGACGGCAGTCTCCCTACTTGGAATTTCGAAACGAAACCTATGCCAATCGCCTGTGCTATGTTTGTGCCGGAATGTACCGCAAAAATTTTCGTTTGTACCACTTCCGGTACGAAGTTATATTAGTTTTAAAGTGGGGGGCAAACTTCAGAAACATCAAATTCAATACAAATAGAGATAGAAACATTAAGTTAACGGGAATCGTTAGTGCACTTATAAGCACTAAGCACTAACGTTAGTGCTATCATATTTTGAGATTTATTCAAGATTTCTGGTGGGACCAACTTCAGAAATATCAAATTTCATACAAACATTTAGTGTTTTCTAGAAGCACTAACGACACACTAATGAATGGCATTAATTTTTTGTTAGTGCTTGAAGTTGACGCAAGTTCACCGTGCCCTCCAAAGATATTGTACCTGTAGCACCTACACTAATGAAGTACTAACGTTAGGGGTTGGTGCACTAAGAACCACTAACAATTGCACTAGAAGATATCATTAGTGCTTTCGAATATGGCGGAAATTTGATGCAATTAAAAATTCCCAATAAAGGTCTTATAGGAGTTTAGTGACATGTATTGTCCATAACTACACTAATATTGAAGGACAAACGAAACTGTTAGTGTTTTCTAGAAGCACTAACGATGTACTAACGATTGCACTAGAATAGATCATTAGTACTCTTGAATTTGACGGAAATTTGACGCAATGAAAAATTTCCCATAAATTTATTATGTGTTTCGTTACATGTAATTGGCCATAACTAAACTAATATTGAAGTTCTAACTAAATTGTTAGTGTTTTCCAGAAGCACTACCAATGCATTAACGAATGGCACTAAGTTTTAGTTAGTGCTTGAAGTCTGGCCTCAAAAGGTATTTTAATTGTAGCACATTTACTAATGAAGCACTAACCTTAGGTGTAGATGCGCTAAGAAGCACTACAATGCACTAACGATCGCTCTAGAAGAGATCATTAGTGATTTTGAATTTGGCGGAAATTTGATTCAATGAAAAATTTGCCTAAATTTCTTCTGAGTCTCGTGATATGTAATTGGCCATAACTACACTAATAGTGAAGCACTAACGAAATTGTTAGTGCTTTATAGAAGCACTAACGAATTGGACTATTTTTCGGTGCGAAATTTACGCTGACTTCCCCATAGGTTTTTTTACTTGTAATACCTACACTAATGAAGCACTAACGTTAGGTGTTTGTGCTCTAAGAAGCAATTACGATGCACTAACAATTGCACTAACAGAGGTAATTAGTGCTTTTGAATGAGATGGGAATTTGATACAATGAATAATTCCCCATGTGTTTCTTATGGAAGTTTTGAGACCTATAATTGGCCATTTCTACACTAATGGTGAAACACTAACGAAACTACTTGTATCTTCTAGAAGTACTAACAATGCACTAACGTATAAAACTAATTTTTTCGTTAGTGCTTGTAGTGGGGGCTAAGTTCACGATAAATTCGAAAGTTTTCTTTCCTTGTAATATTAGTGCTTCCTAGTGCACCAACACCTAAGTTTCGTGTTTCATTAGTGTAGGTGCTACAAGTAAGAAACCTTTGCGGGCCAGCGTGAACTTGGTTCCCACTTCAAGCAGTAACGAAAAATAAGTCCATTCGTTAATGTATCGTTAGCGCTTCTGCAAAACACTCATAGTTCCGTTAATGCTTAACTATTGATGTAGATATGGCCAATTATATGCCACAAAAATCCCATAAGAGATTCATGTGGAATTTTTCATTGCGTCAAATTTCCGCCAAAATCAAAAGCACTAATGACCTCGTCTACTGAAATCGTTAGTGATTCTTAGTGCATTAACACCTAACGTTAGTTCTTCATTAATGTAGGTCCTACAAGTAAAAAAAAAAAACTTTGGAAGCTTTCATGAACTTGGCGCCCCACTTCAACCAATAACGAAAAAATTAGAGCCGTTTTCGTTAGTGCTTCACTATTAGTGTAGTTATGGCCAGTTACATCTCAGGAAACTCACATAAGAAATTTAAAGGGAGTTTTTCACTGTGTCAAATTTCTGCCAAATTAAAAAGCACTAATGATCATTTCCAGTACAATCCTTAGTGCATCGTTAGTGCTTCTTCGTGCACCAACCCCTAACGTTAGTGCTTAATTAGTGTAGGTGCTACAAGTAAAATATCTTTGGTGGTCAGCGTGAATTTGCGCCTTCTTTAAGCACTAACAAAGTAATTAGTGCATTCGTTACTGATTCCTGAAAATACTGACACTTTGTATGGAATTTGATATTTCTGAAGTTGGCCCCCACCAAAAATTTTGAATAAATTTCAAAATGTGGTAACACGAACGTTAGTGCTTAGTGCATTTAAGTGCACTAATCACGCTCTAACGATTGCCGTTAACTCCATGTTTCTACCTCTATTTGTATAAAATTTGATATTTTTGAAGTTGGCCCCCCACCAAAGATTTTGAATAAATCCCAAAATATGGTAGCACTAACGTTAGTGCTTATTGCGTTTAAGTGCACTAACAATGCACTAACGATTACCGTCAACCCCATGTTTCTACCTCTATTTGTATAAAATTTGATATTTTTGAAGTTGGCCCCCCACCAAAGATCTTGAATAAATCCCAAAATATGGTAGCACTAACGTTAGTGCTTATTGCGTTTAAGTGCACTAACAATGCACTAACGATTACCGTCAACCCCATGTTTCTACCTCTATTTGTATAGAATTTGATATTTCTGAAGTTGGCCCCCCACCGAAAATCTTGAATAATCCCAAAATATGGTAGCAGTTACGGTAGTGCTTAGTGTGTTTAAGTGCACTTACGATGTACTAACGATGCGCTAAGTTTAGTGAAAATCTGTCTGCATAAAGATGGGTGGGGGGCTAACTTCATATGAAGTTGGTCCCCCACCAAAATCTTCAATATCTCGTAAACGCTGATAGCACTAACGTTAGTTCTAAATGCACTAACGTGCACTAACGATGCATTAACGATGCGCAACGTTTGGTGTAATTTGGCAGAGGTGGGGGGCCAACTTCAGGCACGTAATTTTTTTGCGGTACATCCCGGTAAAAACGTACCACAAACGATTGACATAGTCCTATCTCGAAATTCCAAGATGGAGGGTTCTGGAAACGGCAGCCCCCTAGTTAAAACTGTCATACTTTTGTACTGGAAGTGGTACAAACAAAATCGTTTGCGATACATTCCGACACAAATGTTGTTAAACGATCTGCATAGGTCTCGTTTCGAAATTCCGAGGGGGTATGGAAACGGCAGCCCCATAGTTTGAAACTCTCGTATCTTTGTACCAGAAGTGGTACAGAAAAGAGTTTAGCGAAACGTTCCTGTTCAAAGGTAGTGCAAAGAGTGGGCATAAGTTTCATTTCGAAATTACTGGGTGTGGGGCTGCCGTTACCACAGCCCCTCTTGAAAACTCATATAACTACGTACCGGAAGTGGTACAAACGAAAATTTTTGCTGTATATTCCGGCACAAACGTACCACACACGATTGGCATAGGTTTTGTTTCGAAATTCCAAGGTTGGAGGCTGCCGTTTCTTCTGCCCCCCCACTTTGAAACCCTTATAACTTCGTACCGGAAGTGGTACAAACGAAAATTTTTGCGGTACATTCCGGCACAAATGTAGCACAAACGATTGGCATAGTTTTTGTTTCTAAATTCTAAAGTTGGAGGCTGCCGTTTCTCCAGCCTCCCCACATTAAAGCCCTTATAACTTCGTACCGGAAGTGGTAAAAACGAAAATTTTTGCGGTACATTCCCGCACAAACGTAGCACAAACGATTGGCATAGTTTTTGTTTCGAAATTCCAAGTTTGGAGGCTGCCGTTTCTCCAGCCCCCTAAATTTAAAACCTTATAACTTCATAACGGAAGTGGTACAAACGAAAATTTTTGCGGTACATCCCGGCACAAACGTAGCACAAACGATTGCCATAGGTTTTGTTTTGAAATTTTTAGGTGGGGGGCTGCCGTTTCCCCAGCCCCCACTTCAAAACCCTTATAACTTCGTACCGGAAATGGTACAAACGAAAATTTTTGCGGAGCATTCCGGCACAAACGTAGCACAAACAATTGGCATAGGTTTTGTTTCGAAATTCCAAGGTAGGGGGTTTCACTTTCTCCAGCCCCCCACTTTAAAACCCTTATAACTTCTTACCGTAAGTGGTACAAACGAAAATTTTTGGGGTACATTCCGGCACAAACGTAGCACAAACGATTGGCATAGATTTTGTTTCGAAATTCCAAGTTTGGAGGCTGCCGTTTCTCCAGCCCCCCCACTTTAAAACCCTTATAACTTCGTACCGTAAGTGGTACAAACGAAACTTTTTGCGGTACATTCCGGCACAATCGTAGCACAAACGATTGGCATAGGTTTTGTTTCGAAATTCCAAGTTTGGAGGCTGCCTTTCTCCAGCCCTCCCCCCCACTTTAAAACCCTTATAACTTCGTACCGGAAGTGGTACAAACGAAAATTTTTGCGATACATTCAGGTACAAGTTTTGTTTTGACATAAGTTTTGTTTTGACATTTCTAGGTGGGAAGCTGCCGTTTCCCAGCCCCCCACTTTAAAACCCTTATAACTTCGTACCGGAAGTAGTACAAACGAAAATTTTTGCGGTACATTCCGGCACAAACGTAGCACAAACGATTGGCATAGGTTTTGTTTCGAAATTCCAAGGTAGGGGGTTGCCGTTTCTCCAGCCCCCCACTTTAAAACCCTTATAACTTCGTACCGGAAGTGGTACAAACGAAAATTTTTGCGGTACATTCCGGCAGAAACGTAGCATAAACGATTGCCATAGGTTTTGTTTTGAAATTTTTAGGTGGGGGGCTGCCGTTTCTCCAGCCCCCCTCCCACTTTAAAACCCTTATAACTTCGTACCGGAAGTGGTACAAACGAAAATTTTTGCGGTACATTCCGGCACAAACGAAGCACAAACGATTGGCATAGGTTTTGTTTCGAAATTCCAAAGTTGGACGCTGCCGTTTCTATAGCACCCCCACATTAAAACCCTTATAACTTCGTACCGGAAGTGGTAAAAACGAAATTTTTGCGGTACATTCAGGCACAAACGTAGCACAAACGATTGACATAAATTTTGCTTTGAAATTCCTAGGTGGGAGGCTGCCGTTTCCCCAGCCCGCCACTTCAAAACCCTTAAAATTTCGTACCGGAAGTGGTACAACCAAAAATTTTTGCGGTAAATTCCGGCACAAACGTAGTATAAACGATTAGCATAGTTTTTGCTTCGAAATTCCAAGGTTGCGGGCCTCCGTATCTGCAGCCCCTCCACTTCAAAACCCTTATAACTTCGTACCGGAAGTGGTAGAAACGAAAATTTTTGCGGTACATTCCGGCACAAACGTAAAACAAACGATTGGCATAGGTTTTGTTTTGACATTCCTAGGTGGGGGGCTGCCGTTTTCCCAGCCCCCACTTCAAAACCCTTATAACTTCCTACCGGAAGTGGTACAAACCAATTTTTTTGCGGTACATTCCGGAACGAACGTAGCACAATTGATTGCCATATGTTTTGTTTCGAAATTCCAAGTTTGGAGGCTGCCGTTTCTCCAGCCCCCCACTTTAAAACGCTTATACCTTCGTAACGGAAGTGGTACAAACGAAAATTTTTGCGGTACATTCCGGCAAAATCGTAGCACAAGCGATTGGCATAGGTTTTGTTTCGAAATTCCAAGTTTGGAGGCTGCCTTTCTCCAGCCCCCCCACTTTAAAACCCTTATAAGTTCGTAACGGAAGTGGTACAAACGAAAATTTTTGCGGTACATTCCGGCACAAACGTAGCACAAACGATTGGCATAGATTTTGTTTTGAAATTCCTAGGTGGCGGGCTGCCGTTTACCCAGCTTTCCACTTTAAAACCCTTATAACTTCGTACCGGAAGTAGTACAAATGAAAATTTTTCCGGTACATTCCGGCACAAACGTAGCACAAACGATTGGCATAGTTTTTGTTTCTAAATTCTAAAGTTGGAGGCTGCCGTTTCTCCAGCCTCCCCACTTTAAAGCCCTTATAACTTCGTACCGGAGTGGTACAAACGAAAATTTTTGCGGTACATTCCGGCACAAACGTAGCACAAACGATTCGCATAGTTTTTGTTTCGAAATTCCAAGTTTGGAGGCTGCCGTCTCTCCAGCCCCCCCAATTTAAAACCTTATACCTTCATAACGGAAGTGGTACAAACGAAAATTTTTGCGGTACATTCCGGCACAAACGTAGCATAAACGATTACCATAGGTTTTGTTTTGAAATTTTTAGGTGGGGGGCTGCCGTTTCCCCAGCCCCCACTTCAAAACCCTTAAAACTTCGTACCGGAAATGGTACAAACGAAAATTTTTGCGGAGCATTCCGGCACAAACGTAGCACAAACAATTGGCATAGGTTTTGTTTCGAAATTCCAAGGTAGGGGGTTTCACTTTCTCCAGCCCCCCACTTTAAAACCCTTATAACTTCTTACCGGAAGTGGTACAAACGAAAATTTTTGCGGTACATTCCGGCACAAACGTAGCACAAACGATTGGCATAGATTTTGTTTCGAAATTCCAAGTTTGGAGGCTGCCGTTTCTCCAGCCCCCCCACTTTAAAACCCTTATAACTTCGTACCGGAAGTGGTACAATCGAAAATTTTTGCGATACATTCAGGTACAAACGTAGCACAAACGATTGGCATAAGTTTTGTTTTGACATTTCTAGGTGGGAAACTGCCGTTTCCCAGCCCCCCACTTTAAAACCCTTATAACTTCGTACCGGAAGTAGTACAAACGAAAATTTTTGCGGTACATTCCGGCGCAAACGTAGCACAAACGATTGGCATAGGTTTTGTTTCGAAATTCCAAGGTAGGGGGTTGCCGTTTCTCCAGCCCTCCACTTTAAAACCCTTATAACTTCGTACCGGAAGTGGTACAAACGAAAATTTTTGCGGTACATTCCGGCACAAACGTAGCACAAACGATTGCCATAGGTTTTGTTTTGAAATTTTTAGGTGGGGGGCAGCCGTTTCTCCAGCCCCCCCACTTTAAAACCCTTATAACTTCGTACCGGAAGTAGTACAAACGAAAATTTTTGCGGTACATTCCGGCACAAACGTAGCACAAACGATTGGCATAGGTTTTGTTTCGAAATTGCAAAGTTGGACGCTGCCGTTTCTATAGCACCCCCACTTTAAAACCCTTATAACTTCGTACCGGAAGTGGTATAGGAAAGGGGGGCAAGAGTACGCAAATTTTAATTAAACTTATATATTTTGGTAAAAAATAGTTACAACGGAAAACTTTTACATGGAACACAAAACTTGAACTCTCCTTTACGAAATGTGAACTCAACTTTTATATATCTCTATTCTTAGAGGAAGTAGAACTCATAAAATGAAAACATTCAAATTCGTACTCTTGCCCCTATATGTGGGGCAAGAGTACGCACCCAAAAGAGCATTAACAATTACCACAGATGAAGGTGCTACTCCTTTATATGATGTGCATTGTTCATGCCACCATTCATGGCATCTTGCGCACTTGATCCAGTCTTCTATTGGTGGATCACTGTAAATGATATTGCATAATTGACACTCGTACACTACTTCCTCACTGACCTGAGGAGTTGTAGCTACAATTTCGGTTGTAGCTTTCCTGGTGCAAGATGATGTTTGCCATTGCTCTTTGGAGGGCGCCGTTTCGAAAGTAAGTTCTGCTTGAAAGGAGAGGATGTCAGAATCTCTGATTGACTTCCAGAAGATCAAGATCTACTGGTTGAGTGCTTGGTAGCAGTTGGAGGAGGACTGACAACCACCAAAGGAATGCATGGTGTAAATGGTCCACATGGGCCCCTGCTTACGTCCCTTACTCTTAAGATCTAGTTTACTGGTTGAAAGTTTGGTAACCGATGAACGAGCAGCCAGCAGAGAAGTGTTTGATGTGGATAATCCGCATGAGCTCCTGCTTGCTTCTAGTGAGAATCCAGTGTTACTGGTTGAAGGTTAGGTAACAGATGAATGAGAACGAGCAACCGGCAGAAGATTATTTGAAGTGGACAGTCCGCATGAGCTCTTGCTCGTTTCTAGTAAGGATCTAGCGTTACTGGTTGAAGGTTTGTTAACAGATGAATGACAACGAGCAACCGGCAGAAGAGTGTTTGAAGTGGACAGTCAGCATGAGCTCTTGCTTGCTTCTAGTGAGGATCTAGCGTTACTGTTTAAAGGTTTGGTAACAGATGGAGGAGGACGAGCAACTGGCAAAGGAGTGTTTGATCTGGATGTATTGCATGGGTCCCTTTTTACTTCCAGTTAATCATCCGATGAACGATTTTGGGTTCTATTCAGGTCTGATGCTTGATTTTTTGCTTCAGGAATGCTTTCGTCTTCAGACCTGGCTTCTACATTTAAGTCTATCACATCCACAATAGAAGGAAGAAAATCTTCTTCAGTGAACACATCTGGATTCAGTAGGACAACTCCAGATTCTTGAAGGCTGGATACCAATGGTTGCAGCTTTGTAGTCATCATCATCATAGGTATTCTGCCTTTATTGGCAGGTCACTTGCCGCAGCTGAGAAGCTTCCATGCTCCACGCTCCTCCGCTAACTTCTTCGTCTTCGCGTATGATCTTTCTGTTTTTATATCATCCATTAATTGTAGTCTCCTTAGCCCCTCCCTCTCTTTCCCGCCACCATACCCTCTAGGACGTCCCTCATGATACAATATCTTCTTAGGCAATGTCCCAACCAGTTTCTCTTCCTTTTCCTAATAATATCTAATAGTGTTCTTTTCTCACCCACCATTTCTAACACTCTCTCATTCGTTTTACGCTCGACCCAACTAATTCTTTCCATTCTTCTCCACACCCGCATTTCGAAGACTTCCAGTCGATTTTCATCACTTTTACGTAATGTCCACGTTTCCGCCACATACAGTACAACACTCCACACGAAGCATTTTATGAGTCTTTTTTGTAGTAAGCCTCAGTAAACAAACTCGCAACTTGGAATTATGTGGGATGGATGATCCCTCATCCATTTATCACACACAGTTGAATATCAGGATTTCATCGGGTCAAAAAAAGGAGCGATCTAATAGTTTCAAATTATGACTGGGATTTGGTGGTAAACTCAACATCACTATCCTATTTTGCCTGCAGAAATCAATCGCTTCGATTGAAATGTGAGAGGTCTGATTGTCAACAAGTAAAAATACCTTTTTCGTAACCGAATTTGATCGCACATGTTGGTGTAAATAATATAACCATTCTACGAAAAGTTGTGAGTTGATGAACCAGAATTAGATATTCCCACAGAACCTGGCGGCAAGCCATCGAATAATTCTTGTTTCATTTGTTTTGTGGGAAATATCTGGGGAATAAATGAACCAGATGCACTCACCATGAAACAGCTGTTATGTTAACTCCAAAATCACTAGATACAGTTTTATTCACAACTGATTTGTAGTCGACTTTTGGAACTTTATGAGGAACCGTGTTTATTCCAGTTTCGTACATGTTGTAGATATCCCGTGGAGAAAGGACGTTTTGTCTTACAAGATCTTTTAGACAATTAAAAATACATTCAACTTGTGGCTTGCTAAAACCACGAGCTCTCCCCAGACCAGTCTTTGAAGGCTAATGCAAAGCAATTGTTAAATGTCTACGACGGAAAGACTCTGTCCAATCTCTTTCTGCCATTCGATTCACACGACTAAAGGATATGGGGCACCTAGTTACGTTGAGCAAAATTGTATGCCATTCTTCTTAGATCTTTTAAAGTTAATTCATTGAAGAATTGATCCAGTAATGTGATATATTACACTAATTCGTTCTCCATTTCTTCGGTAAATAGGCCTACTGGCGTTATTGTACCTAAAGACGTTGCAGATTCTCATTTAAAAAAAGAAAAGAAAAATCCTTAATTCTCCTTATATCAGTGATAGGAATGCATAGGATACAAAAACAAATCAGATATTATTTAGACCCTTTATAAAAATATATTTCCAGCTTATTCCATCAGTTACAGAATGCTTGTCACCTACAAGGGTAACTTGAAAACTTCCCGACCTATCCTTGATGAAGCTACATATCGTCAAATGTTAGGTTAGGTTAGCTTCATATATCTTTATAGAATCCCTTACCAATCATTGGACTGATACCGCCTTATGCAGAGTCGTTTTAACGTATGATTACTAAAGGACTGACCACTACAAGAAACATACGGTAGTCGAACTTTTTAGTATGGCACTAATCACGCGTCAGAACGACTCTGCATAAGGCCCATTGAAATTTATTACTGAAGACTACTGACATTTAAGATAAAAGAGGACAAAGCGTAGTATTTCTGAAACCTGAATAAAATAAGCAAGCGTAACGTTATTCAATAACTGCAGATGTCACTATCTCGCACGTTTATCTGTTTCGAAAACTCAAACACCACCTTAGATACTGTTATGTAAGGAATGGAATTTAGAATAAAAATTTATCCCTCGTACATAAGAAAATATCAGGATTCTTCAGAATTCTTAACGTTAGAGGCTACATATGGGAACCAGTATTCGTAAAGTTTGCCGTCACTCTCTATTACAACGGGATCTACATTCTTTTTTGATTGTTAGTTCTAAATCAAATTGGATTCTTTTTCATAGAACAGAAGGGGCAAGAGTACGCACGCGTACCCTTGCCCCGTAGGTATCTGCGTACCCTTGCCCCCTCACTACACAATTAACTTTCCCGTGATGTTGTACAGCCAACTGTTGGAAGAAAGTCAATTTACTCCATCCTGTCAAACAATGGATATATTAGAAACTAACGCATTATAGTACTTTGAAATCGTTATAAAATTGTGTAAGTTATTCATTAACTACTTATGTTCCAATATTATATCAAACTATTAGAAAAACATAAATAATTACCTAGATAGTTTGTAGTTTACCGCAGCACACTCAAACTTGTTTAGGTTCTAGACGCCATTAACATCAAACTCCACGTGACGCATTATTGCCATACGCAAATATATTCACCTGATTTTAGGGAATCGTATCCTTACCCCCCACGTACTCTTGCCCCCCTCTACTCTACAAACGAAATTTTTGCGGTACATTCAGGCACAAACGTAGCACAAACGATTGACATAAATTTTGCTTTGAAATTCCTAGGTGGGAGGCTGTCGTTTCCCCAGCCCGCCACTTCAAAACCCTTAAAAAATCGTACCGGAAGTGGTACAACCAAAAATTTTTGCGGTAAATTCCGGCACAAGCGTAGCATAAACGATTAGCATAGTTTTTGTTTCGAAATTCCAAGGTTGCGGGCCTCCGTTTCTGCAGCCCCTCCACTTCAAAACCCTTATAACTTCGTACCGGAAGTGGTAGAAACGAAAATTTTTGCGGTACATTCCGCCACAAACGTAGCACAAACGATTGGCATAGTTTTTGTTTTGAAATTCCAAGGTGGCGGGCTGCCGTTTACCCAGCTTTCCACTTTAAAACCCTTATAACTTCGTACCGGAAGTAGTACAAATGAAAATTTTTGCGGTACATTCCGGCACAAACATAGCACAAACGATTGGCATAGTTTTTGTTTCTAAATTCTAAAGTTGGAGGCTGCCGTTTCTCCAGCCTCCCCACTTTAAAGCCTTTATAACTTCGTACCGGAAGTGGTACAAACGAAAATTTTTGCGATACATTCCGGCACAAACGTAGCACAAACGATTGGCATAGTTTTTGTTTCGAAATTCCAAGTTTGGAGGCTGCCGTTTCTCCAGCTCCCCCAATTTAAAACCTTATAACTTCATAACGGAAGTGGTACAAACGAAAATTTTTGCGGTACATTCCGGCACAAACCTAGCACAAACGATTGCCATAGGTTTTGTTTTGAAATTTTTAGGTGGAGGCTGCCGTTTCCCCAGCCCCCACTTTAAAACCCTTATAACTTCGTACCGGAAATGGTACAAACGAAAATTTTTGCGGAGCATTCCGGCACAAACGTAGCACAAACAATTGGCATAGGTTTTGTTTCGAAATTCCAAGGTAGGGGGTTTAACTTTCTCCAGCCTTCCACTTTAAAACCCTTATAACTTCTTACCGGAAGTGGTACAAACGAAAATTTTTGCGGTACATTCCGGCACAAACGTAGCACAAACGATTGGCATAGGTTTTGTTTCGAAATTCCAAGTTTGGAGGCTGCCGTTTCTCCAGCCCCCACTTCAAAACCCTTATAACTTCGTACCGTAAGTGGTACAAACGAAACTTTTTGCGGTACATTCCGGCACAATCGTAGCACAAACGATTGGCATAGGTTTTGTTTCGAAATTCCAAGTTTGGAGGCTGCCTTTCTCCAGCCCCCCCCACTTTAAAACCCTTATAACTTCGTACCGGAAGTGGTACAAACGAAAATTAATGCGATACATTCAGGTACTAACGTAGCACAAACGATTGACATAAGTTTTGTTTTGACATTTCTAGGTGGGAAGCTGCCGTTTCCCAGCCCCCCACTTCAAAACTCTTATAACTGTGTACCGGATGTGGTAGAAACGAAAATTTTTGCGTTACATTCCGGCACAAACGTAGCACAAACGATTGACATAGGTTTTGTTTTGAAATTCCTAGGTGGCGGGCTGCCGTTTACCCAGCTTTCCACTTTAAAACCCTTATAACTTTGTACCGGAAGTAGTACAAACGAAAATTTTTGCGGTACATTCCGGCACAAACGTAGCACAAACGATTGGCATAGGTTTTGTTTCGAAATTCCAAGGTAGGGGGTTGCCGTTTCTCCAGCCCCCCACTTTAAAACCCTTATAACTTCGTACCGGAAGTGGTACAAACGAAAATTTTTGCGGTACATTCCGGCAGAAACGTAGCACAAATGATTGCCATAGGTTTTGTTTTGAAATTTTTAGGTGGGGGGCTGCCGTTTCTCCAGCCCCCCCACTTTAAAACCCTTATAACTTCGTACCGTAAGTAGTACAAACGAAAATTTTTGCGGTACATTCCGGCACAAACGTAGCACAAACGATTGGCATAGGTTTTGTTTCGAAATTCCAAAGTTGGACGCTGCCGTTTCTATAGCACCCCCACTTTAAAACCCTTATAACTTCGTACCGGAAGTGGTACAAACGAAATTTTTGCGGTACATTCAGGCACAAACCTAGCACTAACGATTGACATAAATTTTGCTTTGAAATTCCTAGGTGGGAGGCTGCCGTTTCCCCAGCCCGCCACTTCAAATCCCTTAAAATTTCGTACCGGAAGTGGTACAACCAAAAATTTTTGCGGTAAATTCCGGCACAAACGTAGCATAAACGATTAGCATAGTTTCTGTTTCGAAATTCCAAGGTTGCGGGCCTCCGTTTCTGCAGCCCCTCCACGTCAAAACCCTTATAACTTCGTACCGGAAGTGGTAGAAACGAAAATTTTTGCGGTACATTCCGGCACAAACGTAAAACAAACGATTGGCATAGGTTTTGTTTTGACATTCCTAGGTGGGGGGCTGCCGTTTTCCCAGCCTCCACTTCCAAACCCTTATAACTTCGTACCGGAAGTGGTACAAACCAATTTTTTTGCGGTACATTCCGGCACGAACGTAGCACAATTGAGTGTCATATGTTTTGTTTCGAAATTCCAAGTTTGGAGGCTGCCGTTTCTCCAGCCCCCCACTTTAAAACGCTTATACCTTCGTAACGGAAGTGGTACAAACGAAAATTTTTGCGGTACATTCCGGCAAAATCGTAGCACAAACGATTGGCATAGGTCTTGTTTCGAAATTCCAAGTTTGGAGGCTGCCTTTCTCCAGCCCCCCCCACTTTAAAACCCTTATAACTTCGTACCGGAAGTGGTACAAACGAAAATTAATGCGATACATTCAGGTACAAACGTAGCACAAACGATTGACATAAGTTTTGTTTTGACATTTCTAGGTGGGAAGCTGCCGTTTCCCAGCCCCCCACTTTAAAACCCTTATAACTTCGTACCGGAAATGGTACAAACGAAAATTTTTGCGGAGCATTCCGGCACAAACGTAGCACAAACAATTGGCATAGGTTTTGTTTCGAAATTCCAAGGTAGGGGGTTTCACTTTCTCCAGCCTTCCACTTTAAAACCCTTATAACTTCTTACCGGAAGTGGTATAAACGAAAATTTTTGCGGTACATTCCGGCACAAACGTAGCACAAACGATTGGCATAGGTTTTGTTTCGAAATTCCAAGTTTGGAGGCTGCCGTTTCTCCAGCCCCCACTTTAAAACCCTTATAACTTCGTACCGTAAGTGGTACAAACGAAACTTTTTGCGGTACATTCCGGCACAATCGTAGCACAAACGATTGGCATAGGTTTTGTTTCGAAATTCCAAGTTTGGAGGCTGCCTTTCTCCAGCCCCCCCCACTTTAAAACCCTTATAACTTCGTACCGGAAGTGGTACAAACGAAAATTAATGCGATACATTCAGGTACAAACGTAGCACAAACGATTGACATAAGTTTTGTTTTGACATTTCTAGGTGGGAAGCTGCCGTTTCCCAGCCCCCCACTTCAAAACTCTTATAACTGTGTACCGGATGTGGTACAAACGAAAATTTTTGCGTTACATTCCGGCACAAACGTAGCACAAACGATTGACATAAATTTTGCTTTGAAATTCCTAGGTGGGAGGCTGCCGTTTCCCCAGCCCGCCACTTCAAATCCCTTAAAATTTCGTACCGGAAGTGGTACAACCAAAAATTTTTGCGGTAAATTCCGGCACAAACGTAGCATAAACGATTAGCATAGTTTCTGTTTCGAAATTCCAAGGTTGCGGGCCTCCGTTTCTGCAGCCCCTCCACTTCAAAACCCTTATAACTTCGTACCGGAAGTGGTAGAAACGAAAATTTTTGCGGTACATTCCGGCACAAACGTAAAACAAACGATTGGCATAGGTTTTGTTTTGACATTCCTAGGTGGGGGGCTGCCGTTTTCCCAGCCCCCACTTCCAAACCCTTATAACTTCGTACCGGAAGTGGTACAAACCAATTTTTTTGCGGTACATTCCGGCACGAACGTAGCACAATTGAGTGCCATATGTTTTGTTTCGAAATTCCAAGTTTGGAGGCTGCCGTTTCTCCAGCCCCCCACTTTAAAACGCTTATACCTTCGTAACGGAAGTGGTACAAACGAAAATTTTTGCGGTACATTCCGGCAAAATCGTAGCACAAACGATTGGCATAGGTCTTGTTTCGAAATTCCAAGTTTGGAGGCTGCCTTTCTCCAGCCCCCCCCCACTTTAAAACCCTTATAACTTCGTACCGGAAGTGGTACAAACGAAATTTTTTGCGGTACATTCCGCCACAAACGTAGCACAAACGATTGGCATAGATTTTGTTTTGAAATTCCTAGGTGGCGGGCTGCCGTTTACCCAGCTTTCCACTTTAAAACCCTTATAACTTCGTACCGGAAGTAGTACAAATGAAAATTTTTGCGGTACATTCCGGCACAAACGTAGCACAAACGATTGGCATAGGTTTTGTTTCGAAATTCCAAGATTGGAGGGTTCCGTTTCTCCACCCCCCCACTTTAAAAGCCTTATAACTTCGTACCGGAAGTGGTACAAACGAAAATTTTTGCGGTACATTCCGGCGCAAACGTAGCACAAACAATTGGCATAGGTTTTGTTTCGAAATTTCAAGTTTGGAGGCTGCCGTTTCTCTAGCCGCCCCCCACTTTAAAACGCTTATAACTTCGTACCGGAAGTGGTACAAACGAAAATTTTTGCGGTACATTCCGGCACAAACGTAGCACAAACGATTGCCATAGCTTTTGTTTCGAAATTCCAAGTTTGGAGGCTGCTGTTTCTCTAGCCCCCCCACTTTAAAACGCTTATAACTTCGTACCGGAAGTGGTACAAACGAAAATTTTTGCGGTACATTCCGGCACAAACGTAGCACAAACGATTGGCATAGGTTTTGTTTCGAAATTGCAAAGTTGGACGCTGCCGTTTCTATAGCACCCCCACTTTAAAACCCTTATAACTTCGTACCGGAAGTGGTACAAACGAAATTTTTGCGGTACATTCAGGCACAAACGTAGCACAAACGATTGACATAAATTTTGCTTTGAAATTCCTAGGTGGGAGGCTGTCGTTTCCCCAGCCCGCCACTTCAAAACCCTTAAAATTTCGTACCGGAAGTGGTACAACCAAAAATTTTTGCGGTAAATTCCGGCACAAGCGTAGCATAAACGATTAGCATAGTTTTTGTTTCGAAATTCCAAGGTTGCGGGCCTCCGTTTCTGCAGCCCCTCCACTTCAAAACCCTTATAACTTCGTACCGGAAGTGGTAGAAACGAAAATTTTTGCGGTACATTCCGCCACAAACGTAGCACAAACGATTGGCATAGTTTTTGTTTTGAAATTCCAAGGTGGCGGGCTGCCGTTTACCCAGCTTTCCACTTTAAAACCCTTATAACTTCGTACCGGAAGTAGTACAAGTGAAAATTTTTGCGGTACATTCCGGCACAAACGTAGCACAAACGATTGGCATAGTTTTTGTTTCTAAATTCTAAAGTTGGAGGCTGCCGTTTCTCCAGCCTCCCCACTTTAAAGCCCTTATAACTTCATAACGGAAGTGGTACAAACGAAAATTTTTGCGGTACATTCCGGCACAAACGTAGCACAAACGATTGCCATAGGTTTTGTTTTGAAATTTCTAGGTGGGGGCTGCCGTTTCCCCAGCCCCCACTTCAAAACCCTTATAACTTCGTACCGGAAATGGTACAAACGAAAATTTTTGCGGAGCATTCCGGCACAAACGTAGCACAAACAATTGGCATAGGTTTTGTTTCGAAATTCCAAGGTAGGGCGTTTCACTTTCTCCAGCCTTCCACTTTAAAACCCTTATAACTTCTTACCGGAAGTGGTACAAACGAAAATTTTTGCGGTACATTCCGGGACAAACGTAGCACAAACGATTGGCATAGGTTTTGTTTCGAAATTTCAAGTTTGGAGGCTGCCGTTTCTCCAGCCCCCACTTTAAAACTCTTATAACTTCGTACCGTAAGTGGTACAAACGAAACTTTTTGCATTACATTCCGGCACAATCGTAGCACAAACGATTGGCATAGGTTTTGTTTCGAAATTCCAAGTTTGGAGGCTGCCTTTCTCCAGCCCCCCCCCCACTTTAAAACCCTTATAACTTCGTACCGGAAGTGGTACAAACGAAAATTAATGCGATACATTCAGGTACAAACGTAGCACAAACGATTGACATAAGTTTTGTTTTGACATTTCTAGGTGGGAAGCTGCCGTTTCCCAGCCCCCCACTTCAAAACTCTTATAACTGTGTACCGGATGTGGTACAAACGAAAATTTTTGCGTTACATTCCGGCACAAACGTAGCACAAACGATTGACATAGGTTTTGTTTTGAAATTCCTAGGTGGCGGGCTGCCGTTTACCCAGCTTTCCACTTTAAAACCCTTATAACTTTGTACCTGAAGTAGTACAAACGAAAATTTTTGCGGTACATTCCGGCACAAACGTAGCACAAACGATTGGCATAGGTTTTGTTTCGAAATTCCAAGGTAGGGGGTTGCCGTTTCTCCAGCCCCCCACTTTAAAACCCTTATAACTTCGTACCGGAAGTGGTACAAACGAAAATTTTTGCGGTACATTCCGGCAGAAACGTAGCACAAATGATTGCCATAGGTTTTGTTTTGAAATTTTTAGGTGGGGGGCTGCCGTTTCTCCAGCCCCCCCACTTTAAAACCCTTATAACTTCGTACCGTAAGTGGTACAAACGAAAATTTTTACGGTACATTCCGGCACAAACGTAGCACAAACGATTGGCATAGGTTTTGTTTCGAAATTCCAAAGTTGGACGCTGCCGTTTCTATAGCACCCCCACTTTAAAACCCTTATAACTTCGTACCGGAAGTGGTACAAACGAAATTTTTGCGGTACATTCAGGCACAAACCTAGCACTAACGATTGACATAAATTTTGCTTTGAAATTCCTAGGTGGGAGGCTGCCGTTTCCCCAGCCCGCCACTTCAAATCCCTTAAAATTTCGTACCGGAAGTGGTACAACCAAAAATTTTTGCGGTAAATTCCGGCACAAACGTAGCATAAACGATTAGCATAGTTTCTGTTTCGAAATTCCAAGGTTGCGGGCCTCCGTTTCTGCAGCCCCTCCACTTCAAAACCCTTATAACTTCGTACCGGAAGTGGTAGAAACAAAAATTTTTGCGGTACATTCCGGCACAAACGTAAAACAAACGATTGGCATAGGTTTTGTTTTGACATTCCTAGGTGGGGTCTGCCGTTTTCCCAGCCCCCACTTCCAAACCCTTATAACTTCGTACCGGAAGTGGTACAAACCAATTTTTTTGCGGTACATTCCGGCACGAACGTAGCACAATTGAGTGCCATATGTTTTGTTTCGAAATTCCAAGTTTGGAGACTGCCGTTTCTCCAGCCCCCCACTTTAAAACGCTTATACCTTCGTAACGGAAGTGGTACAGACGAAAATTTTTGCGGTACATTCCGGCAAAATCGTAGCACAAACGATTGGCATAGGTCTTGTTTCGAAATTCCAAGTTTGGAGGCTGCCTTTCTCCAGCCCTCCCACTTTAAAACCCTTATAACTTCGTACCGGAAGTGGTACAAACGAAAATTTTTGCGGTACATTCCGCCACAAACGTAGCACAAACGATTGGCATAGATTTTGTTTTGAAATTCCTAGGTGGCGGGCTGCCGTTTACCCAGCTTTCCACTTTAAAACCCTTATAACTTCGTACCGGAAGTAGTACAAATGAAAATTTTTGCGGTACATTCCGGCACAAACGTAGCACAAACGATTGGCATAGGTTTTGTTTCGAAATTCCAAGATTGGAGGGTTCCGTTTCTCCAGCCCCCCCACTTTAAAAGCCTTATAACTTCGTACCGGAAGTGGTACAAACGAAAATTTTTGCGGTACATTCCGGCGCAAACGTAGCACAAACGATTGCCTAGGTTTTGTTTCGAAATTTCAAGTTTGGAGGCTGCCGTTTCTCTAGCCCCCCCCACTTTAAAACGCTTATAACTTCGTACCGGAAGTGGTACAAACGAAAATTTTTGCGGTACATTCCGGCACAAACGTAGCACAAACGATTGGCATAGGTTTTGTTTCGAAATTCCAAGTTTGGAGGCTGCCGTTTCTCTAGCCCCCCCACTTTAAAACGCTTATAACTTCGTACCGGAAGTGGTACAAACGAAAATTTTTGCGGTACGTTCCGGCACAAACGTAAAACAAACGATTCCCATAGGTTTTGTTTCGAAATTCCAAGTTTGGAGGCTGCCGTTTCTCCAGCCCCCCCCCCACTTTAAAACCCTTATAACTTCGTACCGGAAGTTGTACAAACGAAAATTTTTGCGGTACATTCCGGCAAAATCGTAGCACAAACGATTGGCGTAGGTTTTGTTTCGAAATTCCAAGTTTGGGGGCTGCCTTTCTCCAGCCCCCCCCCACTTTAAAACCCTTATAACTTCGTACCGGAAGTGGTACAAACGAAAATTTTTGCCGTACATTCAGGCAGAAACGATTGACATAAGTTTTGTTTTGAAATTTCTAGGTGGGAAGCTGCCGTTTCCCAGCCCCCCACTTCAAAACTCTTATAACTGCGTACCGGATGTGGTAGAAACGAAAATTTTTGCGGTACATTCCGGCACAAACGTAGCACAAACAATTGGCATAGGTTTTGTTTTGAAATTCGTAGGTGGGGGGCTGCCGTTTACCCTGCTTTCCACTTTAAAACCCTTATAACTTCGTACCGGAAGTAGTACAAATGAAAATTTTTGCGGTACATTCCGGCACAGACGTAGCACAAACGATTGGCATAGGTTTTGTTTCGAAATTCCAAGATTGGAGGGTTCCGTTTCTCCAGCCCCCCCACTTTAAAACCCTTATAACTTCGTACCGGAAGTGGTACAAACGAAAATTTTTGCGGTACATTCCGGCGCAAACGTACCACACACGATTGCCATAGTTTTTGTTTCGAAATTCCAAGTTTGGAGGCTGCCGTCTCTCTAGCCCCCCCACTTTAAAACGCTTATAACTTCGTACCGGAAGTGGTACAAACAAAATTTTTGCGGTACGTTCCGGCACAAACGTAGCACAAACGATTGCCATAGGTTTTGTTTCGAAATTCCAAGTTTGGAGGCTGCCGTTTCTCCAGCCCCCCCACTTTAAAACCCTTATAACTTCGTACCGGAAGTGGTACAAACGGAAATTTTTGCCGTACATTCAGGCAGAAACGATTGACATAAGTTTTGTTTTGAAATTTCTAGGTGGGAAGCTGCCGTTTCCCAGCCCCCCACTTCAAAACCCTTATAACTTCGTACCGAAAGTGGTACAAACGAAAATTTTTGCGGTACATTCCGGCTCAAACGTAGCACAAACGATTGGCATAGGTTTTGTTTTGAAATTCGTAGGTGGGGGGCTGCCGTTTCTCCAGCCCCCCACTTTAAAACCCTTATAACTTCGTACCGGAAGTGGTACAAACGAAAATTTTTGCGGTACATTCCGGCACAAAGGTAGCACAAACGTTTGGCATAGGTTTCGTTTCGAAATTCGAAGGTGGGGGGGCTGCCGTTTCCCTAGCCCCCCACTTTAAAACTATTATAACTTCGTACCGGAAGTGGTACAAACGAAAATTTTTGCGGTACATTCCGGCACAAACGTAGCACAAACGATTGGCATACGTTTTTTTTTCGAAACTCCAAGGTGGGGGGGCTGGCGAAATGCACCTCTTGATTCTGGACCTTTCACAGCTGCATCAATGATGGCATAATATTCTTTCCTAATGATGCATTGACATCTTCAGGAACCCAATCTTCTACCGGCTTTGTATATTTCCTTAGTACTCTCTTCATTCTTATCAATGAAATGGGATTCAAATTATTTTTCTACTTTTTTTTTTTATTACCTTCTTGCATTATTTTGTCAAAACATTCTTCGTTGTGTAGGTTCTGAATATTTCCTGACACGATTTCAACACCTTAATCAAGCCTGTTACAGTTTGTTTCCGACTTTGGAATGACTTATTCAGAAGTTCCAACATGCCAATTATTTTCTGTCTAAGTAATAGACCCAATAGCGTTTGCCAGTTTCGAATGGGGTAGAAGACCTGGAGATTTTGTAATTTTTATTTCGGTTTCAGAAATATCATGCAGAGTTTCTAGTACAACACCATACTTATCCAGAATTTCTCGAATCTGGTCACCTCTGTATAACCATGTTATAGGAGAAAGTGGTTTTATTCTAGTGACTTTGCCTATTGGACCTTCAGATTAGATTCAAGTACAGCAACAAAAGATCCTCGTTCTATAACTCATTGAGAAAACCAGACACCTAACTCATGAGCTCATTGCATTGCACTCATGAGCTACCAAATATTACCCTGAAGGACTATTACTCGACTAATGAAGGAAGATAAAGCTATTAGGCCTACATTGACATTGTGTTATAATCCAATGGTACTTAACCTTATTTTAGTCACTTTTCCCTTTGAGACTATGATTGGAGCTTTGAATCTCCTTCCAAGAAATATGGAATGAGTATAATTTTTCGTATACTTTATTTTACAGCAACTTGATCGTATCATACATAATAAATTACTGCTCTGCCATGTAATACTAATAATACTCAACCAGCACTGTAACCTAGCCCAACCTGTGTATTATCTTTGATTCAATTTGTTACCGTGGGAGCGCTGTGGCTCAGTGGTAGAGCGATCACCTCCGGTGCTTGGGGTCCCTGGTTCGATCCCAGCTCGCGCACTGTATCAGTAGCGTAGCTAGAATATTTTTCAGGGGGGGCCAACGAAGGGCCCAAGAAAATTTTGAAGGGGCCATCTTCAATGAATGAAAAGCTTGATTCACATAAATTATATATATATATATATATATATATATATATATATATATATATATATATATATATATATATATATATGTGTGTGTGTGTGTGTGTGTGTGTGTGTTCAAGATGAATGTTTCCATCTTTGTTCTTCATGATTTTACTGTTTTCAAAACAGCGAAAATATAAGAATTTACTACCTCAAACAACTAGGGCACATTTATACAATTGATTTCCATACTTAATCACGGCGTTTAAAATATGTGTGGCTGCTTGATTTAGGTGGAACGTAGAAGTAGAGAAGTATATACACATACTCACTCAAAATCAAAAGGGAACAAAGTGCCTCGTTGAAATTTGCACTTATGTCATGATGCTAGTTATTTTAGGAATTTGCTTATTATATACGAAGGCAGAGCTACCTAAACTTTGGCTGTACTTTCGAATCAAGCTGATATGCATACTGCTTGCTATGTTAGGTTTTCACAAACAGACTAGTGAAAACTCCATTAAAAGTAAACTGAACTTATTCTATTTATTGTAATGATTTTCCTCACTCTCACAACAAAGAAAAACATTAAATATAACACTTCAAACACTTGTATAAACTATACACTTTCGTTACCTTTCTAAAACTTTTAATAAACAATTATTACGTGACAAGGCAAATTATTTTATGTTGTGTTAAACGGTAAAACGAACAGTATTATTTCAGAAAAGGTGGAAGATTATAAATTTCAAAAACAGTACTTCGTCTATATTGTCTTGTTAAAAATAGCTAATTTCACTTGTGTGCTTGACAGCTGTAATACACAGAAGCATTGATCAATACCAGTTTGTAACAGTTTACATTACAAAAAAAGTATGTAATTTACTTAGGTAGTTAATAAAACTGCATATGAATACAAAAACAAAAGTATAATCAGCCATGTGCATTTGAGGTATTACAATGATGTGATCCATTGACTTCGGTATTACAATGACTTCAGATTCGGAAGATGATGTGATCCATTCCTCGTGGGCAAATATTTCGACTTAGGAGTTGAGATTCTTCCTTAGTTCACTAGCGAAATGTTTATGGTCCAATTGACTCATTTCCCTCATTTCTATTCTCTGAGCCTCGGATGCTTCAAAGCCTTAAAATAAATTCAAATGTAGTTGAAATAACTTAACGCTACTATCCTGTAGTCGATGCTAAATTAATATTGTTAGTTTTGAGATTGGATATGAATGCACAGCATTAACTAGTAGGCTTATATCCTGTTCAAAATTCACGTCACCATTGATTTACTGTGCTGCATAATTCCTACAATGTAATTTTCTCGGAAATGGTTAAGCATATTTTGACGAAGAACAAATATAAATCTCCGATAAAATTTGGTATTCAGTGACTGAACACACTGAATGGAGTCTTTATAGACCAATTCCATAAACTCCTGATATTTCTCTGATTACTAAATATCAGATAAGATAACGGGACACAACCTGGTCACGGGAGTAACTATCACTTTTACACAAAATAACATTACTGCCGCGACCAACTTGTATCATCTCGGTATTTTACCCGATGATTAGTAATCAGGAGATTGTAACACTGGTTCTGTGATAAACTTTGGAATTTCTCTATGAAGTAGTATTTTAGGGATTAAACTACAGTGAAATTTTTAAAGGAAAATACTTCTGAACGATTTATTTACAAAGAATCACTGAATTTTATTACATTTCCCAGGCTTTAGTTAGTAGTATCGGTCCATCAAGCGCTGACTCCGTTTTCCTGAGGCCGCTAGTATTGCTTGTTAACATTGTACCAGAAGAGAGAGAATTGCTAATGGCCAAGAGCGTTAGGAAACTAGACGTACTAAAGACAAGACCAGAAGGTAATCGAGCGGGAGAACCAGTATCGGTAGCAAATAGTACTTGCTCGTAGTATTCAGCATCTAATTTTTCTCAAACGATCGGGAAGCGAACGACAGAGGGAATGATTATTTCACAAGTAAAAACTTCTGCTCTCTTAATTAAACAAGACGGCTCGATATTAAGATGCTTTGAAAATAATAATAAAAATGCCAAATTATTTATTGGATGCTATGCATTTGTTCTATGTCGCCATAATCAATGGGAATTAATTACTTGGTGCACAAATTATACTAAGTTATGTACGAAAACTTCTTATTCGTCCAACGCAAGTGTAATGTTTTTCTGTAGTGTATGTTATTTGTAAGTAAGCATCTCGTATTTTAGTATGACTTTCAACATTGATTCGAATGAGAATGCCGACTGATTTGATTTTTCTTTCTGGTTCTTTGTTCAAAACAAAGGGGATAACTAGATAAGGGACAGAGGTTAAAAGAAATGTTCAGGTGGTGAGGTCAATTGATATGCATCAATGCATACTCACCCCACAGATTTCAGTGATTTAGATCTTGCTGAACTACAAGCAAGAACGAGTAAAGATATTTTATTCGGAACGCAGACTATTGCAACATACGGTATTCTGCACTTGGTAATTCTGTTGTCGAGAGTCGTTTTGGTAGTAATTTCACTTGTAGCAACGACCCACTCACTGTTTGTCGACCTATAGCAATATCACTGTGTAGGGGGGCCACTAGGGGGCCAAGAATTTGAGCAGGGGGGCCTGACCCCCTTGGCCCTCCCTTAGCTTCGCCACTGCACAGTGTGGACTTTGTGGTGGACAAACACCGTGATCGTGGGTTTTCTCGGGGTTCTCCCGTTTCCTCTCACTTTCTTCATTCCACCATTTCACTCATCTCTCATCATCACCATCTCCTTTAGCCCAACCGGCATAAGCGTGGGACGTAAAACTTAAAGATTTCATTTCATTTCGTTTCCAATTTGTTACCTTTCATCTTATCTTCACGGATCCCCTGAGACATACACAAACTGTTATAATCGTTTCACAGCCTGAATATTATATTTCAAATAAATGTAATTATTATTATTTATATGTTATTCTGTCGTTAGAAAATAAATTAAATTATAATAAAATATAGAATATTACGTACTTCAAAATATTGGGGGGACGCGTCCCCTGCGTCCCCGCCACCAGAGACGCCCGTGAATATAATGGCTGAGTACTGGTATTTTTCGGCATTTTCGGGAAATTCAGAAATATTGTTAACTCCCTAAAAATAATAAATTTCTTTCATTGTAAACTAGATCAAATGATGTACATAAATCTCTTAAGATAGTGTTGTTTTGTTTAAAATTAAAATCAACCTTACAAATAAACTTGGAATTTGACTTAAAGGGCCGAGTACTGGCACGTTCACCTTCTATAGATCAAATGCTTATTTTTCCATATCTTGCTGAAAGGGGATTGCAATCTCGAATCTTTTGTGGTGGACAAACACCGTGTGCGTGGGTTTTCTTGTGGTTCTCCCGTTTCCTCCCACTTTCTTCATTCCACCATTTCATTCATTACTCATCATCACCGTCTCCTTTAGCCTAACCGGCATAATCGTGGGACGTAAAACTCAAAGATTTCATTTCATTTTGCAATCCCGAATCTCTCCTTACGTAGGCTACTGTGTAGAATATTCTAATAAAAGTAGTCTATGCTTGAAAAAGTTTGAGAAACACTGTTGGAGTAAGTTTAAAGCAGGTATGCCACTGCTATTTTGCAGGGAATACATAACATGAGAAATTAGGTGTAGCGTCATTGACCGTGAAAAGTGTGAGCACCACTAGTTAGCTAGAACTACTCAGATATTCATCCAAGTACTCATGCGTAGAAAATAAAGAAAATAATAATGTGCGAATATACTTTTCTCATCTGCTTATTTTTCTTATATTTTTAATAGGACCCGATATTCATCGTTTTTACTGATAAACAAAAAGCAAACTGAAAAAGAAAAATCCCGTTTTTGTTTGAACGTTATCAAAGCGTCATTCTCCAAATGTAGCCGACTACAGAGCTCTGAAATAATTTACTCCCCACAAGCAGCAACGAATGATTTTGCCGCTCCCTCTTGGGTTCCCCCTTTCTGGCGAGGGGGAGAAAGCTTGTGGCGTCTGCTTTTCAGCCGAGGGGGTAATGTACTCTTTTTGAGGGAAGGAGGATGGAGGTCGCAGTACAGCCTGGGTGTCTCCCTCTCGTCCTAAGCATGCGAGCATTTTAAGTGGAACAAATTTTAGCGATTTGCTCTTCTACCTTCACAAAGTTTGCAATTCACTTACTAATTTTATATGTTAGCTAAATATACAGATATTTATCATGTGTAATCGATTACAATAATCGTAACAGTTGATATCTAAACTGATTTATGTCATCAGCCAATTTAAAAGCCAGACATGGAACACCCTTCGAAAAAAATGAAAATAAAATAAAGAAAAAGTTATCCCTGTGGGTGTTACTCTCTCATTGGCTGTGTGAGTGCCCCATACGATGGAAACTAGCTTGAAACGGGACTATGTTGTGTTGTGTTTCACTTGTTTCACTCACTTCAAGAGGTAAAAATATTCAATTTCCGTGTCGACAATTGTTTAGTTTGTTGTGACAAGTTCATACTTAGCAAGTGCAAAACAACTAAAACGTTTAACTTCAAACATCTTTTGTTCTTGTGGTAAGTAAGTTAAATTAACAATAATTTGATTTGTCTTAGTAGTAAGGTAAATTTACTTTAATGAAGATAATTGCCAGTGCAGGATACATTTGTAGTTACTAGTGTTTTCAAAAGAAAACTACGATTGGTGTAACTACTGGCCTGTACTGCTGAAATCCATGGACAGGAAGAACAGTTACGCCCTCTTAACAACTCAAGCAAAGAACAGGTGGGAGTATATCTTTACGGAGTAACTGGTTTAAACCTAAGCAGTGTTGAATTCAGACATTTTCACCCGGGGGGAATGTGAACTCCTCGGGGGGAGGGTTTTTTCTGTATTTTTGCAAGAAAGCAGCATATTTAACAATTCCATTCACATGCACATTGAGACTAATTGCTAATAAATATTCAATGTGAGATAATAATAATAATAATAATAATAAACAATCGTTTAATTTTATCTAAAACATTAAATAAAAACTGGCAAAAATGTTTTAGACTAAACTTTGACTATCGGTACAATTTACAGTAGCTATTTTAGCTATTTTTTCCTATATTCAGTAGTTACTGTTTTTAAAAACTGTAGAAGTTTTTAAAAAGATTTAAATTAACTCAGATATTTTTTGTCCTAAAACAAATATGCATAGAAATATCAACAAAAAGTAATCATTCTTTCTAACACTTCTGATTCTAAATCAAGTATATTAGCCTTTGGCGTGGGAGACCCGGGTTCGATTCCCGGCGGGAGCTCATGTGGTTCGGATTCCACGTTAAGCAGTAGGTCCACGTCTCATATAGCCTCGCTGCTGAAAGGGACGCTAAACTAAAATCAACTCAACTCAAGTATATTAGCCTTGGTTTCTTCACTGCATACACATAAATAGTTTAGTTTACGAAATCTTCAGTAGGATTAGTGCCGTGTTGTGTAAAATCAGCGCTTGGGGCGAGAGTATACGACGGCATCCCCGTATATATGAGTGATTTCGACAGACCACCTGCGAAAGGTGAGAAAATTTTAAAAAGCAAACCCTGCTTTTCCTTGATTTTGAGCACTTTTTATTACTTTTTTCCTTTCATTTTATATATGTGCACGTGCCCACATGTGTTTCATTCCTCTCTTTTTCTTTCCTTCGTTTCTTTTCTTTTTTCCTCCCGAATCGTGTGCCCCTTACTTCGGTGCAAGGGGCCGTCGCCCCGCTTGCCCCTCCTTTGTCACCTTCAATAGCAATATTTCACTTATATACTACTATTATATTGATAAATTCTATATAAATCTCTAACCCAGGAGGGATAACTGTTCCTCCCTGATCCCTCTGAATCTCACCCTTTAACTGACATATTTTTAGTTAAAGAAACGTGTGTTTACTTTAACAATCGTAAAACACATTTACGTCTGTTACTTCCGATGCGAGAAATGAGATTTAGGCGCTCTATTTCAAATAATGCAAGAACTGTACATTTTCAAGAACTGAAGTCTGCTGACATCAGAGATCATATGGAATGATCGAAAGGTCTTCCCTATCTTTCCTTTCCTATCTCAGTCTGTGCTAGTGCTACTTACTAATATATAATATAGGGCGATAGTATAGTACCTACTAAAATACAAACCTTCCTTCAACAGTTGACAATTTCATGTTCTGCCAAAGTCGGTCATAACGTTAAGAAATACAGGTTTTATTGACTAGTTTGGTATTCAATCTTAGATATTACCCGCCTTATGCAGAGTCGTTTTGAAAAATGATTAGCGTCATGCTAAACGCCCGACTTCTGCAGGAAGCAAATGTAAGTCGAACGCTTTAGTATGGTACTAATCACACGTCAGAATGTCTCTGCATATGGCCCTACATGTTTAATATTTATATAGACATTAAACATGTGTCTGCGTCATTTATATGTATATTGAGAGATCGGATTTCGTCTGCACGTGCACGGAAAGAAAAGCAAATAATTGGGTGAAGTAATTTCTACATTTTGTGACTGAAATTTTGGGAGTTTCTCCGGGGGGAATGAATTTTCTTCGTGGGGAGATTCCCCCCGGGCTACCCCCTGAATTCATCCCTGAACCTAAGATAACTAAAAAAGTTTCTAATTGCAAGTGATGTAGATTGCGATGCAGCATGCTAATCCGAGATGTAGTCAGTGGCGTACTCAACGGCGGAGGGCTTTTAGCCCCCTCCCTCTTGATCAAGAAATGCAAAAATAAAAGTTTTTCCGTATTAAGATATGTATACTTACAAGTGAAATTTAAAAGTTTTTCCATACAACTTAAATTATATGAACTTGTGAGTTGACTCTCCTTGATGAACGTACGCCACTGAATGTAGGTGCATAGGGCCTATCCTCGAAATATTCAAATACGCCTACACTGGATAAAATAACATGTTTATGTATCTTTATTATTATTATTATTATTATTATTATTATTATTATTATTATTATTATTATTATTATTATTATTATTATTATTATTATTATTATGTGGGACACGGTAGCTCAGTGGTAGAACGCTACCTCAGGTGCAGGATTCCTGGCTCGATCCTCAGTCAATAAATTTGTGGACAACATGGTGTCTGTGGATTTTCTCAGGATACTTCTGTTTCCTTCCACATTCTCATTACATCAATTCTTCCATCATCATTCACTTGCCTCAATCCTCGTCTCCCTTAAACCTAAAAGGCATAATTGCGAGGCGTTAAAGATTTTCTTATCACACAGTTCCTATAAAATGAATCTTATTGAAACATCGTAACAGTTAAAAAAAAAGGGGGGGGGGCAAAATGTGCTTATCCCTGCATCGTTGCTTCCACTAGGATCTCCAGGGTGACCAGAGCTCCCATGTGGCTAAGCAGTTACGTAGGCCTTTGACGTAGGAAATCCGGGTTTAATTCCCGTCGGGAGTTCAGCAGTTGGGATCTCATGTTAAACTGTAGGTCCACCCGCTGCTGAAAGAGACGCTAAACTCAAAATCGATCAAATTATACCTAGGGTGACCAGATGTCCAATTTTAAACGGGATTGCCCCCTTTTACAGAAAGGCGCCCTGTGTCCCGAGAAAAATGCAAACGGAACGCAAAATTTCACTTTTAAAATATAAGCGTCCCGTATTTTGGCTTGTCAGAAAGTGTTTACAAAATCTCCAGTGAAACGTGTATATATATATATATATATAGGGTGTTAATGAACTGTACAGACAAACTGTAAGGGGCAATTCCTCACATCAAAAATAAGAGAAAAAGTTATCTTTTCCCCACAGGTCCATATGAACTTTTACTCTTATTTTGATGTAAGGAATAATCTCTTACAGTTTGTCGGTATAGTTCATTAACTCATTGTATATATTATTTCATACAACCAATGCAGCCAAGAAATAGTACATACACCAGATTATTTTTCGACATAGTCACTATTTAGATTGAAGCATTGTCGCATCGTGGGATGAGTTTGAAGATTCCAGCCTGGTAAAAATCCTGTCTTTGTGTGTTCAGCCACGTGCCACGAAGGGTTTCACCTCCTCGTCTGAAGCGAAGCGACGGTCTCCTAGATGCTCTTTCAAGTTCGGGAACAGGTAAAAATCGCTTGGTGCGAGATCCAGGCTGTAGGGAGAGTGGTCGATGATATGATGTCCCAGTGAAAGTGCTTCAACAGCGTGCTGTTCTTCAGGGCTGTATGCGGACACACGTTGTAATGAAGTAAGATCATGTCCACGGTGAGAAATCCTGGCCGTTTCCTGCTTACTGCTTCACGCAGTCGTGTCAAAATCTCACAGTATCGGTTAGCGGTCACTGTGCGCCCTCTTTCTAGAACTCCAGGAGTATGACCCCTGCGCTGTCCCGAAACATTGTGGCCATCCCTTTCTCGGTAGATGGCGTCACTTCTTTGCCTTTGGTGAGGTGGGGGTGTTTCCAGTACTTTGATGACCGCTTACTGCTGGGGGTGTAGTGGTGGATCCAAGTTTCGTTACCTATTACGATACGGTAAAGAGAACAGTTCCCTTCCTTGGAGAACCATACTAAAAATTGCAGACTTGTCCCCATGCGCTTCTACTTGAGTTGGTTGGGCAAATTGCATGGAACCTATCGGGAACAAACTTTCCGGTACTTCAGAATATCATGCAAAATGTGACGAACTCTTCCGAACGACATTCCTAATTCTGCCATCGGGTGTCGTAACGTGATCCTTCTGTTGCCTTGAATTAGCTCCTCCACGCGAACTGTGTTCAAATCTGTTGATGCTGTACTGGATCGGCCACTGCGATCCTCGTCGGTGACATTTTCTCTACTAGCCGCAAACTTTCGACACCAATCTCGACATGCTGACGAGAGATTACAGTCTCTCCGTCAACTGGTAAATTTCAGCCACGGTTTCATGTTATGCCCACAGAAATCGAATAACTAAGCGCACTTCCTCGCGCGACCAGTTTTCCAAACGAGTCTCCATTTGTTTTCCTACAACTAGTGTCGAAGGTGGTAGGTGGCTAAAACTCTGCACAGATACGCAGTGGCGGCGATTGAACGTTACAAGTAGGGGGAGGGGCAAGGCATGATCTGAATATTTGTATATGAATGTTTATTTTCCTGGTTGTTTCTAACATTTTGTTTGACGAAAAGTTGTATAACTAATAGAATACTATCCTTTTCAGTTAAAATACCGTATATCATATTTCGTATTTTATTAAGTAAATTGATCAGAGCAACGCAAGTAGGTACTAGCCCTTTGTACTCATAAACAACGAAAGTGTAAGAAGAAATTTGATTTCTTGCTCATGAACATTTTAAAATTCTGTATGGAAAATTGTGTGATCAGATTATTTAGTAAGACATTTGCAAAACAAATAAATAGAAAGGATAATATTAATCATAGTAATGAATAATGAAACTTGTTTTATAGAAGTTATATTGAAACTGGTGATTAATGAATAACATATTTTTAATTCCGCACATTAATGCCATTAAATGTATGCTATTACCAATACGTACTCACGCAACGGCAAATATTACATGGCACTATTTTTTGTATGAACCATTAATACATGGAAAAACTTTACTTTTCAAATGAAAATATATACATTAAGGGGTCACTTAAAAAAATGGGGGACAACTGCCCCCTCTTGTCCCCCTAATCGCCGTCCATGCAGATACCAAATCTATGTAGTAACTATCTACTCTATGTAGTAACTGGAACAAATGCAACAAAAACAGCATCATGAGGGTGTTTCAGTCGAGTGTTGGGCAATGTTTCACAGCAATGAAGCCGAGATTTGTAGTCTATTCATAACCATGAATGAAACATGGGTTTATCACTTCACACCTGAGACGAAGGAACAGTCAACGGACTGAAAGGGGAGATTCGGCTCCAAAGAAGGCGTAAGCAGTTCCATCTGCTGGGAAGATCATGGTTAGTTTTTCGGGATGGGCGTGGGATAATTTTCATTGATTACCTTCAAAAAGGAAAAATAATCAACGGCGCGGCGAGTATTATGCAAACTTATTACAGCGTTTAAGTAATGAAATCAAGAAACAAAATACCATATTTGACGAAAAAGAAAGTGTTGTTTCATGAAGACGATACACCAGTCCCAGATCCGTTATCATGATGGCCAAAATGAATGAGTTAAAGTTCGAATTGCTTGCTCACACACCCTATTCGCCAGATTTAGCCTCCTCGGATTATTTTCTCTTTTCAAACTTGAAAAGATTTGGCAACAATGAAGAGGAGGAATCTGGTATTGTGAGGAGCTCGACGGTTCACATTATAAACAGGGTATTGAAGCTATCGAACATCTCTGGGAAAAGTGTATCGAGCTATAAAAAGACTATGTTGAGAAATATAGTTTTCCCTTTTTAGTATTTGCTTCGTAAGGTTGGGTACTTTCTGGATTACCCTCGTATATATATATATATATATATATATATATATATATATATATATATATATATATATATATATATATATATATATGGTAGGTTGAGTGTGCCTAAAGTCAGCCATTTTTTTAGTAACAAGCAATTAAATAAGCATGCGGTAGCCTGTTATCAAATAAACAGTCAACCAAAGTCTAAATCAGAGCTCCAGTACTCAATCTCATGTATTGTGGCCTGGTGTGACATCTCATAGCAGAAAAGAAAAAAATAGCATTTGAGGTGTGCTGATTCACGTGAGCAAAGTGAGCATTTTCTTAATAAAAAAATAAGGAAGAAACTTTACTTCATAGTTAAGTTAAAACTATATTATTGTAAAATAGTATGAGTTATTGCTTTCTTCGACATGAATGTATGTAGTTTGTTAAAAATTTTGTGATTGTTGATACAAAACAAGATATTGCGTAGACACAAGGGGGCTGACTACAGGTTGCATTTTTGATAACGTTTCCCAGTACTCAGCCATTAGAGGCTGACTATTGGAAATATGCATGATTTCCATTATCGCATTAGAATTTTTCAGTTTTGCAAATTAATGCATGCTCGAGTCAAAGAAGTAGCGATAAAAGTCCCTTGACTTCATATTCCAGTGGTCAGCCTCCTATTACTTCCAACGGAGGACTACTGGATACATATACTCCAGTAGTCAGCCACCCATCATTCATTCAATTTAAATGCACATTTCCACAACTGAGACAATTTAACTAATTCAGCGTGGTCCGGAAGTGGGCGTATCCCTAATTGGTGTTTTCTGACGGTTTTAGGTTTTACCCACATTTGTTTGGTAACATTGCTTGGCATTGGAAAATGGTATCAAAGACACTGTTGTGATACTGCAGGATGGAGCACAAGCGCACTTCGCGATTCACGTGCACAATTACCTGAACCAGACGTTTCCTAGCCGCTGGATTGGGAAAGGTTGTGCGTCTTCACCAGCTTCCTATGCCTGGCCTCCAAGAAGTCCCGATCTAACGACACCAGACAATGTTCTCTGGGGTTTCATAAAGCAACAAGTAAGAAACACTCGATATCACACAACGCACGAATTACGAGCAGTTGTGGAACACGTCTTCACTCTTGTAATTCCGGAGTATCTCCGCAAACAATCTGCGAGAACTTGGCGCAGAATTCAGCTGTGTTACAACATGGATGGTGATCATACTGATGTTTATGATTCTTAAGACTTCAAGGTAACTGTGTACAGACAGTCTACAATAACTAACACTTTACTGTTGAAACTAAGGAGGGGTACGCCCACTTCCGGACCATCATATACCTATAAGATCTTTCTAATGATCTAATGAAATATTAGCTGTTATGAGGCCACTAATTGCATCATGCAAGAATAATTCAATTATAATATCAGTCATTTCAATTCTTGTATTTTCCTGGAACTGAGGAAAAAAAGATTGAAGATTTATGGCTGGTCTGAATTATCTCTCTAAAATTTAAAGGGCAGACAGTCGTTGAATATTTTAAAACTAACCTTCAGAAGAAAGAAATGAATGTTGATCTAATTCTTGAAGAAATCGCAAATGTGAAAACATTAGTTGTTGCTGATTCTATTAAGGATGGCACAGAAACTAGAAATCTTCAAATTTCAACTGCTTCCACATCATTGGACGAAATCAACACAAATTTACCTGTGATCAAATTTGACTGTGCCATAGTGAATACTGAAGTGTCATCTGGTGTTTTAGAAAATATACAGGGACATATGAAATAAACCCATAAACTAGAATGTTATACTTGATTAATGCAGGAGTGTATACCTACTTTTGGGTCACCCTGTATATATTTATATAAACATACTATATTTTGTGAACATTAATTACGTAGAACCCGTGAATATAAAATATAGGTCTATATACGACCATATATGAAACGTTGATTTCGCATACTGTGTGGTGTCATCAGCATCAAGTGGATCAGCATCCTTTGCGGTGCTGCCTCTACCGACGGCGACAGATATAATGGCCACAATGTTTGAGTAGAATTATACATGTTTATACATACACTGATCACAAGTTAAATTACAGACAGTAGGACAGTTGCAGAAACCGCCCTCCAGAGGATCCACCAATGCATGTGAATGAAGTGCATTGTGCGTGTACTGCCGTGTGTTTCCTTTCTTGATATCCGTGTCAGTGCAGTGTGTGATGATCAAGACAAAGGACCTGAGTGCATTTGACTGTGTCAAATCGTAGAGGCCAGTTGACTGGGTGGTTCGATTTCGGAAGTGGCTGCGGCGCTTGGATTTTCAAAGGCAACTGTGTTAAGAGTGTATCGTGAGTAGTCCGGTAAGACCGCACCCTCACGGGCAAACTGCTGCGGTCAGGGGCGTGTCGACAACAGGGGTAGTTGCCAACTGTATCATAACAGCAGATAGACGGGCCACAATGCGTCAAATCGCGGAGAGGTTCAATGCAGAACAACAGCACCATGTTAGCAGCCACACAGTCAACAACTACCTACTCGTCATGGGATACAGAAGCCATCAGACCACGCGACTATCTCTTCAAATCGCACAACACACGAAACAACGTCTAGCATGGGCAAAGAAACACCGCCACTGAACCGTGGAAATGTGGAAAAAGGTAGCCTGGACAGATGAGTCACGTTTCGCATTGGTACATACCGATGGACGGGTGCGGACGCGTCGCCAACCGCACGTGGGAATTGATTTATCGTGCCAGCAGGGAACTATGCAGGCCGGTGGTGGTGGTATTCTCATTTGGGGCATGTTTACGTGGACTGAAATGGGTCCCCTAACATGTGTAATACGGTCGCTACAGGTGAATGCTACCACGATCTTCTGGATGACCATGTCCTGTCATTTGCTTGCCTGCAATATCCGGATGGTGACCTCATCTTTCAGTAGGACAATGCACCGGCACACCGCTCTACGAAAACAGCAGACTGGTTTGATGAGCACTCCTCTGATCTGGCAACACTTCTCTGGCCATCACAGTCACCGGGCCTCAATCCCATCGAACACATGTGGGACGCCATGGAACAAACCTTCGGGCTGAGGACCCACTTTTGATCAACCTGCGGGCTGTGTGGAAGACTGCAGCAGATATGGATTGAGATATCACAACAACACTTCAGGCGCCTCGTAGAGTCCATGCCGCGGCGGGTATGCGCCGTTATCAGAGCGAAAGGTGGTGCTACACAGTATTACATAGGTGTTTCTAATTCAACTGCTGATCAGTGTATTAGGCAATTATACTAATATTATCCTAACAAATGTAAATAAGGAGGCAATAAACATATACCTCCCATAAATATCATCTCATAATTTGTTCTCTAGTCACAGTTCCTATGCTTGTAAACTGAATAGTCTATACATCATATGTACAATCTATCATTTCCTCGTACATTCTCGTTTCATCTTCATCTTTCATAAAGGCTCCTTTCCTAAACATAAGTGTGTAGCACATTCAAAAGTTTTTATTATATAAAGTTATATTGCTTCCTCTGCAACACCTGCAGTTCTAACTTCAAAAACAAAACCCCGTATATGTCCACAATACGATAAAAATGGATGAGAAGAGCTTCTACTCGTAATTTTTAGCAGTAAAGCATCAAGATGGTTCATGGTAAGTTAAAACGCTATTGTGTTGATAGTATGCTGACAGTCCAATGCCATGAGTTTTATTCCGTATTATAAAATAAATCCTATCAGTCTGGGAGTAACATTAATATACAAGTTTTTAACCTCTTAAGAGCTATGGGATGCATAAGGATCAGGCAAGATGCACTGATATTCTTAATCCGTATTATAGAAGCACGATGCTAAAATTAATGATAAATAATTGTCTCCAGCCCTGTGTCTATGACACTCCTATCATGTAGATAATTTCTAAACAGGGAACTAAGGAATAAACATTAAAAATAAAGCAAGGCAATCGGTGAAAAAAGTACTTTTCCAAACTTCATCAAATAAGAGCTAGTGCTTGCATAAGGTGCCTTCCATTTCAAATCAGGCAAAAAAATAAAAAATAAATAAATAAATGAAAATAAAATAAAATTGTACCATCACCATCTCAGATATTGTTGAAACTGTTTTTATAGCAACTAGACATGTTTTTAAGAGACCCATCTTTTTTTTTTTTTTTTGTCGAAAAAAAAATTTTTCCGCCAAGTAATGGGCCATCAAAGACGGGGAGTACAATTTATGAATTGTAAAAGACATGGAAAATGGTCAACTTCGGAGCCCCACCATTCAGCTATGGAGACAGGTAGAGTTATAATTCTTGTTGTGGTATGTACATAGGGATATAAATAAACTATATTTTATTGTAGTTCGGTTTGCGCATGCGTACCTTTTTGTACATAAATTAACAAATGAACGTCATTTTATCTGAAAAGTCGAAGTTTGCGAATTTTTTTCGAGCACTTCCGGTTCGAATTTTAAAATTCTGTTTTCACGGTTGGTAAGACCTAGTTACCCGCTTTCCGAAAAAAAAAAAAAATTGTATCGCTTCTGTGTGCAACCGTTTTGTCACAAAAAATTCGAGAAATTGTAAAATTCTCAAAACTTGCCATTTTTGGGCGCCATTTTCTCGAAAACACCATCTTTTAAAATTCTGAAATTTTGTCAGATGGTTTAACTTTACATGAATAATAAACACACCAAATACCATTCTCGACCAATGCTTCATGAATTAACTACAGCCTTTTGAAGTTAGCAAAGTTTCGTTAACTTTGATGTCACAGTTAGCAACACTGGAAACAATAAAAATGCAATGATTTGATGATGTTTGTGGCTCACATTAATTAAATGAAGAATAAAAGGTTTTCCTGACTGGTTTTTTATTATTTTGATCAAAAAAGCTCTCTGGAATAGTAAAATGAGCCTCCCCCTCGGTTTTTTTTTTTTAACCGAAGTAATCTGAGATGGGAATTACGATTACGAAACACACAAATTTTAAGTTCACTTACTTAAAATGGTCTTCGGAAGCAAAATTTCACTGATTTTTTTTTTCACATTAAGAATATCATTTGCTTGCTTGGTGTCTTCTTCGCTAATAGCAGTAGTACACTCACAACTCGTCCAGAGGTGGATCCAAGGAGTCGATCGCCCTCCCAGAATAAACTTTCTTATTTTATATATAAATAAAACCCATTCCAGAGTTTGGAGCTCTTAAAAGTAGTTCTAAGTAGCAGTATTACACCCCCCCCCCAGAAGTTCGTTCTGGATCCGCCCCTGCGTAGCACATTGTCGATAATCACAAAACACTTACTTTCACTTCTTATGCTCTTCTGGAAACCTGTACCCTGCTGAAAGTCTATGTGGAAGCATAAACAGCACTTCAACTGTACGTAATTCATGATTTATTCATAATTCTGCTACGCACCACTGGTTATCATAAGTATATGCAAGGGCGCCGATCCTGGGGGGGACCGAATCTCCCAAAGCTGATGTGGGCCCCCTATTGTATTTATGAATGTACAATATTTGGCATAATTTGAATGCAATTTGTCTTAAAATGCTCATATATATACCTTCTGCATCTGAATTCCCCCCCCCCCCAAATCTACAGAGAAATCGGGCCTTTGCGGATATGTATGTAACAAAAGTTCTTTTTTGCAGACTTCTTAAATCTACACTTTGAATTGCAGAAGCTCGATTTTGGGGGAAGCATGAAGTTAGTTTATGGTGACCCGTTACTGCCATAAAAACTTCCCGTTACTCCGTTGAATACCAGTTACCGGTCGCATACTTTCCCATTCTTACTCTTTTTTTTTTTTTTTCTTCCGGGAGTTGTCGAATTCAGTTCCAGGCAACAAAACGAGAGTAATACCCGGAGTTTGTACTTGCACTATACTGACGAATTCTGCGGTTTTAATACTGTGTATCTGTTTTTGCCTAAGGTTATGCCGCGTTGCCACATTCTTTACAACCCCCCCCCCCTCCCAATACTGTCGCAGAGACCATAGCATGGCCGGTTTCACTGCTTTATCTGACCTGTCTGCATTTCGAACATCTGAAAGCGATTTTTAAAGTGGGATGCAGCACCATCATAAATCACTGACACGGTTTGGGAAATTGTAGACACTTATTTCCACGTATTCGAACCTTTTTCTATAACCTATATTTTCGCTTTTCTTCAAGTATTTTTAGAATCTTGTCTATGGCTATGAGTACATGACCGAATCGTGTGTTTTGTTGTCGCTTATTACAACAAAACTGTCAGTTGTGTCCATATTCCGGTGATATAACTGAATTTCACTTTGCAGAATAACAGTCCAGTTTTCAGCGAAGTCCACATAAAGTAAAATAGAATTTGTATCTTGAAATTTTATACGATGCTTTTCGGTAGCAATTAATTATCTTTGAATTTTCTTGATGTAGTCATGAATTACAATTCTTACAGTTTAACCAGCAATGTACGATACGAAAACGGAAAGTGGCACAGTAATATATATATATATATATATATATATATATATATATATATATATATATATATATATATATATATATATATATATATATATATATATATATATATAAAACGAGATCATTGTTTTCCCATATGGCGTACGTAACACTTTCATTTTCAACAGGATCAAAGACTCCACACTTATTCCTTTCATTCCAGGACATTCACTACATTCTTGAAGAAGACAGCTGTCATTTTCAGTGGATCATACTACTAAAGGAAATAGGTCACTCATGACAGCTTCAATACAGGTTGAACCTTTCATTTGTTGCAACGCAGTAGCAGATAACTTAAAATTTGCACAATACACACACACACACACTTCCCTAGCAGGTTGCGGACTGACCCACTTTAGTCGAATACTATAAAATTCCGAGTGACCCATTCTTATGCTGAGATTGTTCTGTTTAAAAGAAAGTCCGTAAATTTCTTTGATGGAACGCGTAAGAAATTGTTTCGATTTTTTAAAAACTTTTTTTCCTTTCTCGATCACTGTAATGACATCGCACTTAATTGAGACTTTGTCTGGATCATTCTAAGTCATCACTGAGGTAATAGTTCAGGCTTTTTATAGATCATCAGAATTTATTGGATGGCCATTTTAAGTAAACTTAAAATTTGTGTGTTTCGTAATCGTAATTTTCATTTCAGATTACTTCGGTTTAAGAAAACGGACGAGTAAGGGGGAGGCTCATTTTACTATTCCAGAGAGCTTTTTTGATCAAAATAATAAAAAACCAGTCAGGAAAACCTTTTATTCTTCATTTAATTAATGTGAACCACAAACATCATCAAATCATTGCATTTTTATTGTTTCCAGTGTTGCTAACTGTGACATCAAAGTTAACGAAACTTCGCTAACTTCAAAAGGCTGTAGTTAATTCATGAAGCATTGGTCGAGAATGGTATTTGGCGTGTTTATTATTCATGTAAAGTTAAACTATCTGACAAATTTCAGAATTTTAAAAGATGGTGTTTTCGAGAAAATGGCGCCCAAAAATGGCAAGTAATGAGAATTTTACAATTTCTCGAATTTTTTGCGACAAAACGGTTGCACACAGAAGCGATACAATTTTTTTTTCGGAAAGCGGGTAACTAAGTCTTACCAATCGTGAAAACAGAATTTTAAAATTCGAACCGGAAGTGCTCGAAAAAAAATTCGCAAACTTCGACTTTTCAGATAAATTGACGTTCATTTGTTAATTTATGTACAAAAAGGTACGCATGCGCAAACCGAACTACAAGAAAATATAGTTTATTTATATCCCTATGAACATACCACAACAAGAATTATAACTCTACCTGTCTCCATAGCTGAATGGTGGGGCTCCGAAGTTGACCATTTTCCATGTCTTTTACAATTCATAAATTGTACTATGGAGACAGGTAGAGTTATAATTCTTGTTGTGGTATGTTCATAGGGATATAAACTAGGAATGCAATGGATATACCCGATTGCAATGAAATGAGCTGAGCGAGCTTAAACTACGTAATCAGGAAGCGTTTTTCGGTGATTATTCCTCGATGGTACATCGGATTTTTGATTTCGACCTATGTTGTCACTCAGCACGACATACTCTATCAGCGTGCTAAGTTTGGTTGAGATCGGCTAAACGGTCTAGGAGTAAGCGTTTTTCGGTGATTATTCCTCGATGGTACATCGGATTTTTGATTTCGACCTATGTTGTAACTCAGCACGACATACTCTATCAGCGTGCTAAGTTTGGTTGAGATCGGCCAAACGGTCTAGGAGGAAGCGTTTTTCGGTGATTATTCCTCGATGGTACATCGGATTTTTTATTTCAACCTATGTTGTCACTCAGCACGACATACTCTATCAGCGTGCTAAGTTTGGTTGAGATCGGCCGAACGGTCTAGGAGGAGTTCGCGGACAACCAAACGGCTAACCCGAGTATAAGAGCTTCGCTTCGCTCAGCTCAATAAACTATATTTTATTGTAGTTCACTTCCATCCGTTAAGAATGGAGGGGGACATCTACTCATGAATCTGAATTCCAGAACTGACCGCGATGCTCAGTAATACTTGAGTTCTGAGGATTGGGAGGGCAAGGGGAGTTCTGGTTCTTCCCGATGTTCATGAAACCACATCTTAATCGTGGTTTGGATTGGCTCGTTGTCATCTTGGAAAAGTACATCTTTGGGCAAAAACAATATAGGGACATTGCCAGGGATTATGTGGGCTTTTAAGATGAACGTAGTCACTGACAGTAATGCGTCCTGTGAGCGTAATCACAGAAGCCATGGAATGCCAGGAAATTGCGGCCCACAGCATTAGAGAGACAGTTCGGAGCGTAAGTTTCTTTAGGTGTCTCCTAAGCACAAATACGGCTTGTTTTCGAAATAAGATAAAAAGCAGTGGCGGCGATTGGAGGTTGAAAGTGGTGGGGCAACACACGAATATTTGTATATCAATGTTAGTTTTCCTGGTTTTTTCTAACACTTTGTTTGACGAAAGGTAGTATAACTAATAGGATACTGTCATTTTCAGTTAAAATACCGTATATCGTGTTTCATATTTTATTAAGTAAATTAACAAGAGCAACGCAAGTAGATACTAGCCCTTTGTATTCTTCAACAACGAAGGTGTAAGAAGAGATTTGTTTCCTTGCTCATGAACATCTTAAAATTCTATCTGGAAAATTGTGTGATAGATTATTTAATAACAAATTGCAAAATAAATAAATAGAAAGGATAATATTAATAATAGTAATGAATAATGAGGACTGTTTTGCAAAATTATATTTAAACTAGGGACTAATGAACAACTTACATCTTTAATTCCACACATGCTATTAAATGTATGTTATTACTCTTAGAAAGACAGTAAACGCTACAAGCATACGCTACGACATTTAAAGAAATATTTTGCAGCTTCCCGAAACATGTTCGTTGCCATCAGGTGCAGTTTTTACTTTCTTGAAATACATCAAAACTTAACAAAACTTAGAAACACTCCACACTCCAGTTTTACAAAATAATCTTAAAACTTAGAATTATGTCGAATTCACTAAATTTAATTGTATATACACTCATACACCCCTAAACACGCCACTTGACTCGTGTATTACGCTACAAAACAATGGGAAAGGTAGAAGTTGTTTCTTATTACTCTCTTTTTAATTATTTGGCGTGGGATACCTGGGTTCGATTTATGGTGGGAGCTCATGTGGTTTGGAGGTCCCGTTTCGTATAGCTTCACTGCTGAAAGGGACGTTAAACTCAAAATCAACTCTCTTTTTAATCAATATTCCATACTATTAGAAAGAAGAAAAGACATTTTAGGAATTATCAGTTTTTGTGTAATTAAAGAATAACTTGTGAAAAACTTTTTTTTTCCGAAATGTTTCCTTAATTAGTTTCAAAGAGACTGATTAACATATCGAACCTTTGTAAGAAGAAATGAAAGTACGCTGGAATTGTTGCGCTCCAATAGGTTAATTTTTGGACCGTTTTCTGTGGCAATTGAAACGCAATTCCTCTAAGCTTACTTAACTCCACCGGAAGACAACCAATACGAACTCACGTAACGGCAAATATTATATGAAACTATTTTTTTCTATGAACCAGTAATACATACAAAATTTTACATTTCCAAATGAAACTACATTCATTAGTGAGACACTTCAAAAAAGTGAGGGGGCAACTGCCCCCCTAATCGCCGCCCATGATAAAAAGTATTAATTAGTCACTATTAAGCGTTTTTAATCATCGATGGCGGTGGTCCACTTTCCATGATCTCAGAACCATCTCCGTCCCGCTAAAACGTTTGCAGTCATCGGCGGCAATTTGGAAATTGCAGTCCAACCACGAATGATCAGATTGTGCGTCTCACGTCGGACTGTAATTGTCGCAGTAGCCTGTTCCAGGTACTGACTAAGTTTGAAAGTCACTTTTGCCGCACTCGATCGTTGGTGACTATACTTGGCGACCTCTGTCACTGAGGCTTCTTTTCTTTCCATTATTATACTTAGCCGAGATTGTATTGCAATTTCTTCTGTAGGCCGTTATCACTTTGGATACTGTTCCTCGCGATTCAGCAACTAACTATTCACCCATAATTTAGCCTTTTGTTTAAAACTCAGAGGAGAGATTTTCCAATTTTGCATTATGACCACCTATCCCCATTCTATCCCACCTGTCGTACTACAGACAATCACCTAACACACTACTAATAACAGCCAAACAATATGCATGCATCCTCAGTTTTAGCACATCTCACATCTTACGAGTTGCAAACTATAGGTGTTTCCATTATTTTGATATTTCTCTTAAGAATTCTAATAATGATAATGAAATAAATGTTTCATTCTTTGACATCTTTCTTTTCTTTTCTTTTCTTTCTTTTTCTTTCTTTTTTTTTACAATTTATTAGTATGTACGTTGTTTTCATTAATTTGGTCTGTTTCTGTGAGTTCCGCTGAAAAAAAAATGAAATTTTATAAAATTATGTAAGAATACAGCGGATTATATTTTGTCTGTTTTGGCTTTTGCGTCCAATAAATATTGAAGAGAATGACGGATTGTAAATATTAAAACAAAATTTTGCAAATGCAAAATAACGAAGGGAGCAATTGAGTTAAAGGAAAACTCAGAGCAATGCGTTCCAAAGATAGTAATCAGTACTCTAATTTTATTTATACTTTCTCTTTAAAATATTTTTATTTTCTGTTTATGCTTTTATTTGTTCATATGCATATATGACCGTACCCAGAAGGATTTCGAAAGGATAAATAAAACTAAATAAGTAAAAATAAAAGACAAGTTCTGTTGAGGCTATGGTTCTGAACTTCAGATTCACTCCCTTCCCCTACCTTACCGGTAGGTGCAATCTTTTGTACTTCATTAGTATAACTCATATTTTAATTTAGATTAGTATTATATACACATAGAAAGCAGGAAGATCCTTCTGGTGAAGAAGATAGAAATCATAATCGCACTGCTACACAAAAATTTCATTACTTGCTTATTCGCTTCGCGGTGTATATCAAAGTGTGTCCAGTTTGCACAGAATTATTTTAGAAAAATACATGGGCGGCGATTAGGGGGGGCAAAGGGGGGCAGTTGCCCCCGCACTTTTTTTAAGTAACCAATTAATGTATATAGTTTCATTTGGAAATGTAACGATTTTGAATGTGTTACTGATTAATAGGAAAAAATGCTGCCATATAATATTTGTGTTGCGTGAATACGTATTGGTTGTCTTCCCGTGGAGTAAAGAAAGCTACAGTAATTGCGTTTTAATCGCCACAGAAAATAACCCCCAAAAATAACCTATTGGAGCACAATTTCAGTATACTTTCATTTCTTCTTACAAGGGCTCGATATGTTAGTGAGCCGCTTTGAAGCTAATCGAAAGAACATTATGCAAAAAAGTAGGGCCTATTTCACAAGTTATTCTTTAATTGCACAAAAAATGACAGTTCCTAAAATGTCTTTTCTTCTTTCTAAAGTAAGGAATATCGATTAAAAAGAGCGTGATAAGAAACAACTTCTACCTTTTCCATTGTTTTGTAGTGTAATATACGAGTGAAGTGTTGTGTTTAAGGATGTACGAGTGTATATACAATAAAATTTAGTAAATTGAACATAATTCTAGGTTTTAAGTTTATTTTGTATAACTGAAGTGTGGATTGTGAGTATTGTTGTGTTTTGATGTGTTCCAAGAAAGTGAAATCTGCACCTAATGGCAACGAACATATTTCAAGAAGTTGCAAAAGCAAATATTTCTTTAAATGTCGTAGCATATGTTGTAGTATTTACTGTCTTTCATTTTCTAAGAGTAATAACATACATTTAATATCATGTTTGGAATTAAATATTAAGTTTTTCATTAATCCTCAGTTTCAATATAACTTTTGCAAAACAAGCATCATTATTCATTACTATGATTAATATTATCCTTTCTATTTATTTGTTTTGCAAATTTATTAAATAATCTGATCACACAATTTTCCAGACAGAATTTTAAGATGTTCATGAGCAAGGAATCAAATCTCTTCTTACACTTTCGTTGTTTAAGAGTACAAAGGGCTAGTATCTACTTGCGTTGTTCTTCTCAATTTACTTAATAAACTATTATATACGATATACGGTATTTTAACTGAAAATATAGTATCCTATTAGTTATACAACCTTTCGTCAAAGAAAATGTTAGAAACAACCAGGAAAACTAACTTTTATATACAAATATTCAGATCATGTCTTGCCCCCTCACTTTTAACGTCCAACCGCCGCCACTGGAAAAATATCATTTAAAAGTTAATTTATTTGCTTGTACATAGAACTCTCTAAAGTAAACTGGCATTGCCTTTCGCAATCGGATGATGTAAATGTTGCATTAACAATCTTCTATCAAATGATTAACAACGTATTTTCTGTATGTGTTTCACCCAAAAGTCATATCGGTGGAAGTTAACTATGTTGGTTTATTTATAATATAATTAAGAAAATAAAATCCAAGATATCCACCACAGCAATTGGAGAAAGGGATCAACAAATGTACTTTATCATCGCGATCAATTTGAGAGACTACGTAAAGAAATAAAATCTGACATAAAATCAGCCTACTTTCTTTCGTAAAAGACCCAAGCCAGATCTGTAGCTTTATTCAGAGGGGGGGAGCGGGGTGATCGCCCCGGGCGCTGACAGCAAGGGGGCGACGAGCGAGAAAGAAGAAACAAAGGGTATTGGAAAAGAGCAAACGACGCGGCGCCCCGTATGAATATTGGCGCCCTACTAAATCAATATTGTTGTCGGTTTGCATAGAAATACATTTGTTAAAAATTTTCTTGCTCGCTCCGCTCGCAATTCACACGTTTCAATAAGAGTCACAACAAGTTTTACTTATTCGCTGATAGCAAGAGGGCGCCGAACGAGCAAGAAGAGGGGAAAACTGTTGGAACAGAGTAAACAACGCGGCGCCCCTTATAAGTATTGGCGTCCTATTAAATCAATATTGTTGTCGGTTTTCAAAGAAATACAGTTGTTAATAATTTTCTTGCTCGCTCCGCTCGCAATTCACACATTCCAATAAGACTCACAACAATTTTTTATTACTTTGATTTGTTAATGACAATGCGGTGCCGAGTACGAAGAAGTGATTTCAAAATCGGAAATGGTCAAAGTCTGAAATATGTGTTCGGCGTCATGATGGTGATGAGTTTGCTTAGTTAATCATGCTCTATCCAATCGGATTAATCACCAGTGTTGCCAATTTGGGGGAAAGGTCGCTAAATCTAGGGATTCGACTTCCAGGATAGCGACAAAAAATATTTTTCCGATTAGCGACTTTTTTTGTGTGTGTGTGATTTTTTGAATGAGAATTTGACGACTTACAAATCTTGCGACTTGAATGCTGTGAACAACTTGTCCTGTAGTGAAGTATTATTAGCCCAAATCAGTTCAGATATATGTTTATTTTCCTTCTGCTTATTTGAACCAGCGCAGGCGTTGACGAGGTGAGAAAGTACATAGCATTTATCTCCATATATTCCGCTTTGATTGCTATTCCTTGCCTTCTAACGGGGACAAACTCCAACCATTAATATCCTTTAATTTGTAGAACTTCCGTTTAGAGGCACAAATATTATACATTACCGATGGAAAGTTGATTAGGCCCTATCTATAGAAGCGTGAGTAAAAGTAAAATTTGTAAGATTTTTCTTTGTAAACTTTTAATTTTGTTCGTTTTTCTAAACTCGTTTTTGATTTCGTTGAAGTGAAATTGATCATAAAGTAAAAACTATATATATTGCATTAAAAGTGAAATTATTGTTAGTTACACGTAATTCACTCATTTACGTTTTTGTACCGTAGATCATGGGCGTCTCTGGCGGGAGGGACAGGGGGACGCGTCTCCCCAAAAAATTTTGAGTATGAGATAAATGGATCAATGCTGAAAGTATTTAGATCTGTATAGAAAAAGTAAAAACTTAGGCAGAACAAATTAAAGTTATATCTTCTTAAACATTAGGTTAATGTGATTAGAATGTCCGCCTGGCGTGTGTCACTTTCAAAGGAGGATTTTTTTTTTTTTTTTTTGTAAAGTTACGCTTCTTGGTTAGTCAAAGTAGTCTTGGTTGCAAGCACGCAGTGTTTTCATTGTTTAATCAGCAATAATTGGTTTCGATGACAAAGGGAGACTGGAGAAGGAAAGGAAAGGATGTATAGAAACTTTATCTGCAAATGAAGAAGGGGAATCTACAAAGGCAGGGAAATATACAATAAAAGCGAAGATGTCAAGAAGAATTTAAAAAGATAGAGATGTTGAATATTATATATGAGAGTAAATTTCATGTGAATATTGTAGAAGGGCAGCAAGAGACAACTACTATGACAATATAGAAACTAAATATAGAAATGAGTGTTTTATGAGCAAATTGAGTTTGAGGAAGATGGAAAGAATACACTGAGGAGCCGAATGACGGCAAGAATAAACTACAGTATTTATTTTAGACATTAAAAAGGAAAACGAAGTAATGGAGGATGGTTCATTGGACAAGTTCAAAAACATACAGCGAAATGAAGAACAAAAAGTTAGATAACATGTCTTTTAAATTCATTAAAAATACAGAAGAAGAATGAAAATATAAAAATAGAAATTCGCAATCAAATCAAGTGTCATCGTAAGACTTTTTTCAAAGAGTTAAGATTTTGTTAGCTAAAAAATCGGAATATATGAGGACTACAAAATTACACTGCTGCGAATGCGTTTAAGAACACTGAGCAGGAATTCACCGGTAGGAATGTCAAGGTGAAGAAATTACCTAAGAACCATATTATATATAAACATTTTTTTCCTTCGGCAAGTAATCTACCAGTGGTGGAAGAAAATTATGATAATTGTGCTGCTAACGGTAGAAAAATCGAATGCCATTAGTAAAGTAGATTCCAGTTTACTCATAATTTTGACGTAGCTTTAGTTGGGGTCTACTAGAATTCTAGTCGTCATCGTCCCCCTCCCCAATTTTAGGATGCCAGAGACGCCCATGGCGTAGATAGTACTATGACTTGAATTCAGTGTTGGGTAAGTTACTTGTAAAAATGTAACGCGTTACAAGTTACTTTACATTCTCTTAAAATGTAACGCGTTAGTAACGCGTTACTTGCACCAAAAAAGTAACTGTTACTTTACTTCGAAAGTAACTCGTTACTAACGCTTTACTTTTAGGTCCGAAACTTTAAAAATGTGAAAAAATGACTTCAATTTTCCGTATTACTATTACTACCGCTATTATTATTATTATTATTATTATTATTATTATTATTATTATTATTATTATTATTATTATTATTATTATTATTATTATTATTATTAATTAAAACAACACTGTATATAAAGATGAAAGATAGGCGGTTTGTATTTTAATATTAAAAAACTAGTTGATTGCCAACCTCGGTAGTCGTGAAGTCTAGGAGTCAAGGACATTGTTCACGAGCTTCTGAATTTGGGTTGAGGGTCTAGGTTGAGTATTCGGGCTCGAGCCAAACACTGTTAAAAGTTATAGGGCACTGGGCAAATATCTTCAAAACTGCTCGGCCCGGGTTTAGAATTGTCAACGACTCGAGCAGCTCGGCTCACAGCTCATTCACTATCGACCCGAACCGAGAAGTGAGCCGAGCCAACAGCTCATCCAACCGACTCGGCTAGAGCTCTCGGCTCATTTGAGCCGAACCGAGCAGATGGTTCATCCCTACCAAGCCAACTCGAGCCGATGGTTCACCCCAAGTGAGCTGGCTCGAGCCATCTTCTTAGATGAGCCGAGCCGAGCTGAGCTTGTTATAAAAAATATCTTGTGGTCTCGCTATCGAGACGAGACGAGATGTGAGCAGTGTCCCCTCTCGTGAGCAACACTAAAAGTATTCCATATTACTGTTTAGCTTACATTTCTCATGGCTTTCGTTTTCCAGTGTAATCAGGCCATGATTTCAAGACGAGTTAAAAGGAACGAGCCATTTATCAAACTCGACTGGACTCGAAACTCGACGCGAAAAACTGAATCGGCTCGGAACTTGACTCGAGGATATTACCTTTGACTTGACTCGAAACTCGACTTGAATTCGAGTCGAGTCGAGTTGTAGCTTATTCTATGCGTTAGAAAAAACGGTTGCTTATTATTATTCTGCTAAACTAATTACATAATAATAACAATGTTTTACTTAAAATTAAAAATAAAGAATATAGAGAAACATTACACTACTCTATAATCAAAGCCTTAGTTAATCTAATTAGCTATTTCGATATTCCAAATTCTGCAAAAATGTTGTACAATACTTCTTTTCTAATAATTCGTAAGCCTTTCTAAAATCAATAAATAATTGATGTACCGGGGTATTGCATTCCCATTTCCTTTAGAGTATTTGTCGAATGATAAATATTTGGTCGATAGTTCATCGATTTCGTCTAAATCCGCACTGATAGTCTCCAATAATTTCATCTGCGTATGGGATCAGTCTTGCTACTAGAATGTTTGAGAGGATTTTATAGGATGTTGACAGAAGAGGAATGCTTCGATAATTATTACAATCTGCTTTGTCGTCTTTCTTGTGAATTGGAACAAAGTTTCATTCTTTCCAATCTTGTGGTAATTCCTTCTTGTTTCAGATAAGGAGAGTGGGTTTCTGTATGTTGTTCCATAAATTTTCGCCTCTAGCTAAAATTAACTCAGTCGGAATTTCGTCTATACCAGGAGATTTGTGTTTCCTTAATTTCTTTATAGTGATGGTTCTGCTGTGTGCATCTGCCTTCCCCACGAACATTAGATTTTGGCTACGTGTTAAGCAAATTGTCAACGAAATCTTTCCATCTATTCAAGTCAACAATTCTCTGTATCAGTGAGAACTGTTCCGTCATCTCTCTCTAAATTATTCACGCGAGGTTAATACTCTTTCCTAAATTCGATGATGCCCTTATACATGTTTCATTTTTCTTACTATTATCTTTCTTACTATTATCTATTAAGTTCATCAATTATGGCTTTCAAAAAATCGCATTTCTTTGTTCGATACATTTTGGAAGTTTCCCGTCTGATGTCAACGAAATTTTTTGCAGTTAAATCGTACGAATTTTGTACCCAAAGCAGTTTCGCCTGTTTTCCCTACTCCACTACTTTAGTACATTCCTGGTCGAACCATGGTTTGTTCCTACGTATTTTCGCGTGCCCCATTTTTTCTCTTGCTGAAATTTTACTGCTATCCCTAATTTGAACCCAAGTATAATTGACACTAGTGCTCTCAAAACCTTCTAAAACCGAAAATCTATTCGGCACTTCAATTTGGTATTCCTCTCTTGCCTGGTTCTCCTAATTTCTTTGAACTAAACCTCTTTGTTTCTAGATGTTGAATATTTCCTTTATTCAACGATAATCTCTCTTATTACAGTTGCTACCAGGTAGTGATAGTGTCACAGTCCTCTGAACGACCAAACATCAATTATGCTAGACTGTCTTTTTCTATCTACTATCATAAAACGTGATCAATTTGATTGTGTGTTCTTCCATCTAGCGAGGTCCATGTTTACGAGTATTTATGAACATCGCGATATGGGAATTTTGTACTCTTCACGATAAGGTTTTTGATGTTGCTAAGGTCACGGTTCTAACGCCGTTGTCATTACTTTCGTTATGCAGACTTTCTTTACCTTTCGCATTGAAATCTCCTAATAGAATTTTCATGTGGTATCGTAGGAGTTGGACAAATACCCGTTCTACTACTTCTTCGTAAACACTGTCTTTTATATCGTCATCCTTATCTTCTGTTGGAGCATGCACATTTAAAATAATATTATACCGCCAACCCTTAAAAGTAATCAAAGAAAATCTATCATTAATAAATTCAATCCGTTCAATTGCTGGTATTAAACGAATCGAAATTAAAATGCCATTTGTCTGGTCATATATAATAAAATTACGAAAGTTTACAATTATTATTAGAAGCTAATGCTGTCACCTATTTCTAACATTTTAAAAGCACATTGATTCTAATGTATTGATATTCCATTTCTTATCGATAGATGAAACGTTGTAAATAGGTTCTCCAAGTGGATTTCCAAAGGTAGTTTTGTGAAGTTTTAGTCCAAAAAAGCCTCTTGAAAACAGTTCTTATTTGTAAAAGAATACATAGTGATCGGTTTCGGATGTTGCAATGGTCTATCCAAGCAGCTTGATAAAAAATCAGCATAACATAACAACAAAAGCTACTTCTCTTATATTAAAAGAAAAAAAAATGGTTATAACTGTGAAGTACAATAATTCATGCTATGTATAAAATAGCTTGTTTTCTGCTGTACAGGTGCAGTATGGTGTCCTGTGCAAGAGAAATTCAGTATATGTTCACCTGCGTGTTATTTTCGATTACTTAGAGGTGGTAGTTCAATAAATAGCTAAGCAAGGCAAATTGTTTTAAACGTGTATTCATATTTACGGTGTGCCGATCCCTGTAAGTATGTGAGTGATGTTGTTAGCCTTACCACTGATATGACAGGTGATTTTTTCGTTGAAAAAGGAATTCTTGGAAGAGGGGAAAGTGTCAACACCCATTAAAGACAAGAGACGGAGTGACAAATAAAGGTACACGATTGGAAAAAATGAACAATTTTACAAAGTGTTATCCATCAGAAATGTATAGATATTGGTGTAATGGAAACAACAAGGCCCCCACGGAGAAGGAAATTTCAGTTGCAATCAACTGTGATTCTGATTTACAAAAAAAAAAAAAAAAAAAAAAAAAAAGTTTTTAAGCTAGAATACAATTTGTATCGCCTCTCTGTATAAACTTCAATGTGAACGACAGAAATAATATAAAACCTACGCAAGCTCCCTTGACCCTCCTTGGTTATATGGTTAGCGTACTTACTTTCAGTGTGGAAGACGCAACTTCGATTCCCTTTGGGAACCTATGTTAAGCTGTAGGTCCACGCATCATTTACCCTCAGTGTTGAAACTAACTCAGATTCAACCAGACAACTACGCAAGTAGGAGGGGGACACCTGACACCCGGTAGCTGAAAAATCGCCTTTTTTTCCAGGGTCTCCTGAGAGCAAGGACTCAATTTTCCAGTGTCTCACGATACGCTATGACCCACGCACAGTCCACCCATGGTCTTTTACGACCTTCATTTTAGGGGTGAATTTGTTCCCTTTTATGAGCACATTTTAGGGGGTGTACTCGTTCTCTTTTATGAGCACTTTTTAAGGGTGAACTCGTTCTCTTTTATGGCCACTTTTTCCACCCCTATTTGAAAATAGCAGATAACACATAAGATTACGAACACATAGAAGAGCAGATAACACATAGCAGAGACTACGTCCCCCTCCTACTTACGCATTTTAAATAAACACATAGCAGAAGCACAATGTATTTTTATTGAGATCCAACTTTCTATTATAATTTGCATCTTTAAAATTTCCCTATTTACCACTGGGTTTCCCATAATGTATTAAAGACAGAGGTTTTCATCATACAATTTGCTGATTGCAAAGCAATGAGCAATTGTAACGGCTATGTTTATAATCGCAAATTAAGATGTAATTGTTGCGTTGCGTTAATTGAGGTTAGAAAGTGTATGGTGCAATGGAAGGAACAAGGATTTCGGATGTTTCTTTTGTACTGTTTGTTAAGTGATCCTCGCACGCGACCAAGGGCGCCGATCCTGGGGAAACCGGGGACCCGGGCCCCCCAAAACTCATGTGGGCTTCCTATTGTATTTATGAATATACAATATTTGGCATAATTTGAAAGCAATTTGTCTTAAAATCCTCATATATATATATATATATATATATATATATATATATATATATATATATATATATATATATATATATATATATATATATATATACACAGAGTGTTTCAGATAAAACGTCCAATGCTTATAAATCCGAAACGGCTGAGAATAAAAAGATGAAAAAAAAACTGAGATAGGAAAATGTCATAGGGCGCATCACGTGGTGTTGTTGTTGTGACTCCCAGGGCCCTCCTTCAAGGGGGCCCAGGGGCCAACTTCAAATTTTCAAATGTGAACACGTATTCAATCATACCTCATTCAATAGTACTTGAAAAACGAAACAACTTTTGTAGGAAACAATTTTCGATTTGGGCCACCGTTTTTAAATGGCCGCAAAAAGTGGGTCCTATATCAGATAAAACGTCCAGTGCTTATAAATCCGAAATGGATGAGAATAAAAAGATGAAACAAAAACTGAGATAGGAAAATGTCATAGGGCGCATCACATGGTGTTGTTGTGGAGACCCCCAGGGCCCTCGTTCAAGGGGGCCCAGGGGCCAACTTCAAATTTTCAAATGTGAACACGTATTGAATCATACTTCATTCAATAGTACTTGAAAGACGAAACAACTTTTGTAGGAAACCATTTTCGATTTGGGCCACCGTTTTCTAAATGACCGCAAAAAGTGGGTTCTGTATCAGATAAAATGTCCAGTGCTTATAGGCCTAAATCAGAAACGGCTGATAATAGAGAGATGAAACAAAAACTGAGATAGAAACGATGATAAAGCATATCAAGTGGTGTTGTGGTGACCCTCAGGAAACTCAGTGAAGGAGGCCTAGGTGCCAACTTCAAACTGATACAGGACTTTTTGCGGCCATTTTGAAAACGGTGCCCCAAATCGAAAATTGTTTCTTACAAAAGTTGTTTCGTTTTTCAAGTACTATTGAATGAGGTATGAATCAATACATGCTCCTATTTGAAAATTTGAAGTTAGCCCCTGGGCCCCCTTGAAGAAGGGCCCTGGGGGTCACCACAACAACACCATGTGATGCGCCCTATGACATTTTCCTATCTCAGTTTTTGTTTCATCTTTTTATTCTCAGCCGTTTCGGATTTATAAGCACTGGACGTTTTATCTGAAACACCCTGTATATATATATATATATATATATATATATATATATATATATATATATATATATACACCTTCTGCATCTGAATGCCCCCCCCCAATTTACAGAGAAATCGGCGCCCTTGTACGTGACTGACTGCTGTTATCGTCAATCGGATGCTGTGTCTCGATTCCTACGCAACGCTTTACACACTGGCTGTAAGCTGTAGAAAACTCTCCTAAACACGCGCATGAATACAATACTTTCCCTCTGGTTGTGAGTGGGTTAGTGCTTACGTCACTGCAAGCTTAGATTGGCAACGACTTTAGATAAATGGAAAGAAAGTTTAATTTTCCATTACCAAAATCTGGAAACAAGAGAGAAATAGAAAATTTCAGGCCAATAGCTATTCTGACGCCATTTGCCAAAATTCTTGAAAGTATGTATATTATATGCGCGAATTTGAAATAATGTAAAACTTGTCCTTTCAACTTATCAACATAGCTTCTTACGCTTCTTACTTTGACAAACTTATCTATTTTAACAAATTTTATAGCAACACAATTAGATATAAGCGGTCAAGTAGATGCCGTTTATACTGATTTTAGCAAGGCATTTGACATCGTTGATCATGATGTCTTGCTGCTTAAAGTAGTATCTGATTTTTTCGAAACAAGCAATGTAGTATCTTGTATCATACTTGCATGACCGGAAGCAATATGTTTCATACAAAGGATTTGTTAGTGAAGAGTTCAATACTCTATCGGGAGTCCCTCAGGGATTTAATCTAGGTCTCCTGTTGTTTCTTTTTGTTATTAATGATATTCCTTTATGTATTAAAACTTTACAAGTTCTTTTTGCGGACGACCTCAAATTATACTGCAAAGTTAGTTCAACTGTTGAATGCGTAAAACTTCAACAGGATCTACAGAGAGTTCAAATATGCTGTGATAAGAATAAATTAGTCTTGAATGTGTCCAAATATAAATCTGTATCTTTCACGAGGAACGAAAGTCCAATTAACTTTACCTATACAATAAGTGCAACTTCTTTGTGTACTATGGGCGCAAGCTCCCAGGGGGTGCATGGCCGAGAGAAAAATTCTAGTTTTACTTTAAAACACAGTTTTTGTGTCGCGTTATCAAAATACTTCATGTAAGCTGTGTTCCTGAGATTAAAACTATTTTATAATGTATTACAGACTTTTTTTTATTTATTCACCAATCGTTTGTTAATACATTAACGGTATTTTGTTAAGCCCAGAACCAATTAAATTCCTCAAAAAACTTGCAATGATAAAATTGCATCGTGGAGTGCTGTTTAAACAATTAACATATAGGCCTGATATAATTTTTTTAATAAAGGTTTTTAGGAAAGTAGCTTTAACCACACTAGGGTGCGGAAAAAAATATTGGGCCTAGGGGCGCCAAAATGCTAAATCTGGCCCTGTGTGTACTCCAAATACTATCAAAGATTAGGATCTAGGAGTTACATTTGACAGCAAAGTAACCTTTGCTCAACACATTGACGCAGTAACGAGTAGTGCATATAGAAACTTAAGTTTAATTTATAAGATAGGACAGGATTTCTATAAAGAATCAATATTTATAATGTTATATTTTTCGTATATGAGGTCAAAATTAGAATACTGTTATATTGTTTGGACATCAAATGTCACTACTCTAATGCAATGGAAAATACAGTTTAAATTCTTAAAAATACTTGCATACAAGAAAATCGGTTTCTATCCAAAGTATGCCCTCTATGAAGACTTAGTAACGAATTTTAATTTTTAAACATTAGAAAAAAATTATGGGTTTTTGATTTGTTGTTCTTACATAAATTATTAAACGGTAAAATTTATTGTCCAGAATTAGTTTCAGAAGTGTTATTAGGTGTCCCAACAGGTAAGACTAAAATAGCGAACATTGGGGTATTCTATTGTAGAAAAGCCAGAATTAACATATTACATAAGTCGCCTCTGTGGAGACAGGGGCGTCATTTCAGACTTCGCTTGAGGGGGGGGGGGACAAGAACACCACCGACATAAAGAGTCACGTTTTGTATTAGTATATTAGTAGACAGTCGATGAAAGTATATGTATTTCTCAAACTCTTGGGGGCAATTGCCCCCTCCTGCTCCCTAAATGACACCCCTGTGTGGAGAATGTGTGCTTCATATAACGAAATGATTAGATTTCATGTAGTAGAAGTATTCAGTATGTCCGAAAACAAGTTCAAAACAATTGTCAGGCAATAACTTCTGTATAATTAAACGACGCATGTGATTGTGTATGTATAATAGTGTATGTTATATAATTATGTAAACGGCACTATAACTGGGCATTGAGCCTTTTGTATTGTCCTTATGAAATAAATAAATAATGTATAAATTATTGCTTTACTTATCTATTAATGAATACATATGTATTTCAGGTACATCGTATTGATTTAAAAAATGTCGGGAAAGGCGTTTCATCTGCGTTGGAATAACCATCTTCAGAATCTTCGATTTCTATTTGAAGATCTTTTCAGCAAGCAAAACTTCGTTGATGTCACACTTTGTTGCCAAGGGGGATTTTTGAAGACCCATAAGATAATTTTGTCTGCATGTAGTCCTTATTTTGAAAATATATTCAGAGAAAATCCATGTAAGCACCCGGTTATAATATTAAAGGAAATACCAGTAAAAGAAATGAATTCCTTATTGGAATATATGTACAAAGGAGAAATTGATGTTCTGGAAGAAGATTTAGAATCACTTATTAATACTGCTGCTCAGTTAGAAATCAGAGGTCTTGTAAATGGGTTTTCTAGAAACCAAAGGAAATACATAGAGGAAACAAATCAAGATTGTGATGATACTGAAAATAAGGAACATGATGATAAGAAAAGAGAATTGGCTATAGATAATGACGAACCCTCTCCCAAGAAACAAAAAGCTCTATCCTCAGACGAAGATTCCAATTCTAACTGTGATAATATTGATACACAGACTCAGGAGGAGGACGGAGGAGTTAGGGCCATAAAAAACGATGAATCATTTGCTAATGAAAGCGATAACGAAAACAGCAAGGAATCTGAATCAAACCTAAAATCATTTGTAAGTACAATACTTAACTGATTGATTTTGGTAATAACTGTATAGCATCTCTAAGCGAATATGAGTTGTATTTTTCTGATACTGAATTGTTAATTCAAACTTTTTTTTTTTTTTTTTACTTTAGTAGATCTATATGGGACATTCTATGTCAAATCAACAAGCCATCAGACTTGACCACCTCAGATTCGTAAAAATTGGTGCACAGCTTTATTACAGCGGGAGATAAAAAAAATCCCTAATAATACCCCTCTCCTCCTGAAAATGTACCCATACAGGGTGTTCAAAAATTTCAAAAAAGGGCATTTTTTCCGTTACACTGATTATCAAAAATTGTCACAAAATGGTTAATATCTGCACTAGAGACATAGAACAAACACCAGTAAAAGGCTTAAAGATTACTCTACAAGTTGTACCATATTGAGAAAACTTGTACAATAAAAAATAATACTTCAAAAATTCAAAGTAAATTTTGAATTTCACCCAGATATGTCCCTGTGATTTTTTTCAAAATTGTCCAGATTGTAGTCTCATATATGTACTAAAACACCACAAAGTTGCATTTTGGGCACACAATGGGATCCGATTCAAAATTCAACATATACTAAACATTGCAAGATATTGACCATGTAAATATCTGAGTTCAGATCGATAACCATTTGCCTGTAGCTATTTACCTCCAGCATCAAAGGAATTTATATTCAACTTCATTAGTTTCTTGATGTATTCATTTGAATTTACACAATTATCCACCTTTCGAGTTCTTTAGACAGGTATTACGTTTCCGAACAATACTCAATACAGGTCATTATTCTTGTTAGTGAGTATGGATGTTTCTAAATTTATATTGGCAACATTGATGCATGTTGTTTTCAGTCCTTTTTCAGGATTACTGTTCCAAACACATGGAAGTGCATCATTGAAACAGGAAAAAGAACTTACTATGAAAGGGAGGAATATATTTCCCTCTCTTTCACAATATTTGTATCAAAAGTGCTATGAAACACTGTGGCACTGTTTTCAATAACTTCACACACTTTCAGCACAAACAATTAGTCAATACATTCTTTTTCCTATTTCAATGATGCCCTTCCATATGTTTGGAAGAGTAATCCTCTAATGGAATGAAAACAACATACATCAATGTTGCCAATATAAATTTAGAAACATCCATACTCACTAACAAGAATAATGACCTGTATTGAGAATTGTTCGGAAACGTAATACCTGTCTAAAGAACTCGAAAGGTGGATAATTGTGTAAATTCAAATGAATACATCAAGAAACTAATGAAGTTGAATATAAATTCCTTTGATGCTGGAGGTAAATAGCTACAGGCAAATGGTTATCGATCTGAACCCAGATATTTACATGGTCAATATCTTGCAATGTTTAATTTATGTTGAATTTTGAATCGGATCCCATTTAGTGCCCAAAACGCAACTTTGTGATGTTTTAGTACACAAATGAGACTACAACCTGGGCAATTAAAAAGAAAAATCACAGGAACATTTCTGTGCGAATTTAAAATTTTACTTTGAATTTTTGAAGTATTATTTTTATTGTACAGGTCTTTTCTCAATATGATACAACTTGTAGAGCAATCTTTAAGCTTTTCAATGGTATCACTGTAACGGAAAAAAATGCCCTTTTTTGAAATTTTTGAACTCTAGTAAAGCTGTGCACCAATTTTTACAAAAATTTAAGATGGTCAGATCAGATTTTCCCATTTCATTGGTTGATTCCACATTGAATGCCCCAAATCTAAGAAAATTTCGTGCATGTTTGTGTTATTATTACTGTAGATTTATTTTTGGCAATAGAAATATAGAAGCTGATTTGTTATATTCCAAACAGACGACAATGATACCTGTCAAACAGAGTTACCGAGAGCAACGAAAGTATACGCACATATGTATCAGTTTTCTAGCTATTGTATAGCCAAGTGAAAATGTTCTAGTAAACAAAAACCGAAAAAAGTATCTTTTGTAAAGGGTGCGTCATGGCTTGTTCCCATGGAAACTTGACCATTTTTTGCCTGGTAGAACAGTGCGGAACAATGGCTTTATGGTAAGACAAGCCATTGTTAGTGTTATACACAGCACTTTCCTCCACAACGCACATTGCCAAAGAAGATCGGAATATGACGGCCTGTGAGAACTCATTACCACAGCGTGTTATGACCAAACGATTGGTTACATGTGGTCGAATTAACAGTGATCGTGTAATCCATCACAAACTAAAGCTACAAACTTTCCTCAAGCCCAGCGTGTATGCACTAACACCACGGCATATCGCGGAGCGAAAGAACAAGGGCAGAAGCCTGTACGAGTGTGCCACCTAGCTGTTGACCGCTGAAAATTTGTTGTGAAAGTAGTTGAACCACGTACAGAGATGTTCATGAAAAAGACGTAACTTTGTGTGTCAATAAAAGTAACTTTTATGGAAAGGTTTTATGGTTGTTACTGGCTTTTGCTACAGAAGAAAACTCCAGATTACTAAGGTCGAAAAAATGTCAAAATCAGTACTGCTTATTACCAAAAACACTTCCAAATCCCAGTTTACACAGACCAAATACCAGCATCGCGTTGGGAAACATCGGTCCTGTTTAACTATACGAAGAGAAAGTTTCAGGTTACACGGCCAACACATAACTGGCCCTCTGCCGGCGCATGGGAGCTGTAACTCAGAGGCGGACTGGGCCGCCCGGATACCCGGAAATTTCCGGGTGGGCCCTGCCGTCTGCAAAATCACTTAAGATATTGCTCGATTAGTTATAACTAATTCAAAGCTCCGTTCTCATTCATGGTAACCATGGTAGGTCTCCATTCGTGATGCAATCATATATATATATATTTAAAAAAAACGAGTCTATAAAGAGGAAGGGGGATAGCAAGATGAGGTTTCTAATTCAGTATACCTAACAATAGTGCACTGACGGGGTCTCATTTGCGAATATAGGGAAAAAGGAAACTTTATAGGCATTTATGGCATTTTTGACTCAAGCCCGTCTCAAGACCCGAGGATGACGTCCCTGACGCACGCCTCCAAGCCAAGGGATTAGGAAAGAAGCGCTCAGGGCCTTATTCAAGGTGCCATCCCGGCATTCTTCTGGAGTGACTGAGGGAAATACTGGAAAACCTCAGTCAGGATGGCCGGCGGCATGGTTCGAACCCGCTCGCCTCCCTAATTGCTGCTCCGAGAGCAGACTTACGACGCTGGGCGAACACCGAAAAGTTGCACCCCCACCGGAAATCGAACCCGGATAGGTTAAACAGAAGCCCGACGTTTTAGCTACTAGACGAAACCGGGGCTGTCTGTATAATTTGTCTTTCTTTGAGTTAAAATTGAAAAAAAAAAAAAATGCAGTAGGAGTATCCTCACGACATCGTATTGGTTCTATGGCCTATCTTCTGTTTCATGATTCAGTTTAACTTTCGGAAACAATTTAAAAAAGCTTTATTGTAATCATAGTCGGGTCCATGGCGGAGAAGGGGGTGTTGAAGGGTCGTCAACCCTCCCGAGCGGAATTTCTCCTAGTATTTGCATTGGATCCAGGTAGGGGGCGGCAAAGAGAGCCCTTATGAAGCCCCCTTCATCAAGGCCCTTAAAGCATCATTCTCCGGGTGGGCCCTTGTACTCCCAGTCCGCCTCTGCTATAACTGCTAACCATGCTATTCCGTTTGAGGATATTCCCGTTAAGAATTGTAATCTCATGAATTAACGTACGTTGTAATTCTCAAACTGTGCCTTGTATTACACCGGGTTCGCACAGTAAATGGCCTTTGGAAACTCTGAAAGCAGGAGTGGAAAAATATACCCTTCATACAGCTGCAATGAGGTCTGCTATAGTACAAACTACGATGTTGTGCAATGGTCCATAATATTGGCCATTACATCAAGCATGATTGATAGTAACGGGGTGGAATATCTTAGATAAGAAATAACGTGAATTTGTTCGGATAGAAATGGATCAGTCTCTGTATTTTTTGCTCTTTGTTTTCATAAAGCACTGCCTTGATATAAGTAGTAGATATATAGATAGAGATATAGATGTAGATATAAATTGACTGAACAATCAATGGAAATAAATTGGTTTTTCAAATCCACCTTTTCACCTCGAATAAGATTCTGGTTGCAAGTGAAGCTTACTTGGAACTAACTGTGCTACTTGGTAATTTTTATTATTATTATTATTATAATTATAGCGTCCTTATATGAGGTATCCACTACTAGTTTTTTTATTTTAATAGTTAAATACACTAAACCCGTTTTTTACTTCATTATGTTTATCAAGCGATGAGTGCTTCAAATTTCTAGATTTAAAGTGTTGCCAGATCAAACATTATTGGTAATAAAGTAATTATTATAACACATAAAATGTTAATTTTGTAATTTTTTTTACAGCCACACAAATTGTATTAAAATATTTTGACGTCCTGTAATTTGTTTCTCGTAGTGTAATTACATCCCAGTCCTTTTGGACGTTTTTCTTATCCGTGTTTAATAATAGGTTCTTTGTTCTAATATAATATGCATGAGATATGTTCCTACCAATATTAGAGTAGGCCTCATGTAAGACTTCCACATTTTGAATTGAATATTCAGTAAGTTGGAGATGTTTTGTCAACTCAGATACAGTTTCTTTTTCATCACGAGACTCCCTGATACATTCCTTTAGTTTGGTGTCAATAGGTTTTTTTTTTTTTTTGGTTATACTTATGTAGATAGTATGACACGAACATAGAGACCACTTAACGTATGTATGTACAAAATAGTTTTTGTAATCACTTAATGACGGTTCCATATCAATAGGAAACTTAAAAGTAACTCCAGAGTTGTGTCTTTTTACTATTTTCCTTAATTTGTAAGAGATCTTTGGAAACAGCGGGAGGAAGATCCACGGGAGACCCTTATTTCCTTGTTCATTATTAACTCCAAGTTTCCAAATCCAAAATGCTATTGGCTTTGTGTTGTCAAGTTTCCGTCATGGAAGGAGTACACCCATTAATAAATCCCAATTTGGTAATTCTGCTAAGTTCTTCCACTGAATCTTCCTAAAGAGTAACCAATCTAAATGTTCTAATATACATGTTGATCCAAATGTTTGCCTTTGTCTGCGTGGAAGAACTAAGTTTTATGTATTAATACGTTATTTGCTGAATGCTTTCTGTACACTGTCGATTAGAATTCGTTGAATTTTCTATAAAATGTAACATCCAAAAAATTAATGAAATTGTCGCTTTTCCTTTCGAGAGTAAATCTAATTCTATGATCCACACTTTCTATAACATCCATCACGAACAAAGTCCGTTGGCTCTCAATGCGCTGTAGCACAGAGCTGTCACGTAAGTGTCTCCGCCAATCAGCGTCAGTTGAGCGGGAAGCAGAGAACGAACAGATGTTTTGTGTAACCGGCATTCCTTTTATGTTAATACATATTTTGTGTTGTATTGTTGTGCATTATTTATTATTTATTTATTGCCTTTTTCTACAGCAGCAAGGTTAGGGCCATAAGGCCCTCTCTTGCATCTAACTGTTAACAAAAAATTGAGAACTATTTTATAAAGTGCATTGATACAATAAAAAACACACGATATATTGAATCGCCTTACACACTCATATACATAAACATAAAACACACACATACATTTACGAAGAATACAATAGGCCTATACGAGTAACTAATGCAATACAAAACTATATAAATACTGTGTTTATCAGTGCTTTTGTGTTGTGTTTACCAGGGAATGGGTATGTTAAGTGGACAAGTTCTGCTTTAACAAGTATTTTGTTTCTAGAGCAAATTTTGATTTTAATTTTAAGTTCCTCACATTGGGTAGGGGGTAAACTATTCCAGAGACGGATACTAGTGCCCGTCACAAATGATTTGCCATATGTTTCTGTGCGATGCTTAGGAAGCAACGAAGAATTACCTGCTCTAGTGACGTGGCCGTGACGGGCAATGAATTGATAGTTATTCTTTAAATATGGAGGGGCCTTGTTTGTAACGATGCTGAAAACTTTTACTAAAATGTGATGTTTCCTCCGAAGATGGTGCGGTTGCTAGCCAAGCCCATTTAATGCCGGGGTAATATGGTCGTAGCGACGGAGGTTAAAGATAGATCGAATGCATGTGTTGTACATACGTCCCAATTTAGCCAAAAGAGTAATAGATAGGTCATTATATACTACGTCACAATAGTTAAATATAGGAAGCAGGAGCGCCTGAATCAATTCAGTATTTTGCTTAACTGAAAGAAAGTGTTTTAGTTTATTAAGAGTGTGCAATGTAAAATAAACTTTCTTCGTTGTATTAATTACATGTTCGTTCCACGGCAGGTGATTATCCATTGTAATACCTAGATTTCTCACCTGATTAGTGTAATCTATTTGCGTGCCGTTGAGCATGATGGGAGGAAATGTTGATACGTCCAGTTCTGTAGAGCGGCTTTCATTTGCAGAAAGAATGATGGCCTGCGTTTTTGCAGGGTTAAGCTGCAGATAATGTTTGTTAGTCCATTCTACTAAAGAGCTCCTTCGTGGCTAAGCGGTTAGCGTACGCGCCTTTGGCGTGGGAGACCCGGGTTCGATTCCCGGCGGAGCTCATGTGGTTGGGATTCCACGTTAATCAGTAGGTCCACATCTCATATAGCCTCGCTGCTGAACGGGACGCTAAACTAAAATCAACTCAACTCAACTGCATTCTACTAAAGCCTGTAAGTCCTTATTCATTGTTTCCATTGCAGTATAGACAGAAGAATATTTAAAATGCAAATAAACTTGCAGGTCCTCTGCGTAAACGTGATATGCATATATAAGAAGGACTGAAAAAATGTTAATATAAAGAGTAAAAAGTAGTGGTCCTAAAATGGAACCTTGAGGTACACCTGATGTTAACTGCGTTATGTGATGTTTTGATATAAATTATGGCCGAATCAAGTACTCCAGTACAGAAGGGACAAATACTGCATAAGCAGACAAGATATATTTTGATTTTTAAGCGCAAGACACACTTGCCTGTTGCCTCATAGATGTTGCCAAGTGTCAAGAGCGGACTGCGAAGGCTTGTGGTGAAATTTCAGTGAATACTGTCGGAAAAATAGCTCGTTTAGCTAGATTATCATTGAACGAATGTGGGAATGTTAAATTTTTGCGAATAATGCATAAAGTTTGTCGGGACAAAGTATCTACAATACATTGCCTTGATGTGACGTCGGTCAACCACAACTACAGGATGTTTCAAAACAACACCGACAACGTTTGGGAAGTGATTCCTAACACCAAGATAAGACGAAAAGTATAGACCAACCAGGGTGCACAAATGCTTCCTTTCAAAGTTATAGGCTGCCGAAAACATGACAAAATTCAAAGTTCATAGCTCCAAAACTATGGGGCCTATCGCAATTGGGTCAAGACTTCACTGAGGAACTATATGTGCTCTATCCAAAAATACATGTTTCAGAATCCTAAGGTACCCACGGAACAATTTTTATGAAGACAATTTGGCTACGGGCATATAATCTGAAGTACTCACCAACTAATTCTATAAAAATTGTTGCGGAAGTACCTTATTATTCTGACACATGGATATTTGGGTAGGGCACATATTAGTTCCTAAATAAAGTCTTGACCCGACTCCGCTAGATCTCATAGTATTGGACCTATGAACATTTAAAGTTCATTTTTTCATATTTTCGGCAGCCTGTAACTCCGAAAGGAAGCATTTGTGCATCCAGGTTGGTCTATACTTTTTGTCTTATCTTGGTGTCAGGAATCACCTCCCAGACGTTGTCGGTGTTGTTTTGAAACACCCTGTATAGCAGATCATGATGCTGTCAGTTAAGCGACGAAAGGGAGGGGAAGATCGAAGAGCTTTCCGCATTCTAATAGAGAAGAGACGGCGCCTTATTATCTGTCACGCACGCTCAGCAGTAACTGGGTTCATTCCAGAAAGTAAACTTTTATTTATTTCAAAGTCCAAGTCATCAGATGACTATCATAATGACATGAATTTCCAGGTTTAAGGTAGGGATGGCGTTTTTCGAAAAATCTGTTTTTCGATTTTCGGAAATTTCGTTTTTCGCTTTTTCGAAAAATTTTTCGTTTTTCAAAAAAAATTTCATTTTTGTTTTTTTCGAAAAATTTTTCGTTTTTCGTTTTTTCGAAATTTTTTTCGTTTTTCGTTTTCGAAAAAGCCATTTTCCGAAAAAGTGTTTTTCGAAAAATGTGGCCTTCCCGAAATTAAAGAGAGTCGTAGTCACGTTCGGATGTGTGCAACACTAGCACTAGTACCCGTAGAATATATTTCTGATGGTTTGTTGATCAACATGGAGGCTGTCCGATTAGACGAAAAGTCGAAGTCTTCAATGATTACTTTACGGAGCAATGGGTGGAAAATCCAAATTTTTATCCGGAAAGTTGGAATTGTAGCAGTCACAGGAATCGAACAAATAAAGCAGTAGAAGACTCAGTGGTAGAGCGGTGGCTTAGTGGCAGAGCATTCACCTCCGGTGCTTGGGGTCCCTGGTTCGATCCCAGCTCGCGCCATGTGGACCTTGTGGTGGACAAATACCGTGCTCGTGGGTTTTCTCGGGGTTCTCCCGTTTCCTCCCACTTTCTTCTCCACCATTTCATTCATTTCTCATAATTACCGTCTCCTTTAGCCTAACCGACATAACCGTGGGACGTAAAACTTAAATATTTCATTTCATTTTTCCCATTTTATCCAGTGTATACATGAGCGTCAAGGGGGGCTATAGCCCCCCTTGGATCCACCACTATACATATAGTAGTTTCACGAAAATTCCCGGGCTCCAAGCTATTTTTTAAAAAATTAGTATTCCCAACTTTTACCTGCCAGTAGATTCTGAGTTGGCGCTTCATTTTTACAACTAGCGCCTAAATCAAAGAAAATTTGACGAGTCATATATCAGTGGTAAGCTACAGGAAGACTGGGGGCTAGGATCACTGCTCATAAACATGGCCCAACCAGTGGTCCCTACTCAATGTGACCATGTTGCCACTAACTAAAACATTGAAAACCGTAGTACTAGTCGATAATTACTTCGTGCTATCAAATATTCAAAACTACTGCTCGCAACTACGGCAATCTCTGTACCAACCTTTGAGTTTACTATTAGAAAAAAAATCGTGTATTATAATGAATGTTAAGTATAAGATCAGTGACGACGTCAGCTTTAATTTCTTCAAGGGGCAAAGAGAGTGACAGAGAAAATTTTGGTGATGGGGATCTATGTTTTGTACACCGAAAATGATAGTTCTATACAACTGAGGGGCACAGGTTTTGAGGGAGAAGCGACGCTTCAGTACAGAATTAGGAAAAAATATTTGCTTACCTTTTGTTTCCGAGAAAATATAGAAAATTAAAAAAGTGTTTTTAAGTTACACCAGAAGTGTTCAAAGTTATGTTTTAAATGTCTATTCACTCAGAAATAAACATTAATAAATATTCATAATTAGCTTTCAATTTCTATTTATGTTGAAACTGTGTTTTGGGGTCTCTTATCTTCCATCAACCATTCAGGCACAGATGAATTAGGGACTATCAAATAATCCTGATATTGTTAGCCTACATTACAATAGGTCTGTAGGCGGCAGTCGGGGCGTAGCGTTGCATCAAAGAACTATTCCCTTCCCCTCTTTGGCGTTGTCGCTAATTGTATAAGTTTTTGCTGGATAAAAATCATGCATGTGGGCTTTCCCGGGTTCTTCCCTTTCCTTTAAATTTCTTAATTTCATTATTTTGCTCATTAGCATCTCCCTTAGTTACGCAGCCCCATTCGAGGTCCCTCGTGACTATATGTTTAGCGTATGCGTCTCCGGCTCGGGAGACCGGGTTCGATTCCCGGCTGGAGCTCAAGTGGTTTGTATCTCATGTTACACTGAGTTCACGTCTCTATAGCTGAGTAGGACGCTAAACTAAAACCAATATCCTCCTCATCATCGGAACACATTTGCAAGGTGTTAAGCTTAAAATAAAAACTAGATTGCGATTCTTCTATTTATATTTCTTTTCACTTGAAAAATATTTTGTCTCTCTTTAAAAGAAGGAAACGCAATAATCATTTGAGATTTTACATTTAAAGAAAGAAAAATATTGATTAATTAGGCATATTATATGGAACTTCTCCACTTTATAGTATAAAAATTTGAGATGGACTATTTATCTTGATACGCCCATGTAATTTTAAAACTAATTGATAAAAATGGCTGGAATTTTGTAAGATGCAAATAACGACAAGGGAACTCTGTCTAATAAACTCTGCAGTACCAACAAATTAATAGTGTTGCCAACATAATATAAAGTTATATTTTTAACGCCACTATGCCATGTTATTACATATCTCAAATCTAAATACTAAACGAAAACTTACAACACAAATTTGTTATTCAGTGTTGCAAATTAAGGACGCTGCAATATGACAAAAATATAAACTTCAGAAACCTGATAATAGTATTAATAAAAGCAGAGGCGGATTCAGGACGAACTCAACGGTGAGGAAAGAAGGTAGTGAAAGATTCTGTTTTCTCTCACCGACTTTTGCAGCACTGGTGATTGTGAAACTCAGGGAGGTGAATAACCTTTTCCCCCTGGATCTGTCTATGAATAAAAGTGAGACGGACAGTGAAAACCCGAAATACTTTAGTGTCTAATACTATGACCATGGCTTATTTCGAATGAATACAAGAAATTGAAAATTAGACTTTTTTTCGAAAAAATTCTTACATAAACAGAACGTCTAATTGCGTAAGTGATTCTCAAAAGACGTAAACTTCTCGGAGCCGTTACAGCAATATGATATCTTAAATCGTTCAGGAGATATGAAATACGTGAATACTGATAGTGATACTCCTAAAAATGACATATTTGCGGATTCTTTGTAATGTATCTTGATCCTCTTTGCTTTTATAACATTACAGAAACAGATTTTGGTATTTGTAATTGCAATAAATTCTTGCAGTGACCTAATTTTAACCAGTGTTGCAAACTTAACCAATGTATATCATATCTCCAGATCAGTTTGAGGTATCAAATTGCTGTAAACTGCATTATGATCTTTACGTCCGTTGAAAACCTTCTATATTGTTGGATATGATACTCATCCAAGCAGTTATCGAAATAAAATTTTTCGGGGAAAAAAGTCAAATTTTCAATCCCTTACGTGAAGACTAAGGAGCATGGAAGCTTCTCAGTTGCGACAAGTGACTTGCCAATAATGGCAGAATACCTATGATGACAACTTTGTACCTATTTATTTGAAATAAATAATATCATGATCATAGTATGTAACACTAATGTACTGTGGATGTGCATGCCCTGTTCATGTTATTATTTTTTACTATTATAGAAGCCTAAAACATTTGGATCTTTGTGGATGTTCGTGATACTGTAGCATCCTTCGTTTGTAACAAAATTTCAGCCTTTTTTATATTATTCTAAAAGTTACAAGAGTGTAAAGATAAATAGTCCACTAAGTGCGTTCGTGTCACGTTATTTTTCATTTTTACCCTAAGAATGTTAAACACGAGTGTCCTCTAAATAAATCTTATCTACCACACTCGGGGAGGGGGGTAGAAGATTCAAATGACTCCAATAGATATGTACAATCACTTACCTCTGTTTCTTTTGTGGCTCCATCTCTGGATCACCTTCGGCCTCAATAATCTTCCAGTGACTGCTGTCTTGATGTTTCCTGTATAACACCAACGTGTCGTGATCTTAAATGGTACCACATGCCAGTCGTTGAATTTCGATTGTGGATAATACTTCGACAGTAATTGCATTTTGAAGAAACACCACCCTTTTCACGAGTGAAATGTTCCCATATATTCGACTTTCCCATTGTAAATACTTCCCGAAAATATCTCTTCTTGCAGTTCTCTTATATAGTTCGAAACAAGCTCTGCGTTGGTAACTGATATAATGAACGTCGGTAGGGTATTCCTCATAACGAACTAATGCTTCTCCCAGTATGCCAATAAACATATCAGAAGTGTTGATATCGTAGGACACGTGTCCTATCTCTAAACAACAATCTTTTATTGTTACCAAAATATTCAGTCACAGCGAATATGAAACCACGTACCGTATCAGCAAAAGCGAGTACGAGATAGCTAGCTAAAAGCAGTCTCAAATAGCTATTACGATTAGAACACGCCGCATCAGCGAAATAAGATACTATTCAACTTCAGTCCAGGAGTAAAGCTTATCTGTATGTAATTATGTGTGTCTTTTCTTTTGTTTATAACTTCAATCAAACCGGGCAGGGAAGGAAATGTTGCTCTTTCTCAATTTCAAATTTCTCTTCAGTTTCGTTTCGTCCCTTCGTGTTCCATCTCCAAACTTTGTCCTTCTGTTTTATATTTTCGTTTTTCGAAAAAATTTTCGTTTTTCGTTTTCGAAGAAACCATTTTTCGAAAAAGTACTTTTCGAAAAAATGTGGCCATCCCTAGTTTAAGGAGGGTTTCTAGAGAAATTCTTGACGTTTCTGAGTGGTAATGCATAATGCAAAATATCACTCCGTTGTATTAAATAAATGTCCAAGCACCCAGTCTAAGAAAGATGACACGTACTTAAGTGGTTAAAAGACAATAAGATCTCCCATGATGAGTCATTAACACGTTCCAAATTCTTTGAAATAGTGCAATTACATAAGCACAAAAAGTACAATACAAATTAGATACAAGAGCTTCTGAATGTGGCCACACAGTTGTTCGTTTACCACTGTACCATTGTCAATATAACCCTAACAAATTGGTGTGATCACATGTGAAAAGATATACGGCAGAAAGGAACAACACATTTAAAATGTCCGATGTCGAGTGGTTGTCCCACGAAACAATAGGTTCGATAAGTGTGGCTGCCTGGGCTGATTGTGTTCGTCAGGAAGCCGATTACCACAAGGAATGTTCTAGAGATGTATTCTCAAGCCAATTATTATTAACATACAGAGACTCAGACAGTCAAAATAATACAAGTGATGACTCAAATGGTGTTGAGGATCTGGAGTCAATTTCAGATTAGCAACTAGGTAAGTAACAGCAAAAATTATTATTATCATCATCCAGTTCTTTCTGTGGTCCTAATTTATTTTCTTTGATAATCATGTACGTACGAGAGTGGGCTGATAAGTTCTCGGCCCGACCCAGGACTTAAGCTGCAGGCATGAAAGTGTGAGGCTATTCAACATAGTCTCCTCGAAGATCAACACACTTTGCACTACGATGCTGCAACTTCTTCAACCCTTCAAAAAAAGAAAAAAAATCTCAAGGTCTGCAAAAACTGTTCTGCAGCTGTTATCACCTCTTCATCACTGTGAAATTTCTGTTCTTTCAGTGCTGTTTTGAGGTTTGGAAACAGATTATAATCAGAAGGGGCAAGATCTGGCGAGTAAGGTTGGGTGGTCAATGCACTGAAACCCGAAGACCCTCAGAAAATCCATTGTTCTGCCAGCCTTGTGGACGGGAGCATTGTCCTGCAAGAACAAGACACCTCGTGTCAACTTTCCCCGGCGCTTTTCTTTAATAGCGTCCTTTATCTTAGCCAGCAGACTGCAGTAATACTCTGCAGTTATGGTTTGGCCCTTTGGAAGGTAGTCTGAGAGCAAAACACCATCCTTATCCCAGAATATTAAGGCAAGCACCTTCCCTGCGGACTTTTGTGCTTTGAATTTTTTGGGCCTTGGAGATCCTGAGTGGAGCCACTCGCATGACTGCTGTTTGGTTTCCACATCAAAGTAATGCAACCACGTTTCATCCTGGGTAACAAGCCGATTCAAAAAATCGTCCTTGAGTTCGCAAAATGCCGTAAAATCAGCTGCGATGATCTCACACGATCGCGTTTCTGATCCGCGTTCAAACATTTCGGAATCCATTTCGCAGGAAGCTTTCACATGTTCAACTGATCATGGATTATTGACCCAACACGTTCTTTGGATATGTGCACTTTGTCAGCTATCTCCTGAAGCGAAATCCGTCTGTTGCTCAAAATCAGGTCATGAATCTGGTACACTTTTTCCGGAGTTGACACTGACACTGGCCTGTCACACCTGTCAAGATCTTTTGTTGAAAATTCACGACGCTTGAAGTTCGCACACCATTTCTTCACAGTGGAGTATGAAGGGCACTGTCCACCCAATATGTCTAGCATGCAACCATGGATTTCCTTGGGCGACTTCTGTTGCAGGAAGAAGAATTTCATTACACCTCGCAACTCCTCTTTGGTGAATTTGAAATCTGGCTCTGCCATGGTTCATTCAATTACCTGTAAAATAAAAACCGTTCATGGTAGAATCGTGAAATTTGGAACTTAAACATATAAAAGATCAACATTTCACACGACATCAATTACATCAGGGTAGTACATTCGAAGTGGGTCGGACCGAGAACTTATCAGCCGACCCTCGTATAAGAAAATAGCCAAATCCTTCCGTGTTAATGGTTAGCTTACATCAAATTTGACAACTCCGCAACCAGTGTATTTACTCCTATCTGCGCGGCCATCGAACTTCGTTCGTGGTGACTACTTTAGTTTCTTTAAATTAAATCGCTCTTCCTTTCCATAAACCAGTAACATATCGTTCGCGTAGCGATAATATTTAATATTTTAATTATGGATTGTCTAGAACACTCATTTCGTGATGATTCAACACTATATATATACACATACGTATCTGTTATTTATTGTATGCCTAAGTGACTCAAAAATGTATATCTATGAAGCTCATTAATTCGGGACGATTTCGCTCAGCGTACGAACTAGCTAAATGAATATGCCAATATCTGTCACTTAACATATCTAAATTTAAATATGTTGTTAATAATAGACTAGAGGTAAAAACGAAAATGTGCTTGTTGGTCAACGCGAATCAATTAAAACTAGCCTCAGAGGACACAGTAGATATGCTCACTTCCATTCTTATTGTAAAATTATTTTGTTGAGGTAAAAGGTAGAGCATTTACACATGGGAATCGGTTTTCTCCCACAACCTTTTATCATAAAAGCTTCAGTTATAAAACAACATAAAACAGACTCATTAAGATCAATACAAAATTCACTAAGTAATTAGGGTAAATAGGTATCCCAATTCCCAGGCAGCCAAGGAAGGGATCCCCCAAATCTCCAGACAAGCTGAGTGGAGATGAGCTAGGATTCTCGGTGCCCCATGCACGCAAAGAGAGGTTTGAGTCCTGCAAAGCTCGAGTAAGCTGAGCGGGGAGTAAACCCACGAAACTCCACGCAAACTGAGTGGTTGCGATTAGGAATCTCTGAGCTCCATGTGAGCTAGGAGAGCGATCAAGCTAAGAGAGGGGAGTTGACCAGCCGAAACTGATGTCGACTGTGGCGATGCTTGAAGTTTTATACCTTTCTCTGACCAGCGGTTGCGCTGGTCTTCCTCTCCCATCACATTTCCAAGTAGTGACGATGATTCCTATCCTCTGCTTCCTGCAGTAACTCGTAGTACAATAGCACGCCAGTTTGTTCATAAATAAAAAAAAACACATGTTGATGTTTATAAATATAACCACTTGCAGGATATTACACTATAAATTAGCTAGCTTTGTTTCCAGAAATAGCTTAGAAACAACAAATTGTATGACAGATTTTTATGAGTTAAGAAAAATATTAGAGGTTTGTCTACAAAATAATTATTTTTAACTTGAGAAATAGGTATATTTGCGAAAAGGATGTCTTGCTATGGGAAGTTCGTTTTCACCGGTATTGGCGTATAGTGTTGAACCATTACGAAACGTTTATTCTAAACAACCAGAATTAAAATATATTAAATATCGCCACGCGGACAATATGTTAGGGTTTTACAGACAGGAAGAGCAATTGAATTTACTTTTAAGGTAACTAGAAGATATTGCTAGTACAATTAAGTTTACTCTCAAATTGGGAAGTGACAATTTCATTCATTTTTTGAATGTTACATTTGATAGAAAATTTAACGAATTCTAATCGACAGTATACAGAAAACATTCAGCAAGTAATATATTGATACAAAAGACTTAGGTCATCTATGGCAGTCAAAACCAAACATTTGGATCAGGAAGAACTTAATAGAATTACAAAATTGGGTTTTATTAATGGGTATAATACGTCCATAATGGAAGGTTGGCAACACAAAGCCAATAGCATTTTTAGAAAGTGGAAAATTGGAGTTAATAACGAACAAGGAAATAAGGTTCCCCCGTGGAACTCCCTTCCACTATTTCCAAAGATCTCTTATAAATTAAGGAAAATAGTAAAAGGTCATAACCTTCGAGTTACTTTAAGCTTCTTATTAATATATTGAGGCCATTAAGTGGTTACAAAAGCTATTTCGTGGAATTACATACATTAAACGATATTTACCATGCCGTCTGTTTATGTCATGTTTCTACATAAGTATGACAAAATGAAATATTGAAGAAACATATCAGAGAGTCTCGTGATGAAAAAGAAGCTGTATCTGGTTGTCAAAATATCTCCAAATCACTAAACATTCAATTCAAGATGGACGTTTCCACCAATTTCCGTCCTCTAACATTGGAAGGAACGCATTTGACGGATATTATATTAGAACAAAAAACCCATTGTTAAATATGGATGAGGAAAACATTTCAAAACACTGGTATGCATGATACAATTACACTAACAAAAAAACGAATTTTAGGATGTCAAGAAACTTCATTCCAATTTGTGTGGCTGTATAGAAGTTACAAAGTTAACAATTTATGGTTGTAATAGTTACTTTATTGGCAGTAGTGTTTGATCTGGCAACACTTTACATCTAGAGATTTGAAGCGCTCATCGGTTGGTGGACATAATGAAAACTAGTAGAGAAAGATAGTACCGAGTGACTCCTACAAGGAGCAGAAATACAGGTTTAGTGTATTCATATATTAATAGATTAAGAACTCTTAACTAGTAAGATAAATAAACTGATTGTTGATACCTCATATAAGGATGCTTTAATGGTATTTTTTATTTTTAATTTTTATTAATTTTTTTTACAACGTATCGGTGTTAGTTGCTACAACTATGTAAAGATCTGTACAGGAAAATAATTTAAGCCCTCTTCCCTAAAGAAAATCGCCTGCTGGAGTAATTGAAATATAGGATGAAAAATACACGTGAAAGAAACATTACAGGTGAATCATTATATTATTATGAGTATTATTGTTAACGTGTTTAATATGCTCAATAAGTAATTGTTAAAATGATGTTATTTTCAAGTTTTGAAACCTATCTCGGTCTTAAGAGAGACGTTAAGGTTCATATTACCATTATCGTATAATAATTATAGCCTGAAATGTGCTTCCCTAGTTTTTTTTTTTTTTTTTTTTTTTTTTTTTTAGCACGATCTCGCGCTAAAATATTTTGCGTGTACGCTTCCAAATGCCAAAAATATTGTCGCTCGTAACGGTCACATTCAGTGTTTCTTCCAGACATGTTTTTATTTTCGGGGGGGGGGGGAGGCACTGCCCCCTTTCCTGGAGCTCTGAGAGTGGAGGAGACCAAGATAATATGTCTATAATATAATAATAAATAGAATAATATCAGCATTGCTCTCCCGGAATCCTAAGTGTGCACCCCGGAACATTTTTTCTGAAAGAAACACTGGTCACATTTAGGCAAGCGGAAAAAGGAAAGAAATAGTGGTGTCGAACTTTTATCCTAAACAGTTATCATTTATAAAATAAAATAATTATTAATGAAAGGTATCAATAAGTTAATACAAATACTAAATAATGGATCAAAAATTAGGTAGTAGCCAGTGAAAACAAAATATTGATTAAAAATGTTCGTACATAGTCATACGTCTATGAAAATCGTTTTCTTTTCAAATCATTTGATCATGTACAGTGTACACGTTGCATCAAGAGTTACATAAACCATTGGATAACGAAAAAAGGTAACTATAACATAATAAAGCATTTCTGTAAATAGGAAATCTTAAGAAGGAATCAATATCGTATGAAAGTTAGTGCGTCACAAAAAATAATAAATACCTTAATGACGTCTATGAAGCCTATAAGAAAACTTATTATTTATTTATTTATTTATTTTAATATCATTGATGATTAAAAGTTTTCAAGGGGAATAAAAATTAGCATATAATATTAGTAAAGACAAAATGATTTGAAGTTAGTAAACAACAAGAACAAAACGTGAATGATACTTAAATAAATGTAGAACTAACAAAAGGATCGAATTTCAGAATCATGTGTGCAGGGAGGAAGGAAATTATACATAGAAGACCATAGTTTTGTACACACATTTACGGTATGTTTATTATATGTACGGAGTATTTATAGCAGTTTATTTTTTCAATGTGTGTGTTTTATTTGAATTATGTAGAGAGTTAAAGCACAACATATCAAAAAGTGGAACAATTGCTCTCTAAATGTTCCTTATTTTACCTTTGGAACTACGTAACCTATAACTTAAAAATATAGACTAACCAAAGGAGTTATTATAATCTCTGTTACAATTTCGGCAGCAATCATATAGTGCTTAAATTGTAATGTCTGTGTCTATTATGATAATGTGTCTGATGAAAGCAGTGAAATATTTACGAAATTGTAACACGGGTTAGTAATAAACTGTTTATATTGGACAGATTTTATTTTTATTATTTATTTAGTTTCTTTAATTCTCGTAGTGTATATGTTTTATCTCCTTACACATGAACAGTTACAATAAACTGCTGAAAAGAAGAAAAGATAACTATGAAGTAATAAACATAAATATAATAGAAATATTTTTCCTGAAACAGTGATCTTACGTTATCAGTGGTTTACCTGTCAAAACAGTGACGCAAAACATAGTGCTAACGCTAACGCTGTAACAAGTTATTACTGTATTACTTCGTCTCTATGTTGTGCATCCCTGTTACGTTGTGGCAAAACGCAGGTGATTCCGTTACATTGATTTTAAGTATGTTGTTCCACCTAAGTTTTGTTCTTGTTACCTGCTACACTCACGATTATTTTTTTCTTCTTCGTTTCCATAATATATTCATTATTATTTTTCTAAATGACATTCATTGCAAAGTATTGCAAACGTGTTGATGGCTTTAACTTTTTTACCGTTAGTAAGCTGAGTTCTGAGCATCATTTTAATTCTCGACTGGAAATATTTTTCCATTGTGCGTTTCATTGTGTTCTCTTCAACGTCTCGAACACAATTCTGCATTATTCCTAGTTATTTGTAGTATTTTCCTCCTTTTTAAGTTTTCTGTTTTGCGGTATTCTTCAATTGGAAATCTTCAGTGTTTTTTTTTTTTTTTTTTTTCTATTTTCCTTCTTTGTAGAGGCATTGATTTACAGTTGTTTATTCCTATCCATATACATGTCACGGCTAAGGGATATTACTATTTCTAGTAATATAAGAAGTATTGATTGAGAGACATCATGTGACCTGCTCACGTGGTATGGCGTCTTAAAGGTCAATGCCGCCTCGATTTTGGCAAGGATATTTGGGCCCATCCCTAAATTTTGGGAGATCTACATAGACCCTTAAATTTTGGAAATTATGAAATTTAAAATTGTGGTATGGTTGTATAGAACTAAGGTATGAACCTTTTATAAATTTGTTTCGTCCATCTCCTTTCCTTTTATGGGTAGAAAATTGCCAAATATTCGAATTTCGGAAGTTTTTCACCAATTTTCTCTTATCTCTTAATGAAGATTCGTTACCGTATATGGTAATATGGATGAGTAACTATAGAAGCCCATTCCCATTCATAGGACATGGATAAATTGCTGCTTTCATCTTATACTTTGGAAGGGATACATATTGGCTCGCCCTCAAAAGTTAGTAATTTTTAAAAAGAAAAATTTGATAAATGTTCTCTAAGACTCGAATATTATTTCTATAAATTTGGGTAGTCCTAGTTGTCCTTTTTTATTGTTTTAAAAAAGACAAAAATGCCAAAAATAGTCATGTGCTCACCAGGTGGTCGGTTATTGACTTAACTTAATTTATCTTCTTTGATGAGCCTTTATCACGTTACATGGTTATATAGTTGAGCACAAGGCTCATTCTGTTTTAGACAATCCCTGTACATTGATGGAAACATTGATATTCCCATCTTAAATTTTGGGAGGGGTACATAGGACCAGTCCTTAATTCTTGCAATTGTCAAAAAAAAAAAAATAAATAAATAAATAAAATTTGGCAAGTGTTCTCTAGCATTCGGATATAAACCTCTGTAAATTTTGTTGACTTATTTGTATCCTTCTATGATACAGTGGTACCATATTTCGGTGGAAATTTTGAATTAGTGTGGAACGGGATTTTGAATGTAGTTCACCAAAGCCCATCAAGATGAGGTTTTATTGTAGTACATGATTATATGGATGAGTACATTGCTTTCTTCTCTTAAATAAGACATGAGTACCTGAAGCTACTCTTCTCGAATTTCAGACATTTGGCCCATCCTAAATTTAGTAATTGTCAAAAAATAAAAGTGGTTAATTGTTTTCTAGAACTTTGATATATATACAGTGGATGCTCTACAGTGGATGCTCTCTTAACCGCCCTCGCTTTAACCTCCCTTCGGATTAACCGGGCATCTTCCAAGAAAAACATTTTAATAAATAATTTTATTTATCTGTTTCGTTATCAGCTGCGCTCAGAGCTTAACAACAATGTACTGTACAACAAGAAAGATACGTAACTAATCGACCAGGCGTCTTAATTTTATTTCCTTAGTTGGTTTCTAATTTTCGTGCTGTGCACAGGTTGTCCGTACGTGGTGTGACGTTTTTGACTGAAATTTTTGGAGTAAAACGTAAGCGTCATGTAGTGACTATGAAACAGAAAATACAGGCGATAGAAATGCTTGAAAAAGGTGAATCAGTAAAAGTGATTAGTAATGAACTTGGTGTAGGAGTGACTACAGTGAAGGACTGGCGTCGAAACAAGAAATCCATTCAAGATTTTTGTACACAGATAGAATGAGAAAAAATTCTATCAACATGCTGTACATTAAAGAAACCAACGAACGAACTTGTTGGCGATGCTTTGTGGTTATGGTTTATGCAGGAACGTCGCAAAGGCGCGCCTATAAATGGCCCAATTTTTGAAAGAGAAAGCAGTAATTCTCCACTCTAAACTTGAAGATGGAGGTGAATTTTCGGCCAATGATGGCTGGTTGTCGCGATGGAAGAAACGTCATAGTGTTCACTGCTTAAGTGTTTGTGAAGAGAGACTGTCTGCTGATCCAAAATCAGCCGATGAGTGGAAAAGTAAACTGAAGAATTTAATTGAGGAAGGAGGTTTACATCCAGATCAAGTCTACAATATGGACGAAAGTGGACTGAATTTCAAATCCTTGCCAGAGAAATCATATGCTACAAGTAACGAAAAATCAGCTCCGGGATATAAGGTGAATAAAGAAAGAACCACAATTGCTTTGTGTTCTAACGCCTCTGGAACTCATAAACTTCCCCTTCTTGTCATCGGTAAATCGCAAAAGCCCCGAGTATTCAAGAATGTAAATGTCTCATCACTGCCGGTCTGTTACAGAAGTCAAAAATCAGCTTGGATTTTTACGGATTGGTTTATTAATGAGTTTGTTCCTAAAGTGAAAAGACATCTGAAAGACCTTAGTGCTTTAAGAGACGCTACAGAAAAAAAAAAATGCTTTCAGAAATTCTGCTAAGAATGGAATTAGAGAGCAAAGGACTTGTTGATGTATTGAAATCTATTAACATAAAAGATGTAATTTACATGGTGGCCAAATGTTTTGAAGAAATCCCATGTTCTACGATTGTAAAGTCATGGAGAAAAGCTTGGCCTGATATCAAAAGAGCCATTGAAATCCACGTAGATGACCACCCTTTAGCCGAGAAAGAAGTTAAAAAAGTATCTGATGAGCCATACGATACTCTGACTCTGCTGAATGACTTACAAAAAGTGTGTATCAACAAAGAATTTGGAGTTCAAGAAGTTCAACAATGGGTTACAAGTGATGATGACAAACTTGAAAATGAAGTTTTGACCGACGAAGAAATTGTTGAGGCTGTATTGAACGAGACTCAAGATGAAGAAGAAATCAGTGATAACGAGGAAAGAGAAGAGGAAAAAATTAGACCTGCAGATGGGATGAAAGCTCTTCAGTTGGCAGCATCGTACATTGAACAATAGAAAGATTCGACTGCAGTTGACATGATGTTTATCAAAAAGTGCCGTGATTACGCTTTCAAGAAAGCAGTTGAACAAAACAAACAAAACAAAATCACAGACTTTTTTAAGTAATGTTCTATTCTTTGCCCAAATGTGATTATTTTTATTGATAAATTTGTTTATAAGAAAGAGTAGTAGAGTAGTGTAGAGTAGTTTCGTTCAGCATTATAGACTCAGTCGTATTTTTCACTTTTGTACTTTTCTTCAATCAATACAAACACACCTTAAATTACTGTATTTTATGATTTACAGTGGTGATAGTCAAGTGCTTCAACAAATAAAGTATGCACTACAGTATATACAGTATTGTACTTCATTCAACTAAGTGTTACTGGAGCTGTTTGTGGTTAAAGCATCTCATTTTGGTAGTTACATTTTCATAATTAATAGTATAATCCTATTTTTAAGCATTATGGAGCTATTATAGGATTGAAAACATAAAAAATTGCAATTTTCGTTTTAACCGACTTTTTCGTTATCCGACCCAAGCTCGGTTCCGTGGTGGTCGGTTAACAGGGATTATACTGTACATATATATATATATATATATATATATATATATATATGTGTGTGTGTGTGTGTGTGTGGAGAGAGAGAGGGGGGGTTTACGTTGATCATTGCATGATAAAACATTCCCAAAATATAAATTTTGGGGATTTTGACCGCGTCTAGGATGAGATACTGTATTATATTATATGGTTATATGGATGAATACAGGACATAGTCCAAGGTCATTGGTGGAAAGTTAGTTGCTGAAATCTGATCGGTTGATTCCACCTCTAACTTCAGATTTTGGGCTTGAAACCTGATTGGTAATTATTAAAACCAATTGATATGTAGCAATAATAATTTCACACTTTGAATTTTAGTTGCAACTCATAGCCTAACGTAATTAGTCCAAAATTATTCTTAATGCAGTCTGATTGGATAATTACTTCCAAATTTTTGAATAAAATTTTTCAAAACGTTTCGAAAAGTTTTGTTTAAATTTTTAGTTTGATTTTTTTTCGATCACTTTCACTTTAAAAAAAATCAGTTTGAAAACTTTTAAACCCTGGTATTGTAGCTACGATTCATAGTCTAAGAATATTGGCACAAAGTTGTTCTTGGTGCAATCTGATTGGCTGATTACTTTCAAATTTTGTTTAATACTTTTCAAAGTCTTTTGTAAAAGGTTTAATTTAAAAAAAATTCAATTTTAGTATTGTAGTTACGGCAGTTTCAGGTCATTAGTGGAAAGTTTTTCTTGATGAAATCTGATTCGGTAATCACTTTCAAATTTTTGTTTAAAATTTTAAAAAAGATTTCAATTTTTTTTCTTTAAAATTTGTGACTACTGTTTTAGAATATGTTTGAAAATTTGTAAACCTTAGGATTATAGGTACGACTTATTGTCTAAGGCCATTGGTGGAAAAATTTAGGACTTGGTGGAAAAATATTCAAGTCCTATAGAACATTTACCAAATTTTGTTTCTTAACAATTCCAAAATATGTGGGTGGACCAATGTACCCATTTAAAAATGTGAGAGGATATACCCATGTCTTGAAATGAAATGAAATCTTTAGTTTAATGTCCCACGGTTATGTCTTTAGGCTAAGGGAGACGATGATTAAAACAAGTGAATGATAATGAAAGAATTGGTGGAATGAGAAATTGGAAGGAAACGGAAGTACCCCGGGAAAACCCATGGACGATGTTGGTACCATGTCTTATGAAGGAGAATGGACCCATATACTCAATCATATAACCATATAAGGTAATGAAGCTTCATCAAAGAAGATAAAATAGGTTAAAAACCTCGGAAATTTGAATAATTGGCAATTTTCTACCTATAAAATGGAACGAGATGGACCAACCAAACATAGAAGTACAGTCATGTCCAAAATGGTTGTCGCATATCTATAACTGTCTTCTTGTAAGAATGTAATTTGATAATGATTTTAGAGGGTACTTTTAGTACTGATACTATGTGTATATTCGGGAAATGTATATTTGTAGTAAATTTCATAGGAAAACAATTATAAATACTAAAATTAGAATGAGTAAAACAAAATGTTGCTAAATGGACAAGAAAGTTTTATTTTCGTTTTATTGTTCTTATTTACTGCTCTTTTGACATGAAATTTGCCACATACATGTCTTTGCCTATTATACACATACTAACATTATACCGGGCGAATTCCTTGTCAAATTATATTCATACAACAACATATTTTTAGACATGCGACAATAATTTTGGGCATGAGTGTACATACCCTGGTGCTATACAATCATACCAAATTTTGAAAATTTGATAATTTCCAAAAGTTTAGGGGTCGTGGTCCTATATAACCCTCCCAAAATTTGGGGTGGGCCAAGATATCGATGCCAAAATCAAGAGGGCATTAACTCTTGACGTCATACCACGTGACCAAGTCATGTGACGTCTCCGGCAATCAGAATCGAGAACCAAGCAGTCCATACTAATATATGTATAGTTTGCTTGAGAGGTGGCGTCAAGCTTCGAGTGATTGATTTTACATTATTTGTTGCGTGAATTTATCTTAAAGCCATAGAAAGTATCCACTAATTATCTATTGAGGGGATTGAGAGGGATGCTGAAACTCCCGGAGTATGCTTCTGTTTATTTGCGGAATCCATCTTGTTCTGATCATTGGAAAGACAATTGTAAACAATCGTTCGTAGCTGCTTCCAAAAACTTTATGAATGTGGGATTGAATCGAAGGCATTTTGGTAGTCTATAAGTGATATACTCAAATTCCTTTTCTGGCATTTAGTTTGTGCAGTAAGTATTGTATCTATTATTATTTGGCCTTTGCATCCGTTGTTGATTCTGTAGCATCCTTTTCATTATTCTGTCATAAATCTGCTTCTCTGCAGGTTAGAGTTTTATGTGTGTCATGTATTTTTACATCAGAGGAAGGCATGCGATAAGCCTGTGGGTTGTACTTAGTGTCTGTATTTTCTGGTAGAAGAAATGTTCTTCCGTTTGTTAGAAAGCCGGGAATGTCCCTTTGTCGTGAATAGTGTGGTTATAATATGTAGCGGTGCTGCCGTGTAGTGTTGTGGACTGTTTGTACTAGGGGATTTCCAATCTGAAGATTATCTAGTCCCTTGATTGACGTTTGTTTCTGTTACGTGGAATAGCTCTATATCTTGAATTGGGATCTGATTGTTTCGTTTGTAAGAGCACTGCGTTTGGTGTCATGTTTTCGGGTTTCTTTTCAGATCTGAAACCAATAAGTCGTTATTTCATTGATCACTGACAATTCTGTTTGATGCTTTTGTTGTTCCTAACTTTCGGTAGGTTTCCTGAAAATCATTATTATTATTATTATTATTATTATTATTATTATTATTATTATTATTTTCGAGCAGCCGTTTTCTTGTATCTGCATATCCTTCCTGCATAAATAGCTAGTTGTTCCGTGAGTCTATCAATGACTTCTGTGATGGCGGAATATTATTATTATCTAAATCGAATCCATTTTCTTAGGAAATACAACCCCTCCTTTAAACTTTCTTTTTTTTAACAAATGCTTTGTAACACTGTGTGTGCAATTGTATCTTTTTTATATATACTGTGGTTTTCATCCTCATTCATGTACAGAAACAATAAATATAAATTGCTGAGAAAATGCACTTCTGTATATAATACGGTAGCTTTTTTCTTTGTTTGTTGGTGATAGGTCGCTGGTGAGTGGTCAATTTGAATTTTGGCTCATTCCATGTGAAATGAACCAATGCCATTTGCCCTTATGTCATGGATTTTCTTCATATTTTTTCTTTGGGTAGATACCCATGAGAAATGACCACAGGAATATTTGCAGATCTTTATCTCTTAAACGGACCTCAGGAAAAATAAATGAAAATCTGGCATTTTCCGAGACTTCTGCCGCGGAAAAATCGACACGTAATTTTAAACATTCTGTAACTCCCTTATTTTTCGGCCAATTGAAGTGTTTCTGGTGTCAAATTAAAGCTAATAGTCTCTACTATTCAGAACTACTGTTGAATCAGAAAAAGTGGTTCATAGAAGAGAGATACAGACTCTGAAACAGAATTTGTATGATTTTTATGTTATTTTTGTAAAAAATCATATCTGCTAAATCACTGAAAACACAACCTCCATATTTTTACCTCAGATTCACCTAAATATGTATGTTCAATAGTGCAAAAATGAAAAGGGTGTTTTTTGTGGTTTGTCAGTAAGAAATTATAATGCAGGGACACGACTTATGGCACGTTATTAACATTTAACATTAACATGTTATTAACTATAGAAATGTTGCATTTTGTTGGAATGTTTACTACATGGGTTACATTTGGCTTGGTTGAGATGAACGCGTAACGTGCAAAAATTAATATATTGAAACATTATTTTATGAATACGGAAGGATATCATAAATATTGAAGGAAGTCAATTGCAATGACATTCTCGCTCACTCACTCCCCATCACACATACCCACGTTACTATTACTAGTGGGTCTAATGACCACGTGCCTCACGTGAATTTCAAAAATTGCGCCGTATAGAGTGGATGGCCGCCATTTTGAAAAAGTTTGCCGCCATTTTGAAACTGTACATTGGATCACTTGATTGTTAGATACACTAAATTTTATACGTCTTTTGCTTCTATTCTCAAAATTTCAAGTCAAAATACTGAAAATTACGACCTGGAGTGTAGATGGCCGCCATTTTAAAAATCGACCGCCATTTTGAAAGTTGACATTGCTCCACTTTAATGGTACGCACAGTAAATTGTATATGTCTCATGCTTCTATTCATAAAATTTCAAGTCGAAAACCCGAAAACCGCCCTATAGCGTGGATGGCCACCATTTTGAAAATCTGGCCGCCATTTTGAAATTTTACTTCTGTTCTATTCTATAAAGCAAATTTCGAGCGTCTCACGGTTCTTACCTCAAAATTTCGTGATATTTTGTAATATTTTCCTTGCTTTTTTTTGCTAAATATACAGTGGTATTGAAATAAGACACTGTGTCTTGGATACTCCATGATTCAGGGACAAGGGTTAATATTTGGACTTTCTCATCAACACTGCTGGCAGAAAACTTTGCGCAAAGTCTCTCCATCAGACTTTCACAATCCTTGCATTTTTTGTCTTCATCCACCTCATTCTTACAGGACTGGGGCCCTTCAGTACCAAAAGCGTTTGCTGCTAACCCTGTGAAACTGGCAGCAAGACGACTAGCCTTATGTGTTAAGTATGTGCCTCTTCTGTCCACTTTTCTTTTGGTAGCTTTCAGTGGTGAACAGTTAAGTAATTCATACGCTTTATTAAGTTTTTCTGAGACAGATTCATCTGGTTCGTAAGCGTCATCAGAATCAAAGTTGATTTCACTGTCCGATTTGCTGCTGTTTGCTATCACTGCTTTCCTGCAAGATATACACAATTTCGTGCCAGGAATTAGTTCAATATCTGTAAATCTTCTGGAAAATGCCAGCGAAACAGATTTTAAACTTTTCACTACCCTTTTCTTATGCTTTTGAAAAGGATCAATGTATGTTCTCTGCCTGTCTTCATAAAGAGATAAATATTGCTTTAAATGGAAATCACAAATAAATTTCAAGTCAGAACATTTGGCTCTAAGTCTGATAAGTTCCACATCACTTGCTTTCATATCACACACGGAAGTTACTTTCCTGTCTGGAACTTCCTCACATTCCTCATACTGCCTGCAAACCGAACACTGGTCACCTGGTTCCATTTGTAACATTGTTAGAATAACTTCAAAATACCAAATAACAGTCACTCAGTAACATTATGTATATATATATAAACTAATTGCCGAACGTCAGTGAGGCTCCTACTTGGACTCGATCTGCGTTTGGATTTTCCTGTCTGTCTGTTTGTATGTCTGTCTGTACCACGCTACAGGGCGCAATTTTCGGTATTTTGATACGAAATTTTTAGGATAGGACTACGAGATACCCTAAACTTGCTGTCTAGATTTTGGCGGTGATCAAAAGTAAAATTTCAAAATGGCAGCCATCCACTCTTTACGGCGCAATTTCCAGTCTTTTAACACGAAATTTTGAGGTAAGAACCGTGAGACGCTCGAAATCTGCTTTATAGAATAGAACAGAAGTAAAATTTCAAAATGGCGGCCAGATTTTCAAAATGGTGGCCATCCACGCTATAGGGCGGTTTTCGGGTTTTCGACTTGAAATTTTATGAATAGAAGCATGAGACATATACAATTTACTGTGCGTACCATTAAAGTGGAGCAATGTCAACTTTCAAAATGGCGGTCGATTTTTAAAATGGCGGCCATCTACACTCCAGGTCGTAATTTTCAGTATTTTGACTTGAAATTTTGAGAATAGAAGCAAAAGACGTATAAAATTTAGTGTATCTAACAATCAAGTGATCCAATGTACAGTTTCAAAATGGCGGCAAACTTTTTCAAAATGGCGGCCATCCACTCTATACGGCGCAATTTTTGAAATTCACGTGAGGCACGTGGTCATTAGACCCACTAGTAATAGTAACGTGGGTATGTGTGATGGGGAGTGAGTGAGCGAGAATGTCATTGCAATTGACTTCCTTCAATATTTATGATATCCTTCCGTATTCATAAAATAATGTTTCAATATATTAATTTTTGCACGTTACGCGTTCATCTCAACCAAGCCAAATGTAACCCATGTAGTAAACATTCCAACAAAATGCAACATTTCTATAGTTAATAACATGTTAATGTTAAATGTTAATAACGTGCCATAAGTCGTGTCCCTGCATTATAATTTCTTACTGACAAACCACAAAAAACACCCTTTTCATTTTTGCACTATTGAACATACATATTTAGGTGAATCTGAGGTAAAAATGTGGAGGTTGTGTTTTCAGTGATTTAGCAGATATGATTTTTTACAAAAATAACATAAAAATCATACAAATTCTGTTTCAGAGTTTGTATCTCTCTTCTATGAACCACTTTTTCTGATTCAACAGTAGTTCTGAATAGTAGAGACTATTAGCTTTAATTTGACACCAGAAACACTTCAATTGGCCGAAAAATAAGGGAGTTACAGAATGTTTAAAATTACGTGTCGATTTTTCCGCGGCAGAAGTCTCGGAAAATGCCAGATTTTCATTTATTTTTCCTGAGGTCCGTTTAAGAGATAAAGATCTGCAAATATTCCTGTGGTCATTTCTCATAGGTATCTACCCACAGACAAAATATGAAGAAAATCCATGATTGAAGGGCAACCATAAAATCTGATATTGGTTCATTTGACATGGAATGAGCCTTTTGGGAATCTGGTTTCATTTTCTATCCCTGACTTTGCATCAAAGATCTCAGCTTCGCGACTGTGACACAGACCCACAGTACACACAGCTATATTAAAACTACCTTTCTCGTAATGTATTTGGTCTTTAAATACAACTCAGTAATACCACACTTTATTTTCTATTGAAGGTCAGGAAGAAAAAAGCAACGGATTTTACAATTTTTATCAAATTTCGCTGCGCACGGGCTAGAACGCATTCGAAAAAGTTGAAATTATGGCTCCCAATATCATGCAAGTTTTATTAAAAATACAAAACCGTTCGACACCTGTAATTTAGACGTCATGGAATTGCAGCTGTATTTATTATTTTAAGAAATAAAGAATAAAGTGATTGTTACTATGTTCCCTTTTGGGAAAGAATATTCTTAAGCTTCTTAAAAGTTGTTTCTGCAACGTTTCCATAACTAACGCTTAAGTAGCTTTTGATATTAACCTTACAGCAATATCATTCCCCTCTCATTATTTTATTTTTAGGGGGCCAACATTCATAGCTTCTTTTTGAGATGTTCAACCCTCGAAATGGATTAACATGTTATCATTGTACAGATATCGGCTGTTGTAAAGCGAATATGCATACATAAGCTGTTTTCCTAATTTATTCTTATTTAAATCTGTTTCAGGAAGAAACTATCGCAGATGCATCTGAACAAAAGGAGAGTTCTAACGAATCACGAACTTACGTCCATGAAACCAGGTTTAAAGGTCAGAAGAGAGTAGATGTTGGAATACGTTCTCCTTGGAGAAAACATTCCAAAAATGCGGTGGAAAGCAGAACATCGAAAATGACGAATAAAAATACCAAAGATTTGGAATCTTCACACAAACACTCAAAAGCTGGAGAAGGTAGTTCGAACAGAAAAGATGACCACCGTACAAAAACAACTGAGAAGTTTGATGGTGTAACTGTGAACGAAGCTCAGATAAAGGAAGAACAACCAGATTTAGACTATTATCATGCTACATACGCTGCAGCAGCTGCTCAATATAGTGGGATTGATAATCATTTCATGAAAGGGGAGGCAGCTTTTGATAAAAATGCGTTAGCAGTGTGTGCTTTCTGTTTTAAGGACTTCAAAACAACACTGGAACTGCGAAAGCATATTCGGACTCATACAAATGAGAAGCGTTATCACTGTGATTTCTGCAATCTGTCTTTTACACGCGCCGCCCATCTTAAACGTCATCGTCGGGTTCATACTGGTGAACGCCCATATGCATGCACTATATGCACCAAACGATTCTCACGACAAGATAAACTAAAACAACATATGACTCGACACGAAATGCAGGATGAGCATATGCAGTTATCTTCATCATTATCGTCTCAGAAAGCACTGAAACGAGATAATTACAGACCGCTTGTGTCGACATCTTTAGAACACGCTTCTACGTCATTCTCTTCTCATATGTCGCCTTTTGGTGATATGAGCTATTTGTCCTCTCTTTCTATTGGAAATCGTTATGCTGATCAAACAATTGACGAGACGTCTGGATCAAACCAAAACGAAGGTCAGTCTACTGAGGATTTATTAAGTTCTGTACGTAAACTGGGTGAATGTACAATTCAAGCATTTCCATCTAATTAGGCACCAGATGTAATCTTTTCTTAACGTTGAAACAAATGTGGTTGTGCGTAATGAAGTAGATGTATTTCTTTCATGTTGAAAATTCCAAAAGTTATAAAAAGAAAATATCCAATTCTTTCTCGCAGTTAACAGTATAGACTTGAAGATAGTGGTACTATTCGTGAAAGAACTGCGTTGTTAAGCCGGCAAAAGTATTGTAGTAAAACTTATTATTATTACTGTAGAAAGTGTTTACAGTGATATTGTTATTCATAGAAGAATATATTATGATTTTTGGTGTAATAATTTTGTTAAAACTAAATTATTTAAGCAATGTGACTACGCTTGAGAGAAGTGTAGATAGGACGTTTAGTATCCATATTAAACCTGTTCAGTTAATTTTAATACATAGGTCTAGTTATATCTCAAATATACTATTGTTTGTTTCAAGTATTAAAAATTCAATTACATAAACAGTGACAGTACGGAAATGTAGAAGAGAAAATGTAAAATATAAACCACATAACCTGTAAATCTTCTGATGTTCTTTAATTAATTGACTAGATTCCCATACCGTTGATTTCTTTGTTTGTAAGGAAATTATATATTTTGTTGGAATGTATTTTACCTCTATGTTTCAAACACTATTATTATAAATTCGTAAATACTATTATTTAATAGTACGATTTATTGTATTTAGAAATATGTACATAGTAAGAGTATATAAAAATATGATATTTAAATTCATATTTGTATTAAAATATATTTAAAAATAAGAAATTTTACTTTTTTTTTTTTAAAAATGGAACAATTGTTTGAACAGATAACTCACAATTTTCTTATTCCGAGCATTCTTATATTTCCACTGATCGTAATTTTCTGTTATGACACTTCCTTGGCAAGAAGTAAATAGTTAAACTAGAGTAATTGACTTTCATTTGGGGAAAATTATGAAAAGTTTTGTTCTATTTAGCATTCAAATACTGATCTACTGCCTATTCCAGGCTTCTGGAAGATTAAATCATTTTAATAATAGACCCATAAAAGAAATGTAATGAATAATATCCCTTACTAGAATGTTCATAACGAAGTTATTTCTAGTATTTTCTGTTGAATTCATTCAAGTCGAAATTCTAGTAATATGGGAGTGTTTACCCATGAAAACAGTGGCAAAAGTTATTTTGTGTTTGTGGTAATAATTATATAGCAGTCACGGAATGTAGAAGTGTATATCCTTTCTTTCATAATTTGTAATTCTTTTTGTTTGTTTGATAACACTTTCATCCTAGGTTATTGTCACGATTATATTCTATCTTTCAAGAAAGTAAAGTTAAGTGAGTTACGAGTGTGCATATGTCATCCTTCGTGAAATAAAGTTAGCACATTTTCATACGAACTTCGACACGCTATACACCTAAATATAAGCAATGAGAAACACGTTTGTTCTTGCGAATGTAGTAATACACAAAGAGTGAAAATGTGCATGACTGGACCGAGACTCGAACCCGACATCTTCGGCGTACCGTGCCGATGCTTTAACCACTACACTACCCAGTTCACTTCCAGAACAGTCATACAGTCTCCCACTATTTAGTGCTCTTCCATTCAGACCATGTGGTTTGTACCACAGTCTAGCTGTTGTGCTTGGACAAATCCAGTGTCTATGTTCAGAACACCGCTAACGGTTGTATTATCATTATATTAATGAAAACAAGAAACAATCTATTTAAACTTACTATGAATTTGCATATACAGAGGATTTGATGTGTAAAAATAAGTTTAAATCGGTTGTTTCTTCCTTTCATTAATATAACATTTGTTGTTGTTCGAAATAAGATTGACGAGATGCGATGAATATATGGATAAAGCCGTGATATTCAACATCAATTGTAGAAAGCTAACGCAAACAACGTCACAATATTTCTTAAAACACGTGAATGATTGAAATAGTAAGTTAGTGTTCTCCTTTCTTTCTTTCCTATCTGAAATGCGGAATATACTTGTTTCCGGAATAAATCAAAATGGGAGAAGGAATTTTGCTTTAAAATCAAGCAGAGCATGTGATTGTCCGTATTATATGGAAAAGTTTGTAACTTTATACTTTTTATTTGTTAATAATGTGGTGTTCGTGAACTTCCGCAAAAATGATTTCTATACTTTGCAGAAAATGGAAATAATTGAAATGAAATCTTTAAGTTTTACGTCCCACGGCTATGCCGGTTAGACTAGAGGAGACGGTGATGATGAGAGATGAGTGAAATGGTGGAATGAAGAAAGTGGGAGGAAACGGAAGAACCCCGAGAAAACCCACGAGCACGGTGTTTGTCCACCACAAAGTCCACGCGGCGCGAGCTGGGATCGAACCAGGGACCCCAAGCACCGGAGGTGAACGCTCTACCACTGAGCCATCGCGCCCCCTGCAGAAAATGGAGCTGCTGCTGTTTGTCATAGATTAAGTCATATCCGATAAGCGTATAGTTTTGGAAAAACTGTTTACTAATCATGAGCTGAGGACTTTGAAGGAAATATCGTTTTTTTTTTTTTTTTTTTTTTTTTTTTTTTTTTTTTTAAATATCTAAGTTCATTACTAGAAGCAGCAATTTAGAATTTTCAATCTTTTAAGCTTTTGTGAAATTTGAAAGAATATTATGACGGCATTTATATGCCAACTTCAATTTCTTTCATCGTTTACAATGAGGAAATGTATATACAAGGTTACCATTTATTTAGAAAGCACGAATTCTTTGACTTTCCTAGGTTTTCCAGGTCATGATTTACAAACTTCTTGGCCTATTTAATTATTAAAAAAAAAAAAAAAAAAAGAAAATAAAGTTTTTCTCCACGAGGGAGGTTTCTCACCTCTATGCAGGTCCATGCATATAGCGCATTGTATGCGGAGAAGTTTTCCAAAATAAACTAATTTATTTTATAAAATATCCCCTGGCACATAGCCGGCAGTGGCGTGCCGTGACTTTTCTCACAGGGGACTAGGTTCGAAGAGAATGTGTGCTGTAGAGTGGAGGTCCTGAGTAATATTGTTGACACCAAATAACACAATTTATATGTTTCTGTAAACGCTTCTTGAACCAAGCCTCTTTCTTTCAAGAAATGGATAATTTCAGTCACAGTTTTATTTGAAAAATCTAAGAGTCTGTAAACCTATATTAATTCATTCCGCAAATTCTTAAAATTAAAATGAAAAAAAAAAAAAAAAAGCTCTCGTAAATTGATTTAAGGGCCAAAAACAAGCAATCAGGAAATCGAGATTTCAAGCACTGAAAATTCTTTAAATCTAACAGCTCAAGAAATTGTAACTCACTGAGATCTTGAAATCACAGTATCAATAATGTAATTGAAGAGACGCACGTATTTAATTTCTGAATCTGTTGAGTCATCTACTTTACGTCTTTTATTAGAAGGTTCCCATTGTCATCCAATTCTACTTTTCTATAAAACTTAAAAATCATTTCTTGCATTTCTAAATTGAGATACCATCTTTTGTACTTTCTGGATGCAATATTTCACATCCAAGGTTTTACTTTAAAGAATGTTGAATAGTATATCCGTGTGCGAAAAAAAAAGACAAAACTTTTAGTAGAAATGCAAAATCGAAATCCTTCAATGATAACTCACACATTTTTTTCTTTTTTGTAGTCTTGAAAGCTTCGGTGTCGCAATTATCTGAATCTTCTACAATGTTCTTAGAACACCGTAAGAGTTCTATTTGATTTTCATTTACTGCATTCACAATTTTGGAATTGTAATTCCATCTTATAGTGGCAACCGTTGGAAATCGCTTAGTTACTTCTGATTCAGCAAGCGCGTTACAGCGTTTCGATGAATATGAAAAGAAATTTGGAATGCCACTTATTCTAAAATATATTTTACATTCCTTGATGTGATTAAGAGACTGTGGAACAGCGAGATTTAGACTGTGAGCATACCAGTGTATGGTGAGTGCACTCAAACACCTTTTCACATAAGATTGCAAACCGTTCAAATGTCCAGAAAATGTGGCAGCCCCATCCATAACCTAGTGCTACAAGCTTTTGCTTACAATTAAAGTGAAAGAGAACTTGGAAAGCATGCTCACTTAGTGCAGTCGCAGTGCAATCATTAGTAACATCTGCAAAACAAATAAATCTTTCATGAATTGCCGTCTTTCACGTACCGATTGAATGTTGAGAGATCTTTGCAATGTCCGTAGTTTTGTCAACGTTATTGCTGTAAGAAGTGTATTGTTTATTTCTGACTTAATTTTATCCAGAATTACTCACCAACACATTTAATAATATAATTCTGAATTCTGCTTGATGTTCCTTTAAACACTCCCATGCTGTGAAGATGACAAGTCAACATGGGCGCCCCAACGAAAGGGCAGGGTGGGGCCCGGACCTTCCTCTGGCTCACGAAAATGTATACGTAATACGGCAAACCACGTACATTAAATACCAGAAACACCAGACGCAACATAGCAACCATGGAGATGGACCCCTCCCTAGAAAAATTTCTTCAGTCGCCCCTGCAAGTCCATTTAGTGTCGTATTTAGTAAGTAACTGAATTACTTCAATATAATTTCCCTAATTGACAGAATCTTCCTGTTTGTTATGACTTCTAAATGACAGCTCTTGTTTAGCCATAAAACAAGAGGAATAAATCAATCGGTTCATTAGTTCCCGGTTTGAATCAACTTCTGCATTGCTTGCTCAATTGAAAATCAATTCTGGTTTCCCGAAAGTTTTCAATTTAGTTATTGTGGACAGGTATGAATAACATTTTTCTTGGCGCAACTTGGGTTTGTGAAAAATGTTCATGTCACAAAAGCCATCATTCTTCCACACGTCCTTTTCTATGTGGAACAGAATGCAAGGCCAGCAATACAGTTTGTTTCTTGTCTTACATGCAGTTAACTATTTCGAACAAGCAAAATAATCCGTTTTGATGATATGTATATAATCTTTCATTTTTGTCTAAATGGAAATGCTTGGAGTTGTTCTACCACTGGTTATTATTTGTTGCTTTTCTTGAAAATTAAGGAATCCAAATGATACCATGAATAATTGGTCCAGAATACAACACTGAAACGGCCGATTCCCACCCCTACTGTCCCCTATACCAATTGAAGTAATATCACTGCTTGCGCCATCGCTTTGCTGCAAGGGACTCGCTTTCTCAAACGAGTCCCCTTCCATATTTTATTCTTTGAGTCATTTTCAAAATATATTGATAATCTAAAAAGTTCACACTTCATTAGATCTCTTAAAGTGTCAAGGTTAATACTGTAAATTTAATTGCGTTAAAACTATTAACTGTAAAAAGCAAACGAGCATTAAATTCGCTTACGACAGAACGCCCGTGCTTAGAGCTTAGACAACATAATATGAGGACTAGCTGGCTGGACCCTGTTCCCTTCCCCGAGAAAAGCCGATTAAAACCCGAGCGTTTCCGATCTCCACTTCGCTGTCGCACCCAGCACACGGGCGCTGACTATAGTTGTGTCGGAACAATTGAAATAGTGTTATTTTACGAAAATAGAGAAATACAAACAATGTTTTCGTTTTTTTTTTTTTTTTTGGTATATATTTATCACAAAATACTTTAATTAAAACGCCAGGGGACTAGCCTAGTCCCCTTGACGGCACGCCGCTGATAGCCGGATATGGGAAAAAGAGAAAGGGGTTCTGGGAAGTAAAAATCCGTACTTAAAATTACCTTACCTTCCGGGTTTTTTCAACTTTTCGCAAAATTCTCTGACTTTTTGTGGAATTTTTACTAGTAAGCTGAAGACCCTAACCTTTTCCGGTTGGTGGGAACTCTAATGTAGTTGATTGGAGGTCCAGGATGTAAAAAATTGATATAAATATAAATTTAAAAAGATAAAACACTATACGGAACTATTTCGCTTCCAAACCACGAACGGATCCTTCGGAGAATTTAGAAACAAGGAATACTAAAGAAAATCGAAAGGCGTCTAGTCGTGCGTGCTTTGATATCTAATAGTTTTGCTCGTTTACAGCTCGAAAGCTCTGCACCCTATCATTTAACTAAATGAATACAATTTAGAAGGTAGCGATCTGTGAACGGAGTAATTATATATATTTATTCATTATAGCTCAGAGCCATTCTATAAAACATCAAATTAATCCCGAACGTAGAGAGTAAAGTTAGCATTGTCCTAGAAAACTAAGGTTACCTTCTCATGTAGCGATCACGTTAAGAATAAATTTTAAATCATTTCTTTATTTTTTCTAATAATACAGCTCTAAATATTACAACCTCCATCTTCTCATTGAACATCTATAGTAGAAATATTTCGTTTTTCTCCTTGGCTCTAGACAGATGTCACCATGGAGAAACAGACGAAACTTTCCCTACTTGCTAACCTAACTCAGTGTCTCAAATTAATAATTCTTATCAAAAGAATAAGTTTTAACAACTATATATACTCCCGTGAAATTTTCTGATATCATCACTGCTATGTCTGCTTTTATAATACATTGCCATAAAGTAACATTCTATCCCTGAAAGGGTGATGCAAGCAAGCCTTATTTCCTATTGCACGTGGCTGCTAATTCGAATCAAATAAAAGAAAATGAGAACGCAAGTTGAAACATATTTTGCTTTGCAGATTAGGTTCTCTGATTGTGATGCAAACATGGTTTCATATACGTTTCCGAAAGGACCCATCGTATTACCCGACAAGCTACAAACGGACAGTGGAAAAAATTGTAATTCTAGCGGCGAAAAAATTCGTAAAGCATATTTTTGTATATTTTTGCACTTTTTGTATTGTTATAAGATGTAGCGAATTAAATAATAAAACATCCATATTGTTACCAGTATGTACATTTATTTTAGAGAAATAGGCTAGTAGCGAAGTTTGCAGCAATATGTATTTACGTCTTTGGAACAGTATGAACACTGTAACGAAGAAAACCAATATTATTACGTGTATATCTACTGACTTTACAGTAAAAACTAACATTAGCTGGTGGTATACATATAAAGTAATAATATGAACATATATGAAATTAACGAAGAAAACATAAATTATTACATGTACGTATATCTATTTCTTTTAGAGAAAGAGTTAACATTATGGTTATGTATACGGATGCATCTCTTTGAACATTTGTTATGAAATTACTAAATAAAACATATTATTGCACGTATCCACGTTTACTAGAGATAAAAATAAGCAAATATATTTGTAGTAGTATGAACCTTTAATGAATTTTACGAAGAAAAACAGAATATGATGTTGGTACGTACATGCGTATCCACGTTGTTTTAGAGAAGGACGTAACATAGTAATTTGGTATACGTATGTTCTCTTATATTAATACGAACCTTTTTATGAACTTTACGAAGAATTTTTCTAAATATATAGACACTTACTTCAGAAAAACAGAAGAGAGAATGTTTGGTTTTTGTAGTATAATGAACCTTGCATAAAGTTAACGAGGAGAACATAACTCTTGCGATCCATGCATAGCCACTTTGTTCGGAGAAGGAAGTAACGTAATAATGTGGAATGCGTATGTACTTTTTCTAGTAGTATATAAATCCTTTTATGAAATTAACGAATTAACATGTAATGTGGCATGAAGATAGACTGTCACTCAACAAGAACTACACCTACAGATACAGACGAATTCTATCCAGTATGTTACAGCCATGTCATACGTATCTATACATTGCATACGTATAGATAGTACATATTACCACTCGTACCTATTCGCTCTCGGAGCTTGCAACCTGAGTTACTGCATAAGGCTCAGATAGCAAGGAATTTAACAATAATTTCCTAGCATCTGATGAAAGAGGCTCTATATGATTACGATAGATAACAGTAGTTTGTGAGATTGAAAAAAATTCGGAATCTGTGGAATACAACAATGTATGCAACAGGTAACTTGCATAAAGTACCGCAAGTTTGTTCGCGAGACATTTTCCGGTATTTCGTTCCGGAACTTTGTCTGCATTACGCCACACTTGAAATACCTCCCGACGTTTCATCGCCATATTTGCTTCAAAAAATCATATAAAATTAATAGGCAGACCTTGGCAGCTAGTTTCCTCTCTATTAACTCTTTATAGTATGTAAATCAAAATAAAATAGAAATGAAGACGCCATCTCCCTACATCAGTTACTAAACGTGTTCATACATTATGCATAATAAATAAAAACACATTTTTGAGCTTTATTTAGTTAAAGACGTATTTCAAACAGTCATAAAATAATACGGCTACCAATATGCAAAGAACTACTTGAGTACCAAGTGCTAGATACATCCCGGAAATATTCAAAATCTCAACCGAACTGGCGAAGAGATGTTTTCGCAAGCAAGGAAATTTATAGCTTCATTGGGATATAAACGGGAAATCTATATATGGTCAACATTTAAAGACTCGTACACTCCTCACTAGCTCACTTATCACATTGTTTTCGATGATATTGCGTGGACTCACTATCTCCGATTCATTAGGTGTTGCCATTTTAGGCATAGGTATTAGTTGGTTTTTCGAATTTTCAGCCACTAACATGACATTTTTTCCCACTGTGCAACGGTGTAAACTTCTACGGAGACTAGAGAGAAAGCACCTATAAGCCCGTGTATCCGAGCAGTTAGGTATCAACACGCGCTGTGGTAAAAGAAGTGTTCACATTAAATGTATCAAAAAGTGAAGCTTTTATTTTTCTTTCTTTTAATTTTCCTTCCGCTTGACATATATCACGCTCACGTATTAGAGAAATATGACATTATAAGCGTTTAAAGGTCTTCATGATTTATTACTTCGTTGTAATTTGTTATAACTTATTACACCCAAAAGTGTGATTTACAAATTAACGCAAGTATTGGAAAAGGAGAGAGAGAATTCTAATTCGGAAGGCAGAAGCGATATTTTTGAGTATCTTCTTAGCCGTAGACTTGTTTCTCTGTAATTAATTTTGCACAAATACTACAAATTTTTATGTAATTTTTATTATATATTTATTTAAAGCCTGCATATCATGTGAATAGCCGTTGTTTACCTCGGATTATCTGTAAACGATTTAATTTCCATATGATAGCAATCATTTGTGTGAATGCTGCCACTAAATATAAAATACATGCTATCCCGAACAGCACTCTGTTTTATTTGTTTGTAATGTGCCAAGAAATCAAACTATGAAATGCTAAATAGCAAAAGTGTTTAACCGGAAAAGGGTGTGATTAATGTTTCTTTCCTTTTTATTATATTTCTAGTTTATATCTAGACATAGTAAAGTAAATATTTGGAATTGAAGTTGTGTAGCTTACTGGTATGGGTTGTGAATTATTTGTGAAATTTAAAATTACATATGACTAGTGCAATGTAAATCAGTACAAATAGTAGAAATCATTGATGTAATGTCTATTATTACACGTACGTACTACAAGATAAACAACTGTTACATTTTGTAAGTTTTATATATACGATTGCAATCACGTTTGTAATAATTAGGAGTAATAACAATTTGTATGATTTTACTATTTTTGTCAATAAAAAAATTGCAAAGTTGGAATTGCAGTAATGAGTATTTGTGTCAATGCAATATTTTCTGTACCATATCGACCAGTGTTGCCACAATCCTAGCTCTGGAGTGGGCTGAAAAATAGTACCAAATTGAAACAAAAAGGGCTAAATTAATTATTTTATACCAGTGTAATTATTTTATACATGGCTCTATAGCACGAAACTAAAAGAGATAAAGTTGTAGAACACCCCCCTCTATTCCAAGAGTCCAAATCAAGAAAGTATTCTTTTTAAAAATTATTTTTTTTAAAAACATCCAAATCGGAGGACCCAGTGGCGTAACAATGGTCTTTGGCGCCCCTAGCCAAATCCCTAGTGGTGTCCGTCTCGTCCATTTAATAGGCCAATGTATGACCATCTGTAACTTACGCCTACGCACCACATCCCATATTTGGCTAGTTTTGGGCAGTGTGCCAACATGAGATTTTTCTTTCCACTAAAACGGCTAAAAATTCGCTAACTGTAAAAAAAAAAAAAAGTTATCACGTCTACAAAAATACTGTAGTAATATTGCAATCGGTATTTAAGAAGATCAGCTAATTATTACTCTCCAATAATGTTGAGATTAGAGCTAAATAGGTCAGTATCGTCCTCATCCATTTAACCCTACGTCATCTCAGTCAACGTCAGGAGCAGACGAAGGCAAAATTTCCACCCTGTCAATGAGTCTTTGTCCCCTCACCTAGTCATAGCCTATACTTTACATTTTATTACAGTAATGTTAGAAAATACGTTCAAAAATTTATTTTGGAGTGCTCGTTTAGACGCTCCCTGACGTTAGCGTCTCGGGCAGTTGCCCGGTTTGCCCAACCTTTGGTGTTTGTGCTGGGTTCTGTGTAGCCGCAGTACGTGGCAATTGTGCTGAGCCTCATGATAACACTTTTTAACTCGTTTTACTCCAGATCTTATAGGTCATAGAATTTGTCGTTATTGTTGAAAGCCTGATGCGCAGAGGAATTTTATTTATAGTTAGTAAGCTTAGTACATGTAATATAGGACTGGTATCGTATTAATACAGGAAGATTAATTTCTTAATCATACAGTGCTATAACCTCAACGAGTTAACAGTAATGCCAATAATTTGATACGCAAATGTAATAAAATGCGAGCGAAGTGAGCAGGAATTTTTATTCTTGCCATGTTTGGAAATGAAGACCACGAAAACTTGGGGCTCCATTTATATAATTTTCTTCTCTTTTACTAAAAACCTGGGGCGCCCCCTAATATACTGAAACGTCCTGCGCCCGTAGGCAATGCCTACCCTATTGCTACGCCACTAGGAGGACCCCAAACAACCGTGGAAGTAGGTGAAACTCTTCTCGCACGTAGGAAGTATGACAGAGGCCGCAAATAAAAAAAGGAAACAGTTATTGTCTTCGGCATGTATTGTAAGGAAACCAAACGCGCCTCTATTTCAAAGTGACCAATAAACCAAAACGGTATTATGGCCATATATGAAAATATATATATAAAACGAGAAACAAGTCAATCATCTCCGAGTTCGCTCCTCATGACATCACACAGTATGACTAATGTGAGATGTAGGAAAAGTCTTACTGACACTTGAAAATGTGACAAGTATTTGTTAAATGGTGCTGAGTTGGGTAGAATTGTACCAACTTTTTCACAAAAAAGGCTGAAAGTACCAGGTGGTACCAACGGGCCGATGAATAACAAAAGGGGCTGAATTTGGTACAATTGTACCAAGTGTGGCAAAAGTGATATCGACACAAACTTTAAACTGGATGTAACATACGATCATTTTCAATTGGCCAATGTATGACGTAGGAGCACACGTTTATGATCGAAGCAAGGAGAGAACATAAAGCAAAGGATAGGAGTGGAAGAGACGTACTGGCAGTACGCGTGGCCATGGATTCACGAGTTGCATGGCTGCAAAACCATCTCAACTACGCTATTTTGCCTGTCACCGTTATTGTTTCTCAGCATCAGGCTGCATTAGTTTTCCTCACAGTGAGTTTGCTAAGAAGAGCAGGAGAAAACTGTTTATGTTCAAATGTATGTACTACAAGAGCTCCTTTCCAAAAGAGGTGTTCGAGGTAAAGTCGGTAGGATTAGTGTTCCAGGAATACCACTAATACCTTTTTTATCTTCATGCTCCACGGATTTTTCCTATAGTTCTACTTCCACTGTCGCGGAGCTTTTGTTTGAATCCTCTTGTGCCAGATTATTTGAAGCTGCATTGCTTCTTCCGCCATATATCAATGATTTATCATCAATACAATTTCCGCTGTACCGGTATGGGACCATTGAAACTGGAAGTTCTTTCCTCTGCTAGTGCTAGATAGCATCTTCGCGAACTTTTAAGGTGATCGTTAATGGTTTATGAACAGCTGAGTCTACGTTATTTTGTGCTAAAAGTTCTTCATATCCATTTTTCTAACTTTTACAGTTTTAGGGTCCACCGGTATTATTCCGAAAGTCCTGAAACCGCTCTGAATAATACTTGGGTTTATGAAATCTAAAATATCTTTCACTACGGGGCTGAAATCTCCTTCTTGAGAATGGGATGGGCAATATTATGTAGTCTTCATTTCTGCACTCTTTTCTGCAGCATTACTGTTAACGTCTTGAAACCAACCACGTCCATAAGCTGGATAAAATGAGTTGTGTTCAAGTGAAAGGTTACAAAAACGATGCAATTTTTTGAGCGAAATTCGCTTGCCTGAAGCGTTAGCTGAGAAGATTGTCCATCAACAAAGAGTAATCTTTTTTTGACTATTCAAGGACGGAATACATTAGCTACAAATTAGCTTATGTCATCCACGCGGTCTGATTTACCTATCCCCCATGTCGATGAGACATTGACTGTTATTTGGCAATGATTCTAACATATTTGATAACTATCAAAGGGGGACCAACTTGCCCTCAGCATTGACTGTGATCAGAAGGGTCAAATATTCTTTTTTCGTTCTCGTTGACAGTTTGATAGATTTGTCGCATTTCGGATTAAACCTCTTGTTTCTTTGTGGGTTTAGGTAAAAAGCTGATTCGTCTGCATTGAACACTCCACTCGGATCATTTAAGATGTCAGTGTAATCACTGTGTGACAAATATTCAAAAACACAGTTTGTCGAGATTTCTAATTGTTCCACGAGCACTTCTGTTCTAGTAATAGTCAGATTTTCTGCGCCATCCTCAGGGACACGTGGAGTTTCTTTTTACAAACCTAGTAACCACTTCCGTCCTGTTATATCATCAGACTAACTCGTTTTTTTACCCATAGTTTCCATCATTTTTTGGGAACTAACCAAGAATTCTTCTTTTGACATAGGAAAACCTGCCCTGTTCATAACATGAATCTAGTTAGTTATTCATTCTTCACCGTAGTTTCTGGGCCCATCCTCGTTGTTTCCGGAGATTTTCCTTTAGCCTTGTTTTTGAGGACGTTATTTTCTCTCTCTCTCTCTCTCTCTCTCTCTCTCTCTCTCTATATATATATATATATATATATATATATATATATATATAAACAGAAGCTTCGGTTTGCCAATCCCTGCCTTTAGATCGCTCCAAACCGCTCAGAAGAATAATTTACAATTTTTCTTCGTTTCGATGTCATTTTAGAGTAAAGCGATCTATAGCAGCATTGAACACAAGTTAGTGTAAGATGTTCAGTATTGTCAAAAAAAAAAAAAAAAAGTCTGCTCAGTAAATTTATGTCGTCGTTGAAGCCACAAGTATATACAAAAATGTGTTTATATTTTGAAATTTGTACATGCTTTGTCAGAAATGTATATTGTATTTATATGTTTTTGTATGTTAATTAACAAAGCATTTTTGATAACTAACGATTCACTACCTCGGGGTACGACTAGCGAGCTTCACAGAATTATTACAAATTGTGTTAAATACGTTTATTCCCGTGACGAATATTGGTTCCAGTCAATTATTTGTAAATGTACACCAAAATGAACATCGAGCAAAATTTGTTCTAATTAGACAATGTACAAAAGTGCACAAATTCAATAAACAACGGATAACCCAGCAGTTACCAGGAGTGGCGAATTCTAGTACAAGTGAATCAAATGTGCAGTAGTCGCCACGCCCATTAACTCAGGAAATTGCACGTAGATATACGATCTAACATGACAAACGCATTGTAGGGATTCTAAAACTAAGGTTCAATCACCCAGAATCAGAGAAAGATACAGTATTGCATTTGAGATGTAAACAAAACTCTGATTTGCTTACGCTTTTGACATAAACGAACACACTACTGCACGTTGTCTGGTCACACATCTAGCTCATCATCCCCAAAGCATTCCCCATTCCCCCATCAAACTATATATCGTCACATGTCACATTACTTCGTGAGGAAGAGTCTAGGAGGTTCTGCCTCTTTACGCCTTATCATTAATCAGAATCAAATCATAAATAGATTTTAAACAAAAGCAAGGTTAGGATTTTTAAAAAAAATATTATTTATTTTGGGTGTTGAAGTCCTCGCTCACTTCTTTATTCAGCCAATCATTACAACAAGCAATAGAACAGTTACTTTCTTCTACACGTTTGTTTTCAGCACAGAAAACCTTGTACAATTCGCGGCATAGAAATCGTTACACGAATTCTAAGTCCAAATTAATAAAAACTCTTGCCCCGTTTTCTTATGCATCCAGAAATACAAATCTCAATTGATTAGTTGCTTCTAGTATTCAATCCAACTCCTTCCCCTCCTCCACCTCTCCTTGTCTAAAGCAATGTGTGTGACGTAGTACACTTTCCATTCAGCTGAAAAAGAAACAAGAATCAAGTTTACAACGTTATAGCTTTAAAACAGCCTTTTCCATTCGTTTGGTCTTAAATATTTTTAAGAGCCTAAACTATATATATATAAAAAAAAAGACACAATGTTCCTAGATCTTCATAAAGACCTTTAGTTTCATTCTTTCCCTTCTTGAAAGACTGCAAGCTAATAAGATGCTCCCTAAGAAATCTATTGAAATTGCCAATAACGGCAATAGGTCTTGTGCTTCCTAAAGTCTGTAATGCACGCACAGAGCTCTAAAATATCTACTGACAGAAATGAGAGTTGTTCAATGATTCGTTTCATTTCTTTTCAGTAATTGCAAGCAAATGTTCCATGGGCGTCATTTGGGCATGACAGGAGGGTGTAATTCCCCCTCCTTTGAGTTTCATAAATACGTATTGTTTGATCAAATGTATAGTAATACACTAATAAAAAAGTGAAACTCTTATGTCGGCAGAGAATCTCCCCTCCCCCCGCAAATAAAATCTAAAAGACACTGCTTTTAGCAAAAAAAAAAAAAAAAAACCTACACAGCTACGATAGCACATTGCTAAAGAGCTTACATTTGGTTTCAAGAGTCGAAGGTTTGATCTCAAGCCATGATATCAAGCCAAGAGAGAGGGAAAGAATCAAGTATGGAGACAGAGAGGGATGACTTTATACACAGATTTAGAATTGAAAAAAAAATGATCGGACAGCACTCGTATTATGACGAAAATAGTGGTTTTGTGAAACAGAAGAAGGGAAGGTTTCGAACTGCGAGGATCACATTAGACAGTTGTCGAAAAAAGGTGGAGAACTCTTTATAGAGCATCAGATGATTACGAAGGCAGAGAAAGATCTTGAGAACTGAGGAATTAAGAATTTAAAAAATCTGAAGCTACCGAGACGGGTTTCGAACCACGAACTTTGTAGTTATCGAACCATGACTATCCATTCTGCTACGGAGAACTCTATGTACTCGGTCAGATATGTTTCCTTTAGCTACGTTGAAAGCTAACTTAATGGGATCTTCCAAAAAGTTGACTCGGTGGATGCGCCGTTCAGATAGGACGTAAACCTCTCTTGTAACTTAGTTACAATGTATCGTGGCGAATATAAATCATTCATCAGGTAATGGCGACTGCTTTGAAACAAATGCAGGGTATGAGAATTAAATCAGTCATATCTGTGGTTTCGTGTGAAGAAACAAACTTGTGAACCAAAGGTTTAAGAAGAACTCAAGTTATTAATATAAACTTTGCCGAAGATTATTCACTTATATCATCATAAAAGAAATACGAAAGACGTTCTGAAACAAAGAAATATAATATACAACTTTGCAAGCGGAGGCAAAGAAACCTAAAGTAACAAGACTAAAGACGAATCATTTACCGCGTAGTTTGTCGTGGTTCAGTGGTCAAGGCGCTGGACCAGTAATCTGGAGGTTCGTTGTACGAATCCACGTCGGGCATTTTTTTATTTATGATTTTAAATGGCGATTGATCGATGATGACACACGTTTCATTATTTTCAGATATATGAATACTCGGATGTTTCAATACTTGAACTATCAAATCTTCATGAATAATAATAGTAATAATATTATAATAAAATAATAATTATTATCTCGTAGAAGATTAAACGCTAGGAGCTAATTATCGCTCAGGACATACCATTACAAGCAGAAACATGACATTTGGCAAGAATATTTTGGTTTTGTTTAATGTTGCCCACGAGAAGAGGAATTTTTCATCTCGTTTCTAAAACAAACAAAAAAATGAGAATTAATATTTTACATTCGAGACGGGACAAGACTAACTCAAATTATCGTCTCGCTTTGGGGATGAGAATCGAGACGAGACGAAGAGTATCGTAAACATTTCTCGTCTTGTCTCGATTCTCGAAATAGTGTATGTCCATTCTTTAAGTAACAATTGCTCTGTAGACTGAATCTTATAGGCTTTTTATTACTTTGTATTTCAGAGCTCATTGAATTATGGTCTGTGTAGATATTTTTGTAGCAAAGCTTTTATAATTACCTCTGCATATCCTAAAAAAATAGTTTATTATATGCCTTACTGTTGAGTGATATTCAGTTATTTTTATTACAGTCATTTCCCTTAAAACATACAGTTAAATACTTTCTACATGAAACTTTAGTGGAAAGCTTTTGTTTAAAATGTGGATAATTGCAGAGGTGTGTCTTGAAGGTACGGAACCCATTCTCCGAAATTCCCACGTTTAAGTAAGTTTTGCCAAATTTTACGGCAACTTTAACAGTTTTAATACAATTATTATTATTATTATTATTATTATTATTATTATTATTATTATTATTATTATTATTATTATTATTATTACTGTATATTTGAGACCTCAATATTACGTCCTATTTCAATGCAAATAAGCATACTGAAGTTAAGGAAAATAAAAAGAAATTTTTTGGATCCTCTGTAAGGATGAATTGCCTTATAAGAGACACTTTGAAAGGAAAAAGAGGGGGGAAAAGAAGGTGTCAGCTACTGGACAATATGAAAATCGAACCATCGGATGCCTTAAGAGAAACTAAGTAGGATTTGTCTTCATCACGATACATAGTAACACCCTTTGTTTGGGTAAAAGACATTGGATTATGTATGCGTTATATTGATATTTTAACAAAATATACAAATAAATATATATGTATATAAAAGAATAGTTCCTATTTACCAATTTTTGTTGAACGAATATATGGAACGCGTTGAAAATGGCAAACGAAAGTGTTATTGTTTTTAGTAAGAGTGGAAGAACTTAATAACAATTCTACAATGACGTTTCAGACAAATTTATGACTCATACTAGGCCTGAAGGATGACCCATTTGTATTCATGAATTGTTTTCAGACAGTAGGAATTGAGATTGTAGACTGACTTCATGTTGTTAGTTTTTCCCTTGTGAAGGAAGTCGTTTCAATTTTAAATTGTAAGGAGAGAAATAATTTTTCATGTTATTATATACAGGAAATATCTACATTCTTAATTATATTTTTTCTGAATATCCCGGGAGGGACTCGAAACGCGAACCCTTAACTCACAAAACGAATGCTCAAGCCACTACCCTAAGACCGCTCTTTTAAGCGGTCAAGAAACACTCGTCTATGTAGCAAATTCCAAACGTTTACGATTCCAATATTTTATTAACGATGAAACACTGATTTCGGTCATGATAAAATACTATAGTCCAGAGAATTCAAGTTTAAATTTTAGAAAAGACCGAAAGTATCTCCGTAACTTATCTCGGAATATTCGGTTATTCTCGTTTTACAGGTATTTCTGGCAACCTTGAACGACAGGGACACGAACAAAGATACATCGAGGACATAATATTTCAAAGGCTCTCTCACCGGGAATCGAAATTGAATCCCCGCCTACTGAACTATCTGATGGGTGGGGTGCCTGGTTCGTTCCCAAGGTAAGCAAGCTTGAAACAGAAAACATCGTGTTCGTGGGTTTTCTTGGTACACTCCCACTTTCTCATTCCACCATTTCGTTCATAATTCACTTGCTTCTATCAGTCTTCTTCAACCTAACTGGCATAATTGTTGGACATTAAACGTAGATTCCGTTTTCAAGCTGTTAACCCAAACCAATCCGAATCGAAAACCATTTGTATTTTTTATTGCTCATTAATGTTTTTTCACAAAAAAAAATATGTAGAAAAAAACATGGGGAATTGTAATTCCATTTAAAAGTGAAACAGCAGACTCATAACTTAACCTAAAACGAAACAACTACATATCGTTTGAAACTTTTCCACAATATGTACGGATATTCTGAAAAGTGCCAATTAGAGTTGGAGTGGGTCAGAGTCGTTTTCTGAGTCAGTGGATCGTGGGTCAACAGCATTTGGCTCATTGCGATCCACCACCCAGCATGACCCATTGCGACCCACCACTAACCATGACCCACTGCGACCCACAACGCAACGACCCATTCTGCTCACTGCATTGTAGACAGCTTCTGAACAGCATGTTTCTTTTAAGATTCGACCTAGCCATAGAAGCTAAAAACGTTTCATATTGGTTGCACTTTGCGATTGTTCAAACCAGGCCCGCAACCAGAGGGGGGCTAGAGGGCCTGGCCCCCTAAACTTTGCGTGGCATCTCCAGACCAACACAGAAAACACAATTTAGATGTGTAAGAGAATTATTAATCACTTGTTCTCCGCTAACATATTCATGGCCCCTCTAAACCTCTGTGGCTGGTTGCGGGCCTCGTCGAAACCTTGTGCGTATATTGTGTTGTAATAGAAGAAAATTGTCACTTTGTTGGTGTTGAAGAAGAAAATTGAAGAAGTTGAGGTTAAATTTATATCATGACAGTCAAGGTGGAACAAAACGAGCCCTGCGGGGCTTCTAATAAATTCCTACTACCACTGCTACTACTACAACTACCACTACTACTTTTTCTACTTATACAGTGGAATCGTATAGCAAAACTGCACCTATAACGTAAGTAAATCACTTTATTTTTTTTTATAAAAATAGAAAAAATCCTTGGACCTGGTTTGAACCCACGCCAAAAGCAATTGCAATCACTAGTGCACTGCGCTAGTACGCACGGCCACGAAGACCGCCAGTAAGTTATGTGATGTCTGCTGTATTTATATATGCTACGTGGCAAGAAACTCATAACTGCAATTAACCACCTCCTATGAGTAGGGTCGAGCGTGATTTAAAAATATGATTGTGAACACTGGTGAATTTTTCTACGTTTTAGTTCAAGGCCTCCATTTCCCTTCCTTTTCCATTTGTTTCTGTTTACTTACCTGAGATGAGTATCTCTAGGTGATAAAAGAACTTGAGCCCTTCTTGGATATTGATATTTGTAATTGTAATAATAGCAATATGACTTATACTACTTGGCTTTCGAGACCATGAGTTTTTAGAGGAGCTAAGTACAGAAAAAAATATTTTTGAATCACTGTAATATATAAATTATTATATAAAAAATGAAGTGACTATGTGTGCCTAATTACGGCCAAATTGCAGTCAAATGAAGTGTATTTTGATATATAGTTAGGCCTTAATTCAAACTTGGGTGTTATCATATTGCTTTCATTATAATAATATCCTAAGGTATAGTGGGGATCCGAATATTTGGGAAAATAAAATTGAGTATCTTACAAGCCGTTCAACTTACGGAGCTGAAATTCAGTATATTATCTCTTTATTAAAAATGAACAGAACATCTAGCATTTTTAAACCTTTCCTTTATGGGGAGGGGCGGCACTTTCTATATATGGTAAATTGATAGTGGGTTAGTTTGTAAAAATAATCGAAAACAATCGATATTGAGACAAAAAATACAGTGCTTCGCATCATATATCCATATATGCTTACCATCAGGGCGGATCCAGGACGCACTTCTGCGGGAGCGGTGGGTTGTAATACTGCTACTTAGAGCTACTTTTAAGAGCTCCGAACTCTGGGTTTTATTTATATACAAAATAAGAAAGTTTTTCTTCTGAGGGACGGTCGCTCCCTGGATCCGCCTCTGCTTACCATGCGCTTTCTACTATAATAATTGCTGAAGCTTGTTTATTATATCGAGCGCTTAAAGCACAGGGCGATCAACCCATAAAGTTGTGAGAAAAATAGACATAAAATTTGTGATATAAGCTTCTGTACGTTGGTCTACTGACCATGAATTGGGACTCTTAATTTAATTGAAATTCATCGTAATTTTACCCAGACAAACATTTTACCATTGTATATCGTAAAGGTCAGATCCATCATTATTGTAAGAGAGCGGTGCTTGAGCAATTGACGGTAGAAATTCAAACTCCGATTAGTTAGAATTTCACAACCTGATTGTATTACAAGTGTAAACTCTTTAGTCGGTAGACCATGGATCATGTCAGAGTTGATGATGTGTTTTGGTGGGTCAGTGGTTCATGGTGGATGGTGGGTCGGAGTAAGTCATAGTGGGTGGTGGGTCATAGGTTAGAGTGGCTCACGGTGGGTGCTGGGTCAGTGAGTTGTGGGCCATTGACGACGCCATCTCTGGGTTAACTGGTTTGGATTCAATTTAAACTTGAAACAGAACGTGTCCGTTTATTTCAGAAAACGAACCGTAATTTGGTTTTGTTTGAAAATAGACTATATTAACATATGCCAACTTATTGGGCCGAAATCCTGGCGTTGACATATACAATTTTATCCACACATATCTCAATGTATTAATAACCATATTAACATGGGGGCAATTTAAAGAGTTGTCATAAACTTAACCATTTAATTTTAGGTAGAGCGATTAATTTGTTAAGATGGATGGTTTTGATTGTAGAAATAAAAGTAGAGATATCATATCAGATAATTACCCAAAACTGGTGCTGTGGCCTTACGTCAAGATCTATAACTGTCATATTGAATTTTGAAGTTAGGTTATGAATTAAACGAATTTGGTAACAAAGTCGAATAATAAAGGTGTGTTATCAAATTGTAACCAGCATGTACTCACCCAGATTTTGATGAGTGAAGATTTTGAGAGGTTGATCCTTCTTGTCTGATGGTCACTTGAAAACTCTCTCGAGTTCACTACTCTTTTTGTCCACCTACCTTTTCTTCCTAGTTTTTGGTAGCGTCATTTCTTCCGCTTACAATTACATTTTTAGAATTACCTCATTTCTCTAAGTAGGAAGTGTTTGTTATTGCTTTGACACATTGCTACGTAAGTTATATTTCCTATTAAAAGAATGTTTTATCTAGACAGTTTTGAATTGTTACGAGACTTTCTTAATTTCTTTACACGTGTGAACGACCTAACAGTACCAGATTGGAAATTGAGTTTTATTTGCATTTAAAATATGAAAGTTTACAAAATATTAATGCAAAATTAATAAAATATTATTTGCCATTTACCAAAATGCTTTAGTCATATTACAATATTGCCACTTTTCAGAATATCCGTATATATTTTGGAAGAGTTCCAAACGATATGTAATGGTTTCGTTTTAGGTTGAGGTATTATGAATCTGCTGTTTCACTTTTGAATGGAATTACGATTCCCCAGGTTCTTTCTATATATATATTTTGTGAAAACACGTTAATGAGCAAAAGAAAATACAAATGTTTTTCGGTTCGGATTGGTTTGAGTTTACAGCTTGAAAATGAAATCTTTACGTGTAATGTCCAAGGATTATGCGTGTTAGGTTGAGGAAGACTGATTAAAACCAGTGAATTATGATGGACGAATTGGTGGAATGAGAAAGTGGGAGTGTCCCAAGAAAACCCACGGGCACGATGTGTCCAACTGAAGCTTACTTACCTTGGGAACGAACCAGGCACCCCACCCATCAGACAGTTCAGTAGGCGGGGATTCAATTTCGATTTCCGGTGGGAAAGCATTTGAAATATTACATGTCCACGATGTATCTGTGTTCGTGTCCCTGTCGTTCAAGGTTACTGGAAATACCTGTAAAACGAGAACAACTGAATATAATAGAGTGAACTTACGGAGATACTTTCGGTCTTTTTAAAATTTAAACTTGAGTTCTCTGGACTATAGTATTTTATCATGACCGAAATCAGTGTTTCAAAATTAATAAAATATTGGAATCGTAAACGTTTGGAATTTGCTACATAGACGAGTGTTTCTTGAATCTTGCTTAAAAGAGCGGTTTTAGGGTAGTGGCTTGAGCATTCGTTTCGTGAGCTAGGGGTCCATGGTTCGAGTCCCTCCGAGGATATACAGAAAAATTTAATAATTTAGAATGTAGATATTTCTTATATATAATAACGCGAAAAATAGTCAATTTCTCTCGTTCTTACAATTTAGAATTGAAACGACTTTCTTCACAAGGGAAAAACTAACAACATGAAGTCAGTCTACAATCTCCATTCCTACTGTCTGAAATTTCGCGTGTTTCGCAAACAATTCATGAATACAAATGGGTCATTCTTCAGGCCCATTATAAGTCATAAATTTGTCTCAATCATCATTGTAGAATTGTTATTAAGTTCTTCCACTCTTACTAAAAACAATAACACTTTCGTTTGCCATTTTCAACGCGTTCCATATATTCGTTCAACAAAAATTGGTAAATAGGAACTATTCTTTTATATACATATATATTTATTTGTATATTTTGTTAAAATATCAATATAACGCATACATAATCCAATGTCTTTTACCCAAACAAAGGGTGTTACTATGTATCGTGATGAAGACAAATCCTATTTAGTTTCTGTTAATGCATCCGATGGTTCGATTTTCATATTGTCCAGTAGCTGACACCTTCTTTTCCCCCCTCTTTTCTTATCAAAGTATCTCTTATAAGGCAATTCATCCTTATAGAGGACCCAAAAAATCTTTTTATTTTTCTTTACTTCAGTATGCTTATTTGCATTGGAATAGGACGTAATATTGAGGTCTCAAATATACAGTAATAATAATATAGAAGGCAAATTCTGTATGAGGACACATTGTATTAACATCTGTAAAATCGCCCCTAGCGTTAGGCAAAAGTTACAAAATAGCCGGGATTGGAGAGAAGTGTCAGAACCATCAGGACATATCCTCTGCGTGTTCTACGTCCCTACAACTAGCTAAATGTTAAAATGGAAAGTTTCGAGGCAAATTTCATGTAGAAAGTAGGGATACAGAACTCACAAGAGCCGTAAGAAAATTTGTTTTAAAGTACTGGTTATGCCGGCTAAGCTACAGAAGACGTCGATGATGAGAATGAAAGAAATATTCCAATAAATAAAGTGGGAGGAAGCGGAACCCCTAGAAAACATACACACAGGGTGTTTGTTCAGCACAATGCTCACTAGGCGGAAGCTGGGTGGAACAAGGTGAACCATAATTTAACAACACTTCAGTAATAATAATAATAAATAATGTATTAAAATTTTAAAGTTGCCCTAAAATTTGTCAAAACTTACTTAAACGTGGGGATTTCGGAGAAGGGGTTCCGTACCTTCAAGACACACCTCTGCAACTACCCACATTTTAAACAAAAGCTTTCTACTAAAGTTTCATGTACAAAGTATTCTAATATATGTTTTAAGGGAAATAACTGTAATAAAAATAACTGAATATCATTCAACAGTAAGGCATATAATAGACTAATTTTTAGGATATGCAGAGGTAATTATAAAAGCTTTGCTACAAAAAAACCTACACAGACCATAATTCAATGAGCTCGTGTGTCATCATCGATCAATCGCAATCAAAAATCCCAAAGTAAGAGAATGCCCGACGTGGATTCGAACAACGAACCTCCAGATTTCTGGTCCAGCGCCTTGACCACTGAACCACAACTACGCGGTAAATGATTCGTCTTTAGTCTCGTTACTTTAGGTTTCTTTGCCTCCGCTTGCAAAGCTGTATGTTATATTTCTTCGTTTCAGGACGTCTTTCGTATTTCTTTTATGATGATATAAGTGAATAATCTTCGGCAAAGTTTATATTAATAACTTGAGTTGTTCTTAAACCTTTGGTTCACAAGTTTGTTTCTTCTTCACACGAAACCACAGACATGACTGATTTAATTCTCATACCCTGCATTTGTTTCAAAGCAGTCGCCATTACCTGATGAATGATTTATATTCGCCACGATACATTGTAACTAAGTTACAAGAGGTTTACGTCCTCTCTGAACGGCGCATCCACCTAGTCAACTTTTTGGAAGATCCTATTAAGTTAGCTTTCAACGTATCTGACCGAGTTCATAGAGTTCTCCGTAGCAGAATGGATAGTCATGGTTCGATAACTACGAAGTTCGTGGTTCGAAACCCGTCTCGGTAGCTTCAGATTTTTTAAATTCTTAATTCCTTAGTTCTCAAGATCTTTCTCTATAAAGAGTTCTCCACCTAGTTCGACAACTGCCTAATGTGGTCCTTGCAGTTCGAAACCTTCCCTTCTTCTGTTTCACAAAATCACAATTTTCGTCATAATACGAATGCTGTCCGATCATTTTTTCCCAATTCTAATTCTCTGTATATAAATCACTCCTCTCTGTCTCCATACTTTAATCTCTCCCTCCCTCACAATGTCGTCCAGGAACTCATATGGCTTGAGATCAAACCTTCGATTCTTGAAACCAAATGTAAGCTCTTTAGCAATGTGCTATCGTAGCTGTATAGTTTTTTTTTTTTTTGCTAAAAGCAGTGTCTTAGATTTTATTTGCGGGGGGAGGGGAGATTCTCCGCCGACATAAGAGTTTCACTTTTTTATTAGTGTATTACTATATATTTGGTCAAAAAATACGTATTTATGAGGCTCAAGGGAGGGGAAATTACACCCTCCTGTTATGCCCAAATGACGCCCATCGAACATTTGCTTGCAATTACTGAAAAGAGATGAAACGAATCATTGAATAACACTCATTTCTTTCAGTAGATATTTTAGAGCTCTGTTCGTGCATTACAGACTTTAGGTAGCACAAAACCTATTGCCGTTATTGGCAATTTCCATAGATTTCTTAGGGAGCATCTTACTAGCTTGCAGTCTTTCAAGAAGGGAAAGAATGAAACTAAAGGTCTTTATGAAGGTCTGGGAACATTGTCTTTTTTTTTTTTTTTTTTTTTTTAATTTAGGCTCTTAAAAATATTTAATAGCAAACGAATGGAAAAGGCTGTTTTACAGCTATAACGTTGTAAACTTGATTCTTGTTTCTTTTTCAGCTGAGTGGAAAGAGTGTACTACGTCACACACTACTTTAGACAAGGAGAGGTGGAGGAGGGGAAGGAGTTGGATTGATACTAGAAGCAACTAATCGATTGAGACATGTATTTCTGGATGCATAAGAAAACGGGGCAAGAGTTTTTATTAATTTGAACTTAGAATTTGTGTAACGATTTCTATGCCGCGTACTGTACAAGATGTTAATTCTACCATTGCTTCAAGTGTGCTGAGGATATATCGTCGTTGGGATAACCAATAGGCGTATCTCAAATTTTGGAATTTTGAGTTACCACCGGTATTTTGTACGATTTTGCGACCAATCGCTCCACTTTCTAATGAAGAATGAAACCTGCGTCGCCTACGATTCTTACAGCTATCAGCAGATCTCATAAAATCAGATAAAGTACCAATTTTAACGTCACAACGCAAATTTTGAGATACGCCTATTGGTTACTCCAACGACAATATGATTATCAAAACAAAATTAAATGAAATCTTTTACTTTTACGATCCATGGTTATGCCGGTTAGGCTAAAGGAGACAGTGATGATGAGAAATGAATGAAATTGTGGAATGAAGGAAGTGGGAGGAAACAGGAGAACCCCGAGAAAACCCACGAACACTGCTTTTCCACCACAAAGTTCACACGGCGCATGCTGGGATCGAACCAGGGACCCCAAGCACCGGAGGTGAACGCTCTACCATGAGCCTCCGCTCTTTAGACAATGGAATCATCTGAAGAAAATGCAATTTAGCTTACCTGATAATTTAGATACGATATGGGACAATATTTCATTTGTAGAATATCACTGATTCATCGTGGAATAGAGCTACATGAATAGTTTCCAGTGAATTTTGTACTCTTTGTCTTACGATGCCTCCCCCTGTTCCACTAGCAAGGATGGAGGGGATATTTGCTCCGGAACTGGGCTTCAGAACTAACCACAAATAATCAATAATATTGAGGTCTGGGTATTGGACGGGTCAGATAAGGCATTGTAGTTCATATGGATCTTCATGAAGTCACGCTCTAGTAGTATGCATTGGCCGATTGCTATCTTCGAAAAATTGTATTATTGGCCGGAAACGAATTATATGGTGCAAGTGGTCACCAAAAATGCCCACCTAACCGCAGTAATGTATCCTGTGAACGTAATCTCAAGACCTACAGAAGAGCAGGAAATTGTGGCCCACAACATCACACAACTGTCCCATGTTCCAAGGTAGGCAAGAGTTTACCTTTGGGCGTACGCCATATATATATAAACATTAACTGTTGTTGGAAATAAAAGTGAATGATGGCTCTTCGATTCATATTGCGAGCTTCCAATTCCCGACGGCTTACTTTGTATGATCTCGATACAATTCACTGTACTAAAGCGTGGTTAACGGTTTGGAAACCAAAACCCGATTGCAAACGTTCAGGTTATGCACCTCGCGTCGGATTGTGATTGTCGCAATCGTCTGTTGCAGCTGCTGATTTAGTTCCGCAGTCACTTCTGCTGTATTCGCTCTACGGTTCTTGGTGACAGTCTTCTTCAATGTTCAGTGATCCCTATCACTAAGGCTGATCTTCCGTTTACTATTAATCTTCACCGATGTTAGATCGCCATGAGCACTGTAGGCAGTCATCGCCTTCGACACATCCTCGAGGCACACGTAACATAGGCCATATTGATACACTTATAGCAAATAACCGTGATCTTACAATTTGATTCTTTGAAATTCAGAGGTCTCTCATTTTGTATCACCAACCGCTTCAACATGTCTTTGCCCTATTACGCCTGATGTACTACAGACGACACCACTAACAACGACCAGGCGCTGAACACGGATTTTCAGTATTGCCACCTTACGCGTTGCAAACGACAGATGTTTCCATTAATTTGATAATTATTTCTATACACTAAATAAAATGTTAATAAATTGCTTTAATACGTTTAATATATAAGAACTTGATAACAAAAGGGGGAAGATCAGCAAAGATTCTCCATAATTATTCACAAACTACACTATTGTTTTTATGTAACAAACATGCACACACATGAATGTTATGGTTCTTTGTCCCAGATCATCTTGAAAATTTTCAACATTTGCAGAGTATATGACTTCATTTTTTATATTTGTGGTGTGTGGTTGCAGAACATGCGTTGAGTACGCGTGGTTCTTGATCTCGGTGGGGCCAACATTTTCCGTGTCGACCTAGCGTGGTGAGGTAAGTAGAACTACCTATTTTATAACTGCATGTAAAAAATAGATATTATTTCAATTAAAGAAAATAAAAAAAAAGTTCTTCAGTTAGCCTAATTTGCATTAAATAAAGTTGCCTTGAACCTATCTCTGGAATTTCATTTCGAGTTGCTAGCTGTAAGTCGTATGGATGAAAATTTATGCCCTTGCTTGAAGCCTGTTTCTACATAGAGGAACAGAACGATAAGACAAGCGTATCTTTACTTTTTATTATGGTACGTACTTTGTGTTTTTGTCCTTCTTCCCAACCATTTTTAACTGACGATATAAAGACTAAGACGTAGCCTACTTACGTTAGATTAGGTGTTGTTGTTGCTGCTGCAGACATTCCACTGGTAATTGATTTTAACTTATTAAATGTTTCATGGTAAAAATAAAAGTGTCTTACATAGTTCAGACATATAGTTCTTCTGGATGACACTTTTTTTTTTTTTTAATTCTAAAACTTCGCAATACATCCTACATACGTTGGGTACACCGGTTGGGAAAAACTGTTTTATTTATTTATTTATTTTTTTTTTCGTGCATTTCAAAATTCTTTGCTCCAGAGTCCGTATAGCAATATAACGATCTAAATGTATCCAGATCAGCATGACGCTTTACAACATGCTTACCGTCAAATGGGGTGAATAGAAACAAACACTCCCAGATTAGTTTTGGATTTATCTGGACGATAAATTAATCAACAAAACTGAAATTTCTTAACATAGTCTTATATGGCTAAAGTGTTCACAGCAGAGACAAAATGTTTTAGTGAGTTGGGAACACTGAGGTAGATGGCAGCAGCGTTAATATGTTACTGAAATCCTACACGGTATTTTGGCGCTCCGCAAACTTTCTTGGTAAGTATGACATTTTCATATTTGTTGCATTTGAACATATGCCTATTTTGTAGTTTGTTGTTTCATTTAATGAGGTTCATAGTAAAAGTTTTCCTTTTGTAAATTATTTGTAATCAAAATTTAACTTTGCTGGGTTATTGTTATGATTTTCAATTAATGGTGTGAATAGAAACACTTCTTGAGGAGTGGAAAATTTTTGAGGAGCGAAAAAAGGGATCTGATAGGAATGAATCAACCATCTCTAAGAACAAATTTCCATCTTCTTAAAAAAAAAAAAAAAAAAAAAAAAACTGAAGGAGGTAAATATAAGGGCTGGATTTGAAAAGTGTGGAATTTTTCTCCTTTCTCGAGACCAAGTACTGAGGATGCTGCCCAAAAGACACACTGAACGAGAAGAAACAGAACAGCAAGAGACATCTCAGACTGTAGACCGTTCCCTTATGGGTCTTCTCAAGAGCATGCGAGAAAATGAAAAAAAATAAACACGGAAAAAGAGAGTACGAATAGATGTTGTTTCTGGTAAGAATTTAGGTTTGTTTTCTGAAAATGATACTTTCATCAAATCACAACGAAACTCAACCCGACTCTCTTACTCCGACAGCAACGGAACGAACGGATCTCTCACGAATAAGAAAGTTGATGCATGTAGAACACTCGTCATCAGAAAGCTTCGACTACTATTCTCTTCACGATAGTGACAAAGATTTAAGTTTAACCCGTGTATTGTCGGAAGAGGATAAAGGCAACACTCCAGAAGACACATTCCAGACGATCACGAACTAGATGATTGTTTTCTAAAGCTGGTGATTTTGCTGTGGTAAAGGTTTATGGGAAGCTAAAATATTCGGTGAGGCTATTCACTACCCAAGTGAGAAATTGTGAACATGGTGGATATATGGGAATGTTTTATAAGAGCACCAAAAACAATGAAATTTTCAGAAACTTTTGAAGAATCGTTCTTACTACATGAGGATATTCTGAAGAAACTGTTGGGTCCTATTAGGAGTTGGTCAGCACACTTTAAGTATATGATAAGTTTCCCTAGTGATTTCAGTGGTTAAGTCTTTTTTTCAAATATCATCAAAACTGTATGGTCGTTTGTACCTACTTTGTACATTGTATTGTTTTATAAGTTTGTAACTTATATAATGTTGGTCTTATTGAACTTATATCTTGCAGATATCAAATAAATAATTCGTTTCAACAAACACACTGTTTCTTTTTACCTTTCCAATAGTATAAAAGGAACAACAATGAAAATAAAGTCATTGTTTCTATTCACCCCTACCCATGGGGTGAATAAAAACATTAAGAAAAATCAAGGTGAAGAAAAGTGGAGTTGATAAATTAATATGATGTTTACTTAACTTCATTAGCATATTAAGACCGGTTTTTTGGAATACTTTGATACGCGAAATCTTTAACCTCACCAAACTTATATACTCATATAGCCAAAAATGTGTTTCTATTCACCCCATTTGACGGTATTTAGTGTATTCTTACAACCTTGAGGTGATATGCTTATCACCAGTTTTTTCGTAAATTTTCTTTTAGTCTTTTCACTTTCACATTTACTAGTAGGGGGCACTTTCAACATTTACTTTGCTCCATAATTCTTTCTCTTTGAATTAACTGATGAGACTTGGCGAAATATTCTTAGGTGTTAAATCTAGAACCTTTTTCAGTAAGATAGCTATGGATTTTAAATATTGCTTATGAAATTAAGCTAATTAAGATATATAGTATATTCTAATAGCTTCGACTTCAAAACGGGGCTAACAGTGCAACTCTAATTTAGTTCGAGACTTTCCTTATCCCTCTAAACTCAAATAAAATAACGAAGTTTTCAATTTAGGATACTAACAGCAATTTTCTTTGTAAATTATTAAAAACATGCTAAGTATAACACAAGTAATTTAGTTTCATCAAAACTTTCAGCAATAAACTACATTTAACAAACAGAACTATAACTTATTTTACAGCACATACCGAAAGATCCCGGAAGAATTTACACAAATTAAGTGTTATTTAGGAAAAAAATACACACACATAAACGAAATCTAATTTTTAAATTGTTTTTTGTGATAAATAGCTATAGCGATTATCTCGGCCGAGTTCGTTAATGGAGTCAATCCGCTAACATTTTCACGAGTAACGATGACTTTAATGCTGGCTCGCGCATAGTGAATAGGCGGCTGGAAAGTAAGATAGATGAGAGGTTAGAAGATCAATTTGGATTCCGGAAAGGAAAAGGCACCGGATTGATGAGAATTATATCACAAAGAATTCTTGATCTTTGAGTTTTACGTCCCACGGTTATGCCGGTTAGGCTAAAGGAGACGATGATGATGAATAATGAATGAAATGGCGGAATGAAGTGGAAGGAAACGGGAGAACCCCGAGAAAACCCACGCACACAGTGTTTGTCCACCACAAAGTTCACTTGGCGGGGGCTGGGATCGAACCCGGGACCCCAAACTCCAGAGGTGAACGCTCTACCACTGAGCCACCGCTGCCCTCGAGTTGTGTTTGTGCTTCATCAACTGACGAAAAACTTTCGACCGAGTCAATTGGACGAAACTTCTGAAAATACTTAAAGAAATCGGAGTCAACTGGAGAGATCGACGACTCATTCAAAACCTGTACACAGGACCACGAGTGAAGCTGCGCTTGAATGAAGGAAAAATCTTTGACTTTTTTTACGTCCCACGGTTATGCCGGTTAGGCTAAAGGAGACGGTGATGATGAGTAATGAGTGAAATGGTGGAATGAAGAGTGGGAGGAAACGGGAGAACCCCGAGAAAACCCACGCACACGGTGTTTGTCCACCACAAAGTTCACTTGGCGGGGGCTGGGATCGAACCCGGGACCCCAAACTCCAGAGGTGAACGCTCTACCACTGAGCCACCGCTGCCCTCGAGTTGTGTTTGTGCTTCATCAACTGACGAAAAACTTTCGACCGAGTCAATTGGACGAAACTTCTGAAAATACTTAAAGAAATCGGAGTCAACTGGAGAGATCGACGACTCATTCAAAACCTGTACACAGGACCACGAGTGAAGCTGCGCTTGAATGAAGGAAAAATCTTTGACTTTTTTTACGTCCCACGGTTATGCCGGTTAGGCTAAAGGAGACGGTGATGATGAGTAATGAGTGAAATGGTGGAATGAAGAGTGGGAGGAAACGGGAGAACCCCGAGAAAACCCACGCACACGGTGTTTGTCCACCACAAAGTTCACTTGGCGGGGGCTGGGATCGAACCCGGGACCCCAAGCACCAGAGGTGAACGCTCTACCACTGAGCCACCGCGGCCCCGCTTGAATGAAGGAGAAACCAATAGTGTGGAGATGGGAAGAGGAGTTAGACAAGGATGTAGTTTGTCGCCCCAATTATTCAACATTTACAGTGAATGTTTAATAAAGGAATTGGAGATTTCAAGATTGGAGGGCAGATCATTAACAAGATCAGGTATGCAGATGATAGCTAAAACCGAAGGAGGACTACAGGATATGATTGACAAAATAGTTGACACTGGACAACTGTATGGAATGGAAATTAACATCGAAAAGTCGAAAGTCATGAGAATATCCCGTGGAAACACGCCCTTACGGATCAGAGTAGAACAAAGAGAACTTGAAGAGGTCGATAATTTCAAGTATCTGGGAAGTATTTTGACGAGAGACGCTTACTGCACCAAAGAGATCAGGTCAAGAATTGCCATAGCTAAAGAAGCATTCAACAAGAAAAGATCACTCTTAACTAGCAGGCTCAATATTGGACTTAAGAAGTTGGTCAAGTGCTATATATGGAGCATTGGACTGTATGGTTCAGAGATTTGGACATTGCGGAAGTTGGAGAGGAAATATTTGGAGAGCTTCGAAATGTGGTGTTGGAGGAAGATGGAGAAGATAAAATGGACAGAGAAAGCAACAAACGAAGATGTTTTAAAACGGATAGAAGAAAAGAGGACACTTCTAGCCACCATCCTTCGTAGAAAGGCCAATTGGATTGGACACATCTTACGAAGAAATTCTTCTTCACACCGACATAGAAGGAAAGCAAGGAATAGGAAGAACAACACAGCTGATCGATGATTTGAAAGATAGGAGAAAATATTGAGAGTTAAAAGAGGAAGCTGAAGATCGACAAAAGTGGAAGAAACATTTCCAGTCCAAAATCTAACATTGAAAAAAAAAAAATCCTCATTAGTCCGAGGACCTACCGAAAGGCAGAATACTTAATAATAATAATCTATATTCCATCCATTCATAGTTTTTGTTTCGTCAATATAATGGGTTATATGTCTACCATTAAAAGTTAAAGATTAAGTGTACATTATTAACATTATAATGGTTCTCACGTAAGAGATAGATGACTTTACAGTATGTCTCGCGTAATGCTAATGTGCAAGCCTCAAGACATTTATGTTACAAGTTGCATAAACATCTAAGTCAAAATATTTAAATATTCTTAATCCTTATTATAAACGCGCGCCTACTCATTCATAAATGTACGTTTTGCGTGACCTCTTTAGTGTCTTTAGCAGATTTTATTATTCCTACTATTAATTTTATTAATATTATTAATATCGAAAACAATTTGGTGTAGTATCATTTCTTACCTAAGTTGTGACTACTAAATACAGATTAATACACAGAAATAGTTGTTTTTCATTTTAACAAGTTTTACATATTGGTGAAACATTTTTGAATCAACTTCATATTTATATGCAGGGTGTTTCAAAACAACATCGATAACGTTTGGGAGGTGATTCCTGACACCAAGATAAGACAAAAAGTATAGACCAACCTGGGTGTACAAATGCCTCCTTTCGGAGTTATAGGCTGCCGAAAACTTAATATATATATAAAATAATAATAATAATAATAATAATAATAATAATAATAATAATAAATAAATAAATAAATAAAAATAAAAGAATTTTAAAGGTCCATAACTCCAAAACAATAGGACCTACCGTAGTCGGGTCAAGACTTCACTTGGGAACTAGTACATGCGCTATCCAAAAATACATGGTTTAGAATCCTGCGGTACTCACGCAACAATTGTTATAGAGGGAATTTGGCTACGGACATATAATTTGAATTACTCACCAACTACCTCTGGTGCCTTCCATTTCAATTCAGGCAGAGCATGTACCATCACCATCTCAGATATTGTTGAAACTTTTTTTATAGCAACTAGACATGTTTTTAAGAGACCCATATTTTTTTGTTTTGTCGAAAAAAATTTTCCCGCCAAGTAATGGGCCATCAAAGACGGGGAGTACAATTTATGAATTGTAGAAGACATGGAAAATGGTCAATTTCGAAGCCTCACCATTCGGCTATGGAGACAGGTAGAGTTATAATTCTTGTTGTGGTATGTACATAGGGATATAAATAAACTATATTTTATTATAGTTTGGTTTGCGCATGCGTATCTTTTTGTACATAAATTAACAAATGAACGTCAATTTATCTGAAAAGTCGAAGTTTGCGAATTTTTTTCGAGCACTTCCGGTTCGAATTTTAAAATTCTGTTTTCACGGTTGGTAAGACCTAGTTACCCGCTTTTCGAAAAAAATTTTGTATCACTTCTGTGGTCAACCGTTTTGTCGCAAAAAATTCGAGAAATTGTAAAATTTTCAAAAATCGCCATTTTTGGGCGCCATTTTCTCGAAAACACCATTTTTTAAAATTCTGAAATTTTGTCAGATGGTTCAACTTTACCTGAATAATAAACACACCAAATACCATTCTCGACCAATGCTTCATGGATTAACTGCAGCCTTTTAAAGTTAGCGAAGTTTCGTTAACTTTGATGTCACAGTTAGCAACACTGGGAACAATAAAAGTGCAATGATTTGATGATGTTTGTGGTTCATATTCATTAAATGAAGAATAAAAGGTTTTCTTGGCTGGTTTTTTATTATTTTGAACAAAGAGGCTCTCTGAAATAGTAAAATGAGCCCCCCCTACTCCTCCGTTTTCTTAAACTGAAGTAATCTGAGATGGAAATTACGATTACGAAACACAAATTTTAAGTTTACTTGAAATGGCCATCCAATGAATTCTGATGATCTATAAAAGGCCTAAACTATTACCTCAGTATGATTTGGAATGCTGCAGACAAAGTCTCAATTTAGTGCGATGTCATTACAGTGATCGAAAAATGACAAAAATTTAAAAAAAATCGAAACGTTTTCTTACGCGTTCCAAAGAAATTTACTGAATTTTTAAACAGAACAATCCCAGCATAAAAATGGGTCACTCGGAATTTTATAGTATTCGACTAAAGTGTGTCAGTCCGCAACCTGAGAGGGAAGTGTGTGTGTGTGTGTGTGTGTGTGTGTGTATTGTGCAAATTTTAAGTTAGCTGCTACTGCGTTGCTACAAATCAAAGGTGCAACCTGTATTGAAGCTGTCATGAGTGACCTATTTCCTTTAGTAGTATGATCCGTAGAAAATGACAGCTGTCTTCTTCAAGAATGTGGTGAATGTCCTGGAGTGGAAGAAATAAGTGTGGTGTCTTTAATTATTGATCCTGATGAAAATGAAAGTGGTTACGTATGCCATATGGGAGAATAATGATCTCGTTAAAAAAAAAAAAAAAAAAACTGTGCCACTTTCTGTTTTCGTATCGTACATTGCCGGTTTAACTGTAAGAATTGTAATTCATGACTACATCAAGAGAATCAATTGCTACCGAAAACCACCGTATACAATTTCAAGATACAAATTCCATTTTACTTCATGTGGACTTCGTTGAAAACTGGACTGTTATTCTGCAAAGTGAAATTCAGAGTTATCACCGAAATATGAAACAATTGACAGTTTTGTTGTAATAAACGACGATAAAACACACGATTCGGCTCATGTACTCAGTCATAGACAAGATTCTAAACATACTCGAAGAAAAGCGAAAATATATTTTATAGAAAAAGGTTTGAATACGTGAAAATTGGTGTCTACAATTTCCCAAACCGTGTCAGTGATTTCTGATGGTGCTGCATCCCACTTTAAAAATCGCTTTCAGATGTTCGAGATGCAGACAGGTCCGATAAAGCAGTGTTTTTGCAGTGAAACCGGCCATGCAAGGGTCTCTGTGACGGTAGTGGGGGGAGAAAGAATGTGGCAACGCGCCATAGCCTTAGGCTAAAACAGATACACAGTATTAAAACCGCAGAAGAAAAAATGAAATGAAATGTTTAAGTTTTACGTTCCACGGTTATGCCGGTTAGGCTAAAGGAGACGGTGATTATGAGAAATGAATGAAATGGTGGAATGCAGAACGGCACGAGCTGGGATTGAACCAGGGACCCCAAGCACCGGAAGTGAACGCTCTACCACTGAGCCACCGCGTCCCCACTAAAACCGCAGGAGAATTCGTGAGTATAGTGGAAGTACAAACTCCGGGTATTACTCTCGTTTTGTTACCTGGAACTGAATTCGACGACTTCTGGAAGAAAAAAGGGAAAGTATGCGACGGGTAACTGGTATTCAACGAAGTTATCTTTGGCTTTCGGAAAATGGCGAAGTTTTTATGGCAGTAACGGGTCACCATGAACTAACTTCATACTTCCCCCAAAATCGAACTTTTGCAATTCAAAGTGTAGATTTAAGAAATCTGCAAAAAGGAACTTTTGTTATACATATATGTATGATAACCAGTGGTGCGTAGCAGAAATATTATGAATAAATAATTAATTACGTGAAGTTTAAGTGCTGTTTATGCTTCCACATGAACCTTCAGCAGGGTACAGGTTTCCAGAAGAGCATAAGAGAAGTGAAAATAAGTGTTTTGTGACTATCGACAATGTGCTACGCAGGGCCGGATCCAGGACAGACTTCTGGGGGGGGGATTGTAATACTGCTACTTAGAGCTACTTTTAAGAGCTCCAAACTCTGGGATGGGTTTTATTTATATATGAATAAGAAAGTTTCTTCTTCTGGGGGGGGGGGGCGGCAATCGTCCTCCTAGATCCACTCCTGGATGAGTTATGAGTGAACAAACATCTATCGGAGCATCTGCACGGTTACATGCTATTAGCAAAGAAGACAACAACCAAGCAAATGATTGGTCCATGTAAAAAAAAAAAAAAAAAAAAAAAATCAGTGAAATTTTGTTTCCGAAGACCATTTTAAGTAAGTGAACTTGAAATTTGTGTGTTTCGTAATCGTAATTTCCATCTCAGATTACTTCAGTTTAAGAAAACGGAGGAGTACAGGGAGGCTCATTTTACTATTTCGGAGAGCCTTTTTAATCAAAATAATAAAAAAAACAGCCAAGAAAACCATTTATTCTTCATTTAATGAATGTGAACCACAAACATAATCAAATCATTGCACTTTCATTGTTCCCAGTGTTGCTAACTGTGACATCAAAATTAGCGAAACTTTGCTAACTTTAAAAGGCTGCAGTTAATCCATGAAGCATTGGTCGAGAATGGTATTTGGTGTGTTTATTATTCAGGTAAAGTTGAACCATCTGACAAAATTTCAGAATTTTAAAAAATGGTGTTTTCGAGAAAATGGCGCCCAAAAATGGCGATTTTTGAAAATTTTACAATTTCTCGAATTTTTTGCGACAAAACGGTTGACCACAGAAGTGATACAAAATTTTTTTCGGAAAGCGGGTAACTAGGTCTTACCAACCGTGAAAACAGAATTTTAAAATTCGAACCGGAAGTGCTCGAAAAAAATTCGCAAACTTCGACTTTTCAGATAAATTGACGTTCATTTGTTAATTTATGTACAAAAAGATACGCATGCGCAAACCAAACTATAGTAAAATATAGTTTATTTATATCCCTATGTACATACCACAACAAGAATTATAACTCTACCTGTCTCCATAGCCGAATGGTGAGGCTTCGAAATTGACCATTTTCCATGTCTTCTACAATTCATAAATTGTACTACCCGTCTTTGATGGCCCATTACTTGGCGGGAAAATTTTTTTCGACAAAACAAAAAAATATGGGTCTCTTAAAAACATGTCTAGTTGCTATAAAAAAAGTTTCAACAATATCTGAGATGGTGATGGTACAATTCTATATTTTTTTGCCTGAGTTGAAATGGAAGGCACCCTCTATAAAAATTGTTGCGTAAGTACCGGAAAATTGTGAATCTTAGATATTTGGATAGGGCACATACTAGTTTCTAAGTGAAGTCTTCACCCGACTACGGTGAGGGTCATAATTACGGGTTTTCGGCAGCCTATAACCCCGAAAGGAAGCATTTGTGCACCCAAGTTGGTCTATACTGTTTGTCTTATCTTGGTGTCAGGAATCAGCTCCCAAACGCTGTCATCATATTTCATTTGAGAAGATGGACAGCGAGGAATATGATTAATATGCTTGGCCAGCACAGTGATTTTCAGCCAAATACATCTAATTTCTTTCCTTAATCACGTTAAGACACAATCATTCAAGGTCTTCATTCTCTGAAAGCCGAATTGTGACTGGGAAAGCCATCGTTCAAAATCATGCCAAGAGTGCTAAGAATATCCCGGGTTATGGATTAACACCAACTAGTAAATAAATAAATAAATAAATAAAATAATAACAGTACAACATGGGCTTTAAGAAGATTAAACAGAGCAATGAACAGAAGCAGATCGTAATGCTGAAAAAAGAAGATGGCTCTACCATCAAAAGTTGTACTGAAGAAATATTAAACAGATTAAACTATTCTATAATATGTATAAAGCGTTGAATATTTCATCTTTAATTTTTACGCAATATATTATTTAACTTTATAGTAGTTTATGTTATGTATTCCACATCAAGTTATATTCAAGCGATGAACTGGAAGTGAAAGAAAGCGAAGATGAAGAGGAAACATCCTTCTTGTGCTGCAAGAAAGGGTTTCATATGTTATAAAAAACATGAAACAAGGAAAGACACCAGAAAAAAATGGGGTTACATTAGATACTAAAGGAAGCTGGAAAAGAAGCGAAAAATTCCTACTGCAATTTTATACAAAATGTTTATGAAGTGTTGGTTTCCGGAAAGTGCCATGTCAACTTGCTCCATAAGAAAGGACACAAAGAGGTGCAGTTATGGACATAAACGAGGCACATCCAGAAAGTAACTTTTCTACGCGTCCCATAGCTAGGAAACCGTATGTTGCACAAAGCAACTGCGTGTACATGAGAGAGTAAGGCCCTAGTATGGCGCATGAGCCAGCGTAACTTCCCTAGTGCTCTCAGTAGCGTCGTGGCAGTGGTTGAAGATGGACGTTCTTATTCCAGATCTCACCGCGTGTGAAGTGCGAGCAGTGATAAAGATTTTGAATGCACAGGGCATAGCACCGATTGAAATCCATCGTCAGCTGTGCCAAACTATAGCCCTAACATCATAAGCAAGCAGATGGTGCGTTGCTGCAGACAATTTGCAGCAGGACGCAAAATGTATACGATGAGGAGCGCAGTGGGAGGCCAACCGTAATCACATACGACCTTGTGGATTTTGTTCGGGAAGGCATGATGCAGAATGGTCGCATCACAATAAAGGAACTCAGCGGTCAGTTCCCGCAATTTCCCGCCCCTTATACACACACTATTGTCACGGAGCGCCTGTTGTCCAAAAAGTTGTGTGCCAGGTAGGTGCCTAAGCAATTGACTCCAGAACACAAAGCACGGCACATGGGGTTAGCATTGCCATTTTTGCAACGATGGACAGCTGACGATGGATTTTAATCAGCGCTATGCCCTGTGCATTAAAAATCTTTATCACTGCTCGCACTCCACACCCGACGGGAGCTGAGATTGGAACGTCCATCTTCAACCACTGCCACGATGCTACTGAGAGCACTATGGAAGTTACGCTGGCGCATGCGCCATGCTAGAACCTTACTCTCTCATGTGCATGCAGTCACTTCGCGCAACATACGGCTTCCTAGCTATGGCACGCGTAAGAAAGTTACTTTTTGGATGCGCCTCGTACATCTTTTCCCTGCATTTACAAAATACGAAATTATAGACGCTCCAGTTAGACCTCGCCCAACTAAGAGAACAGGCTGGATTTGGAAATAGTTATAAAACAGTAGGTTAAATTCAGGCAGTGAGAGAAATGATAGAAAGATCAAACGTAGGTAACTTACTCTTATGTACCGCATTCATTGACTGTGAGAAATGTTACGATACGATACGTCGGAGGTCCCTGGTTCGATTCCAACGACAGACTTTGGATTTACGTCATCTACTTCGCTGGATTATTTTTATTTTTTTTTTTCTTTCCTCGGAAAGTTCAATTATGTAGTCTCAAGCTTCCTAGAAGCATATTTGTATACCTTTGTGTTTTATTAAAAGATAAGTGCAATAGCAGATTCCTTTAACCTCATATAAAGTCACTACCCTTGTTTGTTTTCCTACCTTTGTGCAACTTATCAACTTTCTACTTGTGTCTGGCTACGTTTCCATTTCTTGGCAGTGTCACTAGTCTGCGTTTGAGGACATTGCTCACATTCAACTTATTTGTAAATATTTCGAGCGCCCAGTTAGCTTTTCTCTAGCTGACTCATTCGATTGCCTCAACTAAAAGTTATTGTCTGGTAACTACGTCAACGATTATTAAGTGTGTATTTTGTATTTTCTACTTTTCGCTGAGGTTTAGCTTTGCACTTGAAATTCCTCAGAAAGTACAATTCAGGATTAGGAGGTGAAGTCCCCAGCGTGTGAGGTCTTCGACTCTCAAACATTTTGACTCATGTGACGTCACGAACACGGTGTTAGGAGAAGGTGAGTTATGGAGTGACCATATTTGGTATTGAGGAAATCAGGAGGTGTGGTTTGAGACCTCAGTCCGGGAAACAAAACTGGATGGTGGGTGTTTCTCGGGGCACTTCGTTTGGAGTTGGAAGAACAGCTACGAGCCAGCGAGAGGGAGAGAAGAATGGAGTTACTAACTTTGAAAAAGGTACTGTTTATTTCGTCGAAACAATAAGTGACTACGCCAGACTAATTACTCTTTTACTTAATTGTCCTTACCCTTTCTGCTGCACTTTTAAAAGCTAATTTGAGTATGAGTTATGATTTCTAAATACCATGAGCTACATTTCCCACATGCTTTAGTTGTAGAATTATCTTTAGATGAGATTTATTTTTATATTCCAGCGCTAGTTGCTGGTGGTGGAGAAGATACCCCAAAATCTAGTCATCTATCGGTCTCATAATGACCAAAGCGATAGATGATATGAAGCTAAACATAACTAATATTTAGTCATGTTTCATGATGGAGATGCTTTAGGTTTGATCTCTGTAGTACCTGTGCAGCTGGGTTAAAAAAAAAAAAAAAAATTGGCGTTTTCACTTTTTTGTTCTGACTACATTTATTTGGAGATTATTTTTATATGTTGCGTTACTTTGCTGAGGACAATGTGTTGTTATCTGATTTTTGTGATGATTTAGATGCTACTGAATTTTTTGAGCCGATTATTACATCATCTCCGGGTCGCATACATTTTACGCGACAATGTTTTGATAAAATTAAAAAGCAATTACAATTTACGCATTCGCTTTCGAGTATTGACACTGTTTCTTCATTAGATTCTGACAGGTTTGAGTTTACTGTAGACATGGCTGTTGGGGGAAATCAGGATAATATTGGCATTTTGAGTCATATTCTTCGGCCAGAACCATTTTTTGGACGTATGGGCGATGATATTGTTCGCTATATCGATCAATTTGAAGTATTGGCTCAGGTAAATAATTGGACAGACGTAAAGAAAAAATGGATTCTGGGTTCGCTTTTAAAGGGGTCAGCAGCCTATTGGTTTGACACTACGTCAAAACAAGCAGATTTTCCGGAGTTGTCATACGAGCAGTTTAAACAGAAGTTAATAGCTGCTTTCAAGGACGCGCTTTTGCCTCAACTTACAGAACAGGAAATGCGGATGCGAGAACAAAATGAGGGAGAGAGTATTCTATCATACGTTTACGCCAAGCGTAATTTAATTTTACGTAACGATAAGGACGCGCCAGTAGCTAAGCAAGTGCAGTTAATAATCGATGGATTATCTCCGGAGTATATGAGATTGGCAATAAAAAAACAATATGTTACTGTTGAAGCTTTAGTGCAAGATTTGTTGGACGAGGAGAAGGCACGCGTGTTGTTAGAAAGAAAAGCAATTGAAAAGCTGATTAAGAAAAATCCGTTGTTAGCTAATTCTCAGTTAATGCAATGTAATCCACCTGAGAATACTCAAGTTCAATCGGCTTCTGTTCCGCAAAGTCAGCTTTCCCAGGCTGTAGTACGGACTTTGCCCTCTCAAGCTACGAATACACAGGAAACTGATCAGGTTAAAGATCAGCTGGCTGCTATACAAAAGCAATTAACGCAATTGTCTTTGCAAGCAGAAAATAAGAGGACAGATGATCAACGTTCGTTTTCGAGACGTAATACTAATAATAACAATAGTAATAACAATTATGGACGTAATTATAATAGACGGGGCAATGGCCAACGGTTTCAGCAAAATCGTTCCCGGGGTGGTCAGAATAACAATGCAGGGAATAGGACACAACAGAGGGGTCCTATTATTTGTCATAAATGTGGAAAAGAAAACCATATTGCCACCCACTGTAGAAGTAATTTAAACTGATCAATAGAGTTGATGACGCAGGGCCATCAGCTCTTCAACGTCTTAAAGTCCCTATTCAGATTGATCGTGCGCTTCCTCATGTTAATGTTACTATTAATGGGAAAGAGAGTCCTTTGTTATTGGATTCTGGATCACAGGTGTCTTGTATTGGTCAGGCCATGGTCCCGCGTTTTGCTAAAGTTCAAGCAACACATAGTTTTTTGAAAGGCGTGACAGGGAATACTTTGTCTGTTAACAAGATAGCTTTGGTTCGATTCAAGCTTGGATCTCAAGTTTTTTGTCATCCTTTCCGGGTTATCCCAGCGTATTCCCACCCACCCCTATTGGGGCAGGATTTTTTATTAGCACATAAGGCAAATTTAAATTTACATGATTTATGCTTGGAAGTTACGCGGTTTGGTAGGATTCCTAAATTTACTCTGCCCACCGACAGTACAGTTAATTCTGTGTCTAACGAATTTGCAACGCTCGTATCTCCTGTGTATAAGGTTTTTTCGTCTGTTTGGTTGCCCCCACGTTCGCGAACATGTGTTAAAGTGAAGAAATGTTTTGATTTATTGGGAAATAGAGATTATTTGGTACCTAATAAGTTCGTAGTGGGTGCTGTACATGTTTTATTAAGAGATACTGCGGTTGACAGCGTAAATTCACATATTTGGGTTTCGAATCCTACTGACAAGCAATTTTTGCTATGGAAGAATAAAGTTTTAGGGCATGCTGTTCTGAATAGGGAAGAACATTTTTGTAGTAATGTTACAGAAGATACTGGTCTTCAAAAGACTCAATCTGATAAATTTGATTGTACCAGGGTGGATGTGAACCCTGAACTCTCTGAACATGACAGACAACGATTTTATGATTTAGTTACGGAGTACAGAGATGTGTTTAGTTGGTCCCCGGACGATTTTTCAAAGGCACGGGACTATGTTCACGAATTTCAGTTAAAGGATGAAGACCCAGTATACATCCGCCAGTTTCCCATCCCGTTCCATCTTCGGGATGCTGTTCACGAGCAAGTTGAACAGTTACTTAAACAGAACGTCATTCGTCCTTGTCATAGTAGTTACAATAATCCCATCATATTAGTTAAGAAAAAAAATGGATCTTGGAGGTTCGTGGCAGATATGAGATTTACGAATGCTAAAATAAGGCCTATTAATTTTCCTGTACCACCAATTCAGGACATATTAGTGCGTTCTAGTGGTAAAAACCTGATTTGTTCGACAGATCTTTCGCAAGGTTTCTTTCAAGTGCCTTTGTCTGAAAAAAGCCAATTAGTAACTGCTTTTTCAGTTCCTGGACTTAAGCAGTACTGTTTCACTTCCATTCCTATGGGAGGAGTTACTTCTCCAGCGGCATTAAATGATTTAATGAAACTAACACTAGAAGGATTAGATGAAAATAAAGTATTTTATTATCTCGATGATATTTTGTGGTCAGACGATACGATACATGGCATTATTAATACAACACGTGAACTATTTGAACGATTAAGACGCAGAGGTTTGAAAATATCTCCTGAAAAAACCAAATTAGGCCATTTTTCATTGGAAATATTGGGTCACCGCGTCTCTAAGCGTGGTATTTCTATTGCTGAACGTATTACTGAATCGATTCAAAATTATAGACGTCCAAGAACACAAAAACAATTGAAAAGTTTTTTAGGGTTGTGTTCATTTGTTAGAAACCACGTTGCCAACTTTTCGTCTATAGCAGAGCCGTTACAGCGTCTCTTGAAAAAAAATGTTCCATATAAATGGACGAGTGAACAACAACAAGCTTTTGAGAAGCTCAAAGAAGGGATCTTGTCTGCGCCTACTCTTATGAAATTTCATCCAGAAAGAGACGTGTACGTCGTCACGGACGCCTCACAACGCGGTTTAGCTGGGGCAGTCCTGCAACCTGAAAGTGATGAAAAAGATGCTCCTTTGGTTCCAATAGCTTACTGTTCTCGTGCTGTAGGGCCACACGAGAAATCTTATCACCCATTTCATTTGGAACTTGCAGCGTTGATCTTTACGCTAAGACGCTTTAGATATTTTTTATTAGGACGTCACTTTTATTTGCGTACCGACTGTCGGTCACTGGTTTTTTTACGTCAAACTAAGAATGTGGCTAAATTTTCTCGAATTCTTGCGGAGTTGGAGACCTATAATTACACTATTTCTCATATTTCGGGTGCTTCTAATAGTCTTGTAGACAGTATTAGTCGCCATGTAGATTGCACAAGAGACGAAGCGGATGAACAGAAGAATCTAGAAGATCCCCGGGTCTTTACTATAGAAGAAGACGATAAGTTAAAAGAAGAACAGCGGAAGGATTCCTGTTACAAAGATATCATTCTCTTTTTAGAAGGGAAAATACCGCAAAATTACGATATTGAACGACAGGCACTGCGATATGAGATGAAGGATGGGTTGTTGTACCGAAAACATAGACGTCCAACTGGTACACAGCTGTTGGTAGCTATTCCTGCTTCCTTACGAGAGAAAGTGTTTCAGTCAGCTCATAGTTCTTCATTGGGTAGTTCACATTCAGGATTTACAAAAACATAATTTGTTGTTAAATTCAGTATATTTTCCATACATGAAAAAGTTCGTCATTGAGCGATGCAAAAGCTGCCAGGTGTGCCAACGTTTCAAAAAGGTACCGGGTTCGCCTCCAGGTGTTTTACAAACTATGCCTAGCGTGCCTCCTTTCTTTCGTATTGGTATTGATGTAGCTGGGAGGTATTCTGATGCCAATATTCTGCGTCACAAATATTTAGCAATCGCAATAGACTACAATACTCGTTATGTAGTAACGGCTACGTTGGGTGAACAGACAGCCGCTGCTTTGGCAGATTTTTTGTACAATCATGTAATTTTACGCTTTGGTCTGTTCAAAGAAGTGATTTTAGATAGATCTACGGCGTTTACTAGTTCTTTGTTTCAAGAACTATGTAATATTTTAGATATTAGAATGAACTTTGTTAATCCTTACTTTCACCAGACCAATGGTCTTGTTGAGACTTCTGTCCGCCATATTGAAGCACTATTGAAAAGGAAAGTGGATCCTAACAATCATGGTAGTTGGGTGGATCACGTGCCAGCCGTCACTTTTGCCCATAATATCACTGTGAACCATTCCACGTCATTTAGCCCATTTAAACTATTACACGGAGTGGATCCTTATTTAGAACACCAGGCTATCATTAATGGACCGTGTGTACACAGTGTGAATCAAGAGCGTCTAGCCACTCTTGTTGACATTAGAGAACAGGCTCAGGATAAACTTTTTAATCGATTTCGTACTTCAGAGAGATCTTATAATAAACATCATAGATCTGTACAGTTCACGGAAGGACAGCGCGTATGGATTTTTGACCCTTCAAGACGGAGAGGTAATGCCAAAGCATTTTCAGGATTATTTTTTGGACCTGCTGTTATAGTACGAAAAGATTATGAAAATGCTTATTTTGTGAAGTACAAAACTTCAAAGGGAAGAGAAAAAATTGAGTCGATTGCCATTACTAGACTTAAACCGTATTACCCGGATGTAACCCCAGAACCGATGACAGGCGAGGAAGAAGAAGAAGAAATACGTGACATGCAAGTGATTAATGTTGCCAAAGATTGTTCTCAACATAATATAGAGTTTAACCAGCTAACATTCACCACTGCACTCAGTGATCCCGTGGAAATTCAGCGAGTTGTGGATGTGTTGGAGCTTCCAACTTTAATGGATTTGTCTCAGAAATTCGCATACAAGAAGCCATTATATAGTTATAATGAGGACATTAACAGAAAAGTGAGTGTATATTATGGTAATATTGCGGATCTGAAGTGTGACATCGTGGTTAATGCAGCGAATGAGACCCTTACTCCCTTGTCTGGAGTCGACGGAGCAATTCACAGAGGGGCAGGGAAGGAACTAGCTGAAGTTTGTAAAAAGCTAGGTTCGTTAAAACCTGGTGAAGCTAAGATCTCTTCGGCTTTTAATTTACCAGCGGAATATGTGTTATTCACTTGCGCGCCTAGAGATAATAATAAAAGAATTTTACGACAATGTTACACGAATTGTCTACAACGCGCTTTGGAGAATAATTGTCGGACGATAGCGTTCCCTAATTTGGGGACTGGGAAATTCAATTTTGACAAGTTTCAGGCAATGAAGATTGCTTTATCCACGATTCGAAATGTTTTGGAAGCTAATCTGCAAGATTTCGATCGTATTGTGCTATGTATTTTTGATAAAGAGAACCGGAAATTATATGAAAATAATATGTTTGCTTATTTCCCAGTGCGGATTTAAAAAAAAAAAGACAGTGGTTAGTAGCGCATATATGAAGGTTAGTAGAGTTCTTACAGCTATTCTTACCTACATGTATTACTAATGACTTAAAAGTAAAAAAAATAAAAAAAAATTTCACTAATGTTTCACATATTAGTGTATCACGCACGCACAGCACTGTATCAGGCACACACACTCACTGATCACTAGTCTTCGGTTATATAGATCCTGGACGAAGGGTTTTCCTTTCACTTACCTGCAAAGGAAAAAAAAAGAAATTCAATTTGGATATTTATTATACTTTGATTTGACGTTAGTTTATTTTCTATTCAGATCATAAGCTTAAAAAAAAAATTACCAATTATGACATTTTTATACTAGCTGGTCTAGTACTTATTTTATTTATTTATTTATTTTGCAATTTTCATTATGACTATTTTACTCGAGTATAATTGCGGAGATCATGATCTATATATCTATATATATATATATATTACATATTTACCTAATTGTGTATTTTACCCTGGTCTGTGACGTTTGAATTTCATTGAATTAAGACTTTAAACTGCAGTTTTCCTATTTTTGACATTAGTTTTCTCTATTTTGATATTAATTTCCTGATTATGACGTATTTTTTTTTTTAAATCTTAACTTAGTCTATATGCGCATTCTATGCTATAAGTTTTGGTTAGTTGTGTTACTAATTACAATATATACCTGTTTGACTATCGATTTTAGTGTTATTTTTATTACAATTATGTCTTTATGACTGCTACGTTATGGTTTTTAAGTAATTTCAACATTTTATGAGAAGTATAGCAGTTTGATTTAATGCTACTAAGCTGAGTTATTTTGTTTGAATGCATCTATTTGCTTTATTATTTAATGAATCAAGTTACACTATGGTAGTTAAGATATATATATATATATATGCATTCTATACGTTAACGCACTTGTATTTTATTTGAGTTTTGTTCTGAGTTTAATTTTATTTATTTATTTTGGGTGTTATATGTGTGTTCGTCTGTATTTTTTACAGATGATCCTGGTTTTATCCATTGCCTTTGGTACTTCTGCCAATTTTGATGTGTCGATTTCAAGTGGATTTTTTTTTAATGAGTTACATGGCCACATATTATACCAATATGCTATTCCCATCATGTTTAACGTAAGTTTCACTTTTCCGCAATCCCTGCCTGCGTCTTCTTTATTTAAATCATTACACTGTGCCGATAATTCTTCGTACTCTATTCAGACATGCTCTTTAGCTCATAGTCTTGACGCATTACATTCACATATAGCGAGTAATTTTTTGAAGATTAATGAACCTTATAGATACCGAGAACATTCGCGTTCTAAGAGAGGTATTGCTATTCTAGGGAACCTTTTTTCATTTTGCTGTAACGTGGCTACCCAAGGACAGTTATCGTCTTTTCAGAAGAAACAAGATAAATTAGAATCTACAGTTATCGAACTAAGACAGCAGTTATTGAGGAATTCTGTGTATATTCAGAATGCGTCTGTTGAATTAACTAATTTCCAGGCGAAATTGGGTAAAAATTTTCAAAAGATGGAAGTTTTTTCTAAAACATTGTTGGATCAATCGAAGTTTTTGGCCAGGACCTTAGAAAATTTATCAAATAAGGACCAATTGGAAGTTTTTGCGATTTTGGGTGAATTATATCAGTTATCGATGCATATTTTGAAAGTATTAGAATTTCAGCGTTATCAAACGTCCATTCAAAGCTGTCGTGCAGGGAAGTTAGATCCCGTATTGGTGCCTTATGAAGTTTTGCAAGCTCAGCTTCACATTTTACAGGAATCTATAACTAAACAACGTATGATTTTGGCTATTCCTGCTGAAGATATTGATATATATTATACTTTGAAATTACTTTCGTGCACTATTACTGATAATTACATTTTTGTGCATTTTAAAGTGCCACTTAGAGAACAAGATATGCAATTTAAATTATTTTCAGTTAAGGCCATTCCATTTGGTTATCATAACCAAACATGTTCAATTAGTATTTCACCCAGTTATGTTATCTTTCAGGGTCATATTTTAGCCCTACCAATTACTGGATCAGACCTTTTGTCATGTAATTTGCAAGTTTCACCCTTATGTAAAATCCCATCGCATGTTTCTGTGTCCTCTCATTTAGCGCAATGTTTATATAAAGGATATTTTGGTATAACTGTCCATGATATTATTTCATCTTGCTCTTATATTTGTCATGAGAATTCTCAAAGCCAATTGCTGGAATTACAACCACATACTTATGTGTTAACTCATCCGCCTGCTACGGTTCAATTAGTGACTGGTACTAACACTAAACTTATAGACATTACAGATAAAGCTAAGTATGGTTCGATTATGATTAAATTGCCTTGTGGTACGACATTAAGAGTTAATAGTCATTTATTTGCGAAAGCCGTCTTTCCTTGTTTTCAAACGGAATTAGTTACGCCGACTGTGGTGCATTTATTTCCGGCTTTCTTGTCTGCCAATAGTTTTGTTCACCTTAATCAGAAATTTAAAACTCATGAAGTTTTCAATTCCTCAAATTTATTAAATCTCAATTGGCACTATTCTGTACCTCATCTAAATCTTTCTAGTTATTCTGTCGCTACTGTGGTTCCCTATACTCCAATTTATTATAGAGACAATTTTATTCCTATTTTTCTCGTGGTTTGGAATATTATTTTGACATTAGTTATAGGTTACTTATTATATAAACAAGGTTTTTTCTTGTGTACTCTTTGTATGAAAGGCGCTAGAGCAGAATCTATGTCTTTGGATCAAGATGTGTTGTGGATCATTGTTCATATTGTGGAAATTTTATTACTGTTGTTAGCAGTTTTTCTGTTATTTAAAATTTATAAGCGACGCCCCATGTTACGTCGAAATCCTAAAGTTTTTAGAAGTGCTAGCCTGCCTCCACCCCCTCCACCAACTACTACTGAAAGCAATAGAACTAATGTTCATCCTTCGCCTTCAGTTTCTTATTTACATGACTATATAACATATTATTGATATTTATTGGAACTTACTGCAACTTGGGATTAGGTACTATTATTAGAGATATATTTATAGGCGTTGATATAATAACTTTGTATTAACATTGTACAGTTGTATTGCGACATATATATTTTAAGAATTCGTAGTGGCATATGATGCATTAGTATTTTGAGTATATTATTTGAAGGATATTGAGATTATAGTTATCTTGTGGAAATCCTTAGATGCATTGAAGCCTACGTCCCATTGCTGAATTCAAGTAGTATTTCCGGAAAAAGAAGAAAAATGTAGAAGTGGAGTAGTATCATCTTTATTGTATATGCATATTTTGTATAGACTTTGAATTTAATGTGATTAGAAGAAACAAAGATATTTATTAATAATAATACTACATAATTTGTATGCTACGACAGATCGTAGTTTATTCACATTATAGACTGTGATTTTATTTGTGTTTAAACTTCTACCTCTGACTACGAACATACTTTTCACTTTCAATGCTTCGTCTGGACTTATTTTGACTTTCTGATATGGATTACAATTGAGAAATCTACGCCTCAGCCTTGCTATTGGACATGGAAGTTTCTCGCCAAGTGGATTTGACTTATTGTGATTTTCGATCCTGCCGACTGGTTGTTGTTACGTCGCCCCGTCACCTTGGATATTTCACCTGGACATCTTCACTTATAGGCCGCGTTAGATTAGGAGTAGTTTGGTGGTGGTCTGTCGTGTCCTATTTTTCTTGTCAGCAAGTGCGAATATGGACCGCGATAAGTCCATTTCTACGGACACCCTGAAGATTAAATCCTTCATGGTTCAGTTTTCTTAAGATTAATAGGACCACTCTTTGCCCCCCGGTTTTGTTCCGCCAACATTCTGTGCTATTCTATGGGTAGTTACCTAGTAATGCGTAAATTATTAAGCTTTGTCTTCCATTAGAGTGAGATCTACATTAGAGACTTTACATTGTGGATTATTTATTTCATTCTATATTAAAAAAAAACCTTTAGTGCAAGGCTGATTGGATTTCAATTAAGCTGATTTTTTTTTACTGCCCTTCGCTTGCTGTATACTACTTATTAACTTTTGTTTAAGTAAGGAAGGTCAAACATAATAGAAATATTATCATTATTTTTCTTTTTAAGTTTGCTTGTGCTTTACACATTTTTATACCGGGTTTGTTTCCGTTTACTTTGGCTTATTTATTATTCCATTCATATCAATTTCTTTTTTTTCCTACTTCAAGACTATACATATATTTATATTATAACTTTTTTTTTGTTGTTGTTGTTGTATATTTGTAGGACTTACCTTTAAAATATCTTTATTTTGATTTTTCTCATCACTTTTTTTTTAAAAAAATCTTCTTTTGTTTTAGTTTCTCGTACTAGATGTATGGCGTCGCCACTTTCGCTTATTTCAGAACTTGTCGTCTGCCTGGATTCGTCGTCCGATACAGCCTATGCCATCTAGTGTTTTTTAATCTTAACTTCGAGGTCGTAACTAAGTATGATTTAGGTTTTTTTTTTGGTTGTTAATTTTGAATATTGAGAAAAAATTTGAATGTATACTTACATGTGTTTTTTAAGTTTCTTTTAGATGCCGATGATTGTTCTAGATCTTCCATGTATTCAGCTCTTAGACTCAATCATCTTGTTTGTGGGGAGGGCATGTTACGATACGATACGTCGGAGGTCCCTGGTTCGATTCCAACGACAGACTTTTGGATTTACGTCATCTACTTCGCTGGATTATTTTTATTTTTTTTTTCTTTCCTCGGAAAGTTCAATTATGTAGTCTCAAGCTTCCTAGAAGCATATTTGTATACCTTTGTGTTTTATTAAAAGATAAGTGCAATAGCAGATTCCTTTAACCTCATATAAAGTCACTACCCTTGTTTGTTTTCCTACCTTTGTGCAACTTATCAACTTTCTACTTGTGTCTGGCTACGTTTCCATTTCTTGGCAGTGTCACTAGTCTGCGTTTGAGGACATTGCTCACATTCAACTTATTTGTAAATATTTCGAGCGCCCAGTTAGCTTTTCTCTAGCTGACTCATTCGATTGCCTCAACTAAAAGTTATTGTCTGGTAACTACGTCAACGATTATTAAGTGTGTATTTTGTATTTTCTACTTTTCGCTGAGGTTTAGCTTTGCACTTGAAATTCCTCAGAAAGTACAATTCAGGATTAGGAGGTGAAGTCCCCAGCGTGTGAGGTCTTCGACTCTCAAACGTTTTGACTCATGTGACGTCACGAACACGGTGTTAGGAGAAGGTGAGTTATGGAGTGACCATATTTGTTATTGAGGAAATCAGGAGGTGTGGTTTGAGACCTCAGTCCGGGAAACAAAACTGGATGGTGGGTGTTTCTCGGGGCACTTCGTTTGGAGTTGGAAGAACAGCTACGAGCCAGCGAGAGGGAGAGAAGAATGGAGTTACTAACTTTGAAAAAGGTACTGTTTATTTCGTCGAAACAATAAGTGACTACGCCAGACTAATTACTCTTTTACTTAATTGTCCTTACCCTTTCTGCTGCACTTTTAAAAGCTAATTTGAGTATGAGTTATGATTTCTAAATACCATGAGCTACATTTCCCACATGCTTTAGTTGTAGAATTATCTTTAGATGAGATTTATTTTTATATTCCAGCGCTAGTTGCTGGTGGTGGAGAAGATACCCCAAAATCTAGTCATCTATCGGTCTCATAATGACCAAAGCGATAGATGATATGAAGCTAAACATAACTACTATTTAGTTGGTAGTGGTTGAAGATGGACGTTCTTATTCCAGATCTCACCGCGTGTGAAGTGCGAGCAGTGATAAAGATTTTGAATGCACAGGGCATAGCACCGATTGAAATCCATCGTCAGCTGTGCCAAACTATAGCCCTAACATCATAAGCAAGCAGATGGTGCGTTGCTGCAGACAATTTGCAGCAGGACGCAAAATGTATACGATGAGGAGCGCAGTGGGAGGCCAACCGTAATCACATACGACCTTGTGGATTTTGTTCGGGAAGGCATGATGCAGAATGGTCGCATCACAATAAAGGAACTCAGCGGTCAGTTCCCGCAATTTCCCGCCCCTTATACACACACTATTGTCACGGAGCGCCTGTTGTCCAAAAAGTTGTGTGCCAGGTAGGTGCCTAAGCAATTGACTCCAGAACACAAAGCACGGCACATGGGGTTAGCATTGCCATTTTTGCAACGATGGACAGCTGACGATGGATTTTAATCAGCGCTATGCCCTGTGCATTAAAAATCTTTATCACTGCTCGCACTCCACACCCGACGGGAGCTGAGATTGGAACGTCCATCTTCAACCACTGCCACGATGCTACTGAGAGCACTATGGAAGTTACGCTGGCGCATGCGCCATGCTAGAACCTTACTCTCTCATGTGCATGCAGTCACTTCGCGCAACATACGGCTTCCTAGCTATGGCACGCGTAAGAAAGTTACTTTTTGGATGCGCCTCGTACATCTTTTCCCTGCATTTACAAAATATGAAATTATAGACGCTCCAGTTAGACCTCGCCCAACTAAGAGAACAGGCTGGATTTGGAAATAGTTATAAAACAGTAGGTTAAATTCAGGCAGTGAGAGAAATGATAGAAAGATCAAACGTAGGTAACTTACTCTTATGTACCGCATTCATTGACTGTGAGAAAGCTTGCAATGCCAAATAACAATGCAAATATCCAACTGGTCAGCTGTACAGAACTGTACGAACAGAACAGGATACAACACGGTGATACTATTTCCCCCAAGCTTTGATATTTAAGATAAAAGAATAAATTAAAAATACCCATCTTTTCGCTGGTGGTATCGTTCTCTTTGCGAGCAACAATACAGATCTGCAAGATTTGATAGAAGAGCTGAATTTTAAGAACAAGGAACTTGGGCTGAAATTGAATATGGAAAAGACTACAGTAATGTTCAACAACTTCGTAAGAAAATCAAGAATTGGAAGTTGAAAATATGGAATTACAAGATATGTATACTTACGCCTACCTGGGACACGATATTTATAGATGGCAACAATAGAGAATGAATTAACAGATGTATTAAGCTAGGGTAGAAAGAAGTATTCGGATTTTTGATGAATGTACGAGTATTCCAATAATTTTGATATAAGGATTGGAGACGTGTATACTAATAATATGAGACATTAAACATTTGGAGACTACATGACGAAACATGGTGAAGTGTGTGCTACGAACACCGCAGAGATAGAAAATAACAACATGAATGAGAAAGTTCAAGATTAGGAAATAGATTTCTGGACTTTCGGCAACTACAGCCACGTTAGCCCAACACGTACGAGGGATGACTTCCCTTGCCGATCTCACACTACTCGAAAATTGGGGAGGAAAAAAGGAATGGGAAATTTGGGAAGTGGACTGGGGCCATTATAGTAGATACCAACTCGAAATTTGCCTAGTGGAAATGAGGAAAACTTAGGAAAACCTGTAGGCTACTCACTTAGGATGGCTGGCTTGGGAAATGTTTTACACTTTTCCGACCGAGTGTCTGTCACCACTGGGAATCGAATCCGAGACTGTTCGCACCAAAGCTGAGAGCGTTAGTGACTACGCTACGCGGGGCCACAAGATCAGAAAGACGTACAGTAGTGATGGATATTATGAAAATAACAGCACCGAATTGGCAATGGGCCGGATATATTGCAAGACATGTTGATTGATGGACAAAAGCAATTTTTGCTTGGATACTAAGAGATAAAAAGTGAGCTACGAGAAGTCCTCATGCAAGGCGGTGCGACGAAATCAAGAAAAACTAGGAGTAGCCTGGAAAGAAATTAACCGAGATAGATGGTTGTGGAGATGATTTGGAGAGACCCTTCTAGGAGTGGATTGACTATACGTATAGTGGAAACTGAATCAAGCTAGCTAAGAAGAAAAGTTAATGGAGAGCTTATGTGTATTTGGTGTTGAACCGCCTGATTCCATAGGTTACAGAGTTAATCCCTTGTAACCTCTAAATAATAAACAGAGAACAATGTAATTTTATACCATGCAAATATCAGCAGGGAACATTGTTTGACATACTCTGTTATACAACAAGGTTAACAATGTAGCCAACTCAACATAAAGTTTTGTTTTCTCAAATAGCACTACATCAGATTATAATACATTTTAAATACACATTTAAATGAAAATTTACAATGTTTCATTTATTATTCAGTATTGGAAACTAAGGACGCCACAGTATTACAAACATTCTAATACTTCGATCATGAAATGACGAATTTCGAATGACTACAAACACAGTTAAAAGAGATTGAAAATTTGATTTCTTTCAAAAGCCTTTATTCTTTCTATTAACTATTTATATAAGTACCTCATCCAATTGCACGGATGGCTGTCATACACGTGAAGATCACAATTCACTTTATAGCAATGTGACATCTCAAACCGTTCTGGAGATATGGTAAAAGAAGTTGCAGTTTGCAACGCTGCCTAAATTGTGTGATTCGGAGAACTTGTGATTACATCTACCAAAAATTATTGTTGTGTCGTTATAGAAGCGAAGTATTTTTTTTTTTCAAAAACGTTCGTACAAATACGTCATTTTAAACAACATATCAAATTTTACTTTTCTTTGAATCTACCAAATGGTTTGAGATATCAAATTGCTGTAAAGGACATTATGTTTCTTTCTGTCTTTGGAAACCGTGTAGTTAACTGGGTGATACTTTTCTCAACAATTTTTCGAAGTAAAACCATTTGAATAAGTCAACTTTCCAAGTCCTTATTACTTTGTTTCTACTTGTTCGAAATAAGTCATATGGTGACCGTAGTATTAGACATTACGGTATTTCAGATGTGTATTACCCTGTTCGTCTCACTTGCGTTATTACTGTTGGAGGCTTCAAAAGGGTCTTTCCTGGTAAGATAGTGAAATCGGCCCTTGATCCAAATTGGGTCGCTATTGACCCAAAAGGTTACCCTTGACCTAACACTACCTGAAAAAAAAAATTTGACCCCCTACCGAATTATCGTATCATACATGCTCAAAATTGAATATTTTTTAATTTTGGCGGGGGTGGTCCAAAATTTTTTAAAGTTTCACAGATTGTAGATACTGTATAGATGCAAATGTGCATTTTTTTATTCAAAACTATCGATGCGTATTTTCTTTATTTCTTTGCGTGTTAAAAATTTCAAAAAATTGCGGAAATTTTTTTGGAGGGGAGGGACACGTACCTGATTTTCTGGTTAAAAAATGTGTTATACTCTTAGGTACAACATATATTTTTGGGGGGGCCTGAAAGTGATGGCAACGTTGTCAAAAAGAAATAAAATTGAAAACAAACGTGTTTTTCGCAGTTTTCCCACCATTTTAGGGCCCTCAAGGTGAGGACCCTCTTCAAACAATCCTTTGCCAAAGTTTATAATTTCCCTTTCTCTTGCGTCCCTTCCGCTTCTGTCGTTTTTCGGCTGCTTCGAATATGTCCATTTCGAAACAGAAACACCACATATATCTCCGCAACAGTGCTTCCATTTCAACTGACTCTTGCACAGCAAAGTTAAACACAGCTCGCGGTAGAGTGTGCCACTGTGTGCGGCCACTGAAGCAAGCACTGATAGACACGAGAAACCGTCGCACGGTATGTTTAACTTTGCAAGAGTAGGTTGAAGTTGAAGCACTGTAACGGAGATTTATTTGGTGTTTCAATTCCGAAATGGACCCAATCGAAGCATCCAAAGAACGACAGAAGCAGAAGGGACGCAAGAGAAAGGAAAATTGTGAACTTTGGCAAAGAATTGTTTGAAGAGGCCGTCATCTTGAGGGCCCTAAAATGGTGGAAAAACTGTGCGAAAAACACGTTTGTTTTCAGTTTTATTTCTTTTTGACAATGTTGCCATCACTTTCAGGCCCCGAAAAAAATATATGTTGTACATAAAGGTATAACAAAGATTTTAACCAAAAAATCAGGAACATGCCCCCCCTCCCCAAAAAAAAAGTTTTCTCTACAATTTTTTGAAATTTTCAACACGCAATGAAATAAAGAAAATACGCATCGATAGTTTTGAAAAATACTATTATTTGCATCTATATAGTATCTACAATCTGTGAAACTTTCAAAATTTTTGGACCACCCCCACCAAAATTAAAAAATATTCAATTTTGAGCATGTTTGATACGATAATTCGGTAAGGGAAGCGGATAAGGGGTCAAAATTTTTTTTGTGGTAGTTTTGGGTCAAGGGTAACATTTTGGGTCAATAGCAACCCGATTTGGATCAAGGGGCGATTTCACTATCTTACTTGGAAAGACCCTTTGGTGGCTTTTTGATATTTCTGATATTGTAGCGTCCTTAGTTTGCAATACTGCATAACAAATGTGCTATTGTAAGTTTCCATTTTATATGTAACTTTGAAATATGTAACAACTTGACGTAGCGCCATTTAAAAAAAATACAACTTAATGTTGGGTTGGCAACACTATTAACTTTGTGGTATCATGTTAAACATACCAAACACCAAACGATGTCCCCTGCCGATATTTGCATGGTACGAAATTTCAGAGTTTTTTGTAGATTAGTTTAAGTTACAAGGGCGTATGAAGACATAAATGGTCTACCTTTATATACTGTATATATATACACACTAAAGTTTATATTGGGGACCGCGGTGGCTCAGTAGTGGACTGTTCACCTCTGGTGCGTAGGTTTTATGGTTCGATCCCAGCTCGCGTTAAATGGACTTTGTGGTGAACAAACACCGTCTGTGTGGGTTTTCTCGGGGTTCTCCTGTTTTCTCCCACTTTATTCATTCATTTCTCATCATCACCATCTCCTTTAGCCTAGCTGGCATAAACGTGGGACGTAAAACTGAAAGAAATATAAAGTTTGTTAAAATATTTTTTCTGTGTGAGCACTCTCAACTGAAAAGTAGATATACCAAACTAATTTAGATAATAAATAATAATAGTAATAGAAACAGTGGTTATTTTCTCTTACCAAATACTTATCAATAAAACAAACATTAGACAAAAATTGTTATTAATTCAAAATAAATGACTATGATTTAGTAAAACACAAACAAACAAAGAAAAGAAAAAAGGAAGTTTGAAGTGTTGAGCTACCTCATTAAATCAGCAACAATGAGTACTTCATACAAAATGCTTCTGACCTCATGTATTCTTACACATACTATTTACAAAGCACATTTCCTATTCACAGCCCTTAAATTTATATTCCGATTCTTTGAAATCGCATAAAATTTACATAATTGGAACAATAAAAAATTAACATGAAAAACACAAATAAGACAAAGGAAAGTATATTTCCCTAAAATTATTATATTCTAGCAAAATTCAACACTCTTCTTACGCTTTTAAGGATGCTTGAATTTTACAGCGCGTATCCACCTATTTCAGGAAGCTGCAAAATATTTAATATTAGAAGTTTACTTTAAACAAAAATTACAAACTACTTTAAAATATGCCTAATTTATTTGCACATTTTCATTTGAAACATGCTTCACAAAAATGCATCTTTAACTTTTCAAAATAATACTTTAATTTCAAATATGACTAGCTTGTTTCTTTTTAATTAAAGGAAGTCCCTTATCTCAGATACTTCCGCATACATTATACAGTTTTACATTTGCCTTTGTGCGAATAAAACGTTTAAAATGCAAATTATCTTAATTTATCTATCATTCCGTTCCATTGTTAAAAGCTTTTTTTAGTTGTTAACGGACACAATTTCATAAATGCAAGTACATTTTCTTTAAAGAGTTATATATAACATGTTATGATACAAAGTGAAGAAAAATGAAAGAGTGAACGTGAAGACAATAATGTTATAAACAATAGTTTCCACATTTTTAAAGACTCTTAACAAATAGAATTAATGATATTTAGTGCACAGGACAGTATGCTTGAAGATTAAATACTAACAGGTTAACAGCAGGAAATGTGAGATAAATTTTCAAATATTGACATTTTAGAATTATTCACAGACCAAAATACACGATTGGAATCCGACGTTAGCTAGATCAACTTCTCAAATCTTCAGTATTGAAAGGGACGATTAAGTCGATATAAATAAACAAAATCATAGGTTAGTTAGTATGTTTTACCTTAATTCTTTGATTTCATTCCTATTCAATAGACAATATACATAGACAATGGCATAACGTATACAAAATCCCACCTTGTTTTAGTCTTTGTGCAAGTTCCACTAACTCATTAAAACCTACAGATACAATAAAAACCATTCATTACTTATAATACTTCTTCGGAACCCTAACATGTATGCATTTCGTTCTCTGAAACGTCAAATTTGATTTAGTGGCACGCATACAAAGACTAACAGAAGACTGAATTTCGGGATCATCACAAGTACATTTGATTTCTGTATTACAAGGTAACGCCTACTAGCATTCCGAAGCAAGATTTTTGATTTTAAATTTAATCTGTAGCTCCAAGTACGAAAAAACGAAAGATCTCTTAAATTGTTCAAGCTACACTGAAAGCTTTTTTTTTTTTTTTTTTTTTTTTTTTAAGCGTAGTTTCAGAATGTTTTTAATCTGTTATAGACACTATGATTCTGCTACAAAACTATCTTTAGAAAACATAACTGAAGTTTACTCAGTAGAAAATTATAGTAGTCATTTGATTCTGAACATATTATAATATATGCGTACATGTTTTAATAAATTCATTGACGAAAGTAATTTCCAAATTGGATCACCTGATAATTGTGTGGTCCCTTCAACCAATCAGCTCTTTGAACGATGAAAATAGTCTTCATTTCAATACTACATTGATTACACCTATACATAAGAATTACATTTACACACCACATAAATATGAAAAGAAATCACAGTAAGGTAGAATTTAAATTTCCAGTTTTCTTCATATTTCCCGGGTTCGAATTCAAATCTGGATGTCTGTACTTTCTTTTATTTTCCTTTCATAATACATAAAAAATTCAAAATTCCAACTTCTTTCTTTTAGTATTTAGCACACGAGATAAATAATCTCCTTTAGTATTTCCACAATTGATTTTAATCACTGGAAATGTTACTCAAACAACTAAATAAGATAACATGAAAAAATCTAAGTACACAAATCAACAACATACATACATTATGAAGAAAGTTATAATTCGCGAACATTTACTATACGCTTAACAAAATATTATTTACAGCTATGTCCAATAATTATCTTAACCGCCACACACAACAATAACAATACATAAACGATGATAAAGAAAGAATACATTTGTAGCTTATTCTTTTAGCTGCCATCATGTTTTCTTACTAGAGCATGAGACACAAAATATTTCATTAAGTAAGCATCTCTCACAACAAATATACATACAAAAGTAAGAACATATTATTTCATACCAAACACATCAAACATGAAAAAGTACAATCACTGGAAAAAAAATTACCGTACAAACACGAATAACTACCTACAATTAGAAATGTTCAATTATCGTATTTTTCTTTTCAAAACAATTCTTGTTGTGGGTCGGATCAGCAACAACTACTATTTGCTTAGCACAAAGTCATCGATATGACATGAAAGATGTACTGTTTTGTTATTAATGCTGCCCACTTCCACATGAGATAGAAAGTCTTATTATTTTGATAATATTTACCATCAGATTAAAATGTTAAGTGGTATAAATTGTGTACAAACTACATTTAACCGTCACTACATATGAACAACTGTTTTCCATCTATTTAGATATATTTTATCTTACTCTCATTATAAACTGAGGATCACAACACGTGCTCATTTCTAACGCATATAAATACTCATCTTTAAAACAGTATATTATATACAAAACATAATTTTAGTATTCCCACATCAGTACGTTATTCAGGTAAGACACAAAAATACAGGCAAACTGTATAAATAGTTAACATGTATACTTACATTCAAAAATAGTTTTCTCGTTAAGTACAAATTGGTTAATACTAACGTACAAATATATATGTTATCAACAACGTTCATTAGAAAGACATACGTGCAGCTTTTCACGTCAAAAGTTGTGTGTACCCTAATGATACGTATTTGAGCATATTTTGTTTCTTATCCTGTTACCAAAAGAGACAAATTTAACAGTATTTACACACTCAAATAAAAATATCGAAAATTCTATAGCAATTCTCGTGTCAATGAGCGCTAATACCAATAAAGAAATTACATTATATAAACATGAAAAGATAATATTCTGTTATTACATTAAACTAATTCCCATGTCTGTTGTCAGATCATGCCTAATTTATAAAAACATATGACTGAATAAATTATTTCCACGATCAAATGCGAAATAATTGCAGCACTAAAAGCCATTATTTAACTACAATAGGAGTTCGTACTAGTATTTATAGTTTTGATAACGGAAAAGAAGGTATAAGTGCATGCAACATCAGTCACGGTCGTGGAACTCATAAACATACATAAGTTCAGGAAGAAAGGAATTGAAATATTTCTGATGCGAATATTTCGTTGTCTCTTTAGATCAAATTTAAATCTACTGTAACCTGAGAGTAATTGCTTCATGTATATATAATGAGTTGTTTACACAGTCATCAGCCAAAAGCCATATACAGCCGAAGTCTTACATTCAAAGATCGTTGCATGCTTTGATAACAATGATCCAAATGAGTTTATAGAATTTTGTGAATGATTCTCACACATGTGCAGAAATAACAGCGGTTTTGAAAATTAAATTCTTTAGTCTGATGAAGCCACTTTTGAACTTAATACTACTATAAATCGACATCACTCTATACTGAGCTAGGAACATGCCTATGTACTGTTGTGGAGGAGGAATTTCTGAGGAATATTTGTGCAGTGTAACCTATCGTCCTGAAGATTAACTAAATATTTTTTTTTCTTTGAAGAGTCGAACACAGGTGCCTCCTACACAAAAACGATGCAACATAAAATCTGTACTACTCATTACTGAAATATTCGCTGATATAAATGTGGTCTATTTTCAACCGTATGGTGGATACATTTTTATTGTGACATGAGAGATTTTCTCGATCTCACATTACCACAGGTTTATATAGGGATGGGGATTTGTGGAAATTGTCGATCACAGGACTAACAATCATGTATCCTTTACGGCAGCGTTTCCCAACCTTTTTCAACTTGCGGCACACTACGGGTGTTACTTGGATTCTCGCGGCACACTTATAGATATTATTTGTAAATATAAAACACAGTGATATTTTTCTGATTATTGGTTTCCTTCTCACAGAGAAGAAAGCTCGAACACTTTTTTCCCCGTGGTAAATCATGCTTATTTTTCATTCTAATTTAAAAATAGAAAACAATTGCAATGAAATATTGGACTCAAGTTTTTAAAAATACGCTTTCTTTTTAAAAACTGTATCCAACCTTTTACTAAGAAGGAAGATTACTAAATAACGAACAAACAAACAAATCTCATTTACAAATGTAGGTAATTTGTCGAAAGGACTGAATGATATTTTAAATTTTCAAGTTACGAAATAGTCTGCAACAATAAAGAAGCAATAATGGTCATAACAATAACAACAAATACTTTTTTTTAACATTAGAAATGTACAGAACAGTAACACGGTATGAAACTTAAAATTGTAGATTCATAGTAGAGGTTCATAGTAAAGTGAAATACAAATATACATTTTCCCTACGTTTTACAATTTGATTGCTATAAAATTAATAATTTTGTTTCGATTCCTCGCGGCACACCAGTGGCCCATTCACGGCACACCGGTTAGGAAACGCTGCTTTAGGGTATACATTACAGAACACAGTATACGCCCAACAAGTACGAAACTTGGTGGATAGAAGTGAAGAAACCGGACATGCCTGTACTGCTATTCCATCACCAATAATTATATATGTGTGCCGCTCTGTTCTATGTCTTGATTGGTGTGGGAGAGGGAGAAAGATGCATAATTTCGAACATTAACAAGGCTCATAATGTAACAAAAAATATGTTCATTTACATTATATGTTTATTCAAATCTTAACACACAGTGGATACATAAATTCCTGGAGTCCTGTATATTTTATAAACCACACACACACATTTATTAGCACAATGTTGCAAACTGGTGTATATATTCTGCTTTTGCGACTCAGCATTGTGTGCTGCTTTGTTTTTACATTCTGTAGAAGTTCTTTGATCTCTTACACGGCAACACATTATGATATTCTATATTGTTTAGATTACATAATATTGTACTGTTACACAATATAGTAGAAACATTATAGCTATATTTTGTAACGCGTATATCACAGTATCAATTGTTGACAAATGTTCGTTTGTCATCTATTTGTATTTATATCTTTGTCAGCAACGAGGCTATATGGGACGAGACCTAAAATGAGATCTCAACCAGTGCAGTCCATTCGATGCTTTACAATTTCACAGACTATAACTAATTCAGGCTGTTAGATAAAACAACTGCGATACGTTTCTGTATTGATATCTAGTATTTTCAGTTCTCGGAAGGTTAATACGTTTTACTATAGCCATATTGGGAAATACTATGGCCATCAATGCGTACATGTTCCATGATGGTCGCTTTTTATACTTATTTATTCTTAAATTATTTGATTATTCTACTATCACGATTCACGCTTACAATGATGTATAGCACATGCAAGTCACTTGATGTATATAATCCTTCACTTTAAAATCATGACTGCTGCAAAATAAAATAGGTTCAAGGTGATCATCATAGGGCCCTTTACCCTAGGTGTACTGCGTACCAACAGTCATGGCTGAATTTTTTTTAATGTGTGCGCCAAGGAATATAACCGAGCCAACTCACTACACACCTTACCGAGGTACGTCACTGACTGACGAAAACTAGTACCTTCTCGGACAACAGAGAGCCAGTTTTTTTTTAAGGAACACACACGAATGGAGACATCTTTCAGATAAAGGTCTTGTTCAATCAGAGAGAAACGTGTAACATCTACAGCAAAATAGTTAACTACGAATTATTTGCAAGCAGGATGTAAGTACTTTCTACAATCAAAATATTTACTTATCGCATTCCTTGTACAGACACAGCAAAAATAGTGTACCCAGTATACCGATTTTAACGTTTTTTCTTTTAAAGCTAACAGCATGTACTTCTTTATACAGTACAGTATATTAGTAACTCAGTACAATATATACGATTTATATCTATTTTTGCTGGTGATTATGTGAAACAAAATGATTACTAACAGGAACATGAAAGTTGTGTTTTGCCTTAAACGGCATAAGAACACGAAAATGAAAAATATATGTAAAAGATTTTCATTTGTTGTACATTTCTACCTAAAACAAGGGACACTTAAGTATAAACCAATACTCTAAGTTTGTCCAAGGTAAAACTTTTGGATGCTGTTCGTCATGTCCTAGACACGTAAAGAGGGCTATGAAGAAGAGATTACAAAGGTATAATCATATTACGTAGCTTTCACAAGGTCTTTCAACTTTGTTTCGGGCAAAACAAAATATAATGTTCAGAAAGTGAGAAATCTATGTGAATCTCAATAAATATGAAATTTAGTTATGTAGTATGAAAAACAAAGATAGGCTCACGAGCTTTGGCGAAGCTAAGAATGCTAAATGGATATTCTCACATTAGAAGAACTATTAAGTGAACTACATGAGGTTATAGTAAAACCATGAATAAATTAATCATTCCATTTAAATCTTCATTACGATTTTGGTTAAGATCAGTTTTTACTGAACATTTTCTCTTGCGTTCCTACGTTATCTGGCTAGTATTTTGTATCCATGTGTGGCACACTATGATCTATTACACAAAACGCTTCCAAGTATACTTTGTTTATATTTTGGCGTATACTGTAAGAAACCACATTAAAATATTATATTTCCATATGCTCTTACTTGATTCCATAAATCTGTTTACATATGAACGACAGGAAACCGATTTTATTTTTCCGGCACTGGTGGACTACTATGGCGTACAAATTCAACTTTTCTTTACATACGAGAGTTCAAAAGAACCAAGTGGCTGACATGTATTTTTCCAATATATAGCATTTAAATTAAATACTCTTTCTTTAGAGATTACCTAAGCTGGTGAAACACGGACAATTGCGTTGTTCATAATCAGATATTTGCATGTGATCTCTATAATAGGATTTCCTGAACATTTTATTTACGTGAGAGTAAAAATTAAGGACAGGAATTACAATATTTCACTTCTTCCCAAATACTTTTCTTATATGTACAATATTTGGTATTCGTATTCATCAAATTATCATTCTTCCTCAAATTGAATAAGTTTATTTATAAATTATCATCAAATTTGCTGGAATCAAACTATAAATTATTACCTAATGTTTCCTGCCGCTTGTAGGTGGAAAAATGAAAACGATGCTACTATTCTGAAATCTGGTAAGACGTTATAATATTCCATATAGCCACTCCAAAACACTAAACATAGAAAGAATCAATTATTTGATAATTTGTTCCCAAAATCCATGCAGTAATGGCAATGGTTTCTAGTCTATTCAAGTTTTTTTTTCTTTCTTTCTTTCTACTGTTTCCACTGCAGATATCTTAAAATATTTGTATCAAATATGCTATTCTAGTTGTTGCCTTCTTTCTCAATTTCAATATTACGCATTGTTCTGCAATTTTAACTACAATACTTGTATCGAAAGAGAGGTCCTGTTTCAATTTTGACACGATAAAATATTGGAAGTTACATATAGGGAACTCGCAGCAGGCATGAACTGCGGAAAGACGCTCCAAATAAAGTAATGCGTAATAGCTCTGAAAGGAATAGCTAAAATTTAATTTTATTTTAAATGCTTACATTATTTAAATTAATCTTTCCTTACCTCAAAGGTGGACTAGTTGATATTACTTGACATTTCTCAACAACGACATGGGAACAATGCTATAACTACGAATATCTTATTCCTATATAGACCTCTTACACAAAGCACTTAAAAATTAACAACATGACAATCTTAAGTCTTAGTTTGCAGAAAGATCTGCAATTTTAATTAGTCTTAAGAAAACGACCTTTTTAAATTGTCATCTACAATGATATACAAATTTCATAACAATAACAATTTACAATCATCATTATATATAAAATGTAAATTCAAAATGACGCGAGAAACAATAATGTGGAACATTGTAATAACAGCAATCAAATTATTAGTTTCATTTTCGATTACCATTAAGGGATTTTGACCTAGAACATCAATATAACTTGCTTGAGCTGCTACTGCTTTCTGTACATATTAGGCCATATTAAACTCTTCGGTTTCTCACACGCAAAATGTTAAAATAACATAAAAATTAAAAATACGGAAAAGTGTTATAAAAATACTTACTTCATATCGCACTTCGGAAACTGAATTGTTAATTAAACTTTATCGTAACCCATACATGCATGTTTCTGTAAACTACGAATAGCTAAATATTTAGGAGCACCCTTAGATAACTAAGAAAAGTCATGTACATTACAGTATACGAAAATAAATACTACTCAAAAATAAATCTTAACTGCATATCCAATGTGAAAATATATTACAAAGAAAATGTTTCTATTTTCTTGCTTTTTAATCTTTAGTACAGCTGCAGTTCTTAACGAGTCCAAACGTATCATAATTAGCATAAATTTATACATCCAACCTGCAAAGATTAGAGGATATTATTACTACTTTTAGCTACTAGAAAGAAATACACATAAAGGAACAAATATTTTTATTATAATATCCTTGCTTATTTTAGACTCTATAGCTAATTTTCTTCCCTGCAGAAAATAGAATGATATAAATTCAAAATTGAGTACAATATACGAGATATACTAAAGAAAGAAAAAAAAACTCTTTGTACGAATTATTACAATAAAAACGCACCAAAAAGATATTCCTGTACAAACGAATAAATAGCTTAAACTTTGATTCTGCATTATTTAAAATTAAATCAAAAACCCGAAAAAAGAACCAAAAATAAGTATTTATATTTCCCGTTTAGTTTCAAGTTAAAGTTATATTGTAAAATTTCTATCTATAGTAAATCACTTCAACGTTTATGGACATTATTTGAATTTCCTTAGGAAGCAAAACAGTCCGTCACCTTGTGTTATGTTAAACATTGAAACCCTTACTGTAGATCAGCTGTGTCATTTAGGTGCCTATACAGACGCTTCCTTCATGAAAATTTCAAGGGCACTTTTGAAAAACAGAAGAATTTAACAGTCGAGAGTGGCATTTAAACCTGTAACTTACATGTTCTGTGTAATTTATAGCCAAGTTTCGGTTCGATTAAGAAAACTTTCTAGAACCAAATTCTTGAAGTAATTCAATAGAACTTGAAATATCTATTGAAAACACTGTATTTTATTATTGCTTTTTAAAGAAAGTACCTAATACTATTCTTGACATGCAGATACTTATCGATTTAATAGAAACACCTGAAGTTGGAAATATCAGAACTTTGAAAGAGAAAAGGAGAACTCGAAAAATCGATTTTTTTTTCTCGCATCAGACAGGAAATTAAAACATTGAATTTCAAATGCACACTTTTTCAATCAGCCTTTTGACTCAGTATTTATTAGAACAAAAATTCGCCCTTGCTACCTTGAAGTACTTGCAATACCCTGTACGCATAAGGACAACGTATGGGCAACACAATTACAAGTCGTAACGCGCCTGGAGTGTCAGCACAGGTTTCACTGAAAACCAAGACGTTGCGGCCCACGGTAACCGCGAACACCACAGAGCCGCCGCCGTATTTTATGGTTGAACAGACACACAGCTGATCGATCATAGTTTCTTTGAATGTCTGCCTTACATAAATGCGGCCTGTGTTTTGAAGTAGGTGAACGATGACTTATCCGATCATATCATACGTTTCCAGTCATCAGCGATCCATGTTACATATTCGTGGCTCCATTGGAGTCGTGCTAAATGTTATGGTCTCGCATTAGCGATTTCGGCCGTGCAACTTGAGGGTATGTCCATGTCATGTAACTCTCGATGGTCTGTGATTGTCGATACACGATGGAAAGTGCTGCCTGATTTTCTTCGTCATTTGCATCATCGCATGACGGTTCTGTGACAATCCGCTTTAATGTTCGGCGGGATCTGTCACTGAAGGGTTTCTTCCGACCACCACTCCTCTTCGCCGATGTAGTTTTGCCGTCCGTCATTACCTTGAACACTCTACATTTCCGTAAAGTTCGCATCATATATCCGAGTGCTAACAATCTGCCTTCTTTGGAAATCAGAGAGGTTACCCATTTTATACTACCAGTTGCCGCTTACTGCTCCCCAGGGAGTACGGAGTTTGTTCTAACAAACTACCATCAACAGCCTGGCACTACGGCCGTAGCCTGACCGTTGCCAACTCAGACACCTGAAGTGTTTCCAATTCCAGATGTTCCCATTGGATTTATACGTATCTGTACATAAGTTCCCCTGTTAAAATATAAAATGATTCATAAGTGTTTCTCCCAATATCGTAGTGTTTTCATTTAAAGGGCAAGTTCATCTGACCTGTGTTTTCAGAACTGATGTATCTGTATCGTTCATCCCTTCCTAATGAAACTCACCCTGTCGACAGATAATAATAGTTACTCAACAATTGGTGAAATAATTAATAATAAACTTGTGTAAGTACACACAGTAACATGTTCTGCTCCCTGCGTTCCATTTCTAACGTATAAATACTAGATACTGACACAAAAACTGTATCATGGCTCACTGAAACAATCACCAATCTATCATAGGTTTACTTATCACCAAATGCAAAAACTACTTATATTACAAACTAATTGTTAATCCACATATACTAAGAAGAAAGTTAATTATCTACGTAATTTACCTGCTTTCTTAGCTTCTTTTACAATGGAAATTTATTAAGATCTATACCATTGGATCCTGGTATAAGTTTTTCTCTCTGTGCAGCATCTTGTCGTGGTTCCCCAGAAAGATCTAGTGTATTAAGGTCCACTGAATAAATCTGTTGTTTACCCTCACAGTCAGAAGATATCTCCTTACTTTTAGGTACAAATGGCAACTTTTCTTCTCCAAATTCAGTATTTGAAAGAATGTCTTCAAACGGATATTCTTTAATATTTCGAGCTGCAACTTGTGGACATTTGTTTAACTTACGTTGGACCTCTTTCACTAATGATGTTAGTTCCTTACCATCTTTACAATTTAGTACTGTTTTGAACTGACATGCTGATGTAGGATAAATACAACAATAATCTATTACCGGGAAAGATTTCACATCATGTATGTAACTTAGCATTCGATCAAAATCCTTCAATAGGACAAAGCGACGGAGATTTCTAGCTTCACGAGGAATATCTGACGTAGAACAATAAGGAAGCATTACTGTCAAAAACTTTGTTGATGAACCTTCTGCAAGCTTTTCCTTAAGAAACGTTAGCCCCAATTCATATAGATTTCTGTAGATCACTTCTGTTGTCTCCTGCTCGTACTCTGGTGAGGGTACAACCATAACACAGAGCGCTTCTGCAAATGCATTGCTGAACCATGTGAATGGATCCTGAAAAGAGAAAAATCAATTCTGAAAAATACGTATTTAACTCTCTTTTACGCAATAATTCTTCACCACACTTAAAATCAATTCAATTATGTGTATTTTAGTATAAACTTTGTGAGGTCAATCCAAAACAAATCTGACTTTTGTAGAAAAAAAATACAATTATTCACTGAGCCAATTATTCAGAAATTAAGCTCCTTCGGAGTGGTCGCTTTGAAACTGTACACATTTGGAATGTTTCTTTACATACAGCTGGGACTTCGCGTTCCTCACGATCAAATTAGAAGTCATGTAGGGAGGAATCATCTTATAGTGGATTGAGCAGGATGACTGACCAGGACAACTTCTGTAAATTTCGTATATCAAAATTTACAGGAACATGTTTCATGTTTCGTTCTCTACAGACTTTCAAGAAGATTGTACCATTCTTAGTTTGTGTGATGACCATAGCATTGTTCCTGAAAGACTACCGAATCTTCAAAATAATTACAATTTGGATGCCACAAAGCTATCAGAGAAATATGATGGAATACTCAAGTATTTCCATCACTTCATGGTAAATAATTGTTGTTGATTTGAATTTAGCGTCCCTTTCAGCAATACGACTATATAGGATATGGACCTACAACTTAACGTGGGATCCGAAGCAAATGAGCTCCCACCGCGAATCGAATTTGGGTCTCTCTTCATGGTAAATGAGAACCTAACTGAAGCATATTACACTCTCTCGCTCTCACAGGTTGCTTCTCAGCTACTCACACGGAAAAATTATCACGGATGCTCATAAATGTGTGTATATGAAAGTAAGCTGTAAGTTCAACAACCATGCAGAAAGTGACTGAAGTTTATCATTACGTATGAGAATTTTGAGACGGGGATTCGAGTAACTAATCTATATATATAAAATTGAAAATCACTATGTTTGTGACTAAATCTCCTAAACCGCCCTACCGATCTCAATCAAATTTGTAACATGGATGAGATGCGAGGCTGGGCTGTTCACTTTCATGGTAGAAGTGAGGGTTGGGGGAGGGGGTAGAGAAAAATAAATAAAACTTAATATCTCCTGAACCACTCGACCGATCTTGATCAAACTTTCAACATAGATGAGGTTCAGGCCTAGGATCGTTTTTATGATTTAAATTTGACGGAGCAACGTAAGGGAGGAAATGGACGGATATATACACTACCGGCCAAAAGTAATGCATCACCCATGGGAATGCTGTAAATACGTACAAGGTGTACCGATTTTCATGAAAATATGTTGCAATGTTATACATAAATTATCGTTAAGTCGTTCTGAAACGTTTCTAAATTTGTCACCATTAAAATAACTTCTCGCGATCAAAAATTAGTTCAAAATGTAGTGAGACCTCATCCTCACAGCAAAAAGAAAAGTTCTTGACAAGTAGGAAGATAATATGCTTTTAGCTGGTATAAATATTAACAGCAATACTTGTTTACATACAACATAAAATGTCATTGTAAGTACGAAACCAGCTGCAATTGTGCCTAGTTTTCTTTTCTGTTCGCCTTTCAGAGACCAGTGGTCATCAAGAGTTGTCAACTAAAATATACTAAGTAAGTTATTGTTTGTCCGACACATATGAACAGTATGGCTAAATTCGTGAACTTAGTAAAGAACAAGGTGCTGTTATTGTGGAATTGTACACGTTAAAGTTTTCTACGTGACAGATTGCTGGAAGAGTGAACATATGTCAATCTACAGTTGTTCGCCTATTCAACGTTTCAACGAAACTCTGTCAAATGTTAATTGTCGATGACCTGAAAGACCGCGAATAACGTCAAAGAATGAAGATCGGTTTATTGTGGTGACAAGCAAACGTCAACGAACACTAACTGGCCCATAATTCGAGAAAAACTTAATGCTACCCGAGAAACAATCATATCTGTTAAAACACTGAAACGCAGACTTTATCTGTATCTGTTAAAGCACGGTTCATCAAGGGGATGCATTGCAACACCACCAAAACTTTTGAGTAAACAAAACAAACGTAAACAATTGCAATGGGCTAAAGAACATAAGAATTGGTCAGTACAACAGTGGTATAAAGTGCTGTTTAGTGACGAAAGTAAATTCGAAATTTTTGGAACTAAACGTAGAAAGTTTGTTCGTCGACTTCCTGGAGAACGTATGCTCGAACAATGCATTAATCCAAGTATCAAACATAATGGTGGGTCTGTCATGGAATGGGTTGAATCGCGGGTGAAAATGTTGGTGATTTAATGAAAATTGAGAGAACAACGAAAAAAGATTATCATCGCATCAGTGGCGAAAGACAGTGGCAACAGGCTTGTCGGCCAGGGATTTATTTTTCAACAAGACAATGATCCCAAGCACACATTTCATTTGTGCAAGTCGTACTTAGAAAAGAAAGAAAGACGAAAAGAATTGATAAACATGCGATGGCCACCGGAAGGCCCGGACTTAAATCTGATCGAGTTATTGTGGGATGAGTTAGACAGAAACGTTCGAAAACGTCGACCAGTTAATAAAACACAGTTGTGGGTACATTTACAAACTTGTTGGAATGGACTTAAAGCCCAAACATTACGGAAATTACTCGCGAGGATGCCTAGGTTGTGTGCTGCTGTATTGAGAGCTATTGGTGGATATTTTTATGAAACCCAAATTTCAATGATTTCGTTTCACATTCTGACTCTTCTGTTTTGGTTTTGTGTTACCCTTTGTTGTTTCGTTTCACAAATATAAAATTGTTCTATTTGTGTTCATAATTATGTGCATTCATTTCGTTTTCTACTGATATCGGTAGTGATGCAATACTTTTGGCCGGTAGTGTATATATATATATATATATATATATATATATATATATATATATATATATATTCTGAACTATGTAATATATATCAATTTATATATTCTGAAAGTGACTATTTTTGTAACTTAATAACTCTTGAACTATCCGACCGATCTCAATCACATTTTCAAGATACATGAGGTTCGGATCTGGAAACATTTTCGTAATTTCACTTTAACGGTAAATCCTAGGGGAGGGGAGGGGGACGTATAAAAACTAATAAAACCTAATAACTATTGAAACACCCAACCAATCTCGATCAAATTTTCAACATATATGAATGTTGGGTCTTCGTTTTTTTTTTTTTTTTTTTTTTTAATCATTTCACTTTGACGAGCCAACCTAGAAGAGAGAGAGGGGGGAGATATATGTAAAAAAAAAAAATTAAATTAAAATGGCTACCTTTGTGACTTCATCACACTTGAATCACCCAACGAATCTGAATCAAATTTTCAACACACATGAGTTTAGAGGCAGAGATTACTTTAGGCTATTCATTTTTACGATGCAACGTAGGGGACGGAGAGAAATTTAAAAATGATCAAAAATGACCGATATTAGTGTTGAATCCATAGTTTTCGGGGTCGATGAGAGAAACAGTGACACTTCTGATGTTGTTTCAATCGAAGTTCAGCCCTGATAGGGAAGGGGGATAAAGATTTAAAAATGATCGAAAATGACTAATATTAGTGTGAAATTCATAGTTTTAGGAGTAACTGAGATTAACAGTGACAATTCTGATGCCGTGTGCCGCAGCACGGAGGAGGGGAAGGGGAAGCTGTATATAATAATAATCGAAAATAGTTCGAGATCATTTAGATGAACAGTGACATTTCCGATCCGGTTGAAATCCAAAATTAGCCCCGCCATTTGGGGGAGGGAGAGAAAGAGAGATAAAATGATCGAAAATAGCCACTATCAGTGTTGAATTTATAGTTTGTGGGTCGCTTAGATGAACTGCGAAACTTTCGATCCCATTCAAATTCAACCCCGTAACTTGGGGGAGGGGGAAGAAGAGAGATTTAAAAGAGATCGAAAATGACGATATTAGTGCTGAATCCACATTTTTTAGAGTCACTGAGATGAACAGTGTCAGTTCCGATGCCATGGCCCGCAACATGGGGGAGGAGAAAATATACATCTATATATATAAATGATCGAAAATGACCAATATTAGTGTCGAATCCATGGTTTTCGGGGTCGGCGGGATGATAAATGATCTTTCTGATGCTGTTTAAATCGATGCCATTAAAAACGAAAACAGCATATTTCACGGGTACTAAACACATGAGATACAGAGTTATGCATTTAAATTTTCATTTCAACCCAGCGAAGTGGGTAATATATGCTAGTTTGCAATAAAAATTAGTGTATTTAACGAGCCTGACCTTTACGAACACAAGCACTTTTGTTGAAGATAATGAAGAAAATGATGTGTTTTCTTACTATAATATCCTTTAGCTCTCGGCTATCACGTTACTGCTGATTTAAAGTATATTCAAAACAATGTATGATTGTTGTTAAAGCAAGACCCTCATTTGACACATTATATGCAAAGATGGTAAGAAAGTAGGTATAATAACCATTCGGATAATCTTGGTAAAAAGTTATGTAAAATCATCATACTGCTTCTGAAAAAGTATCCTTATATCTCCAATCCAAAAAAGCATGACGAACTATTAACTTCATCTGTATAAATTATTTTAAAATGGTAGAGTACAGAAAAAAAAATATATCCGAACATGATTTCTCATGTTTTATAAATCTAAATAAACTGTTGTTTTGAATTTCAGCAGGATTTCAAAATGATACGTAAGACATTTACTTGTTCGAATGAGGAAGAATTCCGCGTACTTTTTGCTAAGGGCACAAGAATTGATGTACTCAGAAGTTTTCCTAGCGAAATGCTACGAGGAACCGAGAAATCGTTAAATATACGTATATGCCTTTAAAACTGAATGTTTCGAATTTATTCGTCATGCACAGTATCTCCGTACAGGCACCCAAACTTTGTCTCGAGTACTACATGTAGTTTTAAGTGATTTTATGGAGCCAAGTTTCAGTGATGATATCGTGATTTGGTCGGAAACTCATGGATTTCGGTTCCGCATAGACTGCTTAACCGCAAGAATAAAAATTATGAGGTTGAGAGAATAATTAATGCTTATTGTAAAGAAGCTAAGATGTTTCGTACTATATACTTAATCACAGTACAGGGAATTACTACATTTTCATTAATGTTATATTATTCCAGTAATACTATACACTATTGTACTATTCCATTCCAGTAATGGCACTTAAAAACAATATTATTTTTCTTAAAAGATTAAATGCAACAACTCCAGACATTTAAAAGCTAAAATGTAAAAATGTAATTCTTTGGTTCTAGATATAATATACACGTTTTCGAATAAAATATACAGCCTAATAGAAGTCTTATATAAAAGTAGAAACACATACAATACGGATCATCCTAAATATTGACTTTCTTAATTTGCATCTTTAATATTTCTCAACTTTCCATATTACAATTAAGCCACGATAGACTTCGTCATAGAACAACAAAAAACGTTTATACTGTTATGAACATAAAGAAAACTAACGCAAGAAGTAATGAATATTCTACCACTAATACGATTTTTTTTTTAAGGCACTTACCTTATTTCCAGATTTAGGAATGCTTATTTCATCCATTACCGCATCAACTTCACAATTGGTTCTCAAAAAGTCTGCAAGAGCTCTCACCACTTTCACATGTTCCTTGTGAGTTGGTTTATATATGATGAGTACATTTGGTTTTGTTTTATAAGCTGCAACATGGTTCAAAAGAAAAAGTAATACTGAGGGAACGTCACTATATTAAAGAATATCAATTAAACATTTGTAGAAAGATCTGACATTCTATAAACGAAAAGAGAGTTAGGATGTCTATTTATTTTCCAGATCTTTGCATTTATGAAACATCCAGTTGTAAACAGCACATTTTTTTCCTTACAGCGATTTTACATTTTGATCTTGATCGACCAGTTTGTCGATTTATCAAACGAAAACAAACGATGCTCTTTACTGCAATATAATCTTAAAAATATATATATTGAAATCCATTTATATATGTCACGGTCTACCCTGAACACAAATTACATCAAAATGTTCTATATCAGCTGTATCAGCAATTTTGCTTTTTCTGTTACCGTTGAAGCATTGTTTATATGTGAAAGAAATATCAATGGTAAAAATGAAACAATGCAAAAGTTTACCGTAGATAACTTACAAGTATTATCTTACAGTATATCACAACCCTAGTCAGTATATTTTAGGAATTATTATGTACACCTTCATGACAAAGAAACAACAAAAAGTAAATATAATAATAATAATAATAATAATAATAATAATAATAATAATAATAATAATAATATGAAATTTTGTGAGGAAACATGCAATGTTTTTAGTACATGGAATTGCCTGTAAAAGCCTGTCAGATTTTGACAGGCGCCTGTTTCGGCGAAAACACATGTAAATAAAATATTCGTTTTTAGTACATGGAATTGCCTGTAAAAGCCTGTCAGATTTTGACAGGCATTATACAGGCGCCTGTTTCGGCGAAAACACATGTAAATAAAATATTACAGATACAGTGTCTTTCGGTGATATGCATGTCGAAAAAGTATTAAACTTCTGTTGGGAATTTTGCACGGAAAAAATGTTGTACAGAGCCTGTACATTAAAATAAGAACATACACTGTACACGTAGTCACTCACATGCAAGTAAATGGAGGGAATATGTGCATGCACCTTGAATGAATTGTTGATAACATTCGCAATACAGTAAGAATGAGAAGTATAAGGAAGGTGCCGATTTATCAACACGTAATATACATGTGTGACATTCGCATTACATGTAAATACCATGTATTAGCGTATAGCATGGAAAACGCATGATGTAGAATATGTTATTTTACATTTATCATTTTCGTGAACATGCGAAGTGTGTAACTCCCGTACGTGCAGTGTACAGGCAATGTACAGGTGAACGAGAACATTCAATGATCATGATTGCCAATAAATGGATAAACAGATACGTGTGGTGAACAAGGTGGATTGGAGCTTCGACATTCGCTATGCAAGGTACTGACACATGTACAATACATGGGATTACAACTGAATACATTGCCTGTACTATCTCCGTGTACATGCGAAGTGTGAATCCACCTATATGTAATGTGCAGGTAAAAGGAAAATGCAATGATCATAATTGCCAATAAATGGGTTAAACAGGTGTATGCAATGAACAAGGTTGATTGGAGCGAATCATTAATGTTACAGGTGTAGGAAACATGTAATATTTAGGTACAAAGTCTCCAGTTTGTCATACACATATACAAGGTCCTGACACATGTATAGTACATTGGAATAGAATCAGACACATTGCCTATAAGATGAAAAGTGTGAACTCACCTACATGCAGTGTACAGGCAATGTACAGATGAATGGGAACATGCAATGATCATGTCTGCCAATAAATGGATTAAACAGATACGTGTAGTGAGTAAATAGCTTAAACAGGTAAATGCGATGCACAAAGTTGATTAGAGTGAAGCATTCACGTTACAGGCGTAGGGAACATGCAATATCTAGACATCAAGTCTCCACTTTGACATGCACACACACACACACACACACACATATATATATATATATATATATATATATATATATATATATATATATATATATATATATATATATATATATATATTGGGACTCAAAATAACGACTAAAGTTATATTATAGTAAAGCTAAAGGGAACTGTCCAGCATGACACGTTCTAACTAAATGTCCATAATTTTCTTCTGAAAAATATTTTCATTTGCACCGAATCTATAAATCTTTTGCACTACAAAGTCATTAAGAAACTTCCTCAATTATTGTATAAAATCTTACATGTAATAGCCCATATCACGAAGTTCTGAATAACTGATTTCAGTTATAAAGGAGTTTCAACTACTTCCTAGCCATTTAGAAGGTATACTGTTTTTGTTATTGTTGTTGATCTGAGTTTAATATCCTGTTCAGCACTGAGGCTATGAGACATGGACCTATACCTTAACGTGGGATTCGAAACACATGATCTACCGAGAGTCGAACCCGTATCTCCCGCTCCAAAGGCGAGTACGCCAAGCAGCCAGAAGTTCTTCTATCGCTATCGTATCTGAATCAGACGACTGGGACTTTCTGCATATACAGAAAGGGCACCTCTTGCGTCGGGTATATGTTCTGCAGTTCTGCTATGTATCTATGTACGTTTAGTTACGTATCTATTTCTTATTGCTCTTTTGTACTACTTTTTACCTAGAATAAGACAACGTATCTATTAATTAAATATATCTTAAAGGTACAAACCGTCCTAATGTTATAATAGTATAAAACAATTAGTCAGAACTGGATAGAATTTTACTGCAAATTATCTAACCTTCTATGAGAATTTGTGAAGCGAATCATGCAGACGGCATATCCGAATAACTGATTTTTTTTTTTCCATATTCATATTATGGGATTATTTTATTAGCGCAGACCACTATTTATGCAGATAACATAGTCAACAGACTCACTAAGGAGTGATCCACTGGCGTCAGTTGGCTACTGAAATGCAAACGAAGGTTAATGATATGTCTCCGAGAGGTGGAACACATCTTCAATAAAAGAAATACAAGCGGTGATGTAGTCAGAAAATCTAAGAAAGGGTGACCTTTGGTGAGATCAAGAAGTTAACAAGATAACATAAAACAAGATCTTACAAAGGTGAATAATAATTCAAACCGGACTGGCACGGAAGAGGAAAAAATCGAATTAGTCAGTTTTCTAATGGTCATTTTTTAAATCCCGTGTGCAATTTAATGGTAGAGTATTATGGATGGCATCACTTTGTTCCTTATAAGTTAGGGAATTGGAAAAGTGATGGTGAACATGTCAAACCCACGACTGGGAGCAGGTGGGGGGAAAATGATGAGTCATTGCTCGCTTAACCCCTTATAACTTTGCTCCTAATCATTCGATTTTAATTTTCTTTTTTAAAAAGAAAGGTCTAAGTACGTTCTATACATTATGTTATTAGCACCTTTTACGTAAATGTAGCCATTTTGGTTAATTTCAATTTCATTTGACAATTTCATTTATCATTTTTCTATTATTTATTTATGCTAAATAGCTAAATTTATAAAAGAAGCATGAAATACGAATAAATTTTTATCTTCAAAATCATTGTTACATAAAACATAAGGAAAAGAGCAATATATAAAATCTAATATTTCACTCAAGAGAGGCAATTAATTCTTTTTAATTATCATTACACCTATTCCTACAATTTATTATATTATGTGATCCATGGTAATATTAATTCTGTAGATGTTCATGAGTATTTTCAAATATGTTTTAATTATCATGGAATAAGTACATACTTCAGTCATGTGTTTTCTTATTATTAATTTACTGAAAATAAAGGATACTCTTCTTTTGGTGTGAATCCACACGTTAGTTATCGGGACACTTCCAGAATCTTACTTCTTCTTCAGTCTGCCTTCATAACATTAATTCCTCTTAAAATTTTAATATACACTACACTACACTACACAATGACACCACATTCAGAACGCACCAAGAAAAACAAGAAATAGTTAAAAGGGGGACAAAGGAAACACACAAACGCTTCCTGATTTTCATTCCTTCACATCACAAGGATTTCACGCTGTTCAACCGATCGGCAGCAGGTCGAAGACGGACGGACTGATTCACGAAAGAGTAGAATAAGAAGTTACATAACAAAGGTTTCCCCTTAATCGAGTTATGACAGTGCTCAGTTCCTCCTTACTTCACGAGATTATCCTTCGCATTATCCTAGTAACAGATTCCATATCTGCATAGTCCATTTCGAGGTACCCATCTCATAACCACAATTCAAGTTCATCGCTGAGAGAAGGTTTTTAGGTCCACAAGGAATATTACTTTATTGGTTCATATTGCCCTTTCCCATTAATAGTCCAACCCTAGTTAGTCACTGTAAGTAGTTCAAGATTCGCAATATGTGCTTTCCGCCATATTAGGGCTTGAAAATGTGTTCTTTTTATGACTGAACGCAGAGTATCGGTGAAGGATAATAAACTCTCGTTTCTACTTAGTGAGATGACACTGATACTAAAAAATATATTATCAAACTCTTCATTATAAAACTAGCAAAACGACAACATACAATATGGTTAATGAGATATACCTTGAAATTATCATCAACTTGAATTTAATTTCTGTTTAATAAAATATTATTGAAATATATGACATACAGAATAAGATGCTTGAGGGAAAGTTTATGTGTAGTTTTCGAGAAAATCAAGAAACAAAAAAAGAAAGAAAAAAATCCTTTTGTGGAACTAAAAAGTCTTTTGTTGCCAATAATAATCGACAGTTTTTATTTGCTCCAAGAAATTATTATTTATTTATCTACTACATATACAGTAAAATATACTGATTGTTGTTTATCTTTTCCTAACCATGACATATATATTCTTTATGGAAATACTACTTGCGAGTAAGTTTAATCTTCATGGAACACATATTTTAAAAAAAAATGCTAGCTGAACTACGCTCTATACACAGCGCATCATCCACATATGATTCACATATTCATCATGAACCTCCTTGTCATTCCTCACAACATCAGTATATATTGCTTTACAGACAAGTGAAAGACATCTTGATAAAAATCGGCAAGGGGTACAAAATAAAGGAGAGATTTTTTTCAATATCTCACATCGTTTGCAAGATTTGAGATCACTTTCTGTTGGGATTTCTAATTCATGTACGATCAGTGTTTTCTTTCTTCCTGCATGCAGTATGTAATAATCAAGTACATTGCACACACAATTATAATGTCAGTGATATATGGTGTTCATTGGGGAAAACACTCCAAATAATAGTTAGTCATCTTAAACTGGAGAATTTATCATTATCATTTGGCCATGAAACAAACGGCTGAAAGCCATGCAACCCCTGCATACAACTATTTGGTGTTGGAATGTATACAGGGTTCCCCCCAAAAAAAGTGAAGATCGATTTCCCTGACAAATTCTTGTTTTCCCTAACATATATTCTCGAATATAAATGGTAAGATATAGGGCAACTTCTATCATACACTTTTTTAACGGCCTACTCCATCCCCATACTTGTCCAACACACTCCTTTAATTACTACAGTAAACCCTCGTTAACACGAATTCCAAGGGACTGAAAACTCAGGAGTTCGTGTTAAAAAAATTCGTGTTAACCGGGGACCCACATTTTATTATTCGAATACATTTTCTCCATACATACGCACTACAGTATACAGACTATACATGCCACGACAGTATATTAGGAAAACACTAGAGATGGTATCGAGACGAGACTGAGTAGTCTCGGTCTCGTCTCGGTTCCAAATTCGAGACGAGACTGAGAGTTTCGGTCTCGTCTCGATTTCGAAAAGCACGGCTCGGTCTCGGTACCGTCCTCTGAAAAGTGAAAACACTACAGTAAGCTTATTATCCTATTTTCGAAAATCAAGGTCAAGTTATAAAATTGACAACTCCGCTAGCAGGTTCGGCATCGCTAGTAACGGAAAGGTATTTATGACTGCTGTCCCCAGTTTGGAGTTACAGGGGAGAGAAGACGTTTTGTCTCGAGCTGTCACCAGCTGGTCTGCCAAGCACCTGCATGTTCAGCGCTTGACGGAGGACAGAATCAACACCTCATAAGAGAGGAAAGATACCCGTTTCTGGTTTTTCTCTTATTTACAAGGCAATTTTCGTCTGTATAAATACTGTATGACAAAAACTGCTCTGGAGTGAAATCTAAAATAAGAAAAATAATCTGGAAAAAACTAAGGATTGAAAGTTCGTGTTAAACGAAAACATTTACTGACTCAAGAGACTAAAAATTAGTTCGTAATTCGTGCTAACCGAAATTCGTGTTAACCGATAAAACTTCCTATAAGATAACGTACAGCGATGCCGGGACCGAAATTTTATTCGTCCTAACCGAGTGTTCGGCTTAAGCGAGTTCGTGTTAACGAGGTTATACTGTATTTACATATTTATTATGTTCAATATGAGTAATTGTTATTTGCACAAAATTTATCATGTAAGTATATAATAATATGTGTATGATACAGTACCATATGCCTTGACATTGCAAATTAGACTTTTTTGCTTGAAAGAACATTAAAAAGCAATATAACATGCAGTCAAGAATATATTGTCAACTCTCCCTGAAACCATTGCTATCAGTCTTAAAATGAAATGAAATGAAATCTTTAAGTTTTACGTTCCACGTATATGCCGTCTAGGCTAAAGGAGACAGTAATCATGAGAAATAAATGAAATGGTGAAATGAAGAAAGCAATCAGACGATTGCAATCTTTCAAAATCTCCCAAATTCTGTTTTTATATGCAAATATGTAAGAAAGACTGCCAGTGTAAATAGTTGCAAATACATTTAAAAACAATTTGTATACAATTAGAGAATAGATGGCACCACACTTTTTTTTATTACTTTGTTGTTTGTCTCCTTGTATGGGCAAAGCCGTGGATTCTCAAACCGCTGGATGCTAAAAGTTACCGTGCCGTTTGAGAAAGGGGAGGAGGAAAGCAGTTTAGCTTCGTCTTCCTGCTTACGAAGCGTGCATAAGGAAGAAGAGGAGAGAGCACTCGACGAGAAGAAGAATCAAGCAAACAAGGTGTTTTTCTCTTAACGCATGCGCACTATAATAGCCATATGCTTCCAACGTGTCTTTTTGTCTACCGTTTCGTGTGAGTATTCGTTACTTAATGTTGTCAATCTCTCCAATGCAAATGTGAATTGATTCCAGGAATCATATGTCTAACTTTACATCCGAATCCAAATGAATACTTTGAGTCCTTGGACTCGCAAGATTTCGAAACGAATCCGAGTCTTTTGAGTTGTTTTCAGTATTCGTTCCTTTGAGTATTCAAGAAGAGTCGTTAATTTGTAACGACCCATCACTAGTAAAAATTTCTTCCAGCATTGTGACATACTGTTGGCTATGGTAGGACTGGAACATGCCGACATGACAGATAACGGTTTTTGAAACTGTTACTACATTTGTGATTTATACAGATTTTTGCTTAACACTTTCCCTGGCAATGCGCATACAGTGAAACATCCGTGTCCTGGCAGACAATTTTTGGGTTTTTCTGTCTGTGCACGTATTTATTGTGTTATACCAAGGTACATCAAAATAAATGAATATGATTCATACATTTTGGTGAGGAACAACATCACATATTATTAACCATCCCTCTCTTCTATTCTATATAATCCTTTCCCCTATCCTCCCCTCCCCTCCCCTTCCCACTCAGTATATTGTCTTAGTGTGATACGCACGGAAACAGGGAATTTTGCACAAAGCTACACAGCAATTAGAACACATAACGCTAGTTTCTTTGCGAACACCGTGTTTTGCACAGACACGACACTTTCGCATTGCAGTTCCTTTTTTCTTCTTGCTTGGTAGGACGTGGATCATTTTGTGAACTTTCAGACCTCCCTGCAGACGATTCGATGGATCCTTAGCTGGTGGTCTTCTTATCCTATCTGGTACGAGGTCGGTTGAAGTTACTGTTGAAGTAGATGCCGTTTCTGGTTCCTCACACATGTCCTTTTGCTCAGCTTTAATTTCTTCAATCTGGCCTGTCATTTCCTCCACTAAATCCTGAATAAAGTCCTTTAGTTGATACCTTCCATTCTTGTATTTGCCAGACGTTGTGGATTTCTTGAAAAGAATGAAGCTATTTAGTATTGCCATTTGAAAAATTACAAATACAAATTTTTTGGTCCACTTGATTGTCTTCCGCGAACATGGATAGTATTTTAGAAGCTGATCAGCTTTATCTACACCTTTCATGTATTTGTTGTAGTCTCGCACTATTTCTGATTTTACGGTTTTCTGTCCTTTTTGTCGTGGTTTCTCTATTTCAACCATGTTTGCTGTATGCATAGTAGAAATCAGTTTGCCTTCCCGCTTATCTTTCCACACATGAATAAGAACTTGTCCTCTTCGCATATACGTCGACTCCCCCCGTTTTAGCTTCTTTGCCTCCAGTTGTAGTTCTTTCGGGGCTCCTCTGTTCATCCTAAATGTACCACATACGTATTATCTCTCTGCAGAAGTACCTCACTCAGATCTACGCTGTTGTAGAAATTGTCCTGATATAGATGGTAACCTTTATCTAACAACTGCGATCCTAAGAGATCAAGTACAAGTTCTTTTATGGGTCTTGATTTTCCTGTATACACCTCTAGATTCCAAATGTATCCTGTAGCAGATTCACATAACATGTATGCTTTTATTCCGTACTTAGAAGGTTTGTCCGGCATGTACACCTTGAAGACTAGGCTACCCTTCCATGCGATCATACCCTCATCAATAGAAATCTCCTTTGTGGGAATATATGCAGTCCTAAATTTATTCACCAGATGGTCTAGAATATATCGAACTTTGTATAATCTGTCTTCACAATCATTTGGTTTAGCATTGTTGTCGGCAAAATGTAAAAATTTTGATATTTGCTGGAAACGACGTAATGACATTTGTTGACCATACTAGGGAGTATAAAAGCATGCACTGGTTGACCAATAGTCTTCAATTTCCGGTCGTTGATCAATTCCAGTCATAAAAACTATTCCCAAATACTTCCACATTTCCCTAGTTGTTACATGTTTATAGTTACGGTCCCGAGACTGGGGAGACAGATCATGAGTATCCAGATACTGATGCGCATACCTATTTGTTTCCATGGTAATGTAGTTTACCATACTATCATCGAAGAACTCCTTCATATACGACAAAGGACTGCTTTTGTTTTTCACGTCCATTTTGATCCCGGAATCCCCACTGAAATCAACAATAATAGGTACACTATCAACTCTTTGCCATGAAGATGAAGTATTTGGCATCTGTGTGCACAAATTACTTTCAGAATCACTGTCAGTCATATTTTCATCATTTTCACACATAATTTCCTCCTCCCATGCATCATCATCACTGCTGTCTTCCAGTTCTGGTATCATCGATTCGTCGCCACTGTCATTATCTACACAGAGTTCATTTATTACTTCTGAAAGTTTATCAACTGGAATCACCTCTTTCTTGCGTCGAGCAGCCATTGCAAATCAACTGATTACATTACTTCAACAATGAATCAGTCTGACTACACACACACAAAGTAAGACACTTAACGCTTAAACATAAGTAACAACATTTACGAAGTGTATTATGTACGCACAACCGACGTCTTCTGTTTTGCAATGTTGCCAGACCCAACTAAATCTAACACAATCTCAAAGCGTGAAAACACGCCGACGCCAGGGAAAGTGTTAAGACGTTTCCCTGTATTTCCTTCCTAATAACATATTGCACTTCACTTTAAAATTAATAGTTCACTTCTAAATGGACGTAGATGTCGACCGAAAATTAGGTGAAAACATCTCTTCTTTTCTTTTTTAAAAGAACTTGACCCCTTTAATGGAAAGTGCGCTTACAGATGCGCTTTAAAAAATTATTCTTCCTCGGAGAACGTGTCTTCTAAAGACGCACACTGTTGAATCTATCCTTGGCATAGTTCTGCCTTTTAGTGCGATATATATTATCTCTTTGTTCAAAGCAGCACACACACGCCCTATTAAAGGATTGAGTGAGAATTTTTAATAGTACATTATGTTCCTTGATTTTACTTTTAATGTTCTACATATAACTTATTTACTTTCTGCTGCTTTTTAAACCTCCCCGCAAAATAATGAACAAATACAAGGTAACCAAAAAAAGTTCTTCCCATTCTCCAGTAGTGATAAACAAAGAGCAATACAGTGGACGGTATATATCTTTAGGTTTCGAAATCATCTCATCAGCATCCAACACCTTTTGCCAACTTTCCTGCAGCTGTACAATATCATGGTTATAAAACTCGGCGGACATTGATGCAAGAAAGTCCATGAGTGCATTCCACATGTCTCCCTCGTTTGGGAAGGATCTCCCACGAAAGCAGTTGTTGAGGAAATGAAACAGGTGGTAATCTGTTGGCGCAAGGTTCGGTGAATATGGTGCATAGCAATGTCTCCCGGGTTCTCTTTGCCACGTATGGCTTCGCATTATCGTGGAGGAACAGCACACCCTTGCGATTCACCAATACCGGCTCCTTCTGCCGTAATTCACTATACACCCTTTGCAACTGCTAAGAGTAGAGGTCAGCAGTGATGGTCTCACCAGGTGGAAGGAGCTCGTAATGCACTACTTGCCTATAATTCTACCATACAGAGAGCAACTTTCGTGGATATACAGGTCTTCTTGAGGTGTAAGGAGCAGGGTCACGTGACAACAGTGTCTGGTATGCTTGGGAGTGTCACACAGTACCTGCTTTGCGTTACCAGTGAGCAAGCAATCAAAGATGGGTGTATTCAGGTGCCGAGTGAGAAAGGGCTAACAGGTTGTCATTCGTTGTTCCTTGTTGGCCGTCGACAATGTGTGTGGTACCCACTTGCTTAACCTGTATGACTTCCTTATTCCATGCAGGTGTAGTCTAACTGTTTCAACGGAAACAGAACTTTTCTGCAAGTTTATCACACGATAGACCACTGTCCTCCTCGATTGCTACTTTCAGGGCCTTGGCATCCAATACATGTGGTCATCCACTGCGTGGTTCATCCGAATGGCTCACATTTCTGGAATGGAATTTCTAGAACCAATGCCTGGTGGCGCTCGTTCACAGCATTCTCCTCAAAATGCCTGGCTTATGTGATGACTTGATGCCGCAACTGACAGACCCATTTTAAAATTATACAACAAACACATGCGAACAAGCTGCTTAGATGATTCCATTTGTCTTCGACACTTGACGAGCTATGACTGCTGCATGGTCATGTCTGTATTATTGAAGCTCGATCGTCAGACTAATTCTGGATCGCTTGCAGCCACGTGCGTAATTTCGTTTCCTCTCTGCGAGCGCATTATTAATGAGACATCAAAAACGACAAGAATTTTTTTGGTTACCTTGTATTTCTTTCTCCCAGGAAATATAAATACGAGGTTATAAGTAAAATGAATTCTAGATGTCTTATTCATATTAATTTATACGTGCAAAAGAAGACAGACGTGTAATGTTGAGCACAAAACAATCATGGTCCTCTCTGAATTTAATCTATGTTGTAAGTAATTAACTAAATGAGTTGACAGTCAATGAAACTTTCTGTCTAACAAAATCCTATGAAATGTAACTATTTAAAGAAAGTAACTATACTTACGTTTTCTCTTAGAACATGTTTTCCATACTAAGAATGATCCAACTATCAATATTACAAATATAACTGTTGTGATCATTATGTACACCACTTTGTTCCTTCCTGAAATTAAATAATAAATAAATAAATGTATTACATCTTAAATTGAAAGAAAAGTATACCTAAGCATTATTGTGATACAATATGCATATAATACAGTACACATATAATATCCACCACGAACAGTATGGTTCGTTATTTCCAATCACAACTGAATGAACTGTAATCACATTAACTCTATTAGCAGACCTCCCAGCGTGATATTGAGAAAATATGACAGTTTGATTTATAAAATAGGACAGTTTGGTTTATACAATAGATTAGGATTAGGATTTTAGATTTGGCTCTCGGCATCTAACGCCATTTAGCCCGTCTCGGCGAGCACATTATCCGTGAAAAGGGAAGGAAGGAAGCGGCCTGGGACCTTTAAGTTAGGTACCACCCCGGCATTGACCTGGTGTGAATGAGGAAACTCATTCAGAATGGCTGTCCTGTAAAGCTTCTTAAACTTTTACGACCGAGTGCCCCCACCGGGAATCGAACCCGGGACCGCCCGCACCGAAGGCGAGAGCGTTAGCGACTATGCTACGCGAGGCCACAGGTTTATACAATAGAATATTATGCTCTGAAACACAGAAAAAAGTATGAATGTGTTGTAAGAAAAAGCCACTCTTCACCCTGATGGGTAAATGGAAACAAGACTTAGATTAATACGGAATAAGAGTATTAACCTTTTACTTTTTAAACTTAGTACACCTTATTTTTCGTTACTTCATATATTTCTAATGAAAAAGCAAGATTGATAACTTATTTCTCAGTAATGAAATATTTGAATCTAATTAAACATTGAATTATTTCACCAACGGAATCTGAAATAAATAATGTAACAGCATTTCATTCATCATAGCTCTGCGAATTATATATACACTTCTAACAACTAATATACAACATAATTTTCAATTTCCAGTTCATAAATAATTCCCAGGATTTTCACCATTTTTCTGCTATCCATAACTTTTCCAGGGCGTTTCCACGACACACTTTTATATCCAGGTTTTCCAGGACACGTGGGAACCCTGCATATTATGTACAGCAATATTGGAAGGCGCTAGGATATGTTGGTGAATATCAACAAACCTAAATGCCTAGCCAATACTGCTGCACACACTGCTGAAAGAAAATGCTAACACAGCTTGCATTATAAGAAACTGGAGCATGGCAAGGTTTCTCAGCTAAGTTTCATTGAGGAAGAATAAGCACATAGAAAACAAAGAAAAAGAAAGCGCGGACATGGGATGATAGTAAAAAGCAAAATAATAATAATAATAATAATAATAATAATAATAATAATAGTAGTAGTAGTAGTAGTAGTAGTAGTAGTAGTAGTAGTAGTAGTAGTAGTAGTAGTAGTAGTAGTAGTAGTAGTAGTAGTAGTAGTAGTAGTAGTAGTAGTAGTAGTAGTAGTAGTAGTAGTAGTAGTAGTAGTAGTAGTAGTAGTAGTAGTAGTAGTAGTAGTAGTAGTAGTAGTAGTAGTAGTAGTAGTAGTAGTAGTAGTAGTAGTAGTAGTAGTAGTAGTAGTAGTAGTAGTAGTAGTAGTAGTAGTAGTAGTAGTAGTAGTAGTAGTAGTAGTAGTAGTAGTAGTAACTTTCCCTCAGAAAAAAAATATAGGACACATTTAGCATATTGCTAATATGTAACGATTTAAATTATCACTAGAACTGCCCTTGGCTTGTATTTTTAATAATTCAATCATTGAAAAATACAGGAAATAAAGGACAAGATTAAAATACACATGTATGCGATAAATACACAAATTTCCAAAATATAGGAAAGAATAGAAAAATAGAACAGCTGGGAGCCCTGTATCAGTGAGAGTTAAATTCTGTGTTTCTTGGAAATTCCTTCCTCCTTTGAAAGGGGTTTATTCTATAATTTGACACTTAAAAATTGCTATCTATTGTAAAGATGTACAGTAAAGCACTTTCTGAGTTCTAAATTCACCACAGTGACACATTTTCATTCAAGGAGAGGGTATGTCACTAGAAAGAGTTACTAGAAAGGGTATGTCATGATCACTTTTCATGCCCATTTCTGCAACATATGCATAGTGAAACAGTCTCGAGAGAATGGGTTCACATTCGAGGTGCCTACTTCGAAAGCTGTTATGACCTATTACATAAACCAAGAGCTCCTCACGAAATAGTTGTCCCCGAAAAAAGACGGCTCCAAGGAAAGTAAAACCCGCAGTGCTACACAGGATCCGCTGATTAGAATGACAGAAAAATCCACTGACCCAACGTTATAGCCAAGCTAATCAATTTGGCACTTTAAACTGTGAATGCTACCATTCATAGGCTCGTAAGGCCCAAGTACAATCTGCCCACATGCCACATTGCGGAACGAAAAACAACTGCAGGAGAGTGTAAGAAATATCCCTGGTGGGATCCAAATGCCAGACAGTCGTCATAATGGATGTAGGATACACACATTTCATTACCGGTGATCACATTCGGGCGCTATCATAGCATTACCACGATGCTCAAAACCGCTGTTAATTGTTAGGAAAATTTCCAGCGTGGGTTTATGGTTGTTATGATGTTCGGTTAAGTAGGGACATTGCTGATTCACAAGGTTGATAAAAATGTGAAAGTTAGTGTAAGATGACAGCTATCTTTTGCATCGACTCTCACAATTGTACAGTGCAGGCGCCAATCCGGTAAGAATCCATTCCATACGAAGGTGGTTTTAGTCGTACCTTCCGAATATCTGCGTTTTTATTAGGAAGTGAAATGAGAATTAGGAAATCATGTCTTTTGGTTTCAATACGTTCCTGTAAAGAGCTCTGATGTCAGTTTAATGCGGCTTCAGCCTGTTCGAAAGACATCTTCAACATCCGCATCCGAGGCTTCGCTGGTCTCTGGAAAGTTTGCAGGAAAGAATGGAACTCAATTCCCTTGCTCATGCTTCGCTGAAGTCTGCTTCAATGGAAATTTCGATGACGGGCGATAGTCCATAGTGCTGGCAATTTAATAAAATAAAACACTATTGGTGGTTGCGGTAGCGAGGTTTCTTGTAAGGTGAATACCCTTTTATTGGTCAGATACAATCCTTCACCACCTCATTCTCACAGCTAAGTGAACGCTAGGGTAATAGTAGGTTGGGAAGTTATCCAAGGCTTTTTGTGTATTATAGTAGGTTACGGTAAGTTAATTCAATGGATCTCTCAAGGCCAAACCAACAATTGGATAATATAAACACAATTTTACCGCAGGAAAAAATCATTAGAGCCACAAATCACAAGAAGAGGGTATGTCGGGATTTCATTTCTCATAAAGCAACGTACATATTAAAAAACAGGTTAATGTACTATGTTCAGGAAAAATAAAGAAATAACAAGAGATTAAAGAATCATTCTTTTTTCCATAAGTGTAAACAGGCTTTAAATCCGGATTTTGAAAATATTGACAAAATCTGGCTACTACCTTTGATGAGCATTTTGGTTTTGGCAACAGTGACGTAGCATAGACACTACGCTTCTTCGAAACAACTCTATTTCTTCCACTGCGCTCTGCTCCTTTTTAGTACCCATTTTTTACGTTACGTTCATTTGGGGGTATGTATTCCTGTTTCCATACAATATTTCTCTTATCTGTTTTTGTTCTTGTTACCTTACCACTAAAAAGGGAACTAGTTTGTTGTTCCGATACGTCTGGAAAATATTTAGCTTTCCAACGGGAGCATATATTGCAAGCATTTTTTTTTTTTTTTAATCAAGAAAGCAACTTTTTTTGTTTTTTAATTTAAATCATCCTCTCATGGGCCACTTATTAACCCTCATTATAGAGCTTAAAAGATTTATGCTTATTATTACACTTACTATTCTGAGGATGGACTGTGTTCACATTCCAAAACCTTACCAGAAATAAAAATATTTTCACGGTACAAAATGGGTGGTGTAACTATTAACTTACCTATTATTATTTCTGGTGAAAAAGATAAGAAACATTCACTTTCATCACATGCAGGATGAACCAATTGCACACTAAAATTCAACCTTCCTTCGGCAAATGAACTAAGTTCATAATTAAATACAAGCATGTCTTCATCTGGGTTATCTTCAGGGTACATCGAGTGTGTACTACTCAAATATCCGTTCCACCAAACACTTATATTGTATTTCTTAATATTAAATTTCTCTGGTGCTTTGAGGAATACCAATTTTAAGAGAGGGTAAGATGATGTCTCCACGTACATAAATGTTTCCCACTGGTCAATTTGTGTTTCATCCTCGTCTGAAAAAATTAATCACTCAATCAATAATTCTTGTGGTATATTAAAAATATATAATGTATATAAAAACATCACTACAAAACTGTGTTGAAAACCTTAAGACGGTCTGAAAATATTGCTCTTAATTTTCTTATGTTGACTTTCAAATTACTTTTAATTATTTGATTCTGAGAATCACTGAATATTAACATAGATCACCATTGGTTGCTAATGAGAATCTAAAGTTAGATTATTTGTAAGGACATCAAAATTTCATTAGAATAAACTAAGCTTTGGCCAAAATTACGAAGTACCTTTATGAAGTACCTTTACTAAAACTTTATCCACTCTATTTCTTTTTCACACAGAAACCAATCTCGCTTAGCACATTTATAGTCCATGAGTTTTCTAAAGATTTTTCAGATGGAAACTTATGAAAAGTCTCTCTATTATTCTTGACAGACAAGATCAACACAAAAGTACAGGGATTTGAATTACGAATAAATCGAGAGTTATCATCATTCATTGCACATTACAGTGACAATTACAGAGCTTACACGTAAACCACTAAAATTACTGAAAGTGCTTTGAATTCTAAGGGTTAAGATATTCTAGATTTTGTTTTCGGACCCTTCATTTTCCGCTCGTTCTGTTTATTATTATTAATAATAATAATTTCCACATGAACATTCTCTTCATGCTAATACTAGATACATAAGCTTATGGCACCTTAAGTTCAACTTTTTAAGGAAAAATGAAATGAAATCTTTGAGTTTTACGTCCCACGGTTATGCCGGTTAGACTAAAGGAGACGGTGATGATGAGTAATGAATGAAATGGTGGAATGAAGAAAGTGGGAGGAAACGGGAGAACCCCGAGAAAACCAACGCACACGGTGTTTGTCCACCACAAAGTTCACTTGGCGGGGGCTGGGATGTTCCACGGTCTTCCGCTAACCTCTTCGTCTTCACCTACGACTTTTCTGTTTTAATATCGTCCATTAATTGTAGTCTGCTTCGCCCCTTCTCTCTTTCCTGCGACCATACCCTCTAAAACGTCCCTCATGATACAGTTCCTTTTCATCCAATGTCCCAACCAGCTTCTCTTCCTCTTAATAATATCTAAAATTGTTTTTTTTTTTCTACTCCACCATTTGTAACACTCTCTCATTTGTTTTCTGCTTGCTCCAGCTAATTTTCTTCATTCTTCTCCACACTCACATTTCGAAAGCTGTCAGTCCTTTCATCATTTCTGTGTAATGTCCATGTTTCTGACCCATACAGTACAATACTCCACACGAACAATTTTGAGTCTTTTTCTCAACTCTTTATTCAAGGTCCCACAAAATAGTAATCTCTTCCTCCTAAAAGCTTCTTTCGCCAGTCTTATCCTTGCTTTTATTTCACGTTCATATTTCACATCATTACTAATAGTACTACCCAGGTATCGAAAACTAGTCACCTGTTCTATTTTCTGCCCTCTTACTTCTATATTTGACACTGATCCCTTCGTTCCAATCACCATGGCTTTTGTATTTCTAACATTTATTTTCATCTCATATTCTTCACAGCTCTTCCTTAAGTTATCTATCATCTAATTGATTCCCTCTTCAGATTCTGCAATAAGTGCCATATCATTTGCAAACCGTATACACCTAATGATTCTACCTCTACTGAAATGCAGTCTTCATTTTGTAGGCTGTTTTTCACTTTCTCTTCTAGACAGATGTTAAATAATGTAGGTCAGAGACCCCTTCCAGTCGAACTCCCCTTCCAGTTGCACTCTTCTCTGGCATTTCCTCCCCTATTCTAACACTTACTTGTTGATTCATATATGTTTCTTACGAATCTTTGATATTTCTACTCCAACTAGCAATTCCCAATTCACGCGGCCAAAAGCCTTTTCTAGATCAATAATATTATAGACAGAGATAGAGATATATTATAATCAATTCTGATGTACACAAGTACTGTTAATTGAACATTGTTAGCTATTGTAAGTTATTTATAAGTTACAATTTCAGCATGTCTTTATGCTAAATGCTTCATGGGCTTTCAGGGTCTTGTTTCAATCAAGCTTTGCTTTGACCTATCATTTCTCCATGTATGTCCAGTCCATTGACACTTCAATGCTTTTGTTTTCACGACAGATCAGTCATTACTGTATTTCTGATCCATGTAACTTTTCTTATCTTTCTAAGTAATTTCTAGCGTGTATCTTTCTATGCTGCGTTACGTATCTTGAGGACTAAGTATGACTGATTTTGTTTGTATCTACGTCTCAAATTCATATTTTAAAACAGTTCGACTGCAGTCGTTGAAAAATACATGCGTTACATACATTCGCATCTTATTATTACAATGTGGAACCACTCCTTCTGAATGCATTCCAGCCAAACTTAATACATCTGTTAACTTCACGTTAATGCTGTCACTCATGGATAGTTTCTGTCCACGATAGAAGAACATGCACCCCAATCCTTCATTTCCCATCAAAGTTGTTCGTAATCTTCTCTCTTTCATATTCATCCTTAGGGTAGATGCAAACAAAAGGTAATTCGCGATCGAGGTCGAGGTTTAAGTCGCGGTAGCTATCTCGATGTCTAGGTCGCTATGGATGAAGGGCGCACATAGCGAGGAGGTCACACCCTCGCTGTTAAGTTCTCAGTTTGAGGAGATACATTACTGTGATGCGTGTGAAATTATTGCATAAAAATCACTGCAAAACGACATTTTGAAATTAAAAAGACTAAACTGTTTATCGCAAGATGAGACATGAGAAATGCTAAAATCTCGTTTTCTTGTTTTGCAAAAATTTTGAGTCTCATCTCTTGTCCATCTCTATCAATAAATCAAAGACTTTTACATTTTTTCAATTTTCTATGAAGAAATGGTCTCTTTCAGCACTCAGGCAAGAAATCATTTCCCAGTAATTTTTTTAAGGCATGTCTTCAGGTTTCGAGGAGTAGGGGTATTAACTTCAGCAAATGAAGTTTCGTCACTGCAATTCCATTATTCGACATTTACCCCTATGGATACGTGCATCTTCACAGGTATTTCTTTACCTTATATCAATAACGAATTTAGAAGAAACCCTTTTCCATTAATCTCGAATTGGGGGGGGGGGGGAATTTTTAAGCATAGATATGATTAACAGTAGCTTCTTTTATTCTTTAGAAATTCCACAATTTACGGACTTCAGCCCGAAAGCCCCCACTCTGCACCCGCCACTGCCTTATATTATAATAAGCTACAGTATCAGTGACGACGCCAGAGGGGGGGCAAGGGGGCGAGCGCCCCCCAAGTGGTTACAACTGCCCCCCTGACTGCAACCCGGACTGCCCCCCCAGACTTCTACGATCTTAAAATATTCTACATAGGTTATTTTATACGTCAGTATCATAACCAATCTCATTGGCAAATTATATTATCTATACATTTACTACGTGGCAGATTTGTGTTCAAGCTTTCTTCTTTGAGCATCTTCATATGTACATACGTTTCTGTTCTCTAATTTATATTCTTTCCCGGTAAATTTTAGTTATAGTTCTTTCTTGTGATTTTCAGTTTCCAACAGTGAGAATAGGTAAGATTGTATGTCCCATTCAACTGAAAACAGAACTTTTCATTGTGTCTAGCAAATAACAATAATAGAGTTGGTCGACTTGTTTTCTACGCATTGGATGAATTTCTGTTAGAAACAGAAGGAAAGTAAAATCGTTAATTATATTAAATACATTAAATTACTCGTGTGTATTGATTCAGGTTTGAAGTTTTCAGTTACACATTTTGTTTTATTTAAAGATTCTGTATTTTTTTTCTGAAACATTATTCACAGCATTCAATATTCATAGAATATTCTTATAACAGCTTAATTTGCGAGTACCAGAAGTTAATTTATGAAGGAGATAAAAAGAGTTGTTTTTCTTACTGCAAATAATAATAAAGATTTGGAATTAAATCGATTATTCTCAATGAGACGTATTGTCAGAGTGTTGATCTTTAGTTAGTAATTAGTGCTCCCTTAGTTACTTTGCTTCAAAGCACTGACGTAACGTCTACCTATTGAGTAGAAATGTACGAGGAACTGCTAGAAAATTCGTACGTGGAATAGTAAAATTTTAGTTATTCTATATACTTTCGACGAGGTTCAATACACTTCCTTGCACAGTGCTCCAGTTTTTGCAGGCCAGTTCAAAAAATCTGGAGACTTCCTCGCACCATTTTTCGTAGCATCATCCTTATGAAAACTAAAATGGCATCCTTTCAAGTGTTACTTGAGTGTGCGAAATCAGTAATAGTTACACAGAGCTAAATCTGGGGAATAAGAAGGATGATCTAGACTGAAATCCTAGATAATTAAAGGTCAGTTGTGCTTGCAGTCTTTGATGAAAAGATGTATTCTTCTGAAGGAACAAAATTCCTTTCTTTTCATTTTTCGCGGCGTTGTATTTTCAATTTTTCTTTGTTTTTTTAGTAATGCTGAGATTTTGCATTAAATGTCTGACGCTTGGGCGGGTAATCTATGAGTACGACTCCGTCCTTATCCCAGAAGAATGCTGTAAACACTTTCTCAGCCTACTTCTGTCTCTTGAACTTCTTGGGGCGAGGGAAAATGAATGCTACCACTTCATTGACTGTTGTTTTGTTTCAGAATCGTAGCAGTACAACCAGGGGCAAAAGAGAGGGGAACGCGGAGGGACTTCATCTCCTCACTTCCAGAGAATATCTGTGGCGTCCTCCCACTTTCTAAAAGAATTACAATGGGAAATGATAGACAAAGTTATTGGCGTGATGTTATGCGCCATCCCCCTACCTTTTCAGTTCCACTTTTAACCCACAACAACCACATTTTGTCCATGGTTACTATTCGTGACAGAAATTGATGTGCATCATCGTCAAAATGGGAGTAGACTTCCTTTGATGTCGTCACTCTTTCACTCGTTTAATCTTCTGATAGTTTTTCTGGGAACCCAATATGCCGATAACTTGCGCATGCCCAAGTTATTATGAATTATGCTACCGACACGTTCCACAAAAATGCCCACAATCTTTGACACACAATCAAAAGATTGTGCTGAATTTTTTGCAATTTTCAAGAATAATGTCACGAATTGCATCCATGATTTCGGGGACAGTCACTGCTTTTGGTCATCCTGGATGTAAAGCATCATGTGTTGAGAAATCACCACTTTTAAATCCTGTACCACTCATTTCTTCACCATTATGTATAACGGAGGAGAGTCCCATATTGTTTCACTGGTTTCCTAATGAATTTACCTCTTTATGAGAGCTGTGATCTCGATGTTCTTAAAGTTTGCTGGTTGGGCACATATAATCATTTCAGTCAGGTCTGAAAACGCAATAAAAATTTATTATTAACCCTTTCGTGCATAACAACCTCATATGAGGCGCTAATATTATTTATATTTCTAACACCTCAAAGTTAGTCGATGTTACGAGATTTTTCTTCCACGGATCCATGAAGGCCTCAGGTAAGTTGCTCACAAGATGGAATGTACTGTATTATCCCTATGTTACTCAAGGTTATGCATTTACAGCTTGCGTTCCTTACTAGTTTCAAGCTGCTATTTTATTTGAAGTAGTTTTAATAAAATGGAAAACAATACGAAGGGAAAAAGTAGTTTTATATTTCTAAACATCCAAGAATAGCGGTCTATAACTGTTTTTATCGTACGTACTAGAAATGATACTTTATTATGCTATTTAAACTTGTAACCTTAAATGAGGCTTCCATGCAGCTAGGAACGTTTTCAGTACGTACTAAAAAGTTCCGTAGTAATGGTATGAAATGGTGGTACTTATTTATTTACTTTCGGCTATAAATATCTCTGATGATGATGATAAATTTATTTGGTTTGTGGAGAGCGAATGTAGATAAATTTTACAATGCCGATTGTAGTTGGGGCGCACAGACGAGTGAAGTCCACCACCACCACCACCTCAAAAAACTTCCTAACCCAACATATATTTCTACATCTTGTCAATAAAACTTTACTTGTTGAACATGAAAATGATGATGCGGCATGAAAATTTGATTCTACACTTCATCTGTACTCTTTCTCTTATAAAAACAATCTAATTCTATAATATTTCTGAAAATATAGGAAGTATTTTACAGCTACTTATTGGCTTTTCGGGTACAGAATAATACACGTTTAATAGTACATATACGTAGTGGCTTGTAGTGTTGGAACACCCCAAAGCTTGGAACAAAAATTTCTTGGTGCATGCCTGGGTTGTAATATTATATTTTTCCATTGAAAATGATCACAATAGTTTACAATAGCATCCCAAGACTGTCCATGGAAAAGACGAGGATAGATGTGAGGACACTGCGAAGTCCATTTATGTACACAGCTCTTCCAGTGTTGCCGTTGTAAGTGATGAAAACAACCGTAGTAATGAGTTCCGTTCACAATGTAATGCTACGTGTAGAACCTATTTTGCATAGAAGTCTCATAGTATAGTATAGTTATGTTTATCTTACATTACAGTATAACGTGTATTTCGTTGTTGTTCATTAATATACAAACAGTTATATACAAACAGTCGATAAAAACAGTTATAGACCGCTATTCTTGGATGTTTAGAAATATAAAACTATTTTTTCCCTTCGTATTGTTTTTCATTTTATTAAAACTACTTCAAATAAAATAGCAGCTTGAAACTAGTAAGGAACGCAAGCTCTAAATGTGCATACAATTTTTTTACTGTAATTGGTAATGAACATCAACGAAATACACGTTATACTGTAATGTATGATAAACATAACTATACTATATATTATATTATATAACTATTATTTTTGGCATGAAAAATAGCTGCCCCCCAAAAAATATATCTGCTCCTCCTTTGCCCCCCTACGAAATTAAAGCTGGCGTCGTCACTGTACAGTATAATTCTCAAATGAATATGAATAACTTATCTGACATTCCCATTTCAGTTGCTATTTTCTTCCATTCTCTATTTAAAAGTGCCTATTATGATGTTTGTGTGTTTCTTATCCCATAGAGCTGGGACATTCCTCACTAGTTCTATTATGTATTTCATAATTAAATTTAACAGTGCAGCAAAACCTCTCGAACATAGACACATGCAATCCTCTGTAGACAAAATTCTAAACAAATGAAGACTTTATTCCGAGCAGCGCTTCAGAGAGAACCAATGAGAACACGAGCCACAGCGATGCTTCCGCTGAACATTGATGTAAAGCAAACTAGGTTGTTTATTATCGCGACCACTAATTCACCATCGCGGTCGACCTCTAGGTCGCGATGTAGCGTACATCTTCGCCATGCGTTTATCCATTTGAATCAATGTGTTTGTGCCAGTATCGAGGGTGCGACCGCGACTTAAACCTCGCCCTCGATCGCGAGGTCTCTTCGGTATGTCTTTACCCTTAACCACTCTTCCTGGTTCTTCTATCATAGATTGCAATATTGTTCTTGTGTGTTAAGATAACGATGTTGTTAGTGAAACTAAGATGGGTCAGATATTCCAAGATTACGTTTATCGCTTTGTTCTTCCTTTCGAGAAATCTAAACACATATTCAAGTATGCTTATAAAGAATTTGGGAAAAATAGTACCACACTGTTATACTCCGTTTCCTACTCTTACACCCCTTGTACTTGAACCACTGACTATTGTTAACTCCATTAGGTTGGTTGCTGATATCACAAACGCCTGGACAGAAGCAACCTCTCTTCCTAGTATAAAGCTGCGCAAGGATATTTTGTTATTATTAATCTTTTCCAGATTCAACGGCGTGTTTCTTCGCAAATTCTCTTCTAATTTTCCTCACTCATAATAGTGCCCACTTTGCAGCAGCATCTATCACAATTTCTGTGATCTCCTTGTAAACATATGTACACATCTCCTCAAGTGCAATGAAATGGTCCTTTAGTTCTAGTTGAAATGCGTTACGCTGCTCCTGAAGAATCTTCCTATCTATATATTCTAATTGCGTACAAGTTTTCATCATATATATACATTCATTTATATACATTCTGTTTAACATGATGCAGTCAATTTCCCTTGTTCTACTACTTGGGTATCGTCGTATGAATTTGGAGATTTTTTTATTATTTTTTTTTTCTAAAAGAAATTTATAGCGTATAAGTTGCCTTCGAAATATCTCGTTCCACGTTCGTCTTGTTTACTTTAACAGATTTCTTTTTACTAATTTTTCTTTCGTCTCTTGTTCGATTATGGCGTTGAAGTTTATAATTTTTATGTGAATTTTCCCATAATCATAGAGAAAACGCGGATATCTTGTTCTAAATTCAATAGGTTATTTTTCACTTTATATATATATAGCTCGAGTGATAGATAGACTCCAAGTTCACCAAATCCACGTTTTTTTTTTTTTTTTTTTTTTTTTCAACACAAAATTTTCTTGGAGATTCCCTCCATAAATATCAAACAGTACGTTACACGAAGTATGCAAAGCAGAAACATTCGAAAACCTGTTCCCTTAAAAATTAACGTTTCAAGAACACTCAATGACAGTGGGGACTGGAGGACCTTAAGTAAAAGTCAACAAAATTTACCACACAAGCATAAACAACTTCAAGTTCTAAGGATTAAGGAAAATTCTGATTATACATTTGAATGTTCGCTCACAATGTGAGACGTCGGTAAATGCTATGTGAAAATTACACCTTATCTTTTACTTAGGTTTCTAAGTACGGTATCAATTCAAAAAGTATATGTTATTTTTAAGTTGAAAAGACAGGCAGTACATAAATCTTTGCACAAAGAAATTAACTAGAAACAGGAGCAGAAGTTACTGACGCGGGGAGAGTAGCCAACCGTAAATGATAAAAATAAAGAAAATACTTACTTATTCTGTTATGAAGAGGAACTCGAAAACTATACTTCTTCATCTCTGTTCTTTCTGAATTCTTGGCCACATAGTCAAAAAAGAAGAAGGCTCCTTCGTATTCATGATAGGACCAAATGCAGTCATAAAAGATTTCTACCCAAGGAGGAAGAGTAATGTTATTTGAAAGGCTAAATTCTCTGCAAGTGTTCACGATTGTCAATTTATCGTTGTTCCTAAACCGCATTCGGATATCTGTAAGAAAGAAAACGATTACTAGTGCCACTAATAATAATTTAAACTAAAAATATACCAGGATTAGAACTTTGCATAAATCTCAGTTATCCACGTAAAAAATCTGAGAAACTGCAATTCTGTAATTTTATTAATAAAAAACAATATCTACTGTAACAATATAAATATAATAAATTATACTATATAAGAATATCAATAGAAACATTAATAAAATAATAATGGGTACGATGTACATTTGCGTTCCCGGCCGTCACCGGATCAAATAGTACTGAACTAATTCCAGTGAAACCTTCACCAATGTCTTCACTTAAGTCCATGGATCTTACAAGCTATCTATCTATCTATCGATATATATATATATATATATATGTGTGTGTGTGTGTGTAGAGAGAGAGAGAGAGAGAGAGAGAGAGAGAGAAAAAATGAGAATATTTTTGGCCAACGCTATATATATATATATATATATATATATATATATATATATAAAAGATGTTTTGAAATTTCAGTCACCTCGAATTACTTTGTGGTTCGAATTTTTAATCTTCAGAACCACGTACCTCGAAAACGGTGTTGGTATGTGAGAGCAACAATTACATTTTTAACCCCGAAGAAACTCAAAGAGTGTTAAAAATCGAGAACAACACGGAAGGTTTTTTTCCCCAGAGTATCAATTACTATGGGGTTCTACGTTGCCTATTTTTGATCTCTGGATCTATGTATTTACATATATCGACAAGTGAGTTTCATTTCACTGTGTGACACTAAAGCAGACTTCTAAACTATAGGAATTCAAAACTCAAACTTGAAGCAGCACATTTGTACCTAGTGGTTGCAATACATAAATAAGGTCAGAGATAGAACCTATTCCTCGAACTCTGAATTAAGAATCCACATCAAAAAGCCATTACTCGCCATGCCTTACTCTTTTTGTTCTATGGCGATGAAGGCTGAAATCGGAAATCGTTAATTTGAACCGATTTCGGAATGAAAAATACGGTTAGGGGGGGAGAGAAAACCTACTATAGAGAAGCTCAATAGATTTCTGCATTTAGATACCTCTTATCACTTTTGTTTATGAAAATGGTAGATATCTCTTACCATTTTTGTTCTGTGGCAATTGTTAATTGTTAATTTTAACTACTTTTGGATTCAATAAGGGGTTAAGGAAGGAGATAGAATCTAGTCTTGGGAAGCATAATCGACTGCAAAAAGTGCATCTCCATATTATCTCTTACTATTTTTTTTTTCTTTGCGGAAATTAGTATTGAAAAGGGTAATAGCAGTAAATTTCAACGACTTCCGATTGGCAGAGTGTTGCGGATTGTGGTAGTATGTTCTTTTGACACCCTGAATTGATTACATAAATCTGCCTGTTGCTAAGTATTACCATTTTTTGTTCTATCGCGATAAATGCTGAAACCGGTAATCGTTCATTTGAACCACTTTTGTCTTGAATTAAGGGTTAATGAGAAGGTAGAACTTATTCCTGGGAAGCTGAATCAAATGCAAAACACCGCACCTCGATTTCTCTTACTATTTTCGCTCTATGGAAATCAATATTAAAACTAGAAGTAGTAATACACTTCCTACACTTTCAGTTTTGGTGGAGTGTTGTGGATTTGTTGCTATGTTCTCCTGAGACCCTGAATCGTTTCCAGAAAACCGTTTGTCACTATCTATTACAATCTTCTTCTATCGCGATAGATGTTGAAACCGGAAATAGTTAATTTGAACCACTTCCAGTACGAGCAGAGGGTTAACAGAGGAGTTGGAACCTACTCTTGGAACGCTGAATCGATTGCAAAACCATATCTCGATAACTCTTAATTTCTGCTCTATGAAAATCAGTATTGAAACTGGAAGTAGAAAATTTCAACCATTTCTAGTTTTGGAGAATGTTGTGGGTTGAGACGATATGCTCTCTTGAGACAATGAATCGATTGCTGAAAACCGCCTGCCGCTATCTATTACTATTTTAGCTCTATGGCGATAAGTCTTGAAAATGGAGAAGGTTAATCAAGAAGCCTGTTCTAGGTTCAATGAATCGATTCGAGAAAACCACATTTCGATATCTTAAAATCAGAATTGAAACTGAAAGTAATATAAAATTTAAACACTTCCTGTTTCGGTTGTGTGTTCGGGATTGTCGTAATACGTTACCTTGAAATAGTGTTGTAAAAAAACGGTTTTTTTTTCTGTGAAGTTTTTTTCAATAAAAAACATCGTTCTTTTTCATGTTTTTTTTCAAATGTCTGTTTTTTTTCTGGCAGCTATTATTTATTGATTTATCTTGAAAATTATTGAAATAATCAATAGAACTTGAATCGAAGCCCTCGTAACTTACAAATCGTTTGTTTCCTTGTACCTATACGAGCAAAATCGTGTGATTATTCCATTCGGACCCAGATCATTTTTGGAGTTTTCCTACTTTGTCAATTAGTGACTTACTGCTCAAAAACCATTTACCCTATTCCTATGGTTAAGACCTTGTTTTTTAGAAAAGGAATATGGCTATTTTTTGGTGTACATTACATTGCAGTGTTGCGAGCGGGTGGGAAATTACTGAGGGAAATGTAGGGGTGAAAATTTACAAAAAGTCCCTAACCGAATTTCAAGATTTTTGTATCTAGCACCACTGATGCCATATGGGTCTAAGTCACCTAAAAAAAATTCTTTGGTGCGTTGACAAGGTACAGTGAAAATCTAAAGTCGCTGGCTTCCATTCAACGAGAGAAAGAAAAAATTCTCTGTTTCCATACACATGAAATGTTGACACTTTTTACGCCTCAGAAGCAAAAACCTACAGATATGCCGGGGCTACAGCTTCTCTAATTATCCTATTGAAACTTCTTATGGTGCGTTCTGTAGGCTAAAGAGAAGGCTTTCAGGTAGTGGTACATTTGTTGCAACGTAGCGAGCAAGAGGGAAATAACAGAGGGGAAAGGGAAATTTGCCAATTTTTTTTTACTTAAAATCAGGAATTAATTGTTTTGGCTGCAAACACTGTCATAAAACAGACGTAAAGTATCTGAAAGTAAACCTTCGTACCCCAAGAATACTTCCTACAAGTATCATGGCGATATCTAACAAAGTAAGCATGATTTAAAAAAAAAAAAATCTCATTCTACCTCAGAAATTCACAATTTTCTTAACATTTACAGAACATAGTTTATTATAAGCCTTAACTGTACTTCCCCTAATTATTCTACCGAAACCTTTTATGGTGTGCTGTGTAGGCCAAGGACGAGGCTTTCAGACAGTGGTACGTTTGTTCGAATGTAGCCAACAAGAGGGAAATAATAGAGACAAAAAGGGATTTTTTCACAAAATTTCTCCCTAAAATCGGAAATTAAAATTTTCTGTAGCTGGCAACAGTGCTAGCAGACACACACAAACTATCTTAAAAGAAGCTTTGGTATCCCTATAATATACCCTACAAGTATTGTGACAATATCTAATAAAGTAAGCAGGTCATTAAAAAATATCTCAGTCTACCTAAAAATAATCACAGTTATCTTTCCACTTAGAGAACAAGATCTGCTGTAAACTTTAACTGTACTTCCCCTAACTATCCTATTGAAACTTTCTATAGTGCGTTGTGAAGGGTAAAGACAAGACTTTCAGATACTGGCACTTTTGTTCCTATGTAGCCAACAAGAGGGATATAATAGACAAAACACGTAACTTTCCCCTAACATATTGAATTAAAATTTTCCGTAGGTGGCAACACTGCTACCAGACAGACGAAAACTATCTTAAAATAAACACTGGTACATTACTAATATATCCTACAAGTATCATGGCGATATTTAAGAAACAATGCTTTTAATTACCAAAAATATATTTCGATGAAGAGAAAAGTAGGGGAAAATCAAGAGTTAGAACCTTAATCCGAATTTTTCGTGCTTCCCCTAATTACCCCACTGTAACGATATGTACCCGAGTTTGTTCAGTAAGAACAAATGTTCGACTGACGTAAGTTGACTTGCATTCCGACGTATAGGTACGGTTTATAACAAAAATTTCGAATTTTTTGCCCAAATTTAAGGAGATTTTAATTTCCGTAGTTGGCAACATTGCGCGCAAGCCCGTCCAATTGAGTCAACAATTAGGTATCCATCCGACGTATCTACCTGACAAGTCTTAAGGAGTCTCTCTACAACGAATGAAGCTACAGGGGAAAAGTAATAAAGAAAATTCGAAAATTCTGAATTTTTGACTGGGGTGAAATTTGAGAGGGAAATTCGACACACAGAAGAAAAAGAAACTAAAATGATAAACTATGGACCAACCATATTTGGCAAGAAATATATATATACCGATATCTTAATTAGTGACCATACAGGAGCGGATTAAAAAATTGACATATCCGTATGTGCCACTTTGGCCACCTGGGTCCGAAAGGGTTACGAGTGTACATTTAATTACATTTTTTGACTACTAACTTGTGTTGTAGTATTAATTATAGTCTAGACTAATAATAATATCGTTGTTGTAAACAATCAAAATCTCTCCTTTTTACATCTTAGTTCCAATACTGATGCTGAGAAATGCAGGGTGTTTCAAAATGAATATCGGGGAATTAAGTCTTCGCAGTACTTATTACATTTTACGCACAATTATAAACAATACATCAAATAAAAGAACACCTCAAACAGTTTTTGCTTCAAGTGTTCGATGTAAGCTTCATTCGTCACATGGCACACATAGAGTCAATAGGTGAGAAAGGCCCATAAACTTTCCGCCATATGGCACAAAACATTCAATTCACACAGACGGTTGCACTGTAACTACAGATTCAGTCTTTGCAAAGTTAAAACACACAAAGCTTTCTGGTCTCTAGTCTCCATCTTTGCTACTTGCTCTTTCTAACGGCAAACAGAGGAAACAATGCATGGCATGCATGTGTACAAAACTGTTTGAGTTGCTCTTTTATTTGATAATACTTATAATTGTAAGTTAATTGTAATAGATACTACAAAGTTTCAAAACCCTAATATTCATTTTGAAACACCCTACATTACTTCAAATTATGTCATCCTATATTCATGTCTTGTATGTACACTCATGTCCAAGATTATTGTTGTATGTCTATAAATATGTTGTTGCAGGAATATAATTTGATAACGAATCCGCCTGGTATTTCTTATAATATTAGTATGTGTATAATCAGCAAAGACATGTATGTGGCAAATTTCATGTCAAAACAGCAGTAAATAAGAACAATAAAACAAAAATAAAACTTTCTTTCCATTTAGCAACAGTTTCTTTTACTCTTTCTCATTTTCGTATTTATAATTCTTTTCCTTTGAAATTTACAACAAATATACATTTTCCGATTATACACGTAATATTAAAAGTACCCTGCAAAATCATTATCAAATTATATTCTTACAAGAAGACAGTTATAGATATGCGACAATCATTGTGGACATGAATGTACATATCATCGGGCCGACCCCAGGCAATTTGTCGCCCGCGCAATGACGTAATTTGCCGCCTAAATCTTTCTCCAGAAAGAACAAATCTTAAAAGTCACGATTTTAAGTATGCTACTCCAGCATGAACAACGAAAGGGAGGGAAACTACACTCGCACTCAGAAAGGCTTAAATACTTACTACAAATACAATATTGTTGTGTCTGTTTTTTTCTTTAAATATTAATCTATTATGTTAGTGAAAGATAAAGCAAATACATCTGAAAGATGGTAATCCTTTATATAGAATTCAATATCGAGTTTCAATCTCAACATATCAGTTTGCAATTATAGTGCAGCTAGCTCTTTTACCTTTATTTCTTTATTTTCCTTCTACATCTGTTATTTTTTTTAAAGTGTTTCCACTTTCTATGATAACAATCTTATTTGCGACAAAGACAAGAGAAGCTTTCGTATCAGAACTTTGATAACTAACCAAAGGGGACAGGCATTCGAGAATTGAGTTCCTGCATTTGACAACAATCAAGCAATTTATTCTGGGATTTATTTTACCATTTGCTTTAGCAGTGATCATGTTACTTAAACTAATGCGACCTAAACATAATTTCTGAATGTAGCATTCAAATAGAAGGCCAGCTTAGTCAGTGGTGCCCACCCCCTCATGTCCATGGCGCACCCCCCCTCAATTGTCTATCCGTAGGTGTTCTTCCATGAAAAAAAAAATCTTTTCGATTAATTTTTACACACCCTCAAGCATATTTATATAGATTTTTAATCCCCCCAAATATTTCAATGACGCAATTTGCGTCATAGCCCCCCTGGCTTAGTAAATTTAGCTACCATGATCTAGAGACCTGCACGGGCCGGGCTTGGGCGGGCCGACTCTGCTATTTCTTTGGGCCGGGCCGGGCTTGGGCGGGCCGACACTGTTATTTCTTTGGGCCGGGCCGGGCCTGGGCTGGCCGACACTGATTTCTCTTCAGGTCGGGCCGGGCTGGGACCGATCAATTGCAATTCTTTAATAATTATTGACTTTCGTTAAACGATAATTGGAATAAAGCCAAACGTTGAAGAAGTGTGTCCGTGAAAAATGTTACAAAGGATGCAATAGCTATTTACAGTTTGTGTTGCTTAGCGGCTCCACTTTCACTATAGAGGATTGCAGGCATTATGCGGTAAATTGAGCTCTGACTTTGACCTTCACTGAACTCAAAATATAACAAGAAGGGGTGGGAATGTTTTGCCTGTCGCTAAACAATATTGCCATCTTCACTTTCTGCTAAAGATCAATTAAGTTAAATTTTTGTTACAGGGAATGGAGTTTTTGTTCTCTCGATAATAGGCAAAGTTCTAGGAGGCAATGGTACCATTCGGGAGGCAAGCGTCAGGTTGTGACCCAGAGTTTAGAAAATGTTTCTGAGGGTTAGGTCAAATTTAGTACTAAATTTTGAGAAAGTTTGGGTATCGAGCTAATTTTTAAAAAAAAATATCGGGCCCGGGCCGGGCTTGGGCCAAGAATTTTAAAAACCTTATCGGGCCGGGCCGGGCCGAAAATCTCCAAAACTTTTCGGACCCGGGCTGGGCCTGGCCTAGGTACGTTCGGGCCGGATTGGGCTCGGGCCGAAAAATTCGGCCCGTGCAGGTCTCTACCATGATCATGAAGTCTATCTCCAACAAGAAATATTTATTTTACATAAAACACTTATGACAGATATTGCAGCCCAGTGCAAATGCACGTGTTGCACATATGGTAGAGCCAGCAATGCATATCATATATCTAGTCGACAAATTATTTATATGATATTCAGAAAATATTAGTAGGCAAATTAGTATTAGTTTTTACCTTTAGACAAGTTATTTGCATTTTATACTGTTCGTGATATTATTTTCGTACTTATTAAAGGCCTACTTTCACGAAAAAAAAAAAAAAAAAAAAAAACAAATGTTCATTTATACTTTTATTTCTTCGTTGATATTGGTGAAACAGTACAGAAACACGGATTATTAGTAGGTACGCTACTCATATAAATTGTAAAATATTTGTACCGTATCAGTATCTAGTGTTTAATTTATGTTGCATTTTATGGTAATTACACCTACATAAAAATACTTCAGACTTAAATGACGTAAGATACATTACAAATGACTATTTGAAAAAAAAACGAAATTTAGAAAAAAAAACGAGAGGCAATGTTTTTTTTTCTAAAAAAAACGTACATTTCTGAAAAAAAAACGTTTTTTTTTTCTATTTACAACACTACCTTGAAACAATGAATGTTTTTTTTAAAAAAAAGCTTATCGCTATTTGTTACCGTTTTCGTTTTATGGCGATATACGTTGAAACCGGAAATGACTGCTTTGAACCACTTCCAGTTCGAATAGAGTGTTAATGCAAAACATAGAACCTATTCTTGAGACGCCAAATTGATTGCATTAAAAAAAATCGATATATCTTACTGTTTTTGCTCTGATACCTGCGTACGTTTTTGCTCTGATACCTGCGTCCAAACGAACAAATTCGTTCTATAAGAGTTCAACATTTATGCATAGCATAGTTTGGAAGTCGAAAAGCGTTGAATGATAAGCAAAACTACCATAATGGAGCACTGATAAATATCGTAGAAAACATGTTCAAAGTTTCACGTTTCTAAATTGCAAAATTTAGGAGTGGTCTATTACATATCTCGAAGACACTAAAAAAGTTAAAATAAAATAATATTTGGCCTTATAGAATGTTAAAATAATCGCGAACAGTATAAATTTACGACAGTTCCAATCACTTCGGGACAATAATCGTCGATATTTTCATCTTTACGAGCACAAATCCTGAAAATGGTCAGCATAAAACGAACTTAAAAAATAAAAAAAAGCGCTCCTTCAGGGAACACCCTATCAGACCACATACCATAAAATAAATATTCGAGGTATTCGATTTTCAACTAAAAGGGCCAAATTTTAAAACTGTTTACTTTCTTTAACCTGGAGTAATAATATATATTTCTCTATGGCATGAGATCTGATAAAAGGTTACCTGAAGGAGGAACAACTGACGTCTTTCTACTCCATCTCACGTTTCCAAGAATTACCAAATGGACAATCCCCCAGTTTCGTTACAACTTGGAAAACATTAGAACCAGAAGCATGATCCTTTGTATGTGTGTGTATATGTATTGGGAGGAAACATTAAGGCAGAAGCATGCTTTTCGAATTCCGGAATACTTCGGAATGAAAATCTTTATTAATATTTCACTCATTCCGAAATCTCGTTATTTTAATTCTTCTGACTAAATTTCCCAGAATCTCGGAATTTCGGAAGGTCCGAATTCCGGAATCTTGAAACTTCAGCACGTTGGAATTTCAGAATAACGGAACTTCAGAATGCCCAATTCTAATACGTTATTCCAGAGTATTAAAATTTTGACCAACAAAACTGCGAAACCAAGAAACTTTGAAGCTTGGAGTTTTAGAATCTCTTAATCTCATTTCCAGAATTCTGACACCTATGAACATGGTTTTATATTCTACTATAGCCTAACCTGGAATGAACCTTAATTATATTTTATCTATATTGTAAACTGTAGTTGGGAAGCCCGGAAATGTAATATCTTTCTATGACAAATATCACAAATTTTAATTTTCGAACTCACACTGTAGCCAAATACCACGCGAATTATTTCTTTCTGCTTTTTAGTGTATTTTAAATGCTCTAAATCAAGCAGTCTTTTCTTTTGCTACCTAAATAGAAAGGAAAAGAAAAAAAAATAATACAATTTTAACAATGTTGTAGAACAACTAAATGCGCCATTGATTTGATTTTTCATTTTAGCATCCCTTTCAGCAGCGAGGCTATAGAGACGGACCTACTTTACGTGTGATCCAGACCACATGAGCTCCCGCCGGAAATCGAACCCGAGTCTCCCGCGCCAAAGGCGCAAACGCTAACCGCTTAGCCACGAGGTAGCTCATGAGCCATTCCTGAACCAGAATGAACTTTTCCTTAGTAACTACTTCAGATATATGGGTCATTCCATGTGAAATCAACAAATTACACAGGAATTTCTCACCCGACCATCTTAGATTTTTACAAAATTTTAGTATTTCGTAGGGATGGTCGAGATATGGAATTGTGCTTCCTGTGTGACGAAGTTTCTGAAGTATGAGGACTCAAAAATACGAAAAAATCGCCCACTTTGGTACATACACGAAACTTTCGGACAACACTGCTCTTGATTTAATTGGCGTAGAGAGCTAATTCTTGTTTTGTTTGAAAGAGTATAAAATAAGCTTTCCAACGATATATCGCATGCCTAGTTTGGGAAAATGTCCATTTAAGGTCACCCAGTGTGACCTTTGACCTTGAACTTTTGAAAATGCATATCTTCGATTTTTCTAAAACTCGCACATAATTTACACAGAAGTTTACTCTCTAACATAACGGAAATAAAAGTTGGGACAGTAATGGGAACTTTTTTTTTTTTTTTTAAAGTAATTTGTTTGTACCAAACAAGAGTTTTATGTGTAAAGCAGTTTGCAACACTATAGCATTGCACAACAGCATGATAGATTGCGCAGTCATCTGCTACAGAAAGGTTTGGAAGATTGAGAGGCGTGGATACGTTAGAGGAATGCGTTGATAGGGGACTGAGTTCACACGTTCAAATGTACGATTGAGGTGTTTATGTGCTGGTGCTGACTTTGTACTTGAGAACAGAAGCTTGATTGTGGTGTCTGTTAAGTCAGTGTTCCAATGGTCAGTCTTATTTAACGAATTATTATATCAGAATAATGTCATCGTCAAGATTCAAGAAGACAGTTTGCTGCAATGCATTTAATATAGAAGGTCACAGAAATGTCAAAAGAAATTTGAGAAATATGTTGCCGTGGATGATTTCAAAGTGTTCATCGCTAAAAGATGGATTTAAAATTTGTGATTCCTGTCGTAAGAATCTAGCAACACCTTGTGATGCGAGAGCGACTCCTATAATAACAGAGTGTGTGATAATTAGCAGCACCGATGCTGGAAATAGTGATATTGAGCAGTGCGTCAAAGAAAGTGCGTTAGAATCTCTGAACCACAACCTCAAAGATCACAAAATTATTAGACATTTCTACAGAGTATGGGAAGCAAAATGCAGCAGAAAGTGAAATTATAATGCAGTTGAAAGAAAAAATTCGAACAGCGGATAGAAGTGTGCAAGTAAAATTGCTAACTGTACTTCCAAAAAGTTGACCTGTCAGAAAACATCAGCCAGAATTTCACTGCACTAACTATATGGCTCGTAAAGCAAAAGAACTTACTCATCAACAATCTTCATATCTTAAGAATCTCAAAGAAAAACTTCTTGATAAACAGTGCATTGTTCTTACCGATTTTGCAGAAAATTATTCGTTCGTTTTCCTAGAAGCGTCACAAGATTTCCACTGGAATAACGGTCGAGCAACTATTTTGCTTATACTCCACAAATCCCAAGTAACTGACAATGTGATCGTTGGATATGTCTGTCTCAAACATGATACAATTTTAGTGTACCTATTGCAGAAAATACTTATTACCTTTTTGAGAGATAAACTCGGTTCTGAAGATTTAACAAAATTATTCTATTTCTCCGATGGAGCAGCAGCTCATTACAAGAACTTCATCAATATTAGATACATTAAAGCGATTTTTCCATACCTGTTGAATGCTTTTTGCCGGGAAACTTGAAAGAGACTTGCTGCAAGAGCAAGTTTGAAAAGACCTTCTAGTGACCAGATAATAACACCAAAACAATTACATGATTGGGCAAGGCAAAATATAAAACATATGGCCTTAAAATATGTCACTAATAAGGAATACGAAGCGGAAGCGTCACTCCTGTGGCTTTCGTGGCACGTTACTTAAAAAACTTTTCCAGCTTGGATACGACAGCTGTCGCTTTATTATTATTATTATTACATTAAATGCAGTGTTGCAAACTGCTTTATACATTAAAACTCTGTCTGGTACAAACAAATTGTTAATAAAAAAAAAACATTTTTATTGAAAGTTCCCATTACTGTCCCAACTTCTATTTCCATTATGTTATAGAGTAATCTTCTGTGTAAATTATATGCGAGTTTTGGAAAAATCGGATATGCATTTTCAAAAGTTCAAGGTCAAAGGTCACACTGGGTGACCTTAAATGGATATTTTTCCCAAACTAGGCATGCGATATATCGTTGGAAAGCTTATTTTACACTCTTTCAAACAAAACAAAAATCAGCTCTCTACGCCAATTCGATCAAGAGCAGTGTTGTCCGAAAATTTCATGGATGTACCAAAGTGGACGACTTTTTCGTATTTTTGAGCCCCCATAATTCAGAAACTTCGTCGCACAGGAAGTTACAACTTTGCACAATTCCACATCTCGACAATCCCTACGAAATACTAAAATTTTGTAAAAATCTAAGATGGTCGGGTTGTGGGCTTTGTTGATTTCACATGGAATGAGCCATATTATATATATATATATATATATATATATTTCATTTTCATCTTGAAATAGAAGGCAAGTAAAGAACATTGAGGAACACCCTTCCTTTAGGTACAACAGTGGCGGCGATTGGACGTTAAAAGTGGAGAGGGGGGGGGGCAAAACATGATCTGATTCTTTTTATATCAATGGTAGTTTCTCTGGCTGTTCCTAACACTTTGTTTAACGAAAGGTTGTATAACTAATAGGATACTATATTTTTTCAGTTAAAATACCGAATATCGTATTTCGTATTTTATTAAGTAAATTGACAAGAAGAACGCGAATAGATCGGTAGTAGCCCTTTGTCTCGTAAACACTGAAGGTGTAAGAAGAGGTTTGATTTCTTACTCATGGACATCTTAAAATTCTGTCTGGAAAATTGTGTGATCAGATTATTTAATAACAAATTTGCAAAACAATAAATGGAGAAGATAATATTAATCATAGTAATGAATAATGGGACTTGTTTCACAAGTTATATTGAAAATGGGGATTAATAAAATAGCTTATATTTTTAATACCACACATGCTATCAAATGTATGTTATTACTTTTAGAAAGACAGTAAATACTACAAGCATATGCTACGACATTTAAAGAAATACTTCTACAGCTTCCCGAAATATGTTCGTTGCCATTAGGTGCAACTTTCACTTTCTTGAAACACATCCACCCACACTTTGATTTAAGTCCAAACACCCTAGCAATCACTTACTTATCCTAACAGATGTAAAATCATACCCTTGAACATAAAAACACAACAAATCCACAAAACAAAGAAAGGGACACAAATATACAGAAACAGACAAAATTTGGGTGATAAAAAATCCTTATTCCTGTAGTTGATTTGCACTCGAAGGCAGGAGACAGTGATCTATTGAGAACAGGACCTAGAGAGGCAGAAGAACCTGCAGGGTGCTGGAAATACTAGGTCAGGTGAATCAGGACACCTCAATTTAAAAAAATAATAAAATAAAAGTCAAACACCTTCACACTTTTTTAGTAACAGCTAATACATATAACTGAATTTCAATGTTAGTAGTGTACCACACTTTTAAGGGTGAAAAAGGAACAACATGTTGCAGTACATAACACAATATTTTATATTTTAACTTACGTGTCCACTTTATGTTTCGGAAAGTAACATTAAATGCAGTTTGACTATATAAGTCATCAATATAGGTGTATGAACGTATGCGAACAACACCTAAATTTTCTTCATTTGGCTCTCCAGAAAATTCCAGCTTCTCACATTCTGCAAAGAAATTAAAACACAAACTTCATAATCTATTTCATATTGCATAAAATCATTTTTATTACTGTATGTTAGGCCTAAGAAATCTGTTATTAGGCATATTATGGTGACTAACGCAGCAAATTTCTCAATCAATTACACCACACAGAACATCAAAATTAATGGAATAATTACCTGCACTTCAAAGAGATACTGATTTGACCAAGCTGAGTTAAAAGGCTATTCATATTAGAGTACTAGAACTAGTGCTGGTTATTCGAATGCGAACAGTTACTTGCAACGTCATCAATGTCTCCTGTCAATGTCAGGATTCAGTGAAACGCACGTCCACACACAGAAGTCAGTCACGCCGATTTGACAAATGTAGCACTGGACCAACTGCTACCTAGCTGTGATCTGAATTGCAGTTTCCTACGAAAAGATGGGTTTTCACTAGCAGCTCGGGACCAGGGTTATGAGTTCCATATCGTGGTCGTGAAAATGAGGTGGTACGCTAGCGTATCAACTTACTCATGCTCTTACTTGTTGAGTGAGACTTCAACCTCAAAAACTGATTGATTACTGGGTGTTTGATTGGGATGTCAGCAGAGAAGCTTACCTCACAAATGCTGAATGCCTAATATCAACCATTTGAAAACAGTACAATCGTCCTTTCTCCATGCAAACAGACGGACGAAGGAAGCTGGTTCCTCCATTTTGAAAAAAGAGATCAGGTTTCCACTTATAATAACCATTTATAACAATAATAATGAAGAATCCCACTCGTATGTATTTTCATCTTAATATTACTATTATTGTCTAAAGTTATTTTGTCGACAAGGATTTTAACAGTTTTATATACATACACTACACTAATCATTTTATATTATCAGTTTTGTGAAATATATTAACAAAGCTATTTTGTATATGCCGATATAACACGAATTGATTCACTCTATTCAGTAGGAAAAAAATATAAGTCAACATCAACTTACCAGTAATAAGAAATATATTAATAACATCTGCTAATTTAGAATATACTATTCTCTCCTTTTTCATCTTCTAAGCCTTTTTTCCCCAGTTAGCTGCGATAGGTTTCTCGGAGCACTGTCTCCACCTGTTTCTAGCTTGTATCATATCCGGTGTGACATCACACTGCACCATATCGTTCTTAATACAATCTCCCCCACTTCTTTGGCAGACCTCAGACTCGTTTCCCATCCACTTGGTGAGCTACGTATTAAAAAGGTCTTCTTCTTACCTGCTCAAACCATTTGAGTGTACTTTCTTAATTTTGTCCTCTGCATACTCCACACATCCACTGCAGCATCTTCATCTCTGTAACGCGCAACTTTTGTTCTTTCTTCTTGGTCCTCTAATATTCTGGTCCGTATAATATGGTAGGTTTCACTACTGTTTTGTAAACTTTCCTTTGACTACAGTCAGCCAATACTCCTGCCACTTCTCTCCATTTTGTCCAACTGCTGCTAATTCTGTTGTTTCCATCCTCTTCTATTCCTTCATCTTCCTGTAGTATTGATCCCAAGTATCTGAATTTCCTCATCATTACCACCTCTTCTTCGACCAGTCGTATTCTTGTATTCGTGATTATACAGGGTGTCCGAGAAGTCCTTCCCTGATTACAGAAATTGATAACTCACGCTAGAAATAAGATAGAAATATGAAACTGGTGTTGAATTGTTTACAAACTATAAAAGTTTTTGTCTGTGTTAGGTTTGTTCTGTTTTACCAAGTCTCAATTTTTTTTTGTTTTAGGTTTGTAGTACGTAAGTAAGAAGCCATGCCAACCAACCAGGAGAAGGCACAGTGTGTCCTGTGGTCATGAGACACGATCACCAACCACGGTGCAGACACAGTTCCAGACAAAATTTGGGAGGACTCCACCTGATGTCAAGAGCATTAAAGCCTGATATGAGAAGTTCAAGAACACAGGGTCGGTTGCTGACCTTCCGAGGACTGGTCGACCAAGAACCTCAGCAGACACGGTGGAGGCTGTGCGGCAGTCTTTTCTGAGAAGTCCTAAGAAATCGGTGCGCAGGGCCTCACGTGAATTACAGATGCCAAAAAGCTCTATCCATGACATTTTACACAAACGTTTATTGTTTCGTGCTTACAAAGTGCAACTCGTTCAGGCCTTGTTGCCCGACGACGGTACACGTCGATATGACTTTGCGGTCGAAATGCTATCACGTATTGAGGACGATAATGGTTATCTCAGACGAATTGCCTTTTCCGACGAAGCGACATTCTTTGTCAGTGGAGTAGTGAATCGCCATAATGTACGCATTTGGGGTTCAGAACTCCCCAGGGAGGTCACCAGAGGCAGTCCAAAGGTGAATGTTTGGTGCGCGTTATTGCACGATCGAATTATCGGGCCATTCTTCTTCGCTGAGGATACCATCACATCTGCAATGTACCTGAATATGTTGCAGCTGTATGCTGTTCCTCAGCTGCTTCAGTATCGCCCCGATGTCGTTTTTCAGCAAGACGGTGCACCACCTCATTGGGGTTTGGACGTCCGTGCCTATCTCGATAGGACATTTCCTGGGCGATGGATTGGTCGTGATGGACCAACAGCTTGGCCTCCACGCTCTCCTGACATAACCCGATTAGACTTCTTTTTATGGGGTTATGTCAAGGATGAGGTCTACCGAACACGTGTACCAGATCTTGAAACCCTGCTGCAACGAATAACCACAGTCGTTGCATCGATCCCTCCAGTGATGTTGGCTGTGTGGATGGAAATTGAATATCGCCTAGATGTGCTACGTGCTACCAAGGGTGCTCATGTGGAAGTGTACTGATGTGACCAAAACTTTTATAGTTTGTAAACAATTCAACACCAGTTTCATATTTCTATCTTATTTCTAGCCTGAGTTATCAATTTCTGTAATCAGGGAAGGACTTCTCGGACACCCTGTATTCTTCTTGAAAGGACAATGTAAATATTCTGTTTTGGTTTCACTAATTCTAAGCCCCTTGCTCTTGACAGTTATTTTAATTTCTCTTGCAATGCTGCCTTGATCTCACTCACCAGCATCCGTAAATAGCATATTCCGACGTGCAAACTCTTGAATATTCTTTGTAAGTTCATCATCACAATTGCAAAAAAGGTATGGTCTAAGACTAGACTCCTGATGAAGTTCCTCTTTAACTGTGAATTCTTCTGTTATTCCGCACGCGCTCTTCACTCCAGTCCTATGTCCATTATACATATCTTGAATAATACAGATGTATATTTTCGGGAACACACTTCTTCTTCAATATCCACCAAATAAGATCCAGTGGCACCCTATCATATGCTTTCTCTAATCGACGAAAACCATATGAAAGTTTTTCTGATATTCTCTGTATTTTTTCATTAGCATTCTAAGTGCAAATATTGCATCCGTTGTCGATCGTCCTGGCATGCAACCAAAGTGGTTCTCTGTTATTTCTGTCTCTTCCCTCAACCCTGCTTCTATCACTCTCTCCCACAGCATCATTGCATGGCTTCTGAGATTTATTCCTCTATAGTTGCGACATTTTTTGCACATCTCCTTTGTTTTTAAAAACAGGCACAATGTAGGTATTTCTCCAGTCTTTTGACATATTTCGTGTTTCCAATGTCCTATTTAAAAGTCGACTAAATAACTGCACTCCTTCTTTACCTAGAGTTTTCCATGTTCGATAGGGAGATTATCTGGTTCTGGAACTTTTGCACTTCGCATCCTTTGGCATTTTCTACCTCCACTACGGTCACAAGCCGAACCAGTCGTGGACTGATTTTTGCAAATTTCCCTCGGGTTTTCTTCATTGAGAAGCTTCTGAAAATACTCCTTCCACCTCTTCTTTATCTTCTTCTCACTTGTCAGAATCTCATTATTTTCATCCTTGATGCAGCGTACATGTGAAATATCTTTATTTTGCCTCTCCCTTACCTTCAAAAGCTTGGATATAATCTTTTCTCATTGTTTTGTTTCCAGTTTGTTGTGCAACTCATCATAAGCCTTGCTTTTTACTAGACTAACTGCCTTCTTGGCGTTTTTCGCTTCCTTGTGATGCATCAGATCTAGCTGATTGCCACAGTTCTCCCATTTTTTGTATAGTTCGTTCTTCTCCTTCATAGTTGCTTGAACGTCTTTATTCCACCCCCACGGTTCCTCATGAATGAGGTCGATTCTTTTTGTTTCTCGTACAACTTTTCTTGCTGTTTCCCTGAGTGCTACTGATACTCTGATCAACTTCTCTTCCACGAGCAACTCTTCTTCCTTCATTTGCAGTACTTCCGATGTGTTAATTTCAGGGTGTCTACTAAAATTTCAAAATGAAATTTCGTGACCTTTTCTTTCCCAAACCATAAAATTTAGTAACATTCTTAAGAGCGAATTTGCTGCTAATTGGGCCGAATTTTCATGCATGCGATAGAAGCGTGCTTTGCTTGCGATTTGGTAGCGTCTAAAGCCGACCATAAATATTTTTTGTGGTGAATTATTACGTTTTATAGAACAAAATTTTCCAGTTTATACTTATATTTGTTCAGATTTTAAAAATCGTGATTCAAAAGCAAAATTTCGTGACTTCTTAATGACTTTCATTACTATTTCCTGATTTCATGACTTTCGTGATCGATAGAAATCCTGTAATTTCCTTTCGAATCTTTTCAGCACATGTCCCATCTCCTTTCCATTATTTCTTTCGAACAGGAACATCTTGCAGCCTTCTTCCTACTTTTATTTTCATGAAGCTATCGGCTTCTAGAAGGCTGTGTTGCTCCGTTAGACTCTCATCTGGTATTACTTTGCAGAATATACCATTCTGTATATATGTTAAATATGTTACAGAGTTCTTATGGCTGTATGTTCAGCATACGCATTGTCCAACGGGAGCAGATGGGTTCGATTCCTGGTTGAAGCTCATGTGCTTTGTAACCTACAGCTATGGCTTTATATCACATAGCTTCGCTGCTGAAAAGAAACATCACACAAATATTTTTTAAAAAGTATGATTTTTACAAATAGCTCAACAACAACATTTACAATAAAATGCACATTATCTTTACTGAATTACTGCAACAATAATGCGTGAATAATGATTAACCAAAAAAATCTCTAGCGAACGAAGTCATAGAAGGTGAACGTGAAAAGTATTTGAGCGACAATCACAATCAGGGTTCCCAATTGTCTGGCGAGCACGAATTCCCTGACTTTTCCAGAATTTCCAGATTACGAGTTAAAATTTCCAGATCTACATAAAATATAAGGAAACAATTACATTATACAAGGTATTCCAAAAGTCCTGCAAAAAAGTAAAAAGCTGTAACTTTGCAACCATTTATTGTATTTGTACAAAACTTTTAGTGGACTTGTAAGAAAGTCTGAAATGTTGTTTCCAAGCATTTTTTCAACGCCAAACCTCCAGCTGAGCACCATTTACGTCCAAACATTGCTGAAGTCTTTTCGGGAATCCAAGAATGGCATTTCGACGTGCTTCATCCGTAATACTCCCAATCACATCACGTATCTTCTTCCGGAGGTCCTGAACATCTTTCGGTTTTTGCTTGTAAACTTCTGTCTTCACATTGGCACTCGCAGCTCCATGGATCTGTGTTTAAACCATTCCTTTGGCCTTCGCAACACGCTTTCCTGGACGGACTGAATCACATCAACACTGGTTGTTGGCCTTCCGCTACGAGGCAAGTCCAAGACACTTCCGGTAGCTAGGAACTTATCGTACCATCTCTTGATACTTGAACCTGCAGGTGGTTGTTTCTGATATTTTTGTCGGAATTTTCTTCTCACCAAAACACTAGATTTTAACTCACAAAACCACGCCACACACTACGCTTTCTCTTGAGTAAACGCCATCTTTGTCACATGATTTGCGGTTATGACGTCAACGTTTACATTCGCTCATTGTTGCCAACAAAAATTTTAACATTTCCACTAAACATTACGAACAAAATACAAAATTGTAAGTAGTACTTTCGAAGTTACAGCTTTTTACTTTTTTGCAGGACTTTTGGAAGACTCTGTACATCTAGAATAAGAAGGAATAGGTATGCTTTCTGACTGGACCCAAGCCCTAGTTTTACGGATTGCTCATAAATACGACAGTAAGCAATAGGAATCCGTATTCCTCAGCAACAACAGAAAAAGACACTATATTTCCTTCCAAAGTTACTTAGAACTGACAGGCCAATTGTTATTTATTTTTAAACAGAACAACTGTTTCTATTATTTATTTACTTTCATGAAATGGAATAATGTGACTGTCAGCATAATTATCAACGAAAGGTCAATCTGGTCTAGCTAAGGCGAGTCGGGTTCTTTGAAAAATAAACTACAAAATATTAAGATATAAGTTTAAATTTTTCTATATTTTTACTGTATTTTATTATACTTTATTTTATACTCCTATGTTTTTAGGATACTTTTTGTTTCTTCAAATGTAAGATATACAATATAACATAAGTGGGCCGTATTCAGTGGTGATGTGGGCCATACCATACCATGTGGGCACACAGGCCACGAGTTTGACATGCCTGTTCTAAACTGTGGTCTTACTTCCGATATAAGTTAAATTATATGGTTTCTGAACAGACAAATAGGTGTTCTATCTGCAAACCAACAAGTACTTACAACAAAGAATTTATGTCCACACATGTGAAGTTGCACAACACATACCTGAACTGTTTAATGGATAGTATTTCATCCAACAATCCTCGTCATCGACATTGGTCATACCAAGCTGATATAAACAAAAAAATATATATTAACAAAAGTACGTATTTAAAGAGAAAACAACAAATACCAATCTAAATTACATATAAACTAAAAATAGAAATAGGAAAGAAAACATTATTTCGGAGTTGAAAGTGAGTTAATCAACTTCACATTTCAATCACTGTAATTAGTTGGTCATCAATATATCGTTACCAGGCCATAAAGAGTTTGTACTTTCGAGCATAAAAGTTTACACTAATTATTTTTTGACACATTGATTTAATTTGCATACATAATCTTATTGGTTGCAATGGTGACGCGGCTTTAAATAGCATACGAAGCAGTCATAGAGAGCCAGAAAGAAGTAATTATTGCTCACAACGAGGAACCGATACATACGAACTGCACGAACAAAGAATAAGTACTCTCTCTCTCTCTCTTTTTTTTTTTTTTAATAATAAGATAATACTTGTTCGTTTATTTAAATATATTTGTGCATCGAGCTACGTAACCAATTTCAGATATACCTTAATATACACATATACTAAAATAGAACCACAGCGTCACGATCCTTAGTCAGTGGTTTTATTCAGCCGGTTCGGTCGAATCGATTGTTACAATTTTTCACATCCTGAAACCGGTTTTTAAAATTGTTTCTCTACCTCTAGATCCCGTATTTATAAAAACAATTCTCTAGTACTATTTTTGGAAAACAATATGCGAAGTGAAAAGCATGCTTATAACTTAGTCCTACTCGCTGTTACTAGTATCACTGGAATAATAATAGCAATAATACACAAATACACAATAATATGATCATACACAATAAATAAGTCAACTGGACACACTAATCACAAACCGGTTGTTAAATACTAATTATAGAACTAGTTTTTAAATACCAATCATAGAAGCTGTTGTTACCTACTAATCATAGAACTGGTCAATTAAAGTCTGAATCACACCGCTGCCCTTAGTTGTGTTTACGAACATTCTACCCACCCTGTTAATAAGGGATGGCCTGCAACCAATGATCAAAGACAATAATTTCTACATTGAAAGGGCCAATAACGATAAATTAATTGGGTCATTTTATAAGTATAATTCTGTCTCTACTTCGTTCCTCCACGTTCATTTGATTTATATTTCAAGTTCTTAGAAAATATCTCATCTATTATTCTGCTGAGTGTACTTAGTGATTTCGGACATGCCTACTTTCGCCAAGATATTGTCCCCCTATGAAACTGACAGTCAATGAGTTGAGAAATACCTCAATTTCTATGCAGATAATTTATACAGTATATCATAAATTTAGAAACATCTTAAAAACATAGCCCAAATCTCTAAAAAATAGCCTTACTCGCTTCGTGTCTATTTATGAAAAACCGAAAACACTGAACTAACGCTGAGAGATAAGTACTGGAAGCGAATGATTATGAATGGAACTAATGGAGTGACAACATGAGAGGAAACGGGAGAACCCATGGACACAACAAACTCACTTAGCCTGAAATCGAACTAAGGACGCCTTGCATCAGAGATGAGGGCTCTTTCTCTTAACCCCAATTTGAGCTTGGAACATACATTAAAGGAATCACGTAGTAACAGGATGAAGAAATAAGTTGCAAGGACTGAAAAACAATGTTACACATCACTCAGCACCATTTACATCTCTTACCTTTTTACACTCCTCCACCCTCTACTGTTTCGCACCACAATTAACCATTATTCCATTTAATTAGGCATGTACTGTGACCCTTAAAATAGTCCTTCATTCGGATAAAAGAATCTCTACGTTTATAATGTTTATCATGATGTTCCACATTTGTACAATATTTACGAACAAAACAAATATCAACTTCCAATTTTTTGTCAGGTATGTTTGACCGGTATTCTACGGGTGTGGGAGACAAGAAATACGAAGACAGCAAGTGGTAGGCAGCGACGGGAGTTTTTGTCCTGTGATTCAGACTATTTGGTGAAACCATGTCATGCATTGCAGTATGTATTCTGTGTGCAATACTTCTCTTTTGAACGATTACAAATAATGACGCTTATCATATCTATGTTATTGATCTAAATGACTCTTATTTTACTTATGTTATTTTGATTTATTTGAAAAATATGTAGATTTCATACAAAAAGCGTTCTAGGGCAACACGTGCTCTTCCAAAAGTCAATTCATTTGTTATTTTGATCAGAGCATCAGATGAGATCAGATAAACTATAAACATCTTATGGTGCCTTCCATTTCAATTCAGGTAGAGCACGTACCATCACCACCTCAGATATTGTTGAAACTTTTTTTTTTTATAATAACAACTAGACGTTTTTAAGATCCATATATATATACATTTTGTCGAAAAAATTTCCCGCCAAGTAATGGGCCATCAAAGACGGGGAGTACAATTTATGAATTGTAGAAGACATGGAAAATGGTCAACTTCGGAACCCCACCATTCAGCTATGGAGACAGGTAGAGTTATAATTCTTGTCGTGGTATGTACATAGGGATATAAACTATATTTTATAGTTTAGTTTGCGCATGCGTATCTTTTTGTACATAAATTAACAAATGAGTGTCAGTTTATCCGAGAAGTCGAAGTTTGCGATTTTTTTTCTTTTTTTGAGTACTTCCGGTTCGAATTTTAAAATTCTGTTTTCACAGTTGGTAAGACCTAGTTATCCGCTTTTCGAAAAAAAAAAATGTATCGCTCATGTGTGCAACCGTTTTGTCGCACAAAAATCGAGAAATTGTAACATTTTCAAAAACCGCCATTTTCTCGAAAACACCATATTTAATATTTTAAAATTCGAAAACACCATATTTTAAAACTGTCAGTTGTTTCATGTTTCGGTGATAACTCTGAATTCCACTTTGCAGAATAACAGTCCAGTTTTCAACGAAGTCCACATAAAGTAAAATAGAATTTGTATCTTGAAATTTTATACGATGCTTTTCGGTAGGAATTAATTCTCTTTGGATTTTCTTGTGGTCATGAATTACAATACTTAAAGTTAAACCAATAATGTACGATACGAAAACAGAAAGCGGCACAATTTTTTAACGAGATCTTTGTTTTTTCATATGGCATACGTAACACTTTCATTTTCATCAGGATCAGTAATTAAAGACTCCATACTTATTCCGTCCACTCCAGGACATTCACCACATTCTTGAAGACAGCTGTCATTTTCTACGTATCATACTACTAAAGGAAATAGATCACTCATGACAGCTTTAATACAGGCTGCACCTGATTTATTTTAACGCAGTAGCAGCTCACTTAAAATTTGCACAATACACACACACTTCCCTCGCAGGTTGCGAACTGGCCCACTTTAGTCGAATACTATAAAATTCCGAGTGACCCATTCTTATGCTGGAATTGTTCTGTTTAAAAAGTCCGTAAATTTCTTTGATGGAACGCGTAAGGAAACGTTTCGATTTTTTTAAAACTTTTTGTCCTTTTTCGATCACTGTAATGACATTTGTATTTGGTGTGTTTAGGTAAAGTTGAACCATCTGAAAAAATTTCAGAATTTTAAAAGATGGTTTTCGAGAAAATGGCGACTTTTGAAAATCTTACAATTTCCAGAATTTTCTGCAACAAAACGGTTGCACACAGAAGCGATATTTTTTTTTTCAGAAAGCAGGTAACGGCTTACCAACCGTGAAAACAGAATTTTAAAATTCGAACCGGAAGTGCTAGAAAAAAATGCGCAAGCTTCCACTTTTCAGATAAACTGACGTTAATTTATTAATTTATGTAGAAAAAGATACCCATGCACAAACTAAATTATAATAAAATATAGTTTATTTATAGCCCTATGTACATACCACAACAAGAAATATAACTCTACCTGTCTCCATAGCAAAATGGTGGGGCTCCGAAGTTGACCATTTTCCATGCCTTCTACAATTCATAAATTGTACTCCCCGTCTTTGATGGCCCATTACTTGGCGGGAAAATTTTTTCCGACAAAACAAAAAAAAAAAAAACAAAAAAAAAACTCTCTTAAAAACATGTCTAGTTGCTATAAAAAAAAATCAACAATATCTGAGATGGTGATGGTACATGCTCTGCCTGAATTGAAATGGAAGGCACCAGTTATCACCGGAAAAACGAGCAAATTTATGGCCAGGTATATTATTATGAAACAACTGACAGTTTTTTCGTAATACGCGACGACAAAACACACGATTCGGCTCATGTACTCATCGCCATAGACAAGATTCTAAAAATACTCGAAGAAATGCGAAAATATCAGTTATAGAAAAAGGTTCGAATACGTAAAAGTAAGTGTCTACAAGTTATTAACATACAAGAAGATTTTTACTTCGTACATTTTTAAAATGCTTTTTATGGTTTAAATCCTTTTTGAAGTGTGCCTAGGCTGACGATGTTCTTCGAAAGTACTTCCTAGAGATAAGGTTTGTTTCTTGCGGTGACTATTAGCCTTTTACTTACACTATTTCTTTAGAACTAATTGTTTTTAACAAGTAGGAGAAAATAATGACAAAGTGAGTGTCCTGTGAGTTTCTTCTCTGTCTCGTTTGGGATTCAAATGAGGGGTCTGCTATCCTGACTATGGGCACCCGAAGGAGGAGGGTTGCTTATGAAAATGTGTACGTAATATAGCAAACCACGTATATTAAATATCAGACGTAATATAGCAACCATGGAGTGGGCTTTCCCTAGAAAATTTTCTTCACGCGTCCAGAATATCGATATCGACATCAAATACCGATATCGACAACTTCCATTGGGGTTCCGGGTTCGATCCCAGCCCCCGCGAAGTGAACTTTGTGGTGGACAAACACCGTGTGCGTGGGTTTTCTCGGGGTTCTCCCGTTTCCTGCCACTTTCTTCATTCCACCATTTCATTCATTTCGCATAATCACCGTCTACTTTAGCCTAATCGGCATAACCGTGGGACGTAAAACTCAAAGATTTCATTTCATTTCATTCATGATGATATAAACAATCTGGTCTCAAAACGTTTCAATGGGGGATATCTCAGAATACTTGTTCTCAGAGGAAAACAGACTTGTGTTCCTCCTAATCCACCACTCTTTTCTCGGAAAAAGTTAATAAAAATATTCATTGAATTGTCTTCCTCAGTTATCATATTGGTCATCATTGCGGAAATAATGTAAGTGAAACACGGTGACATAGAATATACGTGTTTTATTTGTGTGTAGGTGTTTATTTCATGTATATGCATTTGTGAATGTGCACTTGTGGCGGTATGCGTTTGAGAGAGAGAGAGAGAGAAGTTCTTTCTATAGCATAACACGTGCATGTGTTGTATTTTAAGCTCACGCACAAACAATACTTGATCCAGGTATAAACGACAGAGGCCGTGGTGGCTCAGTGGTAGAGCGTTCACCTCTGGTGCATGAAGTCCCGGGTTCGATCCCAGCCCCCGCCAAGTGAAATTGTGGTGGACAAACATCGTGCTCGTGGGTTTTCTCGGGGTTCTCCCGTTTCCTCCCACTTTCTTCATTCCACCGTTTCATTCATTTCTCATAATCACCGTCTCCTTTAGCCTAACCGGCATAATCGTGGGACGTAAAACTAAAGATTTCATTTCATTTTTTCAGATATGGACGAATGACGTACCCGACCAACAAAAGCAAAATCGGGGAATCCCCGTTTCTCTTTGTGCTAATCATTTGATGCCTCACTGCAACAGGAAATCGATGCATATCTTTCAGTGCCATCTACAGACAGTGGTGCTATTCAGCCGGTTCGCACCGGTTCTCGGTTGTTAATATATTTCGAGTTTGCTAAACCGTTTGTTATACCCAGGCATAACAGTAAATTTTATTCAGTTATACCCAAGAACGAGCAAGTTTCAGTTTGTTTAGCTTTGTTTTTAGAAATTCTTATAGCTACAGGGTTAGATATATGATCTCTCAGAATAAAGTATAAGCGATTTTTTCTTAATTTCAAATGGGCTGGTTAGATATCAAGAATGAAAACTGGGATCACATGAGTGCAGTGATGAGGGTTATTTATATTTGAAACGCATACATACCATTATCAATAATTGTTGATCCATTGCTGGGTTAAGGTGTTTCCAATACTTCTTGACAAACATCTATTTTGGATAATTCGTTTCCAAGATATTCGCAGTGCTACCTAATTTCGTCACAACACCTTATATTGGGTTGCTGTGTGGTCTCTACTTGTCACTTGTGGCATCCAGTGAAAAATTTGCCTTTGTCTATCTTGTATGATTTGCTTCCTAAGAGAGAGGGAGAGAGACAAGGGCATAAATAAGGGCCCCGCAGACCCCGCATTGTGGGGGCCCAGGCCATCGCGGGGCCCCCAAATTGTGATGTAGGACGTAGAAAAGGGGCCCCATTCCACGTTGGCTGCGAGATGGCCCCCAAGCCCTTAGTTACGCCACTGGAAAGAGATATATTTCTATGTATCCATCTACTATCTCTCTCTTATATATATATATATATATATATATATATATATATATATATATATATATATATATAACCAGTCACCAAAAATTAGAATAGCACCACTGCTTACAGATATGGAAGAAAACCTCCTTCACTGGAGGAAATCTCATGACAGTGAATTTCCAAAATTAGCTCTTCTGGCTCGTAAGTACCAGCGTTCTATCGGAAAGAGTATTTAGTTGTGGATGCAATGTCGTAACTGATGCTCATACTTCACTTACAGTTAGTGCAGAACATGCGAAACAACTGATTTTCTTTCCATGAACAAAAGAGCTCGTTCCTAAATAGCAGTGTCATGAACTTCAATGCATCATACATTTCTAGTTGAATACTCAGTGCTAATAGGTATATTTCTAAACAAGACAGTTATTGTTCATTTTTCTCTGTATGTGTGGTGCAAACTCATATCTAAAAGTGTTTATGTTTTTATTAAATTTAGGCTAAACCTTACGTCTTACACGATTATTCAGTTCTGCTTATGAAATCAATTTAGAAAGGTTCTAAGTCATTACTAATAACAATGCACCTAATAATGCATATTCTAATACTTAAGCAAATCCAAAGAAATAGGGAAGTGTTAATACTACCTAAACAGAATATGTAGGTCTGTGTAGTGAAATGACAGAATGGAGGCTTTTGTTTGTTTTAGTGGGCTGAGTTATGTGGCTCAACTTACATCTAGTAACCACATACAAATAAACGGAAAATTAATACTTTGCACAAAAAACTAGTAAATTCTTGTTTCCCTGTCTGTTTAGATTTAAGCAAATTTTAGCACAGGCATTTGATTTTTCACTCGAAATGGCAATACAGCACAAACATTAATTGCAGTGAGGATATTAAGTTGACTCGGTTAAGGAATGCAGCCATGTTAATGATGAGAAATATTTTGGAGGGCATAGCTCCCCGGCTCTGCACTGGTTTTGGCTTTATCTTCGAAAGGAACATCATTTCTACCCAATACAATTCTTGCACAAAGTTTGGTTTGATTCGGTGAAGAAGTGTAGCCGATAATATAAATTAAATACACAATATTTAGGTGGATTAAGTAGACGTAGAAACATCCCTACCCCACCGCCGCCGATTTGGACTATCTTCAAAAGGAACCAAATTTTTAACCCATACTAATCCTCTGTAAATTTGGCTTCATTCTGTTAAGAAATGAACTCAAAAGAGAAAATTAAATATTAACATGGAATGTTGGGAAGCATAGTCCCCAAGCCCTACATTAATTTGACTCATGAAACGGGGCGTTTTTCTGCCTCATACGAGTATCGTGCAGTTTGGTTTCATTCGGAAGAAATGCAAATACAGCTACTATCGCGAGCCAAAAAGCGTCATGTATATATATATAAAGCAAAACCCACCGCAATTTTTTCGAGGAAGTGTGAAACACCAATATCGAATATCGATATTGACGATATCGAATATCGACATAAGATGATATCGATATATCGACATATCGCACAGCTCTACACCGCGGCCCGGGTCGATTGGAGAATTTGTTTAAGTTTGTGAGGAAGAACGAGTACAAGGGAGGTAAAGGGAATAGTACAAGTTAAGGAAGTGGTTATATTTGTTGATTGTTAGCGGCACTGTATGTGGAGGCGGATGCACTATTTCGCGGAGAGGTACCAGTACACTTGTTTTACTATACGGATCCAAAAATTGTAAAATGTACAGAAAAAATTGGCAAGTCTTTAATTTGCCCATTTCATGTCGAGAACAGAACCCAACTAACCATTGCCGAGCTTCTAACCCGTTCCTACTACTACTATTACTCCTGCTTCTACTACTACTAATACTTATACTATGGATCCATATTAAAGTAATACTGCACGCCTAATGTAAGGTAATCTAACGTAACTTAATGTAATCCAACAAAATATAACCGAATGCAATACACTTCGGTCTTTTTTTTTTTTTTTTTTCAAAGTGGTTCGACGATACGGCACAAATGCCGAAGCGGGTATGAAGACTCGCTGATATTTAATCTCTCGGATATAGCATACATGAAGCTGCATCAGTTTCCGAAGGAGCAGGACGCTTATACTTTTAGGGATTATTCATTTAGTATGTACAAACTTACAAAGGGGCTAACAAAGCGACTTTTATTTACTTATCGACTGATACGAAAATAAAAAAGAACGTACCTGTACTTTATATCTGCATGTGTAGTGCCCTTGTACTTTATCTATGACTGTGTGTGTGTGTGTGTGGGGGGGATTTAACGCATATCCCATGTCTTGTGCACATGGATACTTCTTACTATTGCACTACGTAGAAAATTTATGGTATTTCATGTAGAAGTGGTAACACAGAAAAAACGCAGATCAGGGGTTCTCATGTATACTATTACCAATCTCTCTCCCAATCTTGCACATATAAGGTCTCCAGTGTTACTTGCTGCACAAAATACAGCTGAGCGAGCGAAGGGGATTAGAAGCCCCCAAGAGCCCGGTTTTCTTCTACCTTTATCACAATCTAGAGGAAAACAAGGTTTTCGGTTCTGGACCAAAGAAAGAAATTGCGGGAGATACTAAACGCCATCGGAAGTTTTTGCATAATCGTTTTAATGACGTACCTCAGGACGTGTAATTTATACGCATAAGAGAAGCAAGGCAGTATGTGTATTATATGTACATTATGGTATTCTAAATGTGAACGTAATCCGAAATCTGTATCAATTCGTCTTGTAAATGATAAACTCATAACATACCTGTGCTGCACACGATTGATTCTCTCCCTTACATAAACCACTACTGAAAATTTTACGAGTGGAAGATTGCCCGTCAACATTTGATAATAAAGTTACTGATATCAACACAAACAACTTGACAATCCACCGCATGTCCGAAACTAGATGAGTACAGAATAAAAAAATAAAATCACTACCAGTTAATAGTACTATTTGTCTTTTGATCTATGAAATTAACCCCTCTTCCTCACACCCCAGAAACTAAACCACCACTTTCTTTCAGTTTCATCTGCCTCCTGCTCAGTGTTGCCAACCAATTTTTCGAAAAATCAGGAAAAGTCTTATACAAAATCCAGGAAAAATCCAGGAGATACAACTTAAAATCTAAAGATGTTAATTAGGATGATTATTTTTTTTTACAAGGCAAACAGTCCACCCATCAATGATTATACTTACCAATAAAAGGTTAATCATCTTTATCTGCGTACATGTTAACACTGACTCTGCTGGTCAGAGAGCGATTCACAGGGGATCCTAGCATGATTTGTTAGAAGTGAGCCTTCTTGTGTGCAGCAATCCTTGCAAAGTTTGGGTATCAAGTCTGTCTGTTTCGCCTTCATCAAATTTACTATTAAAAACACTTTTCTCTACAGTGACTCTTGAGGAAGGCACAGCAAACACATAACAAATGTGGATAAATTCGGAAATATTAAGTGGTTAGGCTATCTACTTCTTTTTTTTTTTCTAACAAGCATCAGAGGCGTTATTTAGGGAGGACGGGCAGGGGCAATTGCCCTTCCTGAGTTGGAGATTTATATTGATTTTATCAATAGAGTAGTAGTGAATCAATGAAATGTGCGAAATTTTACCTATAACAAATTGTCTTATCCCCCCTAAGCAAAATCGGAAATGATGCTCCTGACAAGCATCCAAAAATCTTGAATAGAAACATCATTTTCAGTTTACAAATCTGTGTTTCGCAATAACCGTCATTCTGTATCTACTTGTTGCAATTTACTCTATTCTATATCATTAGGAAAGTAAGCTACGAGAGGAGCGATTTCTTTATCTCATTTGATGGGCTAATCATCTCTAAATGTTTCATGACAGAATCATGAAGCATATCTCTCTCTCGAGTTGAGTTGAGTGAGTTTAACGTCCCGTTCAACAGCGAGGCTATATTAGACGTAGACCTACTGATTAACGTGGAATCCGAACTACATAAGGTCCCACCGGGAATTGAATCCGGTCCTTCCACGCCAAAATCTTGTACGCTAACCGCTTAGCCACAGAGGATCTCATATCTCTCTCGAATGTGATGTTCTGCTTCAATATATAATTCAAGAGACCTGACTTTAAAATCTTGCAGTCCATAATTTGGGAGATTTCTTGATGCCATGGATAGGGAAACTCTTGCTGCAAGTACATTTCATCTGTAGATAAGAACTACTTTTGGTTTCTGAAGACTACATTTTCTAAGAGCTTTTGGATGATGCGCAAAACCAGGAGTTTTTAACATTTTTAAAAGAAAAATCAGTAGCCCAGGAGATAACTTACAAAACCAGGAAATCTCCTGGAATATCAGGAGACCTGGCAACACTGCTCCTGCTGCAGCTGCCAGTCCAGTATCAATCAACTTCAGGGTTGGAAATTTTCTAGATCGCAATAATCGTAAAAAGTATAATCAAAATTACTTGCTACATATTATTTTATAATGATAACAAGGTCAGATTAACACTAGTCGTCATTTTGTTTTTTTTTTTTTTTTTAAACAGGTTTTCTTTCAATTTTCTTGCTTTTAATGATTCCATAATCTTCTGAGCTGTTATTACTCTGGCACGCAAATAAAAAATTGCGTACGGATTCATTAGGGCCAAAACCTCGCCGCCCAAAGTCTCGCGGGACAAAATCTTGCCGGGCCAAAACCTCGCGTGGCCAAAATCTCGCCGCCCAAAACCTCGCGTGGCCAAAATCTCGCCTGTCAAAACCTCACCATCCAAAACCTCGCGAACCAAAATTTCGCTTGGACAAAACCTTGCGGAATGAAACTTTTCTTTAAAATTTACCCAATGAGTTTCTTAATATGCAATTCCACATTACAAATAATAATAATAATAATAATAATAATAATAATAATAATAATAATAATAATAATAATAATAATAATAATAATAATAATAATAATAATAAGGTACAAAACATCGTGTGCGTGGCCTTTCTCGGGTAATTCCCGTTTCCTCCCACTTTCTTTATTCGATAATTTCCTTCATCCTGCTCATCTACATCTCCTTTAACCTACAGGACATAATCAAGGGTAAAAATTCATATATTATTTCATGCTTTCATAAATATTATTAGATTTTTGTTAAAATTTTAAGTATATATTATTTGAAGGTTGGCACAGTTCTCACAGCTTTGATTAAAATCAGTCAGGAATAAACGATGAATTTAGCCTGCAAATAAGTGCGAATTAATGCCCCTTTTCCCCGATTTAAAAAAGTTCAAATATACAGTAATTTTCATTTAAATAAATAGTATTACATATTGACACAATATGGCGCTTCTTTTTACTTGTTTTCAATAACTGGGGACACGAGGTTAGGTTAGGTAGGTTAGGTTAGGTTAACCTAACCTAACCTAACCCTATTTTAATGTAATTATGTGTTATTACTAAATATATACATATAGTAATAAATAGAACATTCTACATTGAAGAAATCGTCGTGAAGAGGTTTTATCCTGACTACATTTCTTCCCAGGAGACATTACGTCTTTCTTAATTTAGACCAGGCGAGATTGTGTGTCGCGAGATCATTACAACGAGGTTTTGCTCAGGCGAGATTTTGGGTATAGCGATATTTAGGGGCGCGAGGTTTTGGAAGACGAGGTTTTGGCCCGGCGAGATTTTGGCCCGCGAGGTTTTGGCCAGGCGAGATTTTGTCCCGCGAGATTTTGGGCGGCGAGGTTTTGGCCAGGCGAGGTTTCGGCCCGGCGAGATTTTGGGCCGCGAGGTTGTCGCCGCGAGGTTTTGTACCCAAATCCTCTTTAGACCCCCTAAAAATTAAAAATATTCACTTTTGGTAATTTTCCTGTGGGTTAGTTCCGGAAAGCTACAATTATGCCAAATTTAATCATTGTAGCCCTACAGGAAGTGCTCAATAATTATAATTTATGCCAGCTCATGTAATTTTATATATAGTTAGGATTAGGATAGGATATATCGTAATATAGACTATAAACACACTTTGCAGTCGTGTGAATGACTAGTTACTTACACTGTCGTGAACATCTTGTAACACATATCCTAGAATACACTGTAAAAAGAAGTGCTGTCTATTTTTTGTGACTAGGGATGGGCACGAGTCGAGCTGAAACTCGACTCGATTCGAAACTCGACTCCAATTTGAGTCGAGTTTCGAGCCGAGTCAAAGATAGTTTTCTCGAGTCGAGTTCCGAGCCGAGTTACTGTTTTTGAGATCGAGTTTCGAGTCGAGTCGAGTTTGATACATGGCTCGCTCGTTTAGCTCGTTTTAGCTCGTTTAGAAATCATGGCCTGATTAAACTGGAAAGCGAAAACCATGAGAAATGAAAGCTGTAATTTGGAATACTTTTAGTGTTACTCACGAGAGGGGACACTGTTTGCATCTCATTTCGTCTCAATAACGAGACCACAATAGATTTTTTAAAAATAAAAAAACAGCCTCAAATGTCGTGAGCACCAATATAAGTATATACTGTATTTTTTATCATCAAGGCTAAGACCTGCACGGTCGTATTTCTGAACCTAAGCAGAAGCCCAACCCGGGTAGTGATGTCAACGGGTTCGGCTCGGTTCAACTGAGCGAACAGTTCGAGCCGGCTCGTTCAGGATGAACCACCGAATCGGTTCGGTTCGGCTCAGGTGGGCCATTGGTTTTTGCCGTCTCGGTTAGGTGAGGTGTTGACTCGGCTTACTTCTCGGTTCGGCTCGACTCGATAGTAGATGAGCTGTGAGCCGAGCCACTCGATCCGTTGACAACCCTAGACCCGCGCCGAGCACCGTGGTGATTCAGATGACTGCTAACTCCAGAACAGAAAAATAACAGAGTTGCGGGGGTATTCTAAGATGGATATAGGCCTATACAGGATGGTAAACCCTCTTTAATCAAACTGATGTCGGTATTAATTTATCTTCTGGTATACACCTTTATGCTATAGCCGTGTTGAAGCAGCTCTCACGTTATGAATACTCGTGATTAATTATTTAATACGTAAAATTTACCATATTTTCCAATATTTTATCATATATATATATATATATATATATATATATATATATATATACACTGGCGGATCCAGGATATGATCAAGGGAGGGGCTGAGCCATAGTTTGCCGTTTTATCCAGTGTAAAGCAGGATTGAAGCCCATTTTATCCAGTGTACACCTGAGCGTCAAGGGGGGGCTATAGCCCCTATAGCCCTCCCCTTAGATCCGCCACCTCCAACCAGAGTTCGCGTGGGTCAATGAAAACTTGACCCACGACCCACTGACTCACCACCCACCGTGATCAACTTTGACCCTTGACCCACCATTCACCGTTACCCACTCTGACCCACCGTGACCCACCACCCACCATGAACCACTCTCATCCACTGTGACCTACTCTGACTCACCAAAATACATCGTCATCAACTCTGAACACGACCCACGGCCCCTTCTGTACTGAAGAGTTTACACTTGTAATAAAACAAGACTGTGAAATTGTCACTAATCGGAGTTTGAATTTCTAGTCAATCGCCCAAGCACTACTATGTTACAACAACGGTGGATCTGACCTTTACGATATTAAATGGTAAAGTGTTTGTCAGTGAGGAAATTGAAACAGTTCGTGGTGGGGTGAAAATAGTGTGTGCCTAAAATATACTTGTACTAAGAGAGTATTCTAGCAAGTGTTAATTTCTGAACGCATTCCAAAAGAAACTTCTATTCGCAGGAAAATACCCCTGTACAACATGGAAAAGGTTATGATTTCTCAGTTCACAGTAATTTTCTCACAAAAGACTTGAAAAATCAGTTTTTCATAGTGTATAAATGTGCTCGGGTACGCTATTGAGAGCATCTCCATTAGTGATGAGCAAATGCAAGACCAAGACCAAGACCGGGGTGGTCTTGGTCTTAGTCTTGGTCTTGCACATTCAGTCTTGGTCTTGGTCTTGCACTGGAACCCATGGTCTTGGTCTTGGTCTTGGTCTTGCACACCCAGTCTTGGTCTTGGTCTTGGTCTTGCATGCAAGAGTCTTGCAAGTCTTGCATTTAAGAAATCTCAAGCTTTTCATAGGTAAATTTTACTATGGATAAACTCTACAACAATAAACTCTACAATGCGCCAATAATAACGGAAATACAATGAATGTTCCTAAATGTAATATAGTTTAAGTTTGTGTAAGCATCATGATAGTGTATAACATAGGTGATGACCTTTCCTTTTCGAGCTCCTCCGTGGCTAAGCGGTTAGCGTACGCGCCTTTGGCGTGGGAGTCCCGGGTTCGATTCCCGGCGGGAGCTCATGTGGTTCGGATTCCACGTTAATCAGTAGGTCCACGTCTCATATAGCCTCGCTGCTGAAAGGGACGCTAAACTAAAAATCAACTGACCTTTCCTTTTTTAATGGATGCCCACGCTTCACTACTTGTAAGATATGCCTAAATCACAACGTTTCGTAATCTATTTATATTTTTTAACAGATCCAACACTCCACTGGTTCCCAAACTGGGGAGGCTACTCCTGAGACGCATGAAAGAAAATCAAGACGGCACAGATTATTGAAATACCATGAATTGCAAAATTATTTTTACACTCTAAAGGCGTCAGATTTTTCTTTTCAACCACGATTAGCTAATACTTATATTAATCAAACTTCCAATTAAATATCGAGATTTTGTTTTTCTGATTCCAATATTTACTCTGTGGGGCAGAAACATTGACATTACGCAAAAGTGATGAAAAATTGCAGGCTTTCGATACATGGGCATGGAGGAAAAAGGAGATAATTAGCTGTGCTGAACGGACAACGAATGAGAAGGTAGTCAAAAAATTAGCAGTAGGGGGGAAATAGAAGAATTTTAGATATTGTTAAGAGGAGGAAGAGGAACTGGTTAGGATATTGGCCGAGGAGGAACTGTTTTATGAGAGACGTGCTGGAAAGTATTGTGGAAGGAAAGAGATGGAGGGAGCAAAGGAGACTACTTGAAGGAAGGTATTAAAACAAAAAATTGCTACGTCAAGACGAAGAGGCTAGCTAAGGACCACCGAACGTCGAAGCTTCTCAGTTGCAGCAAGTAACCTGCCAATAATGGCAGAATAACTATTATGAAGATGATGATATATTTTGTAATATTGATTAAAAGAGAGAAAATTAAAATAATAATTATTATTATCAAACCTCTTAATATTTTAGAATAATTTGAGTGAAAACTGAAAACGATTCAACTGTCTATGTCTTTTGTGTAAATTCAATCTATATAAATATTTTTGACCTGTATTGGAAATACAAAATAACGGCATCAAACTCAAAGTTATTTGAAGTTTCACTTGTGAATATGGATTACTAGCATCAATTACCCACTTCGTTCGGTTAAACTTAAAAAAATAATAATATATTTCGTTAGTCAGTCACTTTTTACTACTAGTAAAGCGCTCTCTGATATCGGTCATTTTCGATTATTTCTATATTTCTCTCCCCAAGTTGCGGGGCTGAATATGAATTTAAACGGCATCAGAAGTGTCACTGTTCGTCTCAGAGACACCACAAACTAAGGATTCGGCACTAATATCGGTCATTTTCAATAAACTTATATATCTCCTTCACCCCAATGTTGCGACGTGCTGCATCAGAAGTGTCATTGTTCATCTCAATGACCTCGAAAGCCATGAGTTCGACATTGATAATGGTAATTTTTGATAATTTTATATATGTTGTTCCTCACCCAAGTTGCGGTGCTGAATTTGCATTTAAACGGGATCGGAAGTATCACTGTTCACCTTAGCGACGCCGAAAACAATGGATTCGACACCAATATTTGGTCATTTTTGATCATTATTATGTATCTCCCTCTCCCCAAGTTACAAGGCTGAATTTCTTCGTAACGGCATCGAAAATGTCAGTACTCAACTCAGCGAACTGGAAAATATGGATTCGGTTGTCATTTTCGATCGTTTTTATATATCTTCTCTTCCCTCCGCCAAGCTACGGGGCTGAACTTGGATTTAAATAGCATCAGAAGTGTCACTGTTTATCTCAGAGACCCCTAAAACTATAGACTCCATTTTAATATCGGTCATTTTCGATCATTTTTAAATATCTTTCATTCCCTCTCCCCTCACCGTCAAAGTGATATAACAGAAATCACCTCAGGTCCGATCCTCATCTATGTTAAAATGAGATCGAGTTCGGTCGGGTGATTCACGAGTTATTAAATTTTATTTATTTTTGTACATTTTCCATCCCCACCTCCTACCCTAAGTTCTACCGTCAAAGTGATTTGATAAAAAAAAAAAAAAAAAAAAACACCCCAAGTCAGAACCTCATCTATGTTGAAAATTTGATCGAGATCGGTCGGCTGGTTCAAGAGATTAGGAGTCACAAAAATAGTCACTTTCAATTTTATAATATACATTTGTTGTTGTAGTATAATGTTATATCGTTCAATCATCGATGTGCCGTATACCTAAGGAGGCTAAAAGTTATATTAATAAACAATTATTCAATGTATAAGCATCCACCTATGAAATCAAACTTGCGGACACATGCACTAAGTTTTTGTCAATGTCATGAAAATGTTATTTCGATATTAGTTTTAAGAGCACACATTGAAAATTTACAACAGATGCTTGAGTCTCAGAGCCAAGCCCATACCCATGTAGTTGACACCTATGGTGTACGGTATTACCTATGTTCAATGCTACATTTGTCTTTAGTTTTGGGAGAACACCACTAATATACTTTGAAATGAAATGAAGTATCTAGTTTAACGTCCCAAGATTGTACACCAAGGCTAAGGGAGACAGTGATGAAGAGAAATGACTGAAATGGTGGAATGAAGAAAGTAGTAGGAAACGAAAAAATACCGAGAAAACGCACGCACACAGTGCTTGTCCACCAAAAAAAGCTCACACGGTGCGAGATGACATCTGTGTGGCTTGAAAACGAGTAATACTTACAGAAAACGCGAACAACCAATTCAGAAAACGACATACTGTTGCTATAAGCTACAGGGGCAGATCGACTCACACGAATTGCATAAACTACTGGGAACACATTCACTCCAGCTGCATTTTTACTGAAGCCAAGAAGTTCAAGTGATAGATGTAATTATATTTCCCCTTCCTTTTTACATCCTATAAAAATTTTAGTAGTACCGGTACTTGTGCAAGACTCTTGCGCAAGAGTCTTGGTCTTGGTCTTGGTCTTGCAGGTATGGTCTTGGTCTTGGTCTTGGTCTTGCACCCTTGGTCTTGGTCTTGGTCTTGCATCGGGATTGCTGGTCTTGGTCTTGGTCTTGGTCTTGGTCTTGGTCTTGCATGCAAGACTCTTGCAAAAACTGCAAGACCAAGACTCTTGCGCTCATCACTAATCTCCATAAAGTATGCTCATAATTGTAATTTGTGTAATCACTAAAACACCACGTTAAATTAAAGTTACAAATATAAATAATTGCAATTATTATGAATACTTATTCAAAGTAGTTTACCTAAAGCAAAGAAGAGACTTACTAAAAATTAGGTACAAAGTTGAATTACACAAATAAGCCATTACTAATACAAGTATACATTTTACATAACTCGTAATTTTCCGCCTTAAAACAAACCTGAAATCGGGTTTATTTCCTGTTGGTAACTTTTTCATGGTAAATCATCCGCAGCGGAATGATGTCCATCCTTCAGCCAAGAAATAACTTGCTCCTCCACTTCGAGCTTGTCTAGCGATGGACCATTAATATTGATGAACAACAAGTTAGATAATGTTTGAGCAATTAGTCTATTTCTAATATCAGTCATCTGTAAATTCATAAGGGAAAATCCCCGTTCACACTCTGTCGTGGAAATTGATAATACTTCTACCCGATTTCTGCAACTCCTCATCGACAATCTGCTTGTTAGACTTAAGTCTGATAACGATTTTTCTTGGTCAGTTTTGAAATACTAAGCAAGAAGTATATCTCTTTATCACCATACAACATCTTTTCCATACCGACTATGTCAGTTGGCAACGTCGACTCATGGAGAACAGAAACTTCATCTACCACGCCTTCGATAGGGAATCTTGTGAATAAATTATAATTTATTAATTAAAGCCTGATAAACTGATGATTTGTTATTTGTTTATAAATGTAATTTTTTTTTAATTACACATGAAGGTTTGATGCCATTACCAAGATCCCTACTCCGTCTAGAAAGCGAAAGGGAACGAGGTTTCTGGAAAGTGTTCAGAGGTGAATGGGAATTTCCCTCCTTCTTCCCTTTCAATTACCACACTGTTGTTTGCCATGTGCCAAATTACGATGAATTTCAATTAAATTATCATAGTATAATTATTTCCTTGTTGAATTATCGATACTTTTCAGTGGAAAAAGGATGAAATTTGAAAGTTCCAAATCAAGGTAAGTAGACCAACGTAAAGGGGAAAAAAAGTGTAAAATTTTCCATATAATTATGCGTAAAATCCAAACTTAAAATTTCCGTGTAATTAAGCTTACAGTACAAATTTTATGCCTATTTTCCTCACAACTCTATGGGTTGATTGCCCTGTGCTGTAAGCGCTCCATATAATAAACAACCTTCAGCAATTATTATAGTAGAAAGCAATGGATATATGAAGTCAAGCACTGTATTTTTTGTTTCTCTTTTTTTTAATAACATCGATCGTCTTCGATCATTTTTACAAGCCAACTCACTACTAGTTTTCCATTTACAGAAAGTGCCCCCCCCAATAAAAGAGAATTTTTAAAAAAATGCTAGGACACATTCTGTTTATTTTCAATGAAGGATTAATACACTGAATTTCATCTCGTAAGTTTAACGGAGTGCGAGATACTAATCTTTTTTTCACAAAAATTCGGATCCTTACTACCTCCTTAGGATGTTATGCATTGTAATGAAAGCAATATAACATCCCAGTTTTGATTAAAGCCTAACTATATACCAAAAGTAATAGTAGTAGGGTTCCGCGTTGGCCCGAATGACTCATCCTCACTCTCTTTTATGACCGGGATTTTTGAAATTCGTTTCGTTTTACGGCTAAGATGAGTGCTTTGGTACCTCGATTCTGATTGGCTGATAGAGGTCACGTGACTTTAGGCCCCGCCCACGCGGGAAATTCAAATTTCCAGGTCACGTGGTATGACGTCATGAGTCACCCCGCGGGGAAATCCCTCATTCTCTTTTATGACCGGGAATTTTTGTAATTTGCTCCCTTTTATGGATAAGATGAGTGCTTTGATACCTGATTCTGATTGGTTGACAGATATCACGTGATCTTAGGCTTTGGGATTTTTGAAATTAGGGTATCAGCTTTGATGTGTACTTTGGTACTACAATGATGATTGGTTGACAGAGGTCACGTGGTCTTAGGCTCTGGGATTTTTGTTTTAAATTCGTTCCCTTTTACGTTTAAGATGAATGCTTTGGTACCACGATACTGATTGGTTGACAGAGGTCACGTGATCTTAGACCCTGAAATTATTGAAATTCGTTCCCTCTTACGGTTAAGATAAATGATTTGGTACCACGATGCTGATTGGTTGATAGAGGTCATGTGATCTTAGGCTCTGGGATTTTTTTAAAGTTCGTTTCCTTTTACGGGTAAGATGAGTGCTTTGATATCACGATTGTGATTGGCTGTTAGAGGTCACGTGATCTTAGCCCGAAATTCGGGTATCCTTTCCGATGTGTATTTGGTACTATGATACTGATTGCCTGATAGAGGTCACATGATTTTAGACCCGCCGCACAGTGAACAGGTTACATGATATAACGTGGGGCAAATCCCTCACTCATTTGTTTCCATTTTACGGGTAAGATGAATGTTTTGGTACCTCAATTTTGATTGGTTGATAGAAGTCACATGATCTTAGCTCCAGCCCATGCTAGAAATTCAATTTTTTTTAGGTTACGTGATATGACGGCTATATACCCTTGACCGTGATTTTAGAATTTGTTCCCTTTTTATGGTTATCCTTTTTGGTACCTTAAAGTTCCCATGGAGGGCTCCTTAAATAACCCTTTTTTGGTATCATGATATTGTACTGAAGTTTACCTTAAATATTATCGTTCTCTTTGACAGATAAGATGATTACCAGCTTTCTTACCTTTTAAACAATGGTGAAAGAGGGGGGCCATCCTTGTCGATTGTAGATTTCTTATAACACATTGTTGTGAGTTTAAGCGATTTTTTTAAACGATCAGCGTTTTATTGCTCAGTAAGCGCTTCATTAATGGAAACAGTGTTGCCAGATTTTTTCTTATCTAAACTGCTCCGATTCTTTTCGAAACGGTTCCGCAGAGTGCAAGAAATTTAAACTAAAATTATTTCGAAATAAAAAAATTTCAAAACTAAAAATTTTTCGAACTAAAAAAATTGTAACTAAAAATTTTCGAACCAAAAAATTGAAACAAAAAGTTTCAAACAAAAAATTTTTGAACTAAAAATTTTGAATTAAAAAATTTCAAAAAAATTTCGAACTAAAAAATTTAAACAAATTTTTCGAACAAAAAAATTTAAACAAAACTTTCGAACTAAATTCTCAAATGAAAAATTTTACGAACTAAAAAATTTAAAAAAAATTCGAATCCAAAAAAATTTTCGAAAAAAATTAAACAAAAATTTTTCGAACGAAAAAAATATTTTAAACTAAAAACTTTCGAACTAAATTTTCAAATCAAAATTTTTTCGAACAAAAAATTTGAAAAAAATTTTCGAACCCCCAAAAAATACAAAAAATTTTCGAACCAATTTTTAAATACAAGTTCCGAACTAAAGATGTAAACCACATCTAAAAATTTTCAAATCAAAATTTTTTCGAACTAAATTAAAAATCAAATTTTGGACTAAATTTTCAAATCAATTTTTCGAACAAAATATTTTCAAACTAATAATTTAAACCAAATCTTGGATATATTTTCCACCTTAAATTTTCAAGATTACCATTATTTGAAAACAAGTGTTCAAGGTTTCAAGAAATAATAAAACATATTTTTTTCAACTTGTTGTATTTTAACGAAAAGTATGTGCTTTCCTCATACATTTTTATTAACATAATAAATGCACTATCTAGTTAATGAATATTTTGGACGCGTCATCATCTTCGAATCTTGTAGACGTATCCTGTAAAGAAAAAGAAGAAACAACGGATTACTTTATGAATTTCTTTTTTTTTCTGAAACAATAAAAACGAGTAAATATTGATAAGAGAGAAATAAAACTTACTCGTAAAGATGGATGTGTTTAGTTTCCTCATCCTCTTCGGGCACGAGATGACAGCATTTCTTCCACTGATGGTGGTGTTGGTGGTTTATGAACTCTTCTGGGTACTGCATTTTTCTTGATGTTGCTGCTTTATGGTCAAGGTTCCCCCTTGGGTACGAGATGACTGCATTTCTTCCGCTGATGGTGGTGTTGGTGGTTTATGAACTCTTCTGGGTATTTCATTTTTTTCTTGGTGTTGCTGCTTTGTGGTCAAGTAGGAAAAAAAAGGAAAAGGAAAAAAGAAATGGTGGCCTCATTGGGTGTTTATAGTTTTTTCTTCATCTTCTTCTTTTTCCAGTTCCAACTTCCGTTTTTTAACGTACCCGTACGGAACCGTATCATAAGAATTGAGTTCTTTAAATCGACGTTTTGTGTATCGGATGCTGTACATTTTTCTTCTTTGCGTGTGACGATGGAATGGTCTTTGGTCCTGCATATTTTATGGGGGATGGTAATGGTGACTTGTCCACGGCATTGATTTGTAATCATTTCTTTTAGCGTGTTGAAATTTAATTGCTGTCCTGCATTGTAGTTTAATGTAAATCCTCTAATTTTACATACGTGGCTGGTGACGTTGGTGTCTGGATTATATATTTCTAAGCTGTATTTTTTTGGCCGACCACTAACAAATGTCTTGATGTATGCTCGTTGTCCATAAGACTCCATCCGATAAGCATCCCAAGTACGTGGAAGGTTCAATGGTTGGCTCCCCGGGCTTTTCTGTAAAAATCACAGAATCCGTGTCGAAATATAAAACACGTTCCTGCAACATTTCCAGGTACTTGTACAGTTCCAGACGTGCCTGACATGTTGTAAATGCTCCTAAAACGACATTGGTGTTTCGGTTTTGAACAGGCACATGTTCATTGTACTCCCAGAACGCATACAACATGGTATCATTGATGGGTACAATTTGATGGAGTTCAATGTCGGGGGAAGTGAGTTTTTCATAAAATTCTTCCGGCCGATCAATAATTGTGGTCTGGCTAAAGTTTGTACGCTGAGAAAGCTTTCCCCATAGAGAGTTAATACAAAGCTTAGATAAACTTCTTCATGCAGGATTATTTTCAATTTTGGTCAGATCCAATGCAATACCTTCACGCTCCAGGACGGTTTGTATAAATTTTGTTTTGTCTTCTTCGGTGACACAGGAACTTGGCCAACCAGAAGCTTCCATTTTCGATTTCAAAAACGTATTGATGTATTCCGTGAACAAGTCACCTTTTTCGTGATGGGGTCATATTGTTCAATGTCATAATCCCAGTTCAAAAATTTCCAGCGGTTGATATCCTAATTCTATTGCCTTCTGTATTTCATATGATACCCATGTTCCAGTGAGACATCGCTCCTGATCGTTGTGCGTACACGTTGCTGTAGGGTCTGGGTTCATTTCTTCGGCACAAGCAGCACACAGTGGAAACAGTAGTTTCTTGTTGCATCGGTAAGGCAGGAGACCATGATAAAGATGGCGACTTGGCAATATCGTCATTTTGATCAGACCGTTAACTTTATTTATTGGTGGTATATTTTCATCACCCTGTAGATAAATTCTAGGATGGCCTACAGGGTATTTAGCACACTTATTTATGTAAGGATAAAGCGAAACAATATCGAAATATTTTATTTTTTCTCCTGCTTTTTCGTCGACTTGGTGGTACAATTTCACACAATTGGTCCTTCCTCCAAAAAAGCTATCTCTTGGATTTAAGGGTCTGCGGTTCATGTACGGATGATTCTTGAGATACGTCGCCATTGTTGGATTTTGTTTCAAGAACTGTTTAAATTCGCACTCCTACATTTCATGTACAATGTACCCCAATTCACGCAGTCTTGCATTTTTTCGTTGCGTTCGTTCATAACGGAATTCCATGGTGTCTTCTGGATTGCCGTAGATGGGCTGATTACGGCCTGTAGTAATACACACTTTACAGCCGTGATAAAAACAGCCGGCATGCTCTAACGTCTCAGGATCTTGGTAGTAGCCATCAACATGGAATCCCGCAATAAACACTTCTTTTTGCCGGGCCGCATGTAAGATTTGTTTTCCTTCTGTTTTTTCAATGTAGGCCAGCCATTGCATTGCAGGGATCGATTGGGTACTTCTCCATCGATAGCCATGTACCGGTAGAATTCCAATAATATTGGGTTTGAGGAAATTCCGGCGGAATACTAAATTGGAAGCACTTGCAATCGTTATCGTCTCCAAGAAGGAATTCACTTTGGTTTCTGCTTCAAATGACGTCATAAACGAAACGCATGCTTGTCGCAGTACATTGACATCTTGAATACAATAGTTGATAATTTCTTTCTGGAAGTCAAACGTGTCATTACGATGATCGTTGTACCACTGCATGAACTTGTTCCTGTCTTCGACGCACATTTCATCTGCACCATAATACTTCGTTTCTGGAAGTGGTACAATATACGATTGATTTTCTTCGGTGTTGAAGAAATGCGGGAAGTAGCCTTTGGTTGCGGGTAAATTGCAGGCTTTGGACAATTTGCTTAATGCCATAGGCAGGAAGTTCAAAGAGTCAATGAACGTCAGATTATTCAGGGTTAAACTTAGTATCTTGGTCCCATTTAATATGACGTCAGGTCTCCATTGACATTGTTCTACCATGGTCTTTAAAATAAAATGTCCATCGTAGCCCTTCGAATTGTGAGCGAGACAGAAAATCCTATTTATATTGGGACGACGTTCCCGCAAGTACTGGAGGAAATTATAAATTGGATCGTCTCCTTGGAAAATATGTTGGCGCTGACCACACGTACTGCAAGACTGCTCGATATTATCGTTTTCAACATATGCGTAACATACTTGTTGTGCAACCAATAAATTCGGAACGTGTACATACGGTGTACATATTATCGCCAATATTCTTGTCTTGCATGGATTCTATATCGTAGAAAATCAATAAGGCTTTCTTTGCGTGCATGAGTGAAGGAACAGCAAGTTTTAAGCATTGTCGATCAGGAAGCATAAAACATTGATGCGATCCTGGAACTATCTTCTTACAAACATTGCAAATGATCTCATTACAGTCATGAATGCGTCGTCCACTTCGTACAAGAGAATATACTCTGTAACATTTAGTACATTGCTTCACCATTTTACATACAGATTCCCCTTGATGATATGGAGCATTACGATGATTGTTAAAACATTCTTCGCCGTAAAATTGACGATTGCAGTCGTTGCACAATATCGGCGTTTGGTTCTTGTCGCATAGAGGTCTCTGTAAACATTTGGAGCACGTTACAGGACAATTTTTCACATGTCTGTTACCTTCACTGTATTTTTTATGGCACGCTTCACAGTAGAACTTGGTTGCAAAACAAGCAGATAAAGATTGGATGATATCAAAATGGCCAGCCAAACAAATCAAATTTATGGGAGTGCGATTTTCATCGTTTGGCCCCTCGTACATGATGTCACGGCCTGTGAAACTAGTATACACAGTAATTTTATATTCTTTGAGGTATGACTGGAATTGTCGAATTTCATTTACACTGGCACCATGGTCCAAATTCACTCCTGCATTTGCACATAACGCATCGACTTCATCGTCCACAATACATTTCGATTGGCGTTGATACTGCTTATAACGTTGCACATCTACATTCTTGTATGCCTTCAGACCAATAGCAATAACAAGGGCGTACGCCAGGCACCTTGAATCTTGATTTTTTACGCATACAATCCCTCGCTTGCTACGTAATAATTCTTCATTTTGAAGTATTCCTTGCCGCAAACCACCGCCATAGCCACGTGGTATATCCACACGATGAAAATGAACGGTGAATGGTTCGTGCAGGAGAAATGCATTGTTACTTTGTAAAACTCTTTCGAACGAGGCCCACATCGTTTCCAGTGTCAGGTTTCGCGCTTGGCGAAAACTCACCCAAAATGGCTTATTGGTGTCGCGTGGTGATATTATCGATAAACCAACCACCGCCTCATCGTCGACATTGGCTAATAAATGGTCCAGCATTGCTTGGAAACTATTATGAACGTATTGGATAATATCGGTTCCTACGGGCGGTGTGTTAAATTGAATTTCGAGCATTCTACCTTCAATGTTAAATCGTCTATAATGACGAGTGATTTCATTACGAACAGTAAAACCCGATTCGGCCATGGTTAAAAAAGGAGAAAACAAACAAACAGGTACAATTATGATAAAATATGTAATGTGGGGAAAAATGAATTGACCAGCGTAAATTTACTACAAAAGAAAAGAAGAAAGAAAAATCTTAATCACCTGATAAACAGGAAATCATAACGTTTATGATAAATTCTTAACTAAGTAATTCATGTAAAGGTCCTGAGTTTGATTCCTGGCGGTGGCGTTCAGAATCTCATTATTAAAGCACACGTAATAGAAATCAAAGTTTTAAAAAAATAATTATGTACTGAAATGAGTGTTTTATTGTTGTCATACTGGAAATCAAACTCGAGACCATTACATCGGCATTTAACTGACCTACGATTCTGTAGTGATAAAAAGAATGCATGAAATGAATGAATGTTTTAACAGTGCTGAGACGTGACAAAATACGCGTAAGCATTTTTTCCACTCACAACAACCTTTAAAATGATGCGTTTGCAAGTTGAAGAGATCCACCAAGCATTAACGTTACACATATGTAATTGTCAAAACAAAATCTGTATAGCGTAAAACTTTTAACCAAATATGCATGCACTCTTTTTTTATTTTCATCATGACTAAACGTAACGTGGTTCTAACGTGGAAGGCCCTGGTTCAATCCTCGGTGGGTTTGCTTTCCACGTCGGGGCGCTGTCAAGCTTTTTTCTGAAATTTAATATTCTCATGCGTTATCATACATTCTTTTCAAACTAAGCTAAATGGTTGACGTACACACCTCTGGCCCTGGTTCAATCCAGGGCGGTTGCTCGAATATCACGTTAAGCTGAAGCGACGCTAAACTAAAACAATGGTTTCAAAGGGTAGGCCTATCGAGCAATATTATTCTCAGGCATAGTTTTAGAAATTTTGTAATGCATTCTTTTCAAACCAAGCGCACACATCTCTGGCCATGGTTCAATTCCCGACGGGTGCTCAGATTCAACATTAAGCAGAAGGGACGTTAAACCAAAATAAGCAAACCATATCATTTCTCATGCTTAGTTTTAATGTGTGGGGGTTCCTGATTCGTACTCCCACTTTCCCATTCCACATAGCCTAAATATTTCGTACTAAAAGTAAAACAGTGTATTAGTGATCCACCCACAAATATGAAATAAAAATGATTTTCGAATCTTGTGTGAAAAATAAAATCTCACTGAACTTACCTCAAATTCAATGAACAAAAAGTTGGTGCAGTAAAATTTAATGAAGACACTTTTAAAAAACAGACCTTCTCACTTGACAGTTGAGAGCGGTGTAGGATTTGAAAAATGAAATTTAGATTTTTATTTAGGTCGCTGTGAAAACGATGTCATCATCAACCAATCAGAAACGAGGAAATTTATAAAATGACATCACAACGATCCAATCAAAACGCTGCTTTTGTCATGAATCACGAACCAAACCGATGTGTAACAATCGATCGTGACGTCATTCAAGTTTCTCAATAGTTACAACATCTAGTATCGCAATTCCGATCATGACATCATCCCAAATGCTGTCAGGATCATGTCACTACCTGTCGTAAATTGTGACAACATTTCATTTTCCTCATATTCCGTAAGAAAATATCAATGTTTGCTTTTTTCCATGAATCATGCTGACACGTTCGAAGTAAAACTAAAGTAATACGTGTGTCGCTTAACTATAAAACACATATATAATTAGTTCTCTATAATATATATATAGTTGATAATATATTACATATATACTTTCAAGTGAAAATTTCGCTCCTTCCCGGTCTAATCCGGGGAAAAAGAATTTTAAAAAAATCCTAACGGTTTCCTTGAATAGAGCTACACAAGTAACAGTAAAAATATAGAGACTATTCAATAACTTGTGAATAAATCTTGGTTTTTGCGAAAATTAAACATAAAAAAAATATCTTGGTTTTAATTCTTTAATGAGTTCCCTTAAATTCTTTACAATTTTTGTACAATTTTTATACAATATTAATATTCTTGTTCTTATCAAATTATATTCTTCGACCTACTATCTTTTTGGCCGTCAGTTCATTTAGCCGAGCGGCCAATATCCATTCCGGAAGAGGACTCATTCGATCCCCGACCGAAGCAAACCTAGTATTATATTTGTCGCCAGCTTACTCGACTAGACGACTGTTAAAAAATGGGACCTAGTAGAAGACTCACTCGATCTTTTACAGGTTAAAAAAGAAATTACTCTTTCAGCTTTAATTCAGCTGTTTCTACTTAAAATTTCTTAAATAATAGAAAAAATCCGCAGCTATTCATCACTCAGATAGCTGGGTTAAAAAAAAAATTCAATCAGAAATGTTCCCTCATTTAAGAGACAATCAAAAATGTTTATCTAAATGTCCCCTCATTCAAGAGACAATTAAAAAATTAAAACTCTAAATGCCTCCTCATTCCAAAGGCAATAACAACTCAGTGAATGCCCCCTCATTCAAGAGACAACCACAATATTCTTAAAAAAATTCCGCAGCCGACATCATTCAGGCGACTGGGTACTAAAAAGCAAAAAAGAACAGCGCCTCCTCATTCCGAAAGCGGTTCCAAAAAAAAAACCTTTATCTGGTTCGCCGTATAACGACCGCCATCACCTATTAAAAAAATAGCTAAATTTTATCTCTATCAAACCCTCTTCCAGGCTCACTTATCCCGAAAGAAGAGTTATCATTATTAACTTAAAATGAACAGTCTCTATCATTCAAGAGAGCTGCCCAAATAAAATTAAGCAAAATATTTTAAAAATACTACATCAAAAAATAAAAGGTAGACTCCCTTATAATAGGAATCTAACTAAAAATCCTTAATTCATCCTATCTAAAAATATCCTAATTTCCTAAGATTTAAAAAGAAATGATAGGGTATATCTCAGAGCCGACTACTCATTGTGTAAGTCCGGTTGAGTGGTAGAAAACTTCATCCCTGCGTCCCTTCACTATTGGAGGCGCAGAGGGGTAAGGATCTCTGGGAGATGTGAAGAAGTTAGTGGTTGAGAAGAGAGTGCCTCCCCCCACAACATGGACCGTATTTATACGATCAGCCTCCCAGCTCACCAAGCATCCATATGTTTATAAAAAAAAAATCTTTTCCCACGGCTACTTCTTCTAAGGAGAACAGTAACTAAAGTGCAAAATACTGTATGTGAAAAATCTTAAAAAAACAATTAAAAAAATTCATGACAATTAATATAATCAATATACTATAATTATTTATGTAAATTATACAAAAATTAATGTGTAGATTTTTAAATCAACACATAATAACCTTTCCTAAAAGAAAAAAGAAAAAACTTAAAAAAAAGAAAAAAGACTGTTTTACCCTCTGAATTTCCAAAAAAGTCCTTTATGCAAAAGTTTTCATTTGTTCCTGTGTTATTTAAAAAGTCACAGTTTATAAATATTCTTATAACACTATATACACTCTGTCACTCACAAAACACTTCACTTTGAAAAGTTCACTCACTCTCCACTGAGTTTTGACTCTATTAGTTCTTCCCAGTCAATATCTCTCCCGGGGGTTGGGGGTGTTTCGATGCTCTCAGTATAGATGGATATATAGTCATCCTCTTCTTCTATAGGAAGCTCTTGCTCCATCTTTTGCCTTTTTCCTTCTGGTTCCTCCTTTTTTTCTTCTTCCCTTTCCTCTTTTCTCTTTTCTTCTTGTCCCCTTAATTTTTCAATTTGCTGTACTAGACTAAGGGGAAGGTCCCAGTCTTTTGTTTCTGCACTCGTCGATTCTGGACCTCTGGGCTGGTTTTCTTCCTCCCTCTTTCTTTTGTTTCTATTCTTTGCTCTGTCCACCTGGAACAAGAGCTCGACATCCAGACTCGAGAAGGCTTTCGGTCTGGCCGATACATATACGTTTCGGTGATTCATTGGTAGTTTAAAGGACATGTTGAGAAACTAAGCGAACCAACAACAACAAAAAGAAAAAACTGCGGTCTTCTCAACTCCAGAATTAGTACTGAATGAGGAATTTTAGAATTCTCGTTCTTATAACCACATGGATCTGCCCAGTTCCCATAGAAAGATATTCAATAAATCCATCTTAATACTTTGTGAACTGTTTCCACTAAAAATATACGAGAGAATCCTGTGAGTAGTCTCCAATTTCATTTTCACAGTTCACTTGTCGAAGGGTAAGAACCCACCCCTTCGTCTCTTATTTCCATGACCTCTGGTTCTGTCTTCAGAGAAGGTTTCCCTCTAAAATTTATTACGGTTCAAAGTTCATTTTCTCTGGTCAGAAGTCTCACATTTGTTCCCTCAATTCTTCGGCTATTTCTCTGTTTCCATAATTATGATTAACTCTCTTCTATTCAGAAAATAGGATTCACAGAGGATTTTGGGAAGGAAAGAAAAAAAAAGTAAGAAAGTCTGTTTCAAAAAAATTATCTTAAAGTACTCTAACTTGTACATTTATACTCTTACTTGTATCGAAAATTGTACGACATTCTAGGAAAACGTTTTGGAGTAGCAATTTCTTTTTCTGTTTCCTTATTTACAAAGTCTGGTTTGTCATAATACTTTTTAAGCTGATCACAGTTAACCTTCAACACTGTTTTTCGAACTAAGTCTTCAATTTCATAACTATTAGGAGCGATTTTGTTCTTAATAACATAAGGCCCCGTCCACTTTGCTAATAAACCTGCTGTCTCCCTCTTTGCGGCGCACGACACTCTTACAGCTTTTAACCAAACTTTATCTCCGACATTATACGGATTCTCTTTCCTTTTAACATTATATTTTATTTCTTGTTCTTTGTGAGTCCTTTCTTGTACTTTTAACGCTAATTCTCTGGCTTCAGATATTCGTTTAGCCGTGTCTCTCATATAATTCAATACATTATTTTCGTTCTCCTTTACTCGCATCTCATTAGATACTAATTCAAAAGGATCCCTCATTTCTCTACCAAAATGTAAAAAACTCGGCGAGAATGAGGTGCTAGAACAAATCTGATTGTTTATAGCGAATTCAATTTCTTTAATATTATTAGGCCACTGCGGATGTGATTTACAGTACATAGCTAAAAGCTGTTTAACTTTCTTGCAATATACTTCGCTTTTATTACCACAGGGTCTATATCTAACAGTGTGCACCTCTTTAGCTTTCAATAGCTTCAGGGTATCAGACCAAAGCTTATTTTTAAATATAGAATGATTATCAGAAACCAGAACTTCATAAAATTCGCTTTGACAAAATACTGTCATTATGCAGTCGCACACAGCTCTGGCGGAAATCTTTCTCAATGGAAATATTCTAGTAAACCTAGAGAACGCATCCGTTGCTATAAAAGCATACATAAAACCTCCTGTCCCCTTGACTATTTGACCCAGTATATCTACATATAGCGTATGTCCAGGTTTGGTTACTAGAGTACTGCTCATAAACCCCGTATTCTTACTTGAAGACGATTTAAATTTCGCACATGTCTCACAAGCTAAACAATAGCGTGTTATGTCTTGACTCATTCCTATCCAACTAAACTTCGTCTGAGTTTTCAAAATGGTCCCTTTTATTCCAGGGTGTCCGGAATAAACAGAACTATGAAAAGCTTTCAATACAACATCCCTTAATTTATTAGGAACCCATATAACAAATCTAGTATCATTGGTTACCTTATCCGTAACTATTCTCTTTAGTAGGCCATCGGCATCAATAATTGATATTTCAGCTAATCGTTTAATCCGGCTATACTGCTTTCCCTCTAAAACTACTTCTTTCCCACTAAAAAGCTTTATTATTTTTCCCAGTTCGTTATCTTCTCTCTGAGCTTTCTTAAATTCTTCAACGTTAACAATTTTATCCACGGTTTTTACTTCTCCGTGTGAATCTTCATCTTTTTCAAGGAAAGGTAGTTCTTCAAATCCTCTTTTTATTTCCTCCGAACCAAAGTTATGTAAAATACATCTCGGTATACTACTAATACCTTTCTTCTTTTTTCTTTCTTCTCTCAAACTGTCGCTATTATAAAAAGCAGTTATATTGACTTCTTCTCTAGGTAACTCCTGAAAATCAATCAATTTTCCATCACTCATTTCGAGTTTCAAGAACCCGTTGTCTCGGACGTCCTCTAAGGGATAATATTAATTCATTAAATCATTTCCCTCATATTCCTCCGGGATTGTGTAATCATCCTGTATGCGACTCAAATAGTCTACATACAGGGCCTTTTCCTTTAAATGTCTCAAAACAACAGGGTATTTACTAATTCTATTTATCCATCTGCAAACAACAGCAGGTACTTTGGTAGCTTTCAAAAGAGGTAATAAAGAAATGTGATCAGTATATACAAAGACTGTGGGTGCATTCAGCAAATATTTCTCAAATCTCTCTATAGAGATTAATATTCCAAGAAGTTCCTTCATTGTAGTATTGTATTTCCGCTGAGAATCTGTCAGTTTCTTAGATCCATACGCGATTACTCTTAACTTCTTTCCATCTATCTTCTGAGAAATCACAAACCCCGTCGCTATATCCGATGTATCCACGAATAGGTAAAATTCCTTATTTAAATCTGGCAAAAGCAACTTCGGATCGCTTTCAAGGATTTGCTGCAGTTTCTTAATAGCATCTTCACATTCAGTTGTCCATTTGAACTTTTCATTTCTACGCAAAAGTTGGGAAAGAGGAGCAGTAATTTTCGCCATGTTCGGTATAGCTGATCTGAAATAATTATAAAACCCCAGGACTCTTTGTAGATCTTTGATACCCCTAGGTCTCTTTATCTGTCTGGCCATCCTAACCTTTTCTCGATCACACGATACACTCCCGTTTTCTATATGAAAACCAAGAAAATCGAAAGATTTCACAAATAACTGTACTTTGTTAAAATTGAGCGCTATATTCGCTTTTCTCAATTTCTCAAATACTATTTGCAAATCTTCTAAGTGCTGTTCTTCACTCTCACTTGCGACCACTACATCATCATAGTACACAATTGCGGTCTTAAAATAACATTCTGCAAGTACTATTTGCATCATTCTATTCAACGTATAGGGTAATATACATAGTCCGTAACACCCACGGGCATATTGATATATCCCTCGACATGTAAGCATGCCTGTGTATTTTTGAGAATCTTCTGCTATAGGTATATGTCCATAAGCATTACAAATATCAAAAATTGAGTATATCTTCTTCCCCCCAAGGTGAGCTATAGCTTCCTGTATGTCAGGTAATTGACTCTTTTCAGTTTTCGTAACCCTATTAATATTTCTCGCATCTAATATAATTTTGAAAGATCCCGATTTCTTTTTGTGTAATAATGGGCTACTGAGATATTTAGTAGGCTTTTTAACTATGATTCCTTGAGACTCCATCTCATCTAGTAACTGGCACATAATTCTTCTTTTTTTTTCTGACAAGGGTCTTAATTTAGCTGTAATTGGCTTATCTTCCTTTAGCTCTATATGATGTTCTATAACATTAGTTACCTTAGGTTCTTCTGAGAAAACTTCTCTATTTTCTATGAGCATTTCAATAACTCTCTGTCTAAATTCTCCACCTATGTCTAATTTATCTACTATCGGTTGTAAATTTCCCTCTATTTTTCTATCAAAATCTAAAATTAAATTCTCTGGGAAATCACTATCAAGTAAACAAATCGGCTGTTCTATGTCCTCGCAATACCATCCTCCTCTAGAAAGATTTATTACAATCCCCACCTTCGAAATGAAATCTCTTCCTGCCAGAATTTCTCGCAAAATTTTTCGAGAATGATAAATTTGTGTTTAACAGTGAAATCATAAAATTTTACTGTCGCTGTAATTTCTCCACACGCAACAGTGGTCCCATCGGCTACTCTTAGGGTCAAGGAATTTTCTTTTACTTGCCCCCCATTTTGTACCCATTTATCTGCGAGTTCTTTAGAACAAACCGAAACAGAAGCCCCAGTATCCAGTAACATTTTAGACTTTACGCCAAAGACAGTACAGTTGATAACATGTGCTCTAGTCTTGCTAAAGACACTTTTTTCTCCTTTCCCCGGCTACCCTCGCCGGCATCAAAAATCCGTTTTTTGGGATCACGGAATTAATGTTTCCTATTTCTCTATGTTGGGATAAGTGTCTTACTCTGTATCCCCTAAAATGTTTTCTCTCTCTCAAATTTTCTGTCATTTTTTCCTCTTGGAAATTCCTATCCGCTACGCTAATTCTATCTTCTTTTCTCTGGACTCGATCCACACTTTTTCTATCAACCGGCCGTATCATTCCGGTGAACTTCAGTGGCTTTGTTGATTTCTCAAAAGGAAATTTTCGCTTTTCGTCTTCAAATGTCCACGAATTCTGCGAAATTAATAAAATCAATTTCATTTCACTTATTAAATCTCTACCGCCGATCAAGTCATGAGCGAGGTCTCTTAAACATGCAATTTTACACGTGCTTTCCTTCCTTTCATGTAAATGTTAACATACATGACACCTACGGTTTCTGTTTCTCCCTCAGCCAAGTGTAATTTTATTTTTTCTTCTTCATCTTTGCACCTTTCGTTATAAGTTTCTCCGCTAGGGATAAATTTATTAATGAAATTTCACTTCCGCTGTCAGCATATAATTCAATACTTTCCCCCCAAATCTTACAGAGAATAAGCGGTTCTTTTACTGGATTATTTACTTTCTGGGCTTTATTTTCAGAAGAATGTGTTTTCGTATGAACCACAGAGCTCTCCTTCTTATTTTCTTTTTTCTTTCTACAAAACTTACTAACATGCCCCCGTTTGTGACAAAAATCACAAGAAAAAGTCTTGTTTTCACAGCGAGAATTCGTCACGGTTTCCTTGCGGTCATCCTGTCCACGCTTAAAATAAGCAGGATCAAGAGCCGAGGGTAATAAATTACTTCCCCGCCCCATTTCTGCTCTTTCTAGCGCTGCAATAGGATTGCATGCCTTGGGTGCCTCTCGTTCGGGTAGATATAATAATTCACTCAAAAGGAGATGCTGGATCTTCAAACTTTCGCTTTCTAGCTGTTTCAGAGTTACAATTTCCTTGTTATATAACAGCTGTCTGAATCTTGGGTGAGAACGCTCCATAATGAAATCGAACTGAGATTTCTCATCCGGGGGATCTTCTAATCTGCTGAACATAAGCGCTACATGTCTCGTGTACGAAGCTAAAGATTCGTCAGCCTTTTGAAAACTATTTTGCAATTGCTCTTTAATCTCTTGTTCGTAATTGAAACTAAAATATTCTTTCAAGAAAGAATTTTTTGAATTCCTTGTAACTAGAAAAGGGTTGTTTAAAAGCAAACCAAACTTTCCCGCTTTTCTTCAATGTTCGAGGGACAACTAATTCCAATAGCTGTTCATCGTTTAACTTCTTAGCTTGCTTAAATTCTTCTAATTCGTCTAGATACGCAAATGGATCCTCCCTAGGAATATCTCCTGTAAATTCAGGTAGGTTAAGCCTAATTTCTTCCACCCATTTACTTTGGCTAATATTTGACTCCATTTCTTCATTATCTCCAGCAGAATTACTTCCTTCTTCGCGCCTGTTCTCTTCCCTTCTTAATTCCTGTATCTTAGAAATTTATTTCTTCTGAGCTAACTCCCTCTCTATATTCTAGTCCAAGTGCTTCGTAAATAGTTCTTATATCTAGTCCCGTTGCCATGTTTAAAAACTTTCCCGAACGTAATTTCATAAATTGATGCTTCCCTTAAAAAATTAGAAACTTCCTCTCACTTAGTCTCTATACAAAATTAATTTTCACTTTGTCCCTGTTCGGGCGCCAATAATATGTGTCGCTTAACTATAAAACACATATATAATTAGTTCTCTATAATATATATATATATAGTTGATAATATATTACATATATACTTTCAAGTGAAAATTTCGCTCCTTCCCGGTCTAATCCGGGGAAAAAAGAATTTAAAAAAAAATCCTAACGGTTTCCTTGAATAGAGCTACACAAGTAACAGTAAAAATATAGAGACTATTCAATAACTTGTGAATAAATCTTTGTATTTGCGAAAATTAAACATAAAAAAATATCTTGGTTTTAATTCTTTAATGAGTTCCCTTAAATTCTTTACAATTTTTGTACAATTTTTATACAATATTAATATTCTTGTTCTTATCAAATTATATTCTTCGACCTACTATCTTTTTGGCCGTCAGTTCATTTAGCCGAGCGGCCAATATCCATTCCGGAAGAGGACTCATTCGATCCCCGACCGAAGCAAACCTAGTATTATATTTGTCGCCAGCTTACTCGACTAGACGACTGTTAAAAAATGGGACCTAGTAGAAGACTCACTCGATCTTTTACAGGTTAAAAAAGAAATTACTCTTTCAGCTTTAATTCAGCTGTTCCTACTTAAAATTTCTTAAATAATAGAAAAAATCCGCAGCTATTCATCACTCAGATAGCTGGGTTAAAAAAAAAATCAATCAGAAATGTTCCCTCATTTAAGAGACAATCAAAAATGTTTATCTAAATGCCCCCTCATTCAAGAGACAATTAGAAAATTAAAACTCTAAATGCCTCCTCATTCCAAAGGCAATAACAACTCAGTGAATGCCCCCTCATTCAAGAGACAACCACAATATTCTTAAAAAAAAATCCGCAGCCGACATCATTCAGGCGACTGGGTACTAAAAAGCAAAAAAGAACAGCGCCTCCTCATTTCGAAAGCGGTTCCAAAAAAAACCTTTATCTGGTTCGCCGTATAACGACCGCCATCACCTATTAAAAAAAATAGCTAAATTTTATCTCTATCAAACCCTCTTCCAGGCTCACTTATCCCGAAAGAAGAGTTATCATTATTAACTTAAAATGAACAGTCTCTATCATTCAAGAGAGCTGCCCAAATAAAATTAAGCAAAATATTTTAAAAATACTACATCAAAAAATAAAAGGTAGACTCCCTTATAATAGGAATCTAACTAAAAATCCTTAATTCATCCTATCTAAAAATATCCTAATTTCCTAAGATTTAAAAAGAAATGATAGGGTATATCTCAGAGCCGACTACTCATTGTGTAAGTCCGGTTGAGTGGTAGAAAACTTCATCCCTGCGTCCCTTCACTATTGGAGGCGCAGAGGGGTAAGGATCTCTGGGAGATGTGAAGAAGTTAGTGGTTGAGAAGAGAGTGCCTCCCCCACACAACATGGACCGTATTTATACGATCAGCTTCCCAGCTCACCAAGTATCCATATGTTTATAAAAAAAATCTTTTCCCACGGCTACTTCTTCTAAGGAGAACAGTAACTAAAGTGCAAAATACTGTATGTGAAAAATCTTAAAAAACAATTAAAAAAATTCATGACAATTAATATAATCAATATACTATAATTATTTATGTAAATTATACAAAAATTAATGTGTAGATTTTTAAATCAACACATACGATACAACATTCGCTGACGCTTGCATTTCAATCATATGTGGTTCTATGTCAACACACAAAGAAGTCTATCAGCATTTTATTTTAATCCACGAACGGAAGCGTTACACTGTCAGATTTATTTTCTTAAAGTATAAGTGTATTTTTTTCAAGGACCATGGTTCGAAACCTACCAAGCATGATTAAATCCGATCTGATTTAGGCGGTTAGCATACACATCTTTGGTTTGAAAGACCTGAGTTCGATTCCTGGAGAAACATTTCTTAGGATTTTTCTTTTTAGTTTTCTAAAATTTGGTTTAAATTTCTAGTTCGAAAATTTTAAAAGTTTAGTTCCATAAAAAGTTTGATTTGAAAATTTTTAGATGTGATTTACATCTTTAGTTCGAAACTTTTGTTTTTAAAAATGTTTTAGTTCGACAAAATTTTGTTTCAATTTTTTTAGTTCGAATTTTTTTTTGAAATTTTTTAGTTTCAAATTTTTTAGTTCGAATTTTTTTTTTTGAAACTTTTTGTTTCAATTTTTTTGTTCGAAAATATTTTGTTTCATTTTGTTAAGTTCGAAAAATTTTTAGTTTTGAATTTTTTTTAGTTCGAAAAAAAATTTAGTTTAAAATTTCTTGCACTCTGCGGAACCGTTTCGAAAAGAATCGGAGCAGTTTCGGTAAGAAAAATCTGGCAACACTGTTTCAATTAATGAAGCGCTTACTGAGCAATAAATCGCTTAAACTCACAACAATGTGTTATAAGAAATCTACAAGAGACAAGAATGGACCCCTTTTTCACCATTGTTCCTTTCAGAGACATAGGCTACTAATTCAAGGACAGGATCTCCATACGTAAACATATAAGGTCTCTCCATCAAGGTAAGGAATCTGGTAATCATCTTATCTGTCAAAGAGAACGATAATATTTAATGTAAACTTTAGTACAATATCATGGTACCAAAAAAAAAAAAAGGTTATTTAAGGAGGAGGTTGAACCCTCCATGGGAACTTTAAGGTATCAAAAAGGATAACCATAAAAGGGAACAAAATTCTATAATCCAGGTCTAGGGTGGATCGGCGTCATAACACTGAATTTCTCACATGGGCTGTGGTTAAGATCATGTGACTTCTATCCTCCAATCAAAATCGAGATACCAAAACATTCATCTTACCCGTAAAAAAGGAAACAAATGAGTGAGGGATTTCCCCACGTTATACCATGTAATCTGTTCACCGTGTGGTGGGTCTAAAGTCATGTGACCTCTATCAGCCAATCAGTATCGTAGTACCGTACTAAAGTAAACCGAAATTTAAAAAATCCTAGGACCTAAGATCACGTGACCTCTATCAACCAATCAGAATCAAGGTACCAAAGCACTCACCCGTAAAAGAAAACGAATTTCAAAAATCCCGAGTGATGGATTTCCCCGCAAGGGTAAAACATGACGTCATACCATGTGACCTGTTCACTGTGTAGCGGGTCTAAGATCATGTAACCTCTATCAGCCAATCAGAATCGAGGTAGTAAAGTAATGATCAAAGAGGGTACCCAAATTTCAAAAGTCCTAGAGTCTAAGATCATATGACCTCTACCAACCAATCAAAATCAAGGTACCAAACCGCTCATTTTACCCGTAAAAGGGAACGAATTTTTAAAAAAGTCCCAGAGCCTAAGATCACGTGACCTCTATCAACCAATCATCATCGTGGTACCAAAGCATTCATGTTACTCATAAAAGGGAACGAATTTAAAATCTAGACGTGGGTAAGATCACGTGTAAGATCACGTAAGATCACGTGACATCTCTCAACCAATCAGAATCGAGGTATCAAAGCACTCATCTTAGCCGTAAAAGGAAACGAATTTCAAAAATCCCGGTCATAAAAGAGAGTGAGGATGAGTCATTCGGGCCAACGCGGACCCCTACTACTCTAATTTCATTTGACTTTGCAATTTGACCGTGATGATCAGGCACACATAGTTACATTCATTTTTTAAAATAATAATTTATATATTACAGTGATTCAAAAATGTATTTTTTTCAGTAGTTAGCTCCTCTAAAAACTCACAGGTCTCGAAAGCCAGGTAGTAGTATAAGTCCTATTGCTATTATTACTATTAAAAATATCAATATCCAAAAGTGCCTGAAGTTCATTTTTCACTTGGTTAGATATACTCACCTCAGGTAAGTAGACAGAAACAAATGGAAAAGGAAGGGAAATGAAAGTCTTGAAAGTAAAACGAAGACAAATTTACCAGTCTTCAGAAGATACAGTCTACAATGCAGTGAACAGAGTGCGTTGGTAGATCATACTAAGTCGGTGGGTCGCAGTGGGTCATGGTGGATGGTAGGTCGCAGTGGGTCTCGGTGGGTGGTTGGTCGCAATGGGTCACGGTGGGTTGTGGGTCACAGTGGGTCATGGCGGGTGGTGGGTCGGATTGGGTCATGCTGGGTGGTGGGTCACAGTGGGTCACATGTTATTGACCCACGACCCACTGACCCACTCAGGAAACTTGACCCACTTGACACACCGACCCACTGACCCACTCCATCTCTGTTCTGCTCCCGGCAAGTGAACCTTGTGGTGGACGAACACCGTGTGCATGGGTTTCCTCTGGGCTCGCCCATTTCCTCCCACTTTCTTCATTCCACCATTTCATTCATTTCTCATCATCCCCATTTTCTTCAGCCTAGCCGACATAAGAGTGGGACGTAAAACTCAAAGATTTATTATTATTACAGCGTTTTTGCTTCGGAATTGGAAGGTCCCATGCTCGAATCCAGAGTTCAGTATCCTGACTGAGGTTTTCCAGGGTTTTCCTCAGTTACACCAGATCAATGTTGAGATGGTACCTTAAAATACAGACCCTGGCCGCCATCCTTCCACTTCCTTTCCCAATGTTGTTATTATTGTTAATTTGTTGAGTGCTCCAGTGTAAAATGGCCTCTGAGATTGTACCTGGTAGCTTAGTAATTTATAATAAATATATCTCTCGTTCAGTTAATTCTGCAAAAGATGGGTGATGGTGGGCATGAAGTCATACTTTTCCAGGTACATATACACTTCCTAAGAGACTACCACTTTTACGATACACAAACTTTGTCTCCTAGACTATTGTCATAGTCTGTATATGAGTACCGGGTAACTTAAGACACAATCTATGCTACATTCACGAAGCGTTCTCTCGGGATTCGTGTAAAATTGATTCAAATGCAAAGTTCCTCGCGACCCAATGCATATTGCACTAATTTTAACGGCCCATATGTAATTTGCATATTTATGCGCCTTAATATATCCGGAATTTAATCATACACTACTATAACGCTCGGGAACAAAATTGTTTTTACACTAGTTTCTTTAGATGGAACTGGACATGAATGTGGGTATATACAAAACAAACTGGATCAAGTATTGGATCAAAGAGTTGTTTTGAATGAATATTAGTCTAGTAGTACTTTACTGAGTAAATAGGCAGAACGATATGGAGGAGAGATTTGAATCGGATAAGCACAACAGTGGCTTGTGAGTGAAGAAGACAAAACTATGTATGTAACACTGCTGTCAGAAATGATAATATGTTGTAGATATTCACTATTATTATTATTATTATTATTATTATTATTATTATTATTATTATTATTATTATTATTATTATTATTTATTTCAGCACGCAAAGTGTCACATATGTAAATATTTCGTGAAATGAACTTGTTTTTTCGATTGCCTTTGTAAATAGCTGTGGGATTCTTCCTGTTATTTGAGGAGTGTCTGCAAATTTTGACTATCATAGCTTTGCTCAAACAAATGACACACTGCCACAGAAAAGTAATATTGTTCTTCTCCTATTTTTATTGCCTACTATAAAAAAAGGAAAGAGCTTAAAACTATTCAGTAAATAAAAGTCTGAACCTCTGTAGGAACCTCTGATTACAGATTCCGTTTGGTGATAATTTGTTTACTTGCAGAGTTGCAGGGTTGTTGAACAATAAACCACACGTGTTCAGTTGCAGTCCAGTCTAAATCTGTAAGAACGTTTGCCTCCAATGAATAAGATAAAAGGGAATTTCCGGCCATACAAAATATTAAGAAGCGAAGTCAACACTTTATTTACCATGATGCGTGCGGGGCGCGGTAGCTCAGTGGTAGAGCGTTCACCTCCGTTGCTTGGGGGTCCCTGGTTCGATCCCAGCTCACGCCGTGTGGACTTTGTGGTGGACAAACACCGTGCTCGTGGGTTTTCTCGGGGTTCTCCCGTTTCCTGCCACTTTCTTCATTCCACCATTTCACTCATCTCTCATCATCATCACCGTCTACTTTAGCCTAACCGGCATAACCGTGGGACATAAAACTTAAAGATTTCATTTCATTTTTACCATGATACGAGAGGATTTAGCGAACATCATAATAATTGTCACTTCTGGTAAAATTAAGTATTTAAGTGGACTGGATTGGTATTAAACCACAAGGGAAACTTGTTTGGTATGTGTCATTGTATCGAATTACCTAGGAATGATGAACTTTCTTTTCATACATACTCGAAAGTCAGAAAATGTGGCATACAATTGTTTCCACGAGTTGCCCATATTATACAAATAACAACATTGTTATCTGGAATAGGCTTTTTGGAAATATTGGTAATAATAATAATAATATGTAGAAACTAGATGACGATTATTCTTCTCGCAAGAAATTCTAAATATGAGGAATTTAAAAATACCAAAGGATAATTATACAGCTAAAGACAATATAGGAATATTACGAAAGAGATTATGAAGATAATTTAAAGTTAAGTATGATTTGACACTAGAATTCTTTATAATGATTGATACTAACAGAAAAACAGACTAATAAAGCATATGTTAATACTGAAAAATTAGTAACTTCTCCATATAGCCTATGATAAGATATTCGGAAAAGCGATCAATTTTGAATTATACCTTTTATTAATCATTCATAATGGGAGCTATTTCAACACAGCTGTAGCCTACATAGTCACATATATAAAGACAAGGAGATTTAATGCAAGGGTGGATAACTTAACGAAATGTGCAATATTTACAATCTGTTACCTGTTACGGTTACTATTTTGCAACCCATTTCTGCACCTAGTTAATAACGTTATTAGTCAGTGTAACTTTTAAAATGGTACCCTCTGAATTACGTTACAATGAGTAACGTTACTCAATGGAACATTCTGCATTTTGGTACTGTAGTTACAGTTACCAAGGGATTAGCGTTACTCGAAATACCCACCTATGTCGTACCTGCTTGAGATTGTTAAGATAAAACTGGTTCCACTGAATACCAGTTCTCTCTCGAACCCAAAGTGTTTTGTTCCTTGATTTTAGCGATATGAAACGTATTGAAATTCTGCAGAACATTTTTGTGCAAGTAGACATATTTTTGTTATGATGAGTACCATTTCTATGTTTCTCTTTTCTTTATTGGTTACCTTTTGTACCTGTATTTCATCTTCTTCAATTCTGAGGGTCTTGAAGTTACACTTGAGTAACGTTTAAACATCCTTGGCGACAGGGAGTCTAAGGTTGGCTTTAAAAGAATCTCCATTATACTAGTACATAAATTCCACGTTTTTCAGTCTGTTTTCTTCTTCCTCATACTTAAGATTCAGTAAACACCTTAGGCCCCCAGGCACATGTCCTTTGAGAATAGTATTACTTTAATTGCTCTGTGTTTAAAAAAAGGAAAAAGAGACATGATCAAAGAGTGAAGTTTTTAATACAGGTATAAGCTTATTGATAAGATTTTTACTTCTTGTGATGACACTGTCGATAGTTGAGTTGATTTGGAGTTTAACGTCCTTTTCGGCAGCAAGGCTTTATGAGACGGGACGTATTGATTAACATTGAATCGAAACCACATGTGCTCACGCCGGGAATCGAACCTGGGTCTTCCAGGCCAAAGGCGCTAAGCGCTTGGGCATGAAGGAGCTCACTGCTGGTAGTCACCATATATGTTTATTTTACAACAGTCTTGCACTGACCAATGTGATTGAAGCTTGAGGATCACTTTCCAACAAGGATCGAACCCGGAGCTACATACACTGGCCCCCAGGGAAGCAGGAAGGACATTTCATTTGCTTGCAAGCAATTTAGTTTATAAATCAAATACACATCAGACATCAGTGGCGTAGCGAGAAACTCAATTGGGACCAACACACAGGATTTGGGAGAAAGGATCTTCTGAGGGGGTGCACCAATAACTACCAGTACATTTGAATTGAATTGGAATTTTTTAAATGCCTTTAGGCACCTGTGGTGTGAATGAGGAAATGCCCTGGAAACCCTAAGTATCTGTTCTCGGTGAATCCTTTTGTTGAACTTTTAGAAAATTGACTTAAACTATCGATTTTGCAAAACATCCCTTTGATTTAAGTCCAAATCGAAACATGACAGAAGAAACTTTCTGAAAGTGTTGTTATTTTCACTCCTAGCTTCTCACTTTAGGTAGTGTATATTTACAAGGAAGGGGGTGCACGTGCACCTTTGCACCCCAATAAATCCGGCCATATATATATATATATATATATATATATATATATATATATATATATATATATATATATATATATATATATATATATATAATATGTGTGTGTGTGTGTGTGTATGGGTTGAAAAATCCGGAGTGCCAGGTCACCATAGCGACTTGAAATATGAATCTGGTGCAGGGTTGTTTTGTTTAGAACAAAATGTTTAAAACAAGTGATTAAAACTTGTTTTAAACAATTGGTTTTGTTTAAATCAAATTTTATATACATTTTAAACATTTTGTTTTAAACACGCATTTTTAAGACTTGTTTTAAACATATTTCTATTTTGTCTTATTTTTGAAAAAAAAAAATCTGCCAGAGAAAGAAAATTGTCAAAAAGTGCTACCCATTCAGAAGACTATTTTCTTCTCATGTGAATGTTTTGACTTCTCGTGGCAATGTGGTAATCTACAGTTTATTTTGTTTCATTTTCTCCCTTTGATTTTTAATGTTCATTGTATTGTTTAAATGCTAATAAGTTAACTTGCGAGAAAGTGTCATAGTCGAAGGTTGTACTACTTGTAGAACTGATATTAAAAAGTAAATAAAAGAATTATCATGGAAACAAATTTTTATGTTGCATTCAGAAAACAAGCATACGGTTCTTGCGGTTCTAAATTGCGGTTCTGAAATTAATATATCGCAGGCATTCGTTGATATAGTAGCCTACATGTTGGTTCTCACCAGGTACATTCGCGAAGTGTCCCCTCTAGATTCGTGTAAAATTGATTTAAATACAAAGTTCTCTGCTGTCAAATGTGTATTGTACTAAATTTAGCTGCCCATGCCGGTAATTGGCATATTTATGGGCCTTCATATATCCGGAATTCTATCATACACTACCATAACGCTCGGACACAAAATTTCTTTTAGTTTCTTTAGATATTACTCACTGGACATGAATATGGGCATATGCAAAACAGATTGGATCAAGTACTGCTTCTGAAAAATGTTACCCACCCCGGTCGCCATCTTAGATCCGCCATATTAGATTTTACTTTCGGTTTTTCAAATGGAAATAGGTGCAAGTGTTACATCGGACACGTGCAAGTGTTACGTTTACATTCACTGGTGTAATGTATTTTACCGTAGCTTGTACCATTTGGAAGGTATTACAGGTATTACATAAATTTTAATGTTGATAATTATGGTTGGAGCCATGCAAAGGGCACCAGATAGAGCAATGCACTTTTGCAAGCACTAACATTGTAAGTTAGTGCCACAGACAACAGAACCGGCACGGTAAAAGTTGTCAGTCGCACCATTTCATTTTAACATGGTGGCCAAAAGAAAATGGAGGCAACGGGAAAGTGACGAAGAACAATCATGCTAATATTCTAAACTGGTGAACTGAATCGAATGATTCTTTGCACGAGTCACCTACAGGAACACGCTTATAATTTCATCGGGGGCGGGCTCCGTCGGATGCCAAAAGAAATGTTCAAAAACGGCAAAGATGAGGGTTCTTCTGCGAACCTTATCAGAGAGAAATGGGTCCGATTGTGGTACGTGGTCATAGGCATTTCAAGATGGCGGCAAAACAAATTTTAATCATAGAAAGACGTGTTAAAAATAGAAGGACGGTCTTATGTCCCGATTTCTAATCTTTTCGTATTACTGCAGTACGTGATATAGGCATTTCAAAGTGGCAGCAGAGAAGAAAATGGAGGGCAAAATGGTGGTAAAAAAAATGGCGAACATGGCGGAAGTGCTGGTCTACCTTGTTTTTCATTCGCATGCAGCAAGTATTAGACGGAAAGGGATCTTTAGTAATGTAATGTAATTCAGTTTTCTATTACCATTGCAGCATTCGCTTTTTTTTTGATTATAGTTAAAATTAAATTAAGTTGTATAACTTTAAACTATTCTAAAACATATCTAAAATTTGGTGTACCTACTTCACATAACCTACATAATACCATGAGTCTACTATGACGAAAGGAAAAAGACTGAAATATACTACTGAAACGTATTAAATCAGATTCAAAAATGACAGTAAAATATTATAGTAGTAATAGTAATAGAAGTAGTATTAATAGTGAGAAAATAGTAATATTAATAATAGTCATAACATCACGAATACGCCCAAAGTAAGAACAGATACTCGAATTCAAGGGAGTTCTCCTTGTCGTAAGGCAACCAAAAACAATAGGTGTATGACAGAGATTGAGTGGGTCAGTAGGTCGTGGGTCAATAGCATGTGACCCACTGTGAAACACCACCCAGCATGACCCAATCCGACCCACCACCCGCCATGACCCACTGTGACCCACAACCCACCGTGACCCATTGCGACCAACCACCCACCGAGACCCACTGCGACCTACAATCCACCATGACCCACTGCGACCCACCGACTCAGTATGATCTACCAACGCACTCTATTCACTGCATTGTAGACTGTATCTTCTGAAGACTGGTAAATTTGTCTTCGTTTTACTTTCAAGACTTTCATTTCCCTTCCTTTTCCATTTGTTTCTGTCTACTTACCTGAGGTGAGTATATCTAACCAAGTGAAAAATGAACTTCAGGCACTTTTGGATATTGATATTTTTAATAGTAATAATAGCAATAGGACTTATACTACTACCTGGCTTTCGAGACCTGTGAGTTTTTAGAGGAGCTAACTACTGAAAAAAATACATTTTTGAATCACTGTAATATATAAATTATTATTTTAAAAAATGAATGTAACTATGTGTGCCTGATCATCACGGTCAAATTGCAAAGTCAAATGAAATTACTTTTGGTATATAGTTAGGCTTTAATCCAAACTGGGATGTTATATTGCTTTCATTACAATGCATAACATCCTAAGGAGGTAGTGAGGATCCGAATTTTTGCGAGAAAAAGATTAGTATCTCGCACTCCGTTAAACTTACGAGATGAAATTCAGTGTATTAATCCTTTATTGAAAATAAACAGAATGTGTCCTAGCATTTTTTTAAAAATTCTCTTTTATAGGGGGGGGCACTTTTTGTAAATGGAAAATTAGTAGTGAGTTGGCTTGTAAAAATGATCGAAAACGATCGATGTTATTTAAGAAAAAAATCAGAAACAAAAAATACAGTGCTTGGCTTGATATATCCATTGCTTTCTACTATAATAATTACTGAAGCTTATGTTTATTATATGGAGCGCTTACAGCGCAGGGCAATCAATTCAAAAACTTGTGACTAAAATAGGCATAAAATTTGTACTGTAAGCTTAATTACACGGAAATTTTAAGTTTGGATTGTACGCATAATTATATGGAAAATTTTATACTTTTTTCCCTTTACGTTGGTCTACTTACATTGATTTGGAACTTTCAAATTTCATCCTTTTTTCCACTGAAAAGTATTGATAATTCAACAAGAAAATAATTATACTGTGATAATTTAATTTAAATTCATCGTAATTTGGCACATGGCAAACATCAGTGTGGTAATTGAAGGGGAAGAAGGAGGGAAATTCCTATTCACCTCTGAACACTTTCCAGGAACCTCGTTCCCTTTCACTTTCTAGACGGGGGAAGGAACTTCGTAATGGCAACAAACCTTCATGTGTAACTACAAAAATTAAATTTATAAACAAATAAGAAATCATCAGTTTATCAGGCTTTAATTAATAAATTATAATTTATTCACAAGATTCCCTACCGAAGGCGTGGTAGATGAAGTTTCTGTTCTCCATGAGTCGACATTGCCAACTGACATGGTCGATATGGAAGAGATGTTGTATGGTGATAGAGAGATTATACGTCTTGCTAAGTATTTCAAAACTGACCAAGAAAAATCGTTATCAGACTTAAGTCTAACAAGCAGATTGTCGATGAGGAGTTGCAGAAATCGGGTAGAAGTATTATCAATTTCCACGTTAGAATGCGAACGGGGATTTCCCCTTATGAATTTACGGATGACTGATATTAGAAATAGACTAATTGCTCAAACATTATCTAACTTGTTGTTCATCAATGTTAATGGCCCACCGCTAGACAAGCTCAAAGTACACGAGCTAGTTATTTCTTAGCTGAAGGATGGACATTTTTCCGCTGCGGATGATTTACCAAGAAAAAGTTACCAACAGGAAATAAAAACGATTTCAGGTTTGTTTTAAGGTGGAAAATTACGAGTTATAGAAAATGTATACTTGTATTAGTAATGGCTTATTTGTGTAATTCAACTTTGTACCTAATTTTTAGTAAGTCTCTTCTTTGCTTTAGGTAAACTACTTTGAATAAATATTCATAATAATTGCAGTTATTTATATTTGTAACTTTAATTTAACGTGGTGTTTTAGTGATTACACAAATTACAATTATGAGCATACTTTATGGAGATGCTCTCACATAGGGTACCCGAGCACCTTTATAAACTATGAAAAACTGATTTTTCAATTTTTTTTTTTTTTGTTTTTGTGAGAAAAATACTGTGAACTGAGAAACCATAACCTTTTCCATATTGTATAGAGGTATTTTCCTGCGAATAGAAGTTTCTTTTGGAATGCGCTCAGAAATTAACACTTGCTAGAATACTCTCTTAGTACAAGTATATTTTAGGCTGACACTAATTTCCCCCCACCTCGAACTGTTTCAATTTCCTCACTGACAAACACTTTACCATTTTATATCATAAAGGTGAGATCCACCGTTATTCTAACAGAGTAGTGCTTGAGAGATTGACTAGAAATTCAAACTGTGATTAGTGACAATTTCACAGCCTTGTTTTATTACAAGTGTAAACTCTTTAGTCAGTACAGAAGAGGCCGTGGATCGTGTTCAGAGTTGATGACGATGGATTTTGGTGAGTCAGAATAGGTCACAGTGGATGAGAGTGGTTCATGGTGGGTGGTGGGTCACAGTGGGTCAGAGTGGGTCACGGTGGGTGGTGAGTCAGAGTGGGTCATGGTGGGTGGTGGGTCAGAATGGGTCACGGTGGGTAGTGGGTCAGTGGGTCGTGGGTCAAGTTTTCATTGACTCACGCCAACTTTGCTGTATGACGAAAGCAAAGAGGAACATTTTAGCTAAGTTCCATCAAAATCGTACAATTTGGTCGAAAGTTATCGTCGGACATCACACAAACAGACAGCGCGATCTATAGGGAGTTTCGCATCCAAAATTCCCAAAGATTGTTTCAATGATACTTGAAGTTCAGATATTACGCGAAATTTAGACAATCCCAAATACTCCAAGGGATTCAAGTACCGGATAATAAATTCTCAAAACCGAAGTTCGAGAGTCTCAAACAATTTGAGAGTCTCAAACATTTCGAGAGTCTCAAACAATTCAAGAGTCTCAAACATTTCCAGAGTCTCAAACAATTCGAGAGTCTCAAACATTTCCAGAGTCTCAAACAATTCGACAGTCTCGAAAGTTTGATAATTCGATAAAATTAAAATTCTTTATCGACGAAACGGTTTTGAAATTTTATCGAATTGTTATCGATTACTCGATTATCGGAGCAGCCCTACCTCGATGTAATCACAGTTTTTGTTCAACCGCTTCTCACAACGACAGATAAAGTTTTCTATACCATTTGTATAGAAATCCGCGTCAATTTCTCGATCCACCGTGAGACAGCGGTTTTGACATAATCACATGTCAGATAATTGTCGACAGCCATTTTTTTTAGCTTTAGAACAGGGAAAAAATGGAAGTCACCGTTGTAGAAGGAGTGTTCTAGTCGTTCCAAGTGTAATGTCAGTTGTTGAATTAGTGGGTCTAGCGCTATGCCCAGGGTTGTCATTAACAATATTGGTTCGCCTTTCTTTGAAGGCATGACATCACTGCCCTACATGTTGCTTCCTATGAATGTCAGCAGGTGTAGTGTTTTTGGTCCACTGAAACCACTGACCCCACTTCTACTCTTGAAAAAAATTTTCTAGACGAGTCATCATTTTTAATGTCCGCTTCTCAGGTATACATTATCAGTATCTGAAGTCTTCAAACCTGCACCAAGACAGACATATTATTAATCTACAAATAACCTTTTGTTAAGTTACAGTGAATAATATAAGAGTTCTATGCTTTGTATCCCCCCCCCTTTTCTTTTTATCATTCCTCGTAATAGTCCAACCCAGAGGAGTGAGCCTCAAAATCTAGGGGAAGTTACGATTGACATTTAGGTAGCACCACCATGTTACGTCCGTATAACTGCGTTGTGTTACTTGCTCAGTGTGGATTGAAGAATAAGATATAAACAGAAAGTACTGATTAAAGTAGAACAGTAAAATTAGCCAGGTAAGTGCAGGATAGGTGTAGTTGATTTTGAGATTAACTTCCAGTGCAGCAGTGAGGCTATATGAGACGTGGACCTACTGATTAACGTGGAATCCGAGCCACATGAAAGTGCAGGATAGAATAGGGCCTCATGATCTCATCATAAGTTTCATGTGTGCTCTTCTGGACTTCTCAGAGTAGATATAAATTATTATTCTTTCTACCCTCATGTCTATGTAATAGAGTAAAAATTAGAATATTTCTTGGTGATTTTGTACAAATCTTACTTAAAAATAGTCCTTTATGTCCACAAACCTAAGACAATTGCTTTAAGCTTAGGATTAAAAGAAGAAAAACAGGATAGTGATTATGATCCTCTTTAAGAAATAACAGTTTGGACTAGTGGAGTGCTCCTGCCAGCCAGTTCCCTTGGAGGCGAAATAGTGTGGCGATGAACGGCGTATACTGTGAGAGTTGATCTTACATAACGGTCTGAACTGTAAATAATACGGTCACATTTACTAACCGATTACCGTTAATTCTGGCTGCCAACTGATTACCCTAAACATTTACGGTATTAGTGTTAAAGTTGTGGCAATAGGGTATAAATACGGTCTTTTTGTGGCCTATAACCATAAATTTTACAATAATACCGTAAATTTTAGAGAAATCGATTGGAAACCAGAATTGACGGTAATCGGTTAGTAAATGTGACCGTAATTGTTTGCAGTGTGTGCACTCGACAATTGCACCGAACTGAAACTCCAATCATAGCTCGGAAAGCATTAGCAGGTCATGTCACTCGTGGCTTCGATATTGTATAAAGGCGTAAAAAAAAACACACAAAAGCCACTAAAGAGAAACAGTATGTATGGTCTTATTTAGCCTGAAATTTGTAAAGAGACAGAGTGCCATTTAATCAATCTTAAGTTTCAAATTCGGCTCCAATCCGAGTTGATGTGAATGTTCCTCCCCACTAAACGTTTGAAAAAAATCATGTATTCTCGTCCCAAATCCTCTGTACTCAAATTTGATTTTCTTTTCACCATTGTCAGATTTTTTTTTCGTTGGTACTTGCACTTGAATTTGTAGTTTCGTGTTTTACGTTCCACGACTTTACCTGTTTAAGATAAAAGAGGGCGGCAAGAAATATACAAGATATTGAAATGAATAGTCAAAGGATAGTAACCTCTTGCTTTTAACCAAGTTTAAAATTGTAGAGTACTAGAATTATAGAATACCCGCTTCACTGAGTTAAATTAAGAAAAAAAATAGTAATATGTTCCGTTAGTCAGTCACTTTTTACTATTTCTAAAGCACTCTTTAATATCGGTCATTTTCGATGATTTTTATGAAGGCCTATCCCCCTCTTTCCCCATGTTGCGGGACACGGCATCGGAAGTGTCATTGTTCGTGTCAGCGACCCCGAAAACTATGAATTCGACACTGATATTGGTCATTTCGATCATTTTTAAGTACAGGGTGTCCATAAAGTCCGGTGCCACCCCGTGTATCGTCGAAACGACTGCAAATATGAGAAAACGCAAAAACACGCCCATCATTATTTTAAGGGACGTGAGTTTTGAGCTATAAAAGGTTCACTCTAGACACCCCCATATAGGAGTACGTGGGATCAAATTGAAAATTTCAAATAGCAAAGGGAATCGAGTAATGTATGGTTGGAAATGTCTCGACAACAGCAATATTTTGCCGAAAGTTTCAAGTCTCTATGTTGAGCCCGTCCAAAATTGCGGGGGTTCACATTTTGTGTCCATAACGTCAGTTGCCACCCTATGTATCTGAGAAACGACTGCAAATATGAGAAAACGCAAATACACGTCCATAATTTTTTAAGGGACTTGAATTTTGAGCTATAAAAGATCCACTGCAGATATTCCCATATAGGAGTACATGGAGTCAACTTGAAAATTTTAAATAGCAAAGAGGGTCGAGTAATATATCGTTGAAAAGATTTCGACCAGAGAAATATTTTGCCGAAAGTTTCAAGTCACTATATTTACCCCGTCCAAAATGACTGGAGTTCATATTTCGTGTCCATAAAGTCGGTAGCCACCCTCTGTATCTTCGAAACGACTGTGAATATGATAAAACGCAAAAACACGTCCATCATTATTTTAAGGGACTTGAATTTTGAGTTATAAAAGGTCCACCCCATACACCCCGAGATAGGAGTACGAGGGGTCGTGTTTTTGCAATAATGATTGAAGTGGTTCTACGTTTTCTCATATTCGTAGTCGATTCGAAGATATACTGGGTGGTACGGACTTTATGGACACCCTATATATATATATCTCCTCGTCCCCCAAGTTTCGGGGCTGAATTTGGATTTAAACGTCATCAGAAGTGTCATTGTTCATCTCAGCGACCTGGAAATCTATAGACTCGGCACTAATATCATTCATATATATATATATATATATATATATATATATATATATATATATATATATATATATATATATATATATATATATATATAAATGACCAAAAATGAATGATATTAGTCTGATATATATATCCCCTTCCACCTTTCCCAAGCTGCGGGGTTGAATTTGGATTTAAACAGCATCGGAAGTATCACTGTTCATTTCAGCAACACCAGAAATTATAGATCGGCACTAATATCGGTTATTTTCGATTATTTTTAAATGTCTGTCCTCTTTCTCCTCCTCTAAGTTACACCTTCAAAGTGATATGACAAAAAACATCTCAGGTTCGAACTTGATCTTGGTTGAAAATTTGATCAAGATCAGTCCGGTAGTGCAAGAGTTATTTGTTTTTATAAATTTCCCTCTCCTCCCCCACCCCTAAGTTCTACTTTCAAAGTGACATGGTAAAAAACATGTGTCTCGAACCTCATCTATGTTAAAAATTTGATCGGGATTAATCGTTTCATTCAAGAATTATTAAGTTTTATTTATTTTTTTAACTCCTCCCCCCCTAAGTTATATCGTCAAAGTGGATACAAAAATACACTGTAAAACATTTCACCTTAAATTTACTGACCGATTACCGTCATCTCTCGCTGCCATCCGATTACCCTAAATTTTACGGACCACCGTTTTTTCATAAAAACGGCAGACCGTATATTTAGAAGCAAAATAATATTGACCGTGTTTAGAAACAAATTTGGTACCGTATATTTTACGGTAATTTACCGTAATATTTAGGGGTCGTTTTTTTTTTTAAAAAAAAAAGCACAGGTGTGTTATTACCGTACAAGATTTACGGTAATTATCACACCGATTCCCTATCTAGAGGTCCTTGCCGGTCCAGCATGTCGTCTTGCTAGATCCAGTAAGAATTCTTGCTGGGCAATATATATTGACCCAATTTTCATCGAATTGCTGGAAACTATCAGTACACACACTGGCTAGCAATAATTTTTGCTCTATGGATTCAACAAGAGTGCACACTGGTCCACTGGTGTTAAAGACTACTTAACTAAAGAAAACACAAAAGTGAACGAAAGAAGCGTTGGACCTACGACGTGCATAATATCCATAAGAATAAAAGTTGAAATTAATTCTTAGTTTGTAATATCGAACCCTTGTTTTGATATCATCTTGAACATACATTGCTTTTTTTTTTTTTTTTTTTTTTTTCCAAAATTACCAATTTTGTCATGTATTGAACAAAACACCAGAAAAGGATTCGATATTACACACACACACACACACACAAACTACTTCTTGAATTTTATAGCTGAGTTTTCGCACGCTTTGAAGATGTAGTTGGAACAAGATATTCCCTCCATGTCCTTTTAAGATATTCATAAATCGATATTCTGTTGCAGTGTTAAGACTAGCTTTATTGCATGTATTTTCGCTATGAGTACCAGTAGACTAATAGACCTCAAATATTCTAATCAGCGATTCATTCGATTAGTCGCATTATTACGGTTTCAAATAACCAAGCAGGTACCCGACAACATAGCTTAGAATGACCAGAATACGTGTTTGCATAATTATGTAACAGTGGCATCAATTCTCAAAAAAAAAAAAAAAAAAAAAAAAATCACCAAACATCGAGAGTATCGAACTTTTGCATATTTATTAAACGCTCAAATGTATTAACAAGACACCAGAACAGATTATAGGTACTCAGAACAAAATTAAAGAGAAAACATTTGCAGAAATATTTTTCAAATCTAACAATTCATTTATCCAGAAAAAATAATGACAGTATGGGCGCCCGATGAAAATTTTCTAGGAGACTCAACTCCCTGGTTACTATATACCCTATTACATTTGATATTTTTTTATTTGTATTAAGAAATTTAATACGTTTTCATTAGCAAGTGGAGCGACCCCCTGCCCCTCCTTCGGGCACACATGAGTGACAGTATACTTTTATTTCTGTAACATGAAAAATTCCAGTTGATGCAACACAATTTATGTAATGCTATACTAAGTACGGTAAACTACGAAGCACTTTTCCTAAAAGTTTTTTTCTTTTTTTTTTTTTTAAGTATTTCAACATTGTGATTCTAATTCTAGCTTCACAAACCACTCGTAGTTGGCTACATTATCATAAGACTTTAGTTTATACATCCATCAGCTTCTTGGTTTCGAATCGTTGCACTTTGAAGCCATCTGCTTGCCACGATAGCCAACTAAAGTTTTGTTTGTCACCGAACAAAGTTCAAATATTAACATAGTGCTTTCCCATACAAGTAGTATTCATAAAACCAATCTGGGGCCACTTCCTCAAACCAGGCTTTTTTATATATGAAATCCTCCAGCATAGAATCTAATTATACACATCGAAAATTACATCTTCCCCACATTGACCCCATACAGGATACATCTTCAATCTACTTTTATGATATATAACCATAAAAGAATTTTACACCTAAACTTACATCTAAAACTTATATCTAAACATTTCTTAAACTTACATCTAAAACTTATATCTAAACATTTCTTAAACTTTCTATTCTTCGCTTTTCTTTTTCTTGTCTCCCTTTGATATAGCTATCCATTAGTTCTTTTAGCGTTGTTAGTAAATCTTCTTTCCTTAAATCTATCGAATAATGACCCCAAGCTAGAGTATGTATCCCATCTTCTAATATGTATCTTTTATCATCGTAAGAGCTTAATGCTAGCTTGTTTTCTTCTACTGAATATACATTATGTCTTTTACTCCTAATAGTATTTTGCATTTTATATAATTCATAATCTTTTAAGACACAATCTTCGTAATCTTTGAAAGTTATTTCTGATTTAACAATATTCGATTTTATTCCTTTTGCCTTTTTACAACATTTGTCTTTATCAAATTTACTTTTAAAGTCTTTATCTTCGAGGTCTATTTGAGGTGCTTGTATTGAATACATCTTTGATTTGAGACCTACGACTTTTCCTATGATTTCACCTTTCAGTTCATCTTTGAATTTTCCTAATACTTTCTTGTTAACTTGTTTTATCCCATATTTGTTATTATCTTTGTAATCAGATGTATCTAGATGCTCATACATAGCTTTCATATCCTCATATACATCTTCTGTTTCTATATGTGCTATAACCGAGTCTGTGTCACTCATTAATAGTTTGACTTTATCTCCATATTTATTCTTCAACACATTGTAATAGAAATCATATAGACAAATTTTAGATATATCCAGAACAGATATCCCAACATAGATAGGCTTGTTAAAAGTAATTTTTGTCTTATACATATGAATAGCAGCTAGATCTTCAGAAAATATAGTTCTATCTTTAAAAGTAGGTTTAGCTATTAGTTTCTCTGCTAATTTTACATTATGTGCTAGTCTTATATCTACTCTCTTTCTTATGTTTTCCATAGTCTTTCCAAATACTGCATTATTCGCTAATTTATAGAAGTCTTTTTCAAAATCATTCCTTGCATGCGATCTAAGTTCTGTATTTAATTCTATATATTTCTTTAACCAGCCTGATTGTTTAAATTCTAATATTTTATGTATCTTTTTAATTTTGAGACCTTGTGACACATAGAATTTTAAATTTTGATAATGCAATATATAGTTTCCTTTATCGTAAAGTGTTGTTAATAATTTTGGAAGTTTCTTGTTGTTTATATAATTTTCAGGAGCTAATGGCAAATCTGAATGTTTATTATGAAGTTCTTTTGGATACTCTAAATCGACTTCTAGTATATATCCAGTATTAGACTCATCGTCTGTCTTTAATATTTTATTTATCCAGTATTTATCATTTACACCATTAATAACCTTTTTCCATTCGAATTCTCCATAAGGCATATGATGATTCATAGCCCATCCATATTCGTTATTTGCATCCATGTACATTATGTAAGAACTTTTTTCTTTAGGATTATAATTTTCTAGATACTTATTATTAGCTACTGCATATCTATTTGAACATTGGGAAATTCCACCTCTTATACCTTTTTCTATAAAGAGCAGTTTATCATAATCAGTTAACAATTCTAATTTTTGATGTGTCATCTTTAACATTGCATCCCAGAAGAAGCCTGGACTTGTGAAATACCATGCAGGATCTAACTTATATGTATTAAGAGCTGTATCTCTGAAGTTTTCAATAATGTCTGTTAATTGAAGTACATCTGTTTTGTTGTAGAATTGAGTATATTCTCTTAAAGTTTTTAAATTGAATATCTTACAGATTAATAGATGATGGTTATAATCCTCGTCACTTATATCTTCTCCTGTTAATCTATTCTTAAACTTGTCTCTAGATAGTGGAACAGGTTCATCTAGTTTTTCAGGTGAATCAGCATGATCATATGGATAGATACCTTTTCTTTTTACTAAATCAATTACATTTTTAGGAAAGAATTTTAATGTTTCTCTAAATTGTTCTGGTTTTAAATTTTTTGCTAATTCAGCTAGACTTCTTGATAAAAATCTAAACGAATCTACAAATCTTAATTGGATTGATCGTTCTTTATTTTCTTTATTCTTGTATCTTATCGTTTTTGAGAATGTAATATACTTTTCTTCTGTGTTAGGTATTATAGTTATCTTTTCTTCTAATTCTCCGCCTCCTAAACTTTTTATAAATAGATGTGTATCGTATCCAGATAAGTTATGAATAAACACAGGAATAAATCTTGGGTTTGTATATTTTATGTTACAATAAGAATGAGCAGCTCCTCTAAATTTTCCAGTTAAATGATCATGATCAGCAACTTTGGTTATACATGATTTTATATTGTTTATAGTCTTTTTCAATTCTTTAGTACAGTCATCAAGTATAACTTCTATATCCTCCTTTTGCTCTTTTATATCCATTAATATGTCATCTATATCATCAATATCATCATCATCTTTTTTCATATACAATTCCTCTTCTAGATGTTTATAACCTTCTTCGATTTTCTTTTTTAAACAACTAGTTAAAATATTTAACCTCTCTATTTTCTTTTCTAATAAGCGTGGAAGTTCTTCAAAAGTTCTTTCACAAATATGACATTTTTCAGATGATTCAAATATATTTCTTTCTTCTTCTGTAAGGCGATTCATAGGTTTATAAGTATCATAAATCTTTGCAATTTTAATAGCTTCTTCTTTTAATTTTTCTACAAATACATCTGATACATTATCTCCTATATATTCTACTGGTTTGCTTTTATAAGAATCTAAAGTGCTTTTGACATAGTATGTAAAACTATTTGGTTTATGTTCTTGATATGCGTTTGAATAAGATCTTTCTGGATCAGGTTGGCATGTAATAATTTCCTCTAATAGTGATTCAAAGTCAGCAATAATTGTAAATGGAATTCTCAAAGATCGTTTATAATTAATAAATTCAAGTACCTTATTCCATTCTTTTGGTAAAACGATTTTTGCAGCTGAATATAATCCACAGTATTTTTCATGCTCTTTTAATAACTCTTCTGATTTAAAATGCTTAGCTAAACATCTTTCACATAGGAACCTTTTATGACCATCTTTAGTTATTTGACTGCCTACAAGCTTCCACAAGTCTTTAATCCAACAAAAATGAGTTTTCTTTTCACTTTTAAGATATAACAGATGAATATGTTTTTCTTTCTTTTCTTGTGCGATTCGAAGTGGAAAAATTGAATAGTTATGATCAAAACTAAATACACTAATGGAAATATCAGTTATCTTTTCAAACTTGGCTATATCAGTAATTTGTACAGGAAATGGGATATCTTTAAAAACATCTTTAAACTTATCTTCATGTTTTTTATATGTAGAGACCCTGTCTCCATGCTGCCCATGTTTAACTGGATATAATGCAGATATGACTGAGTATAGGAAACACTTTTGATCATTATTCTTTATATTAACACATGCTCTTCTCTTCTTAATCATGTATGGAAGTTCTATGTAAGAGGAACCTCTCATTGATACATACTTATTAATTCTTAATTCTAAAAAGTCTATAGAATGTAACATCCATCCAGATCCTTTACTTTGAAACTCTTCCATTTCTCTTATGAGTTTGTATGAAGCTTTTTTACAAAAGTCATCTAAATCTGTAAATTCGAGTATTATTTCATTTGAAGTTTTAAAATTATGTTCTTGTATTTCCTTTTTTAAATTTACAAATAAATGACATATTAACTTTAAGCGCATTGAAAAGTTTAAAACTGTCCTTGATTTTATTTTTAACAATCCTACTACTTGCATTTAAGAATTTCAAAGGATCTTTATATCCATCAATGTTTTCTATTCTAAATGTCTGTAATCTATATTTCAATGATGTTTCTTTCAATTCAACTTTTAGCTTAGGTCTTTTCGGTTTCGGTTCTTCAAATACTTCTTGTTTAAATGGGAATACATCTTTAATCTGCCTCCTGCTTTGTTCATTGTCATGCTGTTTAAGAAGGTCTATCAGTTCTGCTTTTCGTAGTCGGGAATATCTTCTGATTCCCCTCTCTTTACATTGTCGTCTTAACTCTATTACAGTAAACTTGTTATAATTACTCATCCTATTTATTATATAGAAAATCTTCGTTAGTACTCTTCACCGGGTTATTTCAGTTCATTTTCATTTGTCCTAGTACAACGCTTAACATTGTACACCCCAGCCATTGTCTACATATTACGCGTTGTATTAGAACACGGCTTTCATGGGAATAACCCATCAAAGTCACATATAGACATTTAAAACTGAATCATTTTTCTAAACTTACTCATCATCATCATCATCATAATCATAATCATAATCATCACTACCATATTTGTATTCATCATCACTACTCAAATCAGATGTTTTTTGTTGCATTACTAATAACTCTTTTTCCTTTAACAGTATTTGCTTCTCTAGTAGTGTTGCTAAGAGTTTAAGATCATGATGAATTAGTTCAAGTCTATCATGTAATAAATCAAAATCTTTCTCCATATTTGTTATATAGAAAACCAACAAAAATGAAATAAATTTAAATCTAAGAATAAAAAACAAACATGACTAGAGCTAAGGAAATATTATCTTACAAACCTATATTTGATTGTGTATGTAAATATTTAGATATTGGTGGTTATAATGATAAAGACAAAATAAATTTTAGCGTGTCCATAGGTATGTTAGATCATTTGTTCAAGAAGGCCACTAAAGAAAACAACTCATTTCTTACGCAAAACATTCTCTATGCGAACGTTATGAACTTGTCTGATGAAATATTAGATTCACTGACTGATGAACAATGGCTATCTATAGGCTATGATGATTATGAGGAGGAATATAACTATGATCACATTACAGAAGACTTCATACGCAAATATCAGGAGAAAGTTAATTTGATTGAAATATGTTTATGGAAAAATTTATCGGAAGAGTTTATAAGAGAATTTGCAGATAAAGTTGATTGGGAGATTATTTCAGGAAGCCAAGACTTATCAGAAGACTTTATAAGAGAATTTGCAGATAGAGTTGATTGGAAAGAAGTATCGTATCACCAAAAGCTATCTGAAGAATTTATTAATGAGTTTATAGATAAAGTTGATTTTGATGCTATATCTTACAAAAACGAACTCTCTGAAGCCTTTATACGAGAACATGCAAATAGAGTTAATTGGTGGTACATATCTGGAACTCGTCAATTATCAGAAAACTTTATAAGAGATTACGCTGACAAAGTAGATTGGGAAATGATTTCAATGTCTCAAAATTTAACAGAAGAATTTATTGCAGAGTTCAAAGACAGAGTTCGTTGGCATAACATTTCAATTTATCAAGACCTCTCTGTAGATTTTATATATATATTTAGACATTACGTAGATTGGAGAGCCATAATAAGAAAATATCATAATAATCCTGATTTAGGTAGTATGCTGAATTTAGCGTTCGATGTTGCAACAGATGGTTTGTTTAACGCTTGAAATTGTACTTTGATGGTTTAAACCATAAAAGCAATAGTATATTTAGTTTCTCGTATTTTTTATACTTAAATGTCTCTTAACTGAATAAACCTGTCAACAAGATCTATATCACTTAAATCTGTGTTCATATGCGAACCATGCCAAGTTATTCTATCATCATATCTTTCTTTAGCTCTGTTGTATAAGTTGACAGAGTTTGGATCGTCGACGTTAAGCAGAATACTCATACTTGGATACTTAAGTTTGAGTTGTTTAATCCTACTTTCGTAATTGCATGTTTGTACTCTTCCAACCCAATACTTATATCGTTCTATTCTTTCTTTTTGATCTCGTTCTTCTTCGTCATAGTAAAGGAGTATATTTTCAAGTTGTTCTTTAGTAAGGTTTTTCTTGATAATGAATAGCCTATGTATCTTTCCTGGATCTTCTGTATATGGTGCTGCAACTGTTTTAAGATAATCAACTTTGCTTTCTAGTTCTTGATTGTGCAATCGTAATTGCCCCATTTGTTGTTCTATCTCTTCTACTCTTGATTGCAGCTCTTCTTGGTCTTCTTGAATTTGTTTAAAATTAGAAACGAAATAGTCTTCGATGATTACAGAACATTTTTCGTAAAAGTCATGTGATATCCAAAAAGCAATAGCTAGAAAAATTCTTTTGTGCACATATGTTCCAGAAATTTTATTATTTATCTCGTTACCTTCAAGTTTTATTTCGTATGTTGAACTTTTTAAGTGGAGCACATCTGCTCTATTTATTTTTTTGTTGTAATATTCAATAAGATTCTTTGAGTTAACCAATCGTAACCAATCTTTAAACGGCTTACCACCATCTTGACACAACTTGGTTGCATTGAAATATCCTGTACTCTTATCTATAATCAACTTGAAATCACCAAACAGACCATACCAGTAATCATCTTTAATCTGTTCGTAGCAAATATCGTTTAAACTAGGAGAATTATCCATAGTACTCATATTTATTATATAGAAAATCTTTATTTTTAACTTCATTTTCGTGCGGTCCACCAGTACTGGACCCCTTTCAAACATGCATACGTCGCTTCTTTGAAGTGGTCTTGTGTCATGATGGTGTATTTTGCAACCGGAAAATTTTCCGTTCGGGAGTTTCTTTGTGTTTCTTTGTTAAACGCTTGTATTCAGTGCGATGGCTTTATATAAGAAATTAACTCTTTAGATTGTTTATTTCGTTATCCAGCTAGTTTTACTGTGTAAGATGAGTTTCTGAATTCCCCAGCATGCTGGGAATTTCGAAGTTTGTTGTAGTAATCTAATAACTCTTTTGAGTGTTTGTTTTGTAACCAAGAAGTTTGTTGTAGTAGACCAGACTCGTTGATGAAGATTGTATGTTGTTGTGGATTAACGCAGGGCGGTGAATTACCGCTCTTCCGACCCTGGAAATATATGTTATGGGGGTAACGTTTCGTTATCCCCTTATCTCGTTCAAACTATCCTTTTATGGCATAATAACCATAAAAGACAAACATTTATATTTACACTACAACATTACTCTTATCTATCCAACTATTATGTGAATCATCAAACCCTAGCCATTTGACATATACTTTATCACCTTTCTTTCTCAACACCTTTTCTACCAAGTATTCATCTTTGTGTTTCGTCTTTAATAGTTCTGGCTCGTAAAATCTACCTTGCACATCCTCTTCTTCTAAATCTTTAATTCTATATGTAGGCGGATTAGATGGAATAACTTCACTAATAACAAATACTTCTGTTGACCAATTAGGTGTATATCCTTTCTCAAATAACCCTTTCGACTTACTTATACGAACATGATCACCTAACTTGTATTTGGGCTTAACACGCTTATATTCTTTTTGATACACTTTCTCCAATATTGCTCGCTCATTCTTCTTATTAACTTCTATAGGCTTTAAACCAATTGTTCTATGAATTTGATGATTATACTCTTTAACTAGTGTTGGTAATATCTCTATCCATTTGTAGTTCCCTTGTGTCGTGAACCTTTTCCACATGTTCTGCTTAAGTGTTCGATTAAATCTTTCAACAACAAAAGCTTTTTTACCACTATAGGTTGAGTAGTGATTAATCTTATTTTCATCCATCAACTTCTTAAACTCTTTATTGTAAAACTCTTTACCTTGATCAGTTTGTAAGTTACTAGGTTTTCTCGTTCTTAATATGGATTCGAATGCTTCTGTAACATTCTTCCCACTCTTATCTTTAACAGGAACAGCAAACGCATATTTCGAGAACACATCTATAATCGTTAGCAAATACTTATAACCTTTATTGATTTTGGAAACACCTTTTAATACTCCACTATCCATTTCTACAAGATCAGCCTGCCAAAGATCATCGATACCTTTTATAACTACACTTAATCTGTCAAAGTTTTTTCTAGATGGTTTGTGAATTTCTTCTATAATGTCTTCTCTAACACCTTTACCTTCTTCTAGTCAATCAGGCTTTTTAACGAATTGAGTTTTAGTAACACCACATACAGAACAAATACCTTTCTTTAGATATCTTCCATTCTTTGTTTGTTCAATTCTAATGGTATCTTTCTTCGTATCTGTCGATTTCTTACACTTAACACAATACATCCTGTTTATTATATAGAAAATCAATAACTATCGCTGTTTAATATTATGCTATCAACATTCTCACCATCATCATCACTATCTTCGTCTTCTCTTTCTACATGCATAAGAAGCAATAGTAATTTACCATGTTTCAGATCAGAATCTTTAGATGGTCTAACTGCTAATTTGTCATTTGTATTAAAGTGCAATGGAAAAGTTTCAACTAGAGAATCATTTAAATATATATCTATATAATACGTATTGTAAGATGACTCTATATGCATTATCCTACCTTTATAAAGAAATTTGTATGTGATAGATTATGTATTAAAAAGAACGGAGTTTCAACATTTTCTGATATCAATCGACTATGAAGCTCTATAACATAACTCCGTTTGATGAAGTTAAGCCCTTCTTTCAACATAGCAATATCTTTTCTCACAACTGTATTATCTAACTCTGATGTCATTTTAACATTACCAAAGATATCCATATTTATTATATAGCAAACGTCTTTAGGAAAGCTCTCTTTCTATGTACATTACAACAAACAATAATTGTCCTTCTTCCATAGCAGAATTTTTATTTGGTTTAATCGTAATTATATCGTTCTTCTTAAAGTCAAAAGGTATCTCGTTAATCAAAGTATCACCCAAATATATATCTAGAAAGTATTTATCCAAACTTAATTCCATGTGCATTATTTTCCCATTATAGAGAAATTTGTAACCGTTAGAGAGATTAAATATTCTAAAGATTGGCTCCTTAACGTTTTTAGCTCTTAATCGATATAGTAGAGGCATGGTTTCTTTCTGCATAACCAATTTAGTAGTATCCATCCTAATCTTTTGAAAATCTTCTTTCTTTATGTATGTGTCTTGTAACGTTTCTAATGCATCTTCAAATCGTTTTCTATCGTTCTCTAATTGAGCTTCTATTGATCTAAGTTGACTTACGCTAACAATATCATTTAAATTCTCCAACAATTTTAATTTTTCTTCACTAATATCAACATCGTCTTTTCTATCTTTAACATTACCAAATATATCTATACTCATTTATTATACAGAAAATGCCCATCCTAGTTTTTCAAAACATTTCTTTAACATCTCTATTTGTCTAGGTGAGCGTTTAAAATCAATATCAACATGAACATCATGCTTTTTCAACAGATAGCGCAATACACATTTTAGGTTAATAAACAATGCTCTTTCCTTATACAGCTCCCTAAAGACCTCGTGTAAGTTTTCGAAGTCGTCTATAAGTGTCTCCTCCATATGTTGTAATTTTAATGGTTTTTGATCGGTAAGGTGATAGTGTATTAAATAGACATCATCATAATATTTTGTGTATTTGTTTTTCTTTAGTACTTCTAGAACATCTTTTGTTGATATTAAATCTCTTGGTATATCTCTAAGTTCATCATTTAGCACCTTGAGCACCTCTTCGGGGACAATTCTATCCTGTAAAGCTTGCAAACGAGATAACTGTAACTTAAATCTTTTTATAGTATCGTACCAGGGTTTTCTCGCACAAGCAGCTTTCGTTTCTTCACAAGTACTGTAAACCCAACCACTCTCTACACAACAATTATCACAAATGTAACTACTCATACCTTTTGTTAATGACTTACTACCACAATTACTGCATTCTAATGGTCTAGAGCTATAATTTGACAACAAGTCCTTTAAGGTAATTATTGGACGTAACTTTTCCAACTCTTCTTCCGTGTACAAAAATTTTGGTATTAGCATTTTCCATAGATCAATAGCATTATATACGTTGTTTTTATCTTTTAAGTCTATCTCGCTAACATCCTGAAAATACTGATAAAAATTATATCTATCTAATGCATCTAGTTCATCCTCATGCTTCTCAAAATAATCTAAAAATCTATTGTGTATAGCTTCCATATTTATCTTAAAGAAAAACTTTTATGGATACAAACCATAAAAGCACTTAATCATTTTTAATCATATACATAACGTCGCTAAAAGAATACCCTTGATTTAGAAGATTTAAAACCTTAACACAAAGATGGCCACATATAACGGAGTTAAAGTCTTGTATTCGTTCGTCATTGTAAAGTAAGTTTTCGGTACCAAGATATTGTACCAGTTGTTTAGGAGGAACACCACCATAAGAATCGAACACGTACTTTATGTTGTTATCTTTCCAATAGCATATCCAATGAGTACCAATGTTTTCTGATTTATCAAGGTTAACTACGCCACACTCATGTACACCTTGTCTCAAAAAGGTTGAGCGCATTCTTTATTGGTGTTTTGAGGCAAAAATTTTCTAAGTCCAGCTTCGGGTATCTTCGGGAAAAAGTAAGCCAGGTTCGAACCTCCAAGCCAGCCTTTGCAATCGGGAAAAAGTTTGCAGATGTGTTTTTCTTCTTTTAAATATAATAAGACTTGTTACCAAGTGTTTAAAAAAGCAACATTGATTGAAATACTTAATGATACAATATTTCGAAACCTTTTTTTTTAATGTCAGCACATGCTTGTTTGTCATTTAGCTCTCCATACGTAATGGAACATTTAAATACGTTAAAGAATCTTTCCATATGTAAAAGAATGCTCAAAGTTAAGAAATAGAACATAATTATCGCCTGAGTACTAAAATAAAAGTCAAAGTAGAACAGAAACAGCGTTTGTAATGGATATGAATGTCATAATTATCTTGAGATACGTTATACATCGCTAGAAGCATGGTTCTGGAAGTCCTTGCGTTAGCTCATTGGTAAGCTGTCGGGTTTCCAATCTTGAGGTTGAGAGTTCGAATCCCGTCTAGGTTAGTCCTTTTTTTTAAATTATATTTTCCGCAATGCATGAAAAATTATATAAAATAATTACATTAGAATACATAAGTTGTGTATATATAACATAATCTTTGCAGAACATAGTAATTATTATGTTTAAAATATAACATCTGAGATAATTTTCACAGTAGGTCGGTATTATATATGAGGATGTAAATACAAGTTAAGAAACTCGTTCAATAGCAATAAATAAGTTATGTAGTGTATTTATTTGCATCTATTTGTCATACAGATGTAACTTCTCAATATTCTCATTACAGCATGTCATTTACATTCGTGAAATACAATATATTCCTACGGATATAGAAAGTGTATAAACAGAGTATCCAAAGTCGTATCCTGCTTCAAGACACATAACTTTTCCCGATCCCCTTAACGTGACGGGAAGAAACACAAACTCTCTTTAGAACGGAATGTCGTTACTTAGAGTCTCATTCGAATACGTTGAATATGCTTTTGTATATTCATCTCTCTCTCTCTCTCTCTCTTTCACTTTGTTTATGTGTGTGTGTGTGTGTGTGTGTGCGTGTTGCGGAATATCCCAAGTTGAATACAACATTTGCCAAGTATATGAGCATCATTGTCATCGAATACCAGAAATTGAAAGTCGTGTTTCTTCAGGTTGGGTTTGCGTGTTCATGTTAGCTCACTGGTAGAGTACGGACTTGCCAATAAAGAGGTCTTGAGTTCAAAGCCTACAGCTAATAATCATTCTTTTGTTAGTAGGATTGCACAGAAATCGGATACAAGGAGTGGTTTACTTCTAGAAATATTTTCAGAAGCGTTTAGGTAGCCCTGAAAAGGGCTGTTTTCGGGAGTTAAGGCGGGGATATTAATATTGTGTCCAAGACCCTTCTGAATTTATTACACGCTACATTCTTCTGGGCATGGAATCTATTACATGGGTGACAAATCTATCTCCTTCCCCTACCTCCAGCCATGCTTCGGAAACAAGATGCCACAGGTCATCCTGAGTTCTTGGTGGATCTGCCTCAGGCCAACTTTTCCTTAGAGTACGCTTCACTTCTGCCCACATATTTTCCATGAGATTGAGGTCTGCTCCACGAGCGGCCAGTCGATTAAATCAATCTCAGGATGCCCTGCGAACCATTCCTGAATCACACGGGAAGTATGTATTGGCGACTGGTATTGCTGGAACTGAATTACACCATCAGGCTGAAATACTCGTACAGATAGCACCATGATATTACTGATAATGTCTAAGTACTGAGCATTGTCCAGATGTCCTTCAATTCTATGAAGCTGTCCTGCTCCGCGACTGGAAATCCAACCCCAACATAAAATAGATACATGGCCACTGCGATTGCAAGCAGCCACATATCCATGGTCATATCGGGTGCCTCTCGGACGATACACAAAACGGCGTCCCTTCTTTGATGTTGTGAATATGGATTCATCTGAGAAAACTACGTTTTCCCAATTGAGACCCACATTCGCCTGTGCAAACGCGAGACGGTAAATTTTGTGGTCGTCTGAGAGTTTTCCTTCACGGCAGCAACACGGCCACGTAACCCAGCATGACGAAGCCTTCGCAGAGCTGAATGCTTTCTACCAGGAAAGAGAGAAACTTCCCTTAGCTGTCTAGACGTCCTTAGTGGGTCTAACCGGGCTTCGTTTACTAATTTCGCATCTTGGGCTTCGGTTGACACATGCGGACGACCAGGAGATCGTAAATTATCAGTCTGACCTGTAGCACCATATTTCCGAATCCATCGCCTTCCTGTAGAGGCCGGGACACCTACTCGCCTGCTAGCTGCAGTTGCAGAATAACCTTCCAACTCCCATAAAGTAATTACTGCTGTACGTCTATCCATAGTTACCAATGTTCTGAGCTGTGAGAAGGAAGCAATAGGTAAAAGCTAGTACCTGACGTGTGATTGGTTACTTGCACGACACGCCTATTGTGGGGAACAGCGTTGCCAGATCTAGCATAATGATACTAGATCTAGCATAATTTGCATGTCTCTAGCATCTAGCATCTTGCTTTTAGCATCCTGCCCAAATCTAGCACAATTTCAGCAAGTTTATCAGAAAGCCGTAAAACCTGGAGATGAGAAAGAAGTTGGTCGTGGGAAGAAAAAGAACGGCAGAAATTCCTCTTCCATTGATTCATACAGTCGGTAAACCATACAGGCAGTCTTATTTTCCGAAGTAAGTTCGAAACGTCTTTGGGATTTTTTGTGGCTCCACCCAGGGTTTTCTAATCCTTTAACTCCGAGGCATGGGCGGAGCTATGGGGGCCATTCTCCCGCCAACTTTTTGACAACTTCACCATCTTTATTTCTGACTTCATGATCATATTTATTCCTGAAATGACAGCTCCGAGAGCGACCAAAAATCTGCCGCCCCCCCCCTAGCAGACGATTCCCAACTCCCCTTATGCTGCGAAGTAATTTTCTTTCAAAATATGTAAACAAAAACTTTGCATTCATTTATACGATATATACGCCATTGAGTCTGGCAACGACTGCATTAATTTAGCTGAGTTAAAATTTTGGTGCGTGAAGTATTGCATTCTTGCTCTCTGTGTATTTTAAGTTACGTTATCGTATTTCAACTTCGTTTTTTTAAACTCCTGAATTAGTAATTATGAGGATCTAGCATAATTTGACCGAATTTAGCATAAGTTCGATCAGGTTTTGGAATAATTCCGAGCTGTGAGTCTGGCAACGCTGGTGGGGAACGACTTGGTCAACGACTCGCGAAAGAAATCTGAAAATGGTGTGCCGTAATAATAATATCAAAAACAGTTTTTATAAAGGAATATTAATACATACGAAAAGCTGTTTAAAGAATGAATTGTTATACTGACGACTTTACACGTATAAAAACATATACCATATACCAAACAGATTGAGCGATATGATGATAGCTGTTTTGAGACAAACTCTTTCGAAGTCCAACTTCGGGTATCTTCGGAAAACAGTAAACTAAAGCTGCTGGTTCGAACCTCCAAAGCCAACCTTAGTAATCGGGAAACGATGTACAGATATGTTTCTCCTTCTGTTAAATATAATAAGACATGTTGAAATGGTATTAAGTGTAGAAAAAAGTAACATTGAAATACTTAATGATACAATATTTCGAGACTATGTATTCACACTCTCGTTTCGTCATTGTGATTTCCATACGGAAAAGAGCATTTACGTATGAGCTCAGTTATATTTCAGAAGCAGCTTCCGAAAAGCGGTCATGTTAGCTCAGTGGTACACCACCGAGCGTTTAAATCGTGAGTTCGATACCCGTTCAGGTGAAATTCTTTTATGATATTCTACTTTCCTCAATGCATGAAAATTATGTAAAATAGTTACATTACAATTCATCAGTTGTATATATTAGTTGAATATATATATTCATATCATCAGTTGTATATATCAGTTGATTATATATATATATATATATATATATATATATATATATATATATACATATATATATATATATATATATATATATATATATATATATATTCGTATCATTTCACGACATAAGTAATTCTTATCTTTAAAATATAACATCTGAGGTATTGACAGAACGTCGGTGTGTTATGTGTGAATATTGAATACAAATTTAAAAAATCGTGTAATAGCAATAAATAAGTTATGTAATGTATTTATTTGCAGCTACTTTCATCGCAGATAACTTCTCAATATTCGCATTACAGCATTTAGGTAGAGCATATCGAAAATCGGATCGTGGTCCAAGACAAAAAACTAGCTAGCCCCAAACTGTCACGTAAGAAATTCGCGAATCGCAAAAGTAAAGTGAAGAGATTGAGAGCGGTAATTCCTTAATCGCTCTCTCTCAACTCTCTCTTATCTGCATTTATACACATAAAAGTGTATGTATGTATGTTCCAACATAACTCATGTATGCCTAGGGCAGGGTTTCTCAACCTGGGAGTCGCGGCCCCTAGGGGATCGCGAAGATAGGCGGAAGAGATAAATATAGTTAGAATCTAATACCAGAAATTATTTTTAAATATTATTTTTAATTTTGTTCTGATAGGCATACTTTTGTTTTTTATACACACTGTAAAGAACAATAAAAAATAAGTCTACTGAACATTTTCAAAGGGTGTAGAATTCGTGTTACTATTCGGTTCAAAGTCTTGACGTCGCGAATTCTGTCGAGAAATTTGAAGCTTAAAATATACAAAACGATAATCATGCCTGTTGTTCTGTATGGTTGCTTACTTTGAGGGAAGAACATAGACTGAAAGTATTTGAGAACAAGATCCTTAGACGAATATTCGGACCCAAGAGGAACGGGAATGGGGAATGGCGGAAACTTCATAACGAGGAACTACATAATTTATACGGTTTACCCAACATTGTTAGGGTTGTCAAGTCTAGAAGGCTTAGGTGGGCAGGTCATGTAGCTAGAATGGAAGAAAGTAGAAACGCTTTCAAAATCTTGACTGGAAGACCAATCGGAAAACGACCATTAGGAAGACCTAGGCGCAGATGGGAGGACAATATTAAGATGGATTTCGCTGAGATACGAATACAAAGTAGAAACTGGATCCAATTGGCTAAGGATAGAAGTCAGTGTAGAGCTTTTGTGAACGCGGCATTGAACCTCCGGGTTCCATAGGCCATAGAGTTAGTTAGTTAGTAGAGTTGTTTAAAAATGAATTTAAATCAAAGAGGTATGATATAAAACTAATGAGAACTGTATATAGAAATACTAGAAAAATACACATGCAACAAAGCCTGCACATTGAAATACAATTAAAATTAAAACCTAATGAGACACCTAAGCATGGTGTAATTTCACTAGTTCAGCAATGTCCGGTTCAATCTTCATGACGAACATTATCAAGCCATTTTCAACTGATAAGCGATTTCTTATCTTTGTTTTAATGTTTACCATAAAAAACACACTTTCGCACAAGTACGATATAGCAAATGGAATTATTACTTTTAAAGCAGCAATCCCCAGACCAGGATATTCTTCTCTCCTCATCAGGCAGAACTTGTCCAAGTCTTCGTTACAAAAAAAAACCAGTTGCAAAGACTTGTCGCATGATCATTCTATTATTTGGTCAAGAAGTTGTGGGCTTAGATCGGATACGTTAATGGCCTCTTCAATGAAGGAGTTTAACATCCATCTTGAACCAGCACCTTCGTCGTTGGGAATATAGATATTACAGTTACTGTATCCACTGTCAGTGCCGGGCGCCGAAAAAAGGAGCCACACATTTCGGAGGAAGTGTGTTACTCATGTTAGGAAAGTGCATGTGCACATGTGTAAAATAGAAGGAAAAACGTAATAAAATATGCTCAAAATTAAGGAAAGGTAGGGTTTACTTTGAAAATGTTATTGAGCTTCGTGCCAACCATGGCGGCGCTTCGTAGCTAGTCTGTCGACGTCACTCATATATACGGTGACATCGTACTATACTATCGCCCCAGGCGCTGATTTTCCATGGCACTGTTCACTATAAACAAAACATGGATTCTACTATTATAGAAATAGGTATGTTAAAAATCCCACACAAGCTTATTATAAAACAAATTATAAAAGGGTCGCTGGCAAGAGCGTGTGATAAAAGGGGATCGTGATAGGAATTAGATTGAGAACCACTGGCCTAGAGTAATTTTAACCACATTTCTTATAGTTTCAAAAAGAGTACTGTCGGGTTACCTATGGTGAATGGGAGGGGGATACATATAAAAGATTGGTAGAAAATGATCGATATTAGATTCATAGTTTTCGGGGTCGCTTAGATAAATAGTGAGACTTTCAATTTCGCTTAACTCCGATTAAGCTCTCATTAGTAGGGATGGGCACGAACGACTTTTCTTTGAAACTCGACTCGACTCGAAACAGACATCTTTGAAGTCTACTCTTGGACTCGGCGCGAAAAATATCTTCCAACTCGACTCGGATTAGAGTCAAGTCGAACCAAAACGAGCAAAATCCTGTGTGTAGTCCTACCTGGACAATCCATAGACAATAATTATTCTATCATCAATTATACTACTATTACTACAAATAATAATAATAATAATAATAATAATAATAATAATAATAATAATAATAATAATTATTATTATTATTATTATTATTATTATTATTATTATTATTATTATTATTATTATTATTATTATGACAACACCGTGTACAAACATGAACAATAGATGGTTAGTAAAGGAATACTAAAAGCTAGTTGACTGCCGACGTCGGTAGTCATGAACTCTACAAGGCAAAGACATCGTTCATTACTCTAAGCTGTAAGCGTCGGTGGACTACAGATGGTCAACTATTGAACTCTCGCCAGAAATTGGTGGCCCCGCAGCGACGATCCGTGGTGGCCCAAGTTCCATTTTGAAAACTTTACTACCAGCAGCAGAGACGCGATGAAACGCCAACGAACCACAAAATTACTCTCCCAAAATATGTCAAAATGCCTATATGTGTGATTTGTTTATATTTAGGTGAATCAAAAAACACAAAACAAATACCCGGGGTGGACGCAAACTATCATTACTAGGCACGTGTTCTTCTGACTTCCCCACGGAAACGATCATAAAAAGCTTGGTTGTTGAAGGATAAATCATTGACGTCTTAATTTAGACAATCAGACAAACCCCTACATCTCGAGTTCTAGAAGGTGATACCGTGAACCGTTTCAGATTGCTTCCTGGTGGAGTACTATCCATGAGCAAAATTTGAGCATAATAGCCGACATGCATCTTCGGTGCCTCTTATCTTTGGTACAATTTTAACCAGAGATGGTGTGGGTCAATGAAAATTTGATCCACGACCCACCATGACCCACTATCACCCACCACCCAAATGCCCCATTGGCCCACTCTGATCCATCAACCATCGTGATCCACTCTGACCCACCACCAACTATGAACCACTCTGAACCATTGTGACCAACTCCGACCCACCAAAACCTATCGACATCAACTCTGACCGATGGCCCACGTCCTTCTCTCCATTGGCTAAAGAGGTTACACTTGTAATAAAACAAGACTGTGAAATTATCACTTATCGGAGTTTGAATTTCTACCGTTAATGGCTCAAGCACCTCTCTGTTACAATACTGGTGGGTCTGACCTTTACGATATATAATGGCAAAGTGTTTCTCATCTTCCAAATTAAAATGAATTTAAATTTATCATATATAGTTATTTCTTTGTTGCCTTACAGACACATTTCAGTAGAAAATAGGGTGAAATTTGAAAGTTTCAAATCAAGGAAAAGTAGACCAACGTAAAAAAAACAGAGAGAGAGAAAGAGAGAAACTAATTTTCTATATAATTAAGCATGCCGTACTAATTGAAAATGCCCATGTAATAAAGTTTAGAATACAAATTTTATGGCCATTTTTCTCTAACTTTATGGCTTGATTGCCTTATGGTCGGAATGCTCCATATATTAAACACCAGCTTCAGCAATTATAAATAGAAAGCAGTGGGTATAAAATTCAAAAAGAACTTTAATTTGCATTACTCAATTTGTTTCTCAACTAATATCAATCGTTTTCGATTATTTTTACAAATCAACCCACTACCAATTTCCAATATATAGAAAATGCACCCCCGTCCCCCCGCTCATAGAAGATAATTTTAAAAAATGCCAGGACATATTCTCTTTATTTTTAATAAAGAGTTATATGCTGAATTTCAGCTCTCAGTTGAACGGCTTGTGAGATACTTAATTTTTCGCTCATGTGGTTCGGATTCAACGTTAATCAGTAGGTCCACGTCTCATATAGCCTCGCTGCTGAAAGGGACGCTAAACTAAACTCAACTCAACTCAATTTTTCGCAAAAATTCGGACTTCTACTCCCCCTAAGGATATGTATTATAATGAAAGTGACACGCGTATGATAACTTCCCAGTTGGGATTGGAGCCTGATTATATACCAAACGTCAATTTATTTGACTTTGCAATTTGACCGTGATGATTACGCAGACATAGTTACTTTCAATTTATTCATGATACATATCCTTATTTCATATGTTACAGATGATTCAAAAATACTTTTTCAAGCAGTTAGCTCCTCTAGAATCTCACAGGCTGCATCCCAAAATCCAACTCCTACTATCCTATGACAATCCAAAAGTGACTGAACTGTTTTTATTAGGAACAAATGACAAAAGAAAAATGGAGATCTTGAAAGTAAAATGTAGAAAAGCTCGGTGCCCCCAATAACTACATATTTCTCCGCCTCTTCATCCCGAACTTAAAAATAAAACTGAATTCGAATATGGTTAATTAGTGAATTTATTACAGTTAAATTCCACTCACTACATGCTACAGCTACAACTATGTAACAAAAAATAACAACTGTGAAACATGTTCTGAATTACTATTAGATTTCTTACGCTATTATTAAACATATTAGAATAGTAAAAGAGGATTGTTCGTGAAATAGTATATTTGCTCTTGATTTATAACTTTTTCATACGGAAAAAAATAAAATATTATTCAAGTTTTAAACTTTGCACTCTGCAAATATGTTGCCCTCTAGGCAATGGGACTAATGTGAAATGTGGACTATTGTGGACTAATGGGAAATGCTGCACTTTTAGCGGCGCTGAAAACTTACGATTCGATTCTAATATCGAATGATTTCGATATCTTTATGTCGCTACGTAACCACCCTGGGTGCTAATGGGAGCTTAGTTGGACTTGAATTGAAAGTAGAACCATTCACCTAAGCGACCACGAAACTATGGATTCGATACTAATATCGACCCGTTTCTAGCATTTTTGATATGTATCCCGACAGTACTCTTTTTCCAGACTGTAAGAAATATAGTTAAAATTGCTCTAGATATATCAGAATTATGTTGAAATACACACATAAATCCAATTTTATATTCTGTATAAATAGAGAGTGAGCGAGCGAGAGAGGGCGACTGAAGGCATCACAACTTCCACATTGCAAAAGCATATATCAGGAATTGAATTGAAAATCTATGTAAAGACTTTCTGCTGTGGCATGCTTCATAAGGACAATTCCAGTCTGCTCACGTGACCTTTGGGGTTCATGAATTTTTTTGTGAGCGTTCCGACTTTGGATTCTCTGTTTATACCTTCTGTTTATGCATCGAATAACTTTTCAAGAACATACATGACATTCTGTATTATGAATGTTGAGAATTACCCTCTATATGACAAATAGCTGCAAATAAATACACTACATGATTTATTTATTGCTATTGAACGAGTTTCTTAACTTGTATTTACATCCTCATATATAATACCGACCTACTGTGAAAATTATCTCAGATGTTATATTTTAAACATAATAATTACTATTTTCTGCAATGATTATGTTATATATACACAACTTATGTATTCTAATGTAATTATTTTATATAATTTTTCATGCATTGCGGAAAATATAATTTTAAAAAAAAGGATTAACCTACACGGGATTCGAACTCAAAACCTTACGATTTGAAATCCGATAGCTTACCAATGAGCTAGCACAAGGACTTCTAGAATTATGCTTCTAGCGATGTATAAAGGATCTCAAGATAATTATGACATTCATATCCATTACAAACGCTGTTTCTGTTCTACTTTGACTTTTATTTTAGTACTCAGGCGATAATTATGTTCTATTTCTTAACTTTGAGCATTCTTTTACATATGGAAAGATTCTTTAACGTATTTAAATGTTCCATTACGTATGGAGAGCTAAATGACAAACAAGCATGTGCTGACATTAAAAAAAAAAGGTTTCGAAATATTGTATCATTAAGTATTTCAATCAATGTTGCTTTTTTAAACACTTGGTAACAAGTCTTATTATATTTAAAAGAAGAAAAACACATCTGCAAACTTTTTCCCGATTGCAAAGGCTGGCTTGGAGGTTCGAACCTGGCTTACTTTCTCCCGAAGATACCCGAAGCTGGACTTAGAAAATTATTGCCTCAAAACACCAGTAAAGAATGCGCTCAACCTTTTTGAGACAAGGTGTACACCTTGTCTCAAAAAGGTTGAGCGCATTCTTTATTGGTGTTTTGAGGCAAAAATTTTCAAAGTCCAGCTTCGGGTATCTTCGGGAAAAAGTAAGCCAGGTTCGAACCTCGAAGCCAGCCTTTGCAATCGGGAAAAAGTTTGCAGATGTGTTTTTCTTCTTTTAAATATAATAAGACTTGTTACCAATTATATATAAAAAAGCAACATTGATTGAAATACTTAATGATACAATATTTCGAAACTTTGTATTAATGTCAGCTCATGCTTGTTTGTCATTTTGCTCTCCATACTTAATGGAATATTTAGATACGTAAACGAATCTTTCCATATGTAAAAGAATGGTGAAAGTTAAGACATAGAACATTATTCTCTCCTAAGTACTAAAATAAAAGTCAAAGTAGAACAAAACAGCCTTTGCAGTGGATATGAATGTCATTATTATCTTAAATACAGCTATATATCGCTAGAAGTAGTCTTCGCAGAGCGCTTGTGTTAGCTCACTGGTACGCTCTTGGATTTCAAATCTTAAGGTTGAGGGTTCGATTCTCGTCTGAGTCAACGTTTTTTTATGAAATTCTATTTTCCGCAATGCATAAAAAATTATATAATAATTACATTAAAATACGTCAGTTGTATATATATAACATATAATCATTGCAGAACATAGTGATTATTATGTTTAAAATATAACAGGTGTTCACAGTACGTTGGCATTCTATGATATATATGAATGTTAAATTCAAATTAAGAAAATAATATCATCGCAATAAATAAATTATGTAGTGTATTTATTTGCAGCTAGTTGTCATATAGAGGTTACTTCTCAACATTCGTATTACAGCATGTCATTGATATTCTTGAAAAAATACCCGAGGCATTAAAAGAGGGTATAAACAGAGAATCCAAAGTCGGAACGCTCGCAAGAAATTCATGAACCCCAAAGGTCACGTGAGCAGACTGGAATTGTCCTTATGAAGCATGCCACAGCAGAAGGTCTTTACATAGATTTTCAATTCAATACCTGATATATGCTTTTGCAATGTGGATTTGGTGATGCCTTTGGTCGCTCTCTCTCACTTTCTCGCTCGCTCACTCTGTATTTATATATATATATATATGAAAGTGGATGTATGTGTGTGTTTCGACATAATTCTGATATGTCTAGAGCAATTTTAACCATATTTCTTACAATCTGGAAAAGAGTACTGTCGGGATACATATCAAAAATTCTAGAAAAGGATCGATATTAGTATCGAATGCATAGTTTCGTGGTCGCTTAGGTAAACAGTTCTACTTTCAATTCAAGTCCAATTAAGCTCCCATTAGCACCCAGGGTGGTTACGCAACGACAAAAAAAAAAAAAAAAAAAAAAATCGAAATCAACCGATATTAGAGCCGAAGCGTAAGTTTTCAGTGCCGCATTTCCCATTAGTCCAACTAGGCCCGTGCCTAGAGGGCAACATATTTGAAGAGCGCAAAGTTTAAAATTTCAATTTTCTTCGTATGAAAAAGTTAAAAAAATCGAGAGCAAATATACTATTTCATGAGCAATCCTCTTTTACTATTCTAATATATTTAATGATAGCGTAAGAAATCTGAAAATAATTCAGAACATGTTTCGCATTTATTTTTTGTTACGTAGTTGTAGCTGTAGCATCTAGTGAGTGGTATTTAACTGCAATAAATTCACTAGTTAAGCATATTCGAATTAAGTTTTATTTGTAAGTTAGGGATCAAGGGGCGGAGAAATATGTAGTTATTGGGGGCGCGGAGAGCAAAAGTGCGTAGGGACGCCGAGCTTCCAAATGCAGCACTGTTCGCTAAATTAATTGGTAGAAATGTTAATGCCATTTAAGACCAAATTTAGTCCTAGCGGTGGCAGTATCCGTTTGCTGTCCTGGGAGGAATGAAAGGGGCTGACATCAAAATTATAAAAAAAGACCTACATTAGTGTCGAATCTATAATTTTGGAAGTCTCTTAGATAAAGAGTGGCACTTCCGATGCCATGTAAGTTGAGCCCTCATTAACACAATAAAGGAGTGTGTGAAATTTGTGACATGTAGAAATAATTGAAAATGACCAATGTTAGTATACAACCCATATCTTTCGTGGTCCCCAAGTTCATTGGGAGCAGTTCTGATGACCTTTAAGTTTAAGTTCAACTTCCAGTAGGAGTAAAATTCTCCAGCACATCTAATAAGGAGAGTCGAAGGGAGTAACATATACAATGATTCAAAACGACCGATATTAGTGTAGAGTTCATCGTTTCGTTATCACCGAGATAAATAGCAACACTTCTGAACGAACATGTCAGCCTGATTTTGAATTTACAACGGCAGCATCGAAGGCATTGCTCGCACAGCTCTATGTATTTTAATGTTCCTGTATAAATGAATATTCCAGCGTATTTCTGCAATGTCTGGGACAACCTTTACCAAACTTGGGGGACATATTACTTTCAATCTAAGAACAAATATTGTAGTAGTATGAAGTTACGGAAGTTGGGAGGTGTGACATGTAAAAATAATGTAAAACGACTGATCTTAGTGTTTTATCCATAATTTTCTCGTTCGTTGAGATGGATAGTGATGCACCCAATGGAGGTTACATCCAAATTCATCCCCATCTTCACAGGATGATGGCCTGGGAGAGCTAAAAATAAAATCTCAAAAATTACTTAAATATTTGTCGAATTCATAGTTTTCGGGGTGAGAAAGCGTTTCTAAGAACTTTCTAAAGTAATTTGTACCCACTTCAAGATGGGCTTTTTAATAATATCAATTTCTCACCTTAAGAAGAAATTACCATTACAACTATGATATTAAGCCAACCTTCGCAATCGATGAAAAAATTATGTGGATGTATGTTTCGTCTTTTAAATGAAACAAGACATGTTAAAATCAAAGATGGAGTGGGTAAGTGGGTCGGTTGGAAAGTGGGTGAAATAGGTCAAGATTTGCGAGTGGGCCAGTGTATCGTGGGTCAAAAGGACGTGACCTACTGTGAAACACCACTCACCGTGACTCACACTGGCCCACCGGGTGGCCACCCTTTTAGTCCAAAGATATTTCGTCCAAAGAACATTTCGTCCAGAGACATTTAATCCAAAGACATTTGGTCCAAAGGACAATTCGTCCAAATGACATTTCGTCCAAAAGACAATTGGTCCAAAGGACATTTCGTCCAAAGGAGAATTGGTTCAAAGGACATTTCGTCCAAAATACAATTGGTCCAAAGGCCATTTCGTCCAAAAGACAATTGGTCCAAAGGACATTTCGTCCAGGGATGTTTAGTTCAAAGCACATTTCGTCCAAAGAACATTTGGTCCGGTAACGCTTGGGAGTCAAGGGTTTGTTTCTATTAGAAGAGTAAAAGTGATTCATATAACATTATGACTCAGTAGCTTCTTATTTCTAAAGGAAATTTTAAATAGAGATTTATTCCGCAATTTTCATTTCGATAGAACAAATAATGCAGAGATATTCAGAAAAACGTAAATGCCTGAAAAGAAGATGGCCGAACAACAGGAGTGAGGGAAAGGTTGCAGTGTGAAGTATGTTGCTGTAATAACTGCTAACATGACATCTAAAATTTTCATGTTGTGAATGAAATAGTTCTAAAATAAGTACCGGTAACTAAAATTAATATAGTTTAAATTTGAGTAAGTTAAATATTAGGTATTCAAACCCTTGTGTTAGAAAAGTGAAAAATTATATGTCAAATATCTTTGAAGAAATACTGAGAATAGAAAAATACACATGTATGAAATATATTCTTAGTGTCCAAAGATAATACTTTTAAACAGTCACATTCTTGGCTGCAACATTGTGAAAAGTGATTGACAAATATGAGATGAAAGTGGAACATTTCGTGTAGAATATACGTATCTTTTCAGGTTAACCACAAGTCTGGTTTCTATTCGTAGACTATTGATAATGTGTAACTTCGGCAGACGTTTCTACATAATTAGTGAGTTGTATGACAAACCAGAATTGTTAACTTGTCTTGTATTTTTATTTCAGTGTTACTCCTTATGCAAATATAGTATATAGTTTTGCTTTCATATTAATTTTCTCGGTACAGCACAGTACATTTAAGATATCCATTGCAAAGTCTCAAACCAAATACAAGACCATGCGGAGGCAATGTTGTCCGCAAATGAAAAGGGAGTATGCTCTTCAAAGGGTTGTTTATCATTTTGGGAGGTGAATTCCTTAACCAACGAAGCTACAACTGTATTTCTGCGAAGATAAAACTGTATTTTTGTAAAATTATTAATGAAAGCAAAGAAAAGTGACCATTTAGTTTTCAGGCGTTTACATTTTTTCTGAATATCTCAGCATATATTTGTTTTATCGAAAAGAAAATTGCGGAATAAATCTCTATTTCAAAATTTCCTTTAGAAATAACAAGCTACACAAGTAACACTTCCCAAATGTAACACTCCAATTTTGGTAACAATTTGACAGGCAGATACTACACATAAAATAAATAAATACGTGTTTTTTTTATTTTCTTGGGAAAAAACTGTTTTAGGAGGCACAAGCCCCCACCCAAAATTTTGAAAGTTGTCAAATTTGTAGCAAAACGGATAGGGACACTTCAGAAACACGAAAGACCTTATTTTACATAGGGTCTCTAAAATGTCTACCTACAATTTCATTTGCTTTGGTCCACTACTTCCTGCGCTATTACGGTAATATTTACTTTTTTTCGGAGGAGGCTTAGGCCCCAACACTGTTTTTCCGCACAAATTAAAACACGTTTCGTTTATTGTTTTGCGAATTGTTCCTATACGAGGTTTCGTTGCAATTCTCCATACTCTTTAAGAAGCTCTGACGTATAATTATTTGCACTTTTGACATTTCGTAATCAACAGTTTAAAAGGTCCGTGATATACGCAACCTTTTTTTTTTTTTTTTTTTTTGTCAGGAAAATACGAAACCCAATTACCTTAATTTACGTCTACAATATCTGTGCACAGTTTCATTCAATTCTGTACACTTCTTCTTGCCTTTTAGGCCTCAAATTTTAAAATTTTGGGTAGGGGATTTTGTCCCTTAAAACCGTTTTCTTTCAGAAAATAAACTCGCATTCGTTTATTTTTTGCGTATTGTTCCTACACAATGTGTCGTTCCAATTCTTCATGTCCTTTAAGCACTTCTGACATACTTTTATTAGCACTTTTGATATTTCACGATCAAAGTTTTGTAGTGGTCTGTGTCCCACCCAAACCTTTTTCTTTCTTTTTCTTTTTTTTTTTTTCAGGAAAATACGAAACCAGTATTCCCTCATTTTATGTCTACAATATATCTGCACAATTTCATTCACTTTGGTTCATTTCTTGTGACCTTTCGGGCCTCAAGTTTCAAACTTTTGGATAAGGGCTTTTGCCCCTAAAACCGTTCTTCCGCAGAAAATAAAAAAAACGTATTTATTTATTTTTTGCGTATTATCCCTACTCAAAGTTTCGTTGCAATTCTTCATGTTCTTTACACACATCTGACATACTGTTATAAGTACTTTTGATATTTCGTGATCAAAGGTTTGGAGGGGGTCTGTGCCCCACGTAACCATTTTTTCCAGGAAAATACGAAACACGTATTCCCTCATTTTAAGTCTGCAATATCTGTGCACAATTTCGTTCCCTTCGGTCTACTTCTTCTTGCCTTTCGGGCGTCAACATTCAAAATTTTGAGTAGGGCTTTTGCCCCTCCCTAAAACCACTTTTCCGCAGAAAAAAAACACGTATTCGTTTATTTTATGTCTAGTATCTACCTGCCTATTTTTTTCAAAATTGGAGTGTTACACTTGGGAGGTATTACTTGTGAGTCGTAATGTTATATGCATCACTTTTACTCTTCTAATAGAAGCAAACACTTGACCCTCAAGCGTTACCGAACCAAATGTTCTTTGGACGAAATGTGCTTTGAACTAAACATCCCTGGACGAAATGTCCCTTGGACCAATTGTCTTTTGGACGAAATGTCCTTTGGACCAAATATCTTTTGGACCAATTGTGTTTTGGACGAAATGTCCTTTGGACCAATTGTCTTTTGGACGAAATGTCCTTTGGACAAAATGTTCTTTGGACAAATTGCCCTTTGGACCAAATGTGTTTGGACTAAATGTCTCTGGACGAAAATTCTTAGGACGAAATATCTTTGGACGAAACGACCCCCAACCACCCACCGTCCCATTCTGTTCAGTGCATTTTAGACAGCATCTTCTGAACACTTGTGAGCTTGTCTACGTTTTACTTTCAAGATCTCCATTTTTGTTATTTTTTTCATTTGTTTCTAATGAAAAAAAAGTTCAGGCATTTTTGGATTTTGATATTTGCAATTGTAAGAGTGGCAATAGCAATAGGAGTTCAATTTTGAGATACAGCTTGTGAGCTTTTAGAGAAGCTAACCGCTGTAAAAAAAAAAAAAAAAAAAAAAAAAAAAAAAAAAAAAATTGAATCACCTGTAATATATGAATTATTATACCTAGTATAAAAAACTGAAAGTAACTATGTCTGCGTGATTATCACGGCCAAATTGCAAAGTCAAATGAAATGACATTTGGTATATAATCAGGCCCCAATCCCAACTGGAAAGTTATCATACGCGTATCACTTTCATTATCACACATATCCTTAGTGGGGAGTAGGTGTCCGAATTTTTGCGAGAAACTGAGTATGTTACAAGCAGTTCAACTTAGAGCGCTGAAATTCAGTATATACCTTTTTATTAAAAATAAACAGAACGTGTCCTGGCATTTTTAAAAATGTGTTTTATGAGCGGGGGGAGGATTTTCTATATATTGGAAATTGGTAGTGGGTTGATTTGTAAAAATTATCGAAAACGATTGATATTAGTTGAGAACCCATTGAGGAATGAAAAGTCCAGTCATTTGCATTTTATACCCTCTGCTTTCTATTATAATAATTGCTGAAGGTGGTGTTTAATATATGAATCGTTTAGAGCATAAGGCAATCAAACCATACAGTTATGAGAAAAATGGACATAACATTTGTATTCCAAGCTTAATTTCATGAGCATTTTAAATTAGTACGGCATGCTTAATTATATGGAAAACTAGTTTTTCTTTCTCTTTTTCTTACGTTGGTCTACTTTATCTTCATTTGATACTTTCAAATTTCATCCTGTTTTCTACTGAAACGTATATGTAAGCCAAGAAAGAAATAATTATATATGATAAATTTAAATTCATCTTAATTTGGAAGATGAGAAACACTTTACCATTGTATATCGTAAAGGTCAGATCCACCGGTATTGTAACAGAGCGGTGCTTGAGCGATTGACGGTAGGAATTCAAACTCCGATAAGTGAAAATTTCACAGTCTTGTTTTTTTCAAGTGTAACCTCTTTAGTCAGTGGAGAGAAGGACGTGGATCATGGGTCAGAGTTGATTACGTTGGTGGGTCGGAGTTGGTCACAATGGTTCAGAGTGGTTCATAGTTGGTGGTGGGTCCATTCTGTATTCTACCATTAATTTCATAATTAGCAATCACCCTGTCCTTTAGCTTAAAGACACAATCCTGGAACGTAGAATTTAATATTAGTGATGTAATAAACCCATAATGGGTCGTTTCTTGTTTTACTTTGGTGCATTATACTTTTGCAATGGTAAGATAAGTGTTTACCTCTTCTGGATAGTTTCATAGTTTCACATTTGTAGAGGTGGTCACGGAGTTTTCAATGAAGGATTTATTACGATCTTGAACGCTCGCTATTTTGCACAAGTTAGCATAAAGACTAAAGACTCTTACCATTTTTTTTTTATAAATTTTAGTAATACTTTTAAATGGCATACTACTTGATTCCCCTTGCCATTTTCAAATTTTTAGTTGCACCCCTCCTGAGACCTCCGGTGAACCTTGGGGCAAATCTTTGTCCTGGGCACGGGGTACCTTTGAAATTATAAAATACACGTTTTCCGGTGTTGACATCTGTTTCATCGTTTCAGACTTTTATTAGTGTCAACGGGCTTCATGGATACCATGCTTCTTTATTCTCTTAGTTTTCAGATACAAGCTCCCATGCCGTAAGCGTCAGTGGACCACCGATGCGCAACTGGCGACTTTTCGCCAAAAGTTGGTGATTCCGCAGGTACGATCCATGGTGGCCCCATTTCGGTTTTGAAAATTATACCACCAGCGGCAGAGACTCGACGAAACGCCAACGAACCACAAAATTTCTCCCCCAAAATATGTTAAATCGCCCATATGCTTGATTTGTTTATATTCAGGTGAGTGTAAAAAAAAACACTAGGGAAAAAGAAGCAAGTATCCCAAGGTGGGCGCGAACCTTCAACCTTAAGATTACTTGCCGCATATTCTTCTGACTTCGCCACGGAAATGATGAAGAAAATCTCGCTTGTAGAAGGATAAATTATTGAGGTCTTAATTTAGCCAATCAAACAAATCCCTTTATTTCGAGATCTGTGAGATGGTACTGTGAACCGTTTCGAGATTTATTGCTTTCTGGTGGGGTACTATCTATGTGCAAAATTTGAGAAAATCGCCGACGCGCACCTTCGGAGACTCTTCTTTTTAGTGCAAAGTTGACCAAAGATGGTGTGGGTCAATGAAACCTGAATCCACTGCTGAATCCACTGAATCCAATGAAACCTGAATATACTGCCCCACCACACATCGTGACCCACAATGACCCAACGTGACCCATTCACCCACCATGACCCACTCTGACCCACCACCAACTATAAACAACTCTGAACCATTGTGACCTACTCCGACCCACTAAAATTCATCGTCATTAAATTTGATCCATTATCCACGCCATCCTCTCTACTGACTTAAGAGGTTATATTTGTAATAAACCAATTTTTTCCAGTAGTTAGCTCCTCTAAAATCTCATAGCCTGCATCTTAAAAGCCAAGTAGTAAGTCCTATTGCCATTGTTACAACTGGAAATATCAAAATCCAAAAGAGCCTGGAATTCTTTTTTCATGAAATGAAACCAAATGAAGTAAAGAAGAAAAATGGAGGTCTTAAAAGTAAAACGTAGACAAACTTGCCACTGTTCAGAAAATGCTATCTAGAAGGCACTGAGCAGAATGGGTTGGTGGGTCAATGGGTCAGTGTGAGTCACAGTGATGGTGTTTCGCAGTGGGTCACGCCTTGTTGGCCTACGATGCACTGACCCACTCACAAATCTTGACCCATTTGACCCACCGATCAACTCAATCTCTGATTTTACATTTAGTATATCATTTAAAAGACAAAACATACATCTACACATTTTTTCTTGATTGCAAAGGCTAACTTGATACATATACTAGTTGAGATGGTAATTTCTTCTTAAGGTGAGAAATTGATACGATTAAAGAGCCCATCTTGAAGTGGTTACAAACTACATTCCAAAGTTCTTAGAAACGCTTTCGGACCCCAGAAAACTAATACTTCGACAAATATTTAAGTAAGTTTTTACATTTTATTAATCATATCTCCAAGCCCCTCATCCTGTGAAGACGGGGATGAATTTGGATATAACGCCATTGAGTGCCTCACTACTCATCTCAACGACCCAGAAAACAATGGATAATACTCTACAATCAGTCATTTTACATTATTTTTACATGTCTCTCCTCCCAACTTCCATCCCTTGAGGTATCTGAATTCCACAATATTTTTTTCTTAGATTGAAAGTAATATGTCTCTCATGTTAGGTAAAAGTTGCTCCAGACATTCCGGAGTTTCGCTGGAATATACACGTATACATACATCAAAACATTTAGAGCTGTGTGAGCAATACTTTCGATGTTGCTCCTGTAAATTCAAAATCCAGGTGGCATAGTCGCTCATACAAAACGTGGCATTAAATGTCATTGTGTTTGTAATAGTGTCACGAACTCAAACTATGGATTTGACACTAATCTCAGTCACTTGAGACATTTTATTTTTCATCTTTTATCGTCCGCCATAATAATGGGTTTTAAATCGATTGAATTGAATTTGAGTTTAACGTCCCGTCAGCAGTGAGGCTATATGTGACATAGACCTACTAATTAACGTAGAATCCGAACTACCTGAGCTCTCGCTGGGGGCCGAATCTGGGTCTCCCACGCCGAAAGCGTGTACGCTATACGCTTAACCCCAAAGGAGCTTTACGATAAGAGTTAAATTTGGAGTTTAACGCTTTCGGAGTTGTAATTATTAATACCTGGAACAACGAGAACTATGGATTCGACACTAATATCAATCGCTTTTACTTTATATATATCCCCATCCAACTCCCAATAGCTTACCCCGAGAGTACTTTTTAGACTATAAGCACTATATGTAGGAAGTTTGTTTACATGATGGAACATACACACACACAATATATATATATATATATATATATATATATATATATATATATATATATATATATATATATATATATATATATATATATATATATATAAGGCGGAGGGAAAGGGACCACATCCATATACAAAAGCCTTGCAGATTATTGAACTGAAATCCTTTGCAAAGAAATCCTATTCTGCCTTCTTTCTGGAGTATAAATAAGTCTCTTAGACATGACTTCGTGTTCGTAAATTTCCTGTTTACATGCTTTTGGGGATCGGGAGTTTTGTGTCTGTAACGAAGATTGGAGTTTGTATAATAATTTCTGTTTATACCCGAATAGTCTCTTTACCTTTCAGAAAGTGTAAATCACTTGCTGTAATGAGAAAATTCAGAAGTAACTTCCGATGACAAATAGCTGCAAATAAATACACTACATAATTTATTCATTGCGATGATATTATTTTCTTAAAATGTATTTAACGTTCACATATATCATAGAATACCAACGTACTGTGAACACATGTTATATTTTAAACATAATAATCGCTATGTTCTGCAATGATTATGTTATATATATATACAACTGACGTATTTTAATGTAATTATTTTATATAATTTTTCATGCATTGCGGTAAATAGAATTTCATAAAAAAAACGTTGCCTTAGACGAGAATCGAACCCTCAACCTTAAGATTTGAAATCAAACGGCGTACCAGTGAGCTAACACAAGCCCTCTTCGAAGAATACTTCTAGCGATATATAGCTGTATTTAAGATAATAATTACATTCATATCCACTGCAAACGTTGTTTTTGTTCTATTTTGACTTTTATTTTAGTACTCAGGAGAGAATAATGTTCTATGTCTTAACTTTCCTCATTCTTTTACATATGGAAAGATTCGTTTACGTATCTAAATATTCCATTAAGTATGGAGAGCAAAATGACAAACAAGCATGAGCTGACATTAATACAAAGTTTCGAAATATTGTATCATTAAGTATTTCAATCAATGTTGCTTTTTATATATATAATTGGTAACAAGTCTTATTATATTTAAAAGAAGAAAAACACATCTGCAAGATTTTTCCCGATTGCAAAGGTTGGCTTCGAGGTTCGAACCTGGTTTACTTTTTCCCGAAGATACCCGAAGTTGGACTTTGAAAATTTTTGCCTCGAAACAGCAATAAAGAATGCGCTCAACCTTTTTGAGACAAGGTGTACATAGGGTTTTTGTGGAAGTTCATCACTCATAAATACACCTCTAAATCGTTTTATCTTTAGTTCTTTAGCCAACCTCTCTATATCGAAGTTGGTCAATGGTTTTAGTTTTTTGACTTCTTTGGTTTACCCGCCCCCTGCTTTTCTTCCATAGCCATATTGTGTCTTTTTTGTTCTTCAAGTTCTTGTTTATTCTTCTTAGCATCCAGTACAGTTTTAGTAATCGCTGCTGCACCACCTGCTAATGAGCCAACTGCTCCTAAAGCTGCTAAAATGGCTGGAATTGTAAAGACAAAACCGCCAATATGCTCTTTCTTAATCTTTTTCATTTGTGCAGTAGTTAAAGTTAAATCCATTCCTTTACCTTCTTTAATTTTCTTAGATTTATCGTTAAGTTGTTTCTTTGTTAATACATGATCGATATTTAAATCCTTTAGTTCGTTATAAGGAACACTAAACATACAACCTTTAATAGAACACATCTTCCTATTTATTTAAGAGAAAATCTTGGTTTGCAAAAGTACAGTTGTTGTAGCTCCACCAAAATCAATTAAGGAATCATTCTCATCTGTTATCCTTATCTCAAAATTATCAACCTTGTCTTTGGATATAGGGAAAAATAATGGATAAGTAGGCTCGTAAATGATGCTATGTTTAAACTCGGCATCTGTTTTAAATGATGCTATGATCCCTGTTTCTCTATGTGTGTATTCTGTATCTTTAACAAACATGCCATCTGCTATATTACAGTGAACATTTATAGTATCAAACGGATGAAACTTTGGCAACTTACTTCCAATATGTGTTTTGTTCTTTTCTAAAACTTCAAAAACATTAAACCCGAGAATAGTGCCTATACTCCCAATTGTAACATCATTACTATCAGTTTGAATTTTAACTCTATTTCTTAAATGATCTTCTGATAATGTTATGTTGATGGATTGAGATTTTAAATACTCATTAAGACTGTTTAAGCTGTATTGCCCTTCTGGTATAAAAACTTGTCTATCACCATATGAGAAACTGTTTTTTGTTGTTGTTATGTTTGGTGTCAGATATGTACTGTAAAACCCAACTAGTCCTATACTTAAATAGCTGCTCTTGTTGTCTAATTCGTAATGGAGCTTCTTCTTTAAAACAGAAGTACCACTCGTTAACTTAAATACCTTAGCCATTTATTATATAATAAATGAACGAGTTTGATTTACCTAGAGATATTCCAAGAGAGAAAGTAATCAAGTTAATAGAAGATGTCATTCAGAAGTTAGAATACAGTTTAAAGAAGAAAAAGAGAAAACTACGAATTGTTAAATATGCATACTACACTTTGATCGCGTTGTCGGTTATACTTTCTGCAACAACTGGGTTTATTAATATTTTTATACCTGTTACAATTTACTCGATATTAACAACGTCTCTTGCAACTGGAAGTGCTATAATAACAGGTTTGTCTTCTAAGTTAAACATAAGCAAAAGAAAAGACGAATATAAAACCATTGTCACTTGTATTAACTCATTTAAAGAACAGTTAGAGATGATAATAACATTGAATGGTGAAATGGATAGCGAATATATAAAAGATACGTTGCTTAAGATCAGAGAACAACTTAAAGATATAAGATAGGCTATGTAAATACAAGTCAAGTCTCTAATCCTTGGCCCTTCACATGTGAAGGACCTGAAAGTCTTGTAAACGTACAAGCACTGACTAAACACATAGACGAAGATGAAGAAGACAAAGTTACATACAAACAAATCAAGGTCCCGTTTTCGGGGACCTTGTCAAGTGTACATCCTCATACAATCTTCATCAACGAATCTGGTCTGTACTCTCTAATCATAAAAGAACGATTTTCTCTATAATAAATGAGTAAGAAAACTATTAGTTGGGATGTAAAAGAGATGATAAAAGAAACAACAGCTAAGAAAAGAAATGGGGAACTTATACCTGATGATGTTCGTTGTCTTATCGTGGGTCCGTCGGCGTGTGGTAAAACGTTTTTGCTATTTAACTTCTTATTACAGCCAGGTTGGTTAAACAATAATTACTTCTACATATATTCTAAAAGCATGAATCAACCAAAGTATGAGCAGTTAAAAGATCGATTTAAAAGGCAGAACTAAAGTTTAAGAAGCAAATAGCAACGTTCTTAAGCGGTAATGATTCTATTGTGCCTATTGATGAATGTGAAAAATACTCTGTTGTTGTGTTTGACGATTACATTTTGGAGAATCAAGATACTGTTAGAAATTACTTTACAAGAGGTAGGCATAGACATTTAGACTGTTTCTATCTTGCACAAACATATTCAAAAGTACCTAAACAGCTTATAAGAGATAACGTCAACTTCCTATGTATATTCAGGCAAGATGATACTAATCTTAAACATGTGTATAATGAGTTTGTTGGGGGAGATATGTCTTATGATAAATTTAAAGAGATATGTTCAAAATGTTGGCAAGAAGATTATGGTTTTATAGTAATTGATATGACAAGGAAGGTAAACAATGGTAAGTATAGGAACAAGATAAAACACTTTATAGACGTTTGACGTTTTAACGTTGGACGTTCTTTGACGTTTATTGACGTTTTTTCACGTTTATTGACGTTCTTTGACGTTCATTGACGTTTGTTCGTTTGCTATACAATAAATGGATGAGAAAGAAATTGATAAGAATATTAAGTTGAAGGAGTTCTTGATAAAGGGCTTCAAATCTTGGAAGAAAGAAAGAGCAGGTATATACGATAAATTTAAGACACAAGAGCAACCTGTAATTGATGCTATTCAAAACTTAGGAAGTGAGATCAAAGAAGTAGCAGAACAAAATAAAAATCTAATAACTGAACTTGTTCCAGTTGCACATAAGACGGCTTCAATAGATCCTAGTCTATTAGAAACACCTAAAAAGATAACTTATGATAGTTCTCCAAGTAGTAGTGATACGCCTATAACGGGAGAAATAGAACAAATGAGGAAACAAATTAAAGACAAAGTGGAAGGAGTAGAACCTTTAACAACAGCACAGTCATTTGGTAAGATTGCAACGAAATATTATAGTAAAAGAAATGATACTGTGTTTGGAATAAGAACTGTAGAAGAAGATGGAAAAATAATAAACAAGATAGGAAATTTGGAAGTTAAAGTGAATGGCGATGATTTGATAATTAATGGTAAAACTTATAAAGGAACAGAAGGTCTATGGGAATTGTTAACGACGAATACTAATAAATCCATTGAAGATTATGATGATGATGATTTTGAACAGTACAAGGAAATAATAATAGACTCAGATGCTGCCTTCCAAAAATATAATCGAGATAAAAAGGTAGCATCTAGTAGAGGTTCAAAGTACATTAATATTATCAAGCCCATTTGGGATAATTATATTAAACCAACTTTACCCCCAACTCCTAAAAAGAACACGACACCTAAAAGGACTGGTGAAGGAATTAAACAATATACCGAGATACCTAAAGAATATGTATGGATGGATGACGTGAGAAAGCTTATAGATAGGCTAATTGTCATAGATGGAGAAGAAAAGACTGGAAATCATAACTTTTACAATGAGAAAGTAGGTATAGTGAGTATGATTAATAATAAGCTTTCACAGTTTATTCCTAATGACCCAAAAGGTATAGGTTATTTGATTAAGATCTTAAATACATTACCACCACGATTCTGGAATGATGAGAAGCTTGGAAAAGGATTAGTAAATGATTTGATTAATAAACTTCCAGTCGAATTACATATTCCAGGTTTTAGATTTTGCGGGCCTGGGACTAAGCTTCAAGAAAGGTTAGAGAGAGGTGATGAAGGTATTAACCCATTAGATGAGGCTTGTAAAGAACACGATATATACTACAGAGGCAATAAAGATACAGAGTCGAGACATATTGCAGATAAGGAACTAGAAACTAAAGCATGGAAAAGAGCATTTAGTAGTGATGCGCCAATTGGTGAACGATTAGCTGCTTTTGGGGTTGGTACTGCTATGAATGCTAAGGTTAAGTTGGCATGGGGATTATAAGTTTTTGATTGTTATTATGTATGAGTCTTTTATGGGTATATCTCATCAAAGCGTTGTTTCAAGATTTTCTTTATAATAAATGGATAGTGTTGAGAGTTACGAGTTACAGAGTTTTAAAGCTAACACAAGAACTTTTAATAATTTGAATGAAGCTAACAAAGATATTGAGTTTGATTTCAATGTGGGTGATGGGTTCGTACATCCACACAAAGCAGATTGTCATATGACTTTTGAAGTTGTTGGTGCATCAGTTGGAGGAACATTTGGTGCAAACGATACTATAAAACTTGTAGATAACTTCTTGCCATTCTTCTTTTCTCAAATTGAGGTTAGAAAGCATGGAGTTGTTATAGATAAGATTGAGCTACCTGGAATAACATCTACAGCTGTCGGAACATTAAAGATTTCCAAGCCAGAAGTTGAATATTTAAAACAAGCAGGATTTGAAACAGATGATAAACTTGGTCCAAGAAAGGACTTTAGTGTTTTGTACCCATTAAGATTAATTCCAGGCTTCTTAAGTGATTATAAAGAGGTTATGTGGAAAGGTGGATTGAGAATAACATTTACAAAGGCTAACAACAATAAAGATGTCTTGTACAAATGGACTGGATCAGGAGCAGCTCCTCATGATGGAAAAATAACAATAAAGAGTATGGAGATAAGAATACCTATTGTTGAATACGAATCTAATTACGAAAACAAGTTAAAGTTGAATATTCTTAAAGAACCCAAAATCATGTTTTCATTCCATACTTATCAATGTGTTCAAAAGACTGTTACAGGTTCTTTCTTGGAGTTTGATGTTACTACTCAATTTAATTCTAGACAATTTGATATGCCTGATTTCGTAGTTGTAATGTTCCAAACTGATAGAAGTGGTAAACAAACAGCAGATGCAAGTAAGTTCGATCATTGTAAGGTAAAGAATATCTATCTTAAGAATGGGAGGAATGAGGTATTTCCAAAAGAATCAAGAAACTTAGATATTGCTAACAAGGATTATTTCAAGATGTACGAAGATTATACTGCATTTAAGAGGATAACGTGTGAAATGTACTATGACCCTAAAGAGTTTATAGATAACAGGCCAATGTATGTGATTAATTGCAGTAAGAGGAAGAATGTATCGGTAAATGAGAGAACAAACATAAAGATTGTTGTAGACTTTGCAGAAGCTGTGGCTGCTGATACTATATGTTATGCGATTTTAATTGGGCGAAAGAACTTTACATATGACCCCAAGAATTAGAAAGTGGTAGAAGAGTTTTAGATAGTTAACAAAATATCAAAAACAATTCAAGGATCTAAGGGTCAGTATCACTGGACCTTTATTAGTTAGCCATAGACGACTTTAAAGGGTATCGAAAAGATACCCTTGCATCCTCAAACTGTTTTCATTAACGATTGTTTTATGGAAGTTTTTCCATCAAACGTAATTGACGAAAATGATTAAATATTTTTTTGGTGAAGATAAAAATTGAAAAGTGTTCATTGATTTTCTATATAATAAATACGATGGCAAAACACGTTGATTTTTTAAACAACCTTGGAAGTCTTAAGCAGAAACAAGTTGTTGGATTAAGAGAATTAGAATTAAATACGGAATATAAGATTGTGAAAATGGAAAAGATTAAAACTAATTTTGGAAAGAGCATTTTGGTCGAGTGTGAGGAGTTCAAGTTTTTTCTTCCACCTAGATTTACAAAACACTTAACAGATAAAATGATTGATGAGATCGTTAAAGATGGGATAAAAATCAAATACACTGGTCTAAAAGAAAACTATCCAACTGTTGAGTTCTGTATGTAAATCCAAAAAATGAACGAAAATGAACAAAAATATGTCATCAAAACTAAAAAATGGAGTGATTAGAATGGATCCTCAAAAGAAGTTTATACTGGCTAACAATTTCAATGTAATTGTGAAAAATGTGCAAACCGAAGTTCAAGTTGTTTTTGATATTAACGGCTGTCTATTCAGCTTGAATTATGATCAGTGGACAGAGTTTAAGAAGTCATTGTTTCCCATAGAGAACGAGGTTAACAGAAGATTCCATTATCAGTATCCGAACTTGTAATTTTAAGTATGTTCTAAGTGTTTTATGGTTATAAAGCCATAAAACTGAGATCTTTAAACATACACAATGCATAAGGAGAAGCAGTACTTTTGAATGTCATTCGAATTTTAAATATCCATACATAAATAAGAGATTTATTTGAGTTTTTTGTAATTATATCCTTAGAGTTTTGCAATTTATAAGACATTCGATAGATAGAAAATTTATTTGTCTATTGATTGCCGTTTGAATTTTGAAAATCGGTTAATAAACAACGGAAATATAACAAATTCGGAATAGTATCCTTAGAGGTATGCAACCCACAATACATTCGGAAGATGGCAAATTTATTTCTCTGTCGAATGTCGTTTGAATTTTGAAAATCGGTTAATTAGGGGCCGAGGTATTAAATAATAACGTTATTTGGGGGTAAAACTATCAGTGTTGCCAACTCATTTTTAACAATTATCATATTTATTAGTAATGGGGTGAATTCATCCCTATATGTTTTAAAGCGATATCTTGAAAAATTAAAATCCTGGAACATTCCGAAAAAAATATTGGGTTGGAGACACTGATTCTAAAAAGAGACCTTGTGAGAACAGCATGTACAATTTGAGAATTTCTTTCTTTTATTTGAGGAAATGATGTTGTGGAAATCATGTTGAGCTATATGTAAGTCATTCTCTCTCTTGTTGGAGGTAGAAGGATATATGACGTATATCAATTACGTAGTCCCATGCCGTGGAATTTCGTCATAGTTATTGCGTAGTCTCATCTCGTGGGATTACGTCATAACAGCGCCATCTGGTGTCCACTGCTAGCTAGAAGCTCTGTTGAAGGAAGAGGCTAATGCATATATATGTATGTTAATATGAGAACAAGGAAAGAGAATCGGATTAGCCAGTCCTGCGCTGGTACTGAAATCGTTCAAATGAATCAGTGACAGATTACCTATTCCAGAGTTGTATGTATTCCTTCTCATTGAGTTTTTAAAGCTAGTTATTAACGGATTTTCATGATTCAAGTGTCAAATGAAAGCTTATAAACTGGAGATTAAGATGTAAGTTTTTATGATTTTAAATGTCATAAAAGTAGATTGAAGATGTATCCTGTATGGGGTCAATGTGGGGAAGATGTAATTTTCGATGTGTATAATTAGATTCTATGCTGGAGGATTTCATATATAAAAAAGCCTGGTTTGAGGAAGTGGCCCCAGATTGGTTTTATGAATACTACTCATACATTATTTTGCTTAATGTTGAATTTCCAGGATATCTTCAACAGTAGTAGGCCTACTGTATATATCACACCAGAAGACCACACACTAAGCAAACAAACAAACAAACAAAAAAACACATCCGAACCTACGCGCCATCAATCCTCGCTTCGAACATGTGCTTTTTCTCAACAATACGCATACCCGACACAAATATCTGACAGGAAGACGGTCTCCTACCGTTATTTTAGAAAAACGGTAAACCGTACATTTTTCATGGTAGGAGGCACTTATTTTCACTGTTATTGGTTACAGTGTACCTTCCCACATCCGGACCTCATATATGTAGAAAATTTGATCTAGATCGGTCCGGTGGTTCAAGAGTGATGAAGTCACCAATGCAGCCACTTCCGTTTTTACTTTTCACATATATATCTTCCCCTCTCCCTCACCTACGTTGCACCGTAAAAGTGAAATAACGATAACACCCCAGGCCCAAACGTTATCTATGTTGAAAGTTTGATCAAGATCGGTGGGGTAGTTCAAGAGTTATTAAGACACGAACATAGTAATTTTTTTTATATTCACTAGACCCTCGTTAATCCGGCCATTCTTGGCACATATGGGTGTCGGATTAGCAGAAGTGCCGGATTATTGAGTGTTTGATATTTATTTCATTTATTTATTCATCTTGTTTCATATTTATTTTGAAAACATGGGGGATATATTGTATTATACTTTATTAAATCGAAGGATATAATTTTAAAACATGAGGATATACTTTATTAAATCCAAATATACATTAATTTTCAAAGAAAACCTAGTCCTTGAGTAGTATCGCTCACTATGAACCATTTCCCTAATTTTTAACTGTCGCAATGATAATAAGCGACGGTTGCATGCTTTATCACACAACCGAACTGTAAAGAATGCTACAATTTCGAATACGTACAGTATATAAAGCATTGTGTAACTAACCATTGTGCGCATGCGCACGATAATTCATTGTGCACGTGTTTTTGGTTGGTTGTGCACCGGATTACTAAGAGGCCAGTAGTATGTAATATAATTATCGCCCGCATAAATATTCATGAGGGGCGATATTTTCACATTGTAAAAGTTCTTAATGACATGTTGTAGTTATATTCATGGACGGTCGACAGTTTGAATAATTGATACACCTTTCTCCGCATTTTAATGGTCTTGTAAATATCACAGAAGAAATACAATAATATATGCAGCTATGAATTACTAAGCTAACGGAGGTTGTATATGAGAAGAGAATATGACGTATAATAAATAATTTCCGCTTGAAAAAATACAAATGTGACAAGCAGAATATAAAAACAACCTTTAGAAAATGAAATATGCAGATCACACACGTATAAGGAGGTAATATATTGCTATTTCATTTCTATGCATGACATTTAACACGGTACTGCATGCTGGTCGTTGGAATGGGGGAAAGAATATTCTGGAATTTTGGTCGTTGGAATGGGAGAAAGAAGTTTCATGAAGTTTCCAGATTTCTCTCAAGGTTATTAGAGCTATATAAATACCGACTCATTTGCTGATAGGTACTAACTTTGTAGTATTTCCATTTTTGTTTTTATACTTGTTCATTTTTATATTGGAAGTAAGATTGTAAACGAAATACTTGTAAAACACTCGTAATTGTCGGGAGTATATGGGAAAGGCAGTGTTTGTCTTTTACCGGGAATTGATTGCGGACTTTCCGACATTGAAAACCATATGACTCGGTGTTTTTATATAGAATTATAAATTAACTAAGGTACAGTGTAATGTAATATGTGGGCTACAGGGAATCTAGATTGTTCATTGCATCCGGACTCGAACCAGGATTCTCCCACCAGGGGAACCGTACGCTAAATCTCTTGCTTGCATTGCGGAGTTTTCATTTATAAATGTTGTAAACTTTACTGTGTATGAACAAATTTATATTGAACAAAAAGTCAGCAGAATCCGCGCCGGGAATCGAACCAGGGCTCTCCCACGTGGCAAAACGTACGACAAACCATTTGTTTAGCAGGTTTTGTTACTTATATGTAGCTATGAATTATTTAAGACGTATACCTGGTATTTATAAAGTATATGTTAAGAAGGAAGTTATATTGGACAGGGAGCTATGACACTGCCGGGATTTGAAACAGGGTTTTTCCACCTGGAGAACCGTACGCTAAACCTATTGCTTGCACTGCGGAGTTTTCACTTATAAATGGAATAACTTTACTGCGGAAGAACAAACTTATATTGGGCAGCACGTTAGGAGACTCACCAGGACTCGAACCAGGATTTTCCCACGTGGACAACCGTACGCTAAACCTTTTGCTTAGCAGGTTTTGTTAGTTATATGTAGCTATAAATTGTGTAAGACGTATAACAGATATTTATAAAGTATATGTTAAGAACAAATTTATACTAGATAGGGAACCATAACGATGTCGGGATTTGAAGCAGGGGTGTTTCACGTGGAGAACCGTACGGTAATTGGTTTTATGCTCGCACTGTGGGCTTTTCAGTTATATGTAATTATAACTGGGAAAACTGTACTCTGTAAGAACAAACATATTGGACAGGTAGTTAGCAGAATCCGCGCCGGGAACCGAACCAGGGCTCTCTCACATGCAAAGGCAATATTGTTGGGAACGTTGGTGCTACATTGAGTATTATATTTTTTTACGCTTTTGTAATTTGAAAAGTCGTAATACGATAAGTAATTATTTACATTTTTCTTTTCTAGGTCGTGAAGCAAACAGAAACTGTTGTAATTAATAGAAACACTGAAGAATAAAACCTATTGTCCGGAGGTTTTTAGCGTAAAGGAGTTATAGATTGGTCTTAAAATATAAATTTACTGACACTTTTGAATCTTAGTTGTGTGAAATATCGAAATATTGGATAATGTCCGGATATGGATATTGATAATTCAAATATCAATATAAAAGTTATTATAAGTTTTACGTCCAACAAATATACTGGCTAAGCTAAAGGAGTCGGTTAATTAAGGTACAAATGTATAAATTACTGAAATGAAATAAGTAAGGGAAACGAGAGAACCCAGGGAAAACCCACGCACACCGTTTTTGTCCAGCACAAAGCTTACTTGGAGCGAGCTGGGATCGAACCAAGGACCTCATGCACCAGAGATTAACGCTGTACCGCGTACCCACCACAGTTCGTCTTTGTATTATATATTTGAATAAGGGAGACGGACGAATAAAGTACGCATGTATAATTTGTTGGAACGAGATTGTAGGAGGAAACCGGAGATCCCCAAACAGAATGTTTAAACTAGAAATACACTCTGAATGAGCGAAAGCATTTCGTTTCAGAAGTGACTTCTTTTTATGATCAGCGCTATTTATTGTTTATGAATGAGGAAAGAAACTTACTGTAGTAATTAATGGAGAATTATCCTCTTTAAAACTCTTTATTCAAAACTAGATATTTATTTAACTTCATATATACTAGTAAAGGGGATACATGTAATAACAGGTAATGTTCGCTAGGGACAATTTTGACGTTATTTAAACAGTATAGGTAGCAACACTTTAAAGGCAATAAGAAAGACTTACAATTATCCCACAGGGCAGATAGTTACATTAATGGTGTGCTTGGTTTATTAGAATTACTCTTATATGCATATGGAAATAATTGCTTCAAATAAGAGATACCATTTTGAACGTATAATTCGGTTAAATTGCTTTACTCTAGACTCCTCTTAACACTAAGTACAAGGAAACCAACACCATTGACGATAACTATTAGCATGACTGTGAACTATGAAAATTATCGTTTTGGAGAGACTGAGACATTTTGTGTATATAATAATGAGTATGAATATATTAGTTAGGCATCTAGCAGATTATGCAATCAATAACTTAAAAAAGTTTTGAGGGTTGCATATGATATTCACAGACAGCCTGATACGATTTTGCAATTTACTTAAAGTTTAATGAATATTTGTTTGAACTAAAATTGTATTTTATTTTATAGATGTTGTTTCTAAGTTTGAAAAACAAGAAATAATCTTTTAATGGTGTTATGGCCGCTGGAAGGGAAATAATATAATACATTTTATTTCAGGCAATAGCTAACATGTCCTTTATTTTCCAGTTGAAATATGTGTTTGTCGCTTTAGATCGTAATAATAAAAACGATTTTGAATTTGAATAATTTTAAACTTTATTGTAATTGTTACAAGTGCCCAAGGAAATAGTATTTTAATGTTTTACTTATCTGCATATACAGAATAGATTAATTTGTGAGTGAATACATGACATAGAGTTATAATGGATTAAAAGTATTGTACTTACGAATTTAGATCTTGCGAAACCTTAAGGAGCTATATTGTGCTGTTTGCACAGATTGAATTAAATTTCGTGATTTAAGACGAACTGTTGTCATGGTCTTTCAAGCATTGCAATTGTATTGGATCGACGTACTGAACGTACTATTTTGGAAATTTTTTAGCTACTGTTTCATTGGTATTTGATTGATTGGGGAGGGCTGTTGTTTAAATTTGGGCTTTCTTTCACGCAGATGAGAAGTAGACTGTGTTCAAGTTAGCATTACGAAAACGAATGTTTGCACAAGAAGTGAATTACTATTGCTCACATCAAGATCCACTTTAACTGTACCTGGGACTTTCGATAAATAAGTAAATTATATTTTCAACTGGTGTTGAGAGATTTTATTTCGCATTAGATTATCGACTACATGATTGGATTGATATTTAATTTTATATTTATATAATACCAAAGATATCAAGAACGGTATAATAACAGTAATATGGGTTCCAAACCACAATAGGGACAACTCCAATACAGTTGGTGGGTTAATGAACTCTTATGGAAGATTAATTTTCATAATATATAGCATTTCTTTTATGTTATCGTAACTGTATTATAAGACCACGAGTGTTTCATGAATAATTACCTGATATGATACAGTTCGTGTCAGTTTTTGGGCACAGTGAGGTATTGATTTAGTTACCTCTTTTTAGACTATTATTGTAGGTTACAATTAAATGAAACATCTAGCTAGCAGTTTGAAAAACACGCCATAGTATATTATGTCGTAATTGAGCCATTCATTTATTTTTAAGTTTCTAATGATGAAAACTAATATTTTAACTAAATGTTTAAAATGGATTACAATTGTAAGTTCAATTGCTGCGATTACATTGATATTTAGTTTGAAAACTGAATATTTAAAATTTGTTAGTTTATTATGTATACAGGTAAGTGTTTCTATTAATAATATTTTTAAAAAGTATTTATAATACATTTTTTAATGAAAAGAAAATTTATCAGAAAAATTAAAAGCAATATGTAGTATAATTTCCTGCTACAAAAATTTTTCCCAAATTTAGTTTGACAAAAAACGTTAATAAAATATTGTAGTAAAAGAAATTAATGCAAATGTACTTGTATACTGCTGTAAGAAGACACTTTCTGCATTTTATTGTACCAGAAAAGTTATAAAAATTGTAGTATTATTCGAACTAGAAGAAAGGTGTTTGGGATTCAACTTTGCACGCAGAGCAGCCCTGATGCGCTGAATGGGCATATTATCATCGTAGAATATGGTATCATTGCTCGAAAACAACATCTGGATTACTGGATGCACATGTTTCTTATCTTCATGTTACGTAATACACGATAGATGAGAGAGTGTGTGGGAGGTAACGAGTGAGTTGATTTCATTTACGTCCACCCAGCTGCAGGTGGATTTAGTGACAATTCGCAGCAATACCTGTCACTGATAGTTTTCTTCCGACCACTCTTCTCTTCGTTGATGTCGTTTTGTTGTGAACTTTTTTAACAATCATAACCTTCAACACATTTGCTTCTTTGAAAATAGAATTTACCTATTTTAGCTTGCACACTATCGTTCTACTGCCTCTCATATAGGACACGGATTATTCTAATAGACAACAACCACAAGAGCCCGGGGTGGGGAAAAAGCTTATCGACTGACCGTTTTCAACCTTGACATCTGATGTGCTTCGAAATTCAGGTGTTTGCATTAAACTGATAAAGACTTGCATGTTTGCTGAATAGTTTTCTGACACTACATTTAGTTAGACTAGATTCAATCTGTTCAAAATGTGCTATCCAGTTGGCAGAAGGCTATTATTTGATATATAATGCATTCATAATTTGTAGTATTACGATCTCGTCGAGCTTCCATGTAGTTTATTTGTTTCTTTGCATTGCGAGTAAAACCCATGTCATTGCAATGATTTAATAAAATCTGACCATCAATATACAATTATATCTTTGAAATAGTACCTGTTTTCGATTATTTGAGAAATTGAATTAGTACAATACACATTTTATTCGTGACTTCTTTTCAGACTTCGGACGCACCACACAATAATCATTAAATAATACATATTGAAGTTTTAGATTTAGTTTTACGATTTCTTCTGGCAACAATAAAAGTCTTACTTTAGGTCGATTGATGAAAGTAGTAGGAAATGAGAGAATCCTGAGAATACCAACACGCATAATGTAAATTAACTCAAAGATTATAAGGTGAGAATTGGAATCGAACCAGAAAATTTCTACGGGTGAGAAATGGACGATTTTGAAGGCATTGAAGAATATTTTATAATGCTAGAGTAGTATTAATATCTGTTTGAGATTTTTAGTATAGTACAATACACAGGTCACATTAATTTTATTTTGTTCTTTTCGGACTAATGTTTAAGAGGACCAGGAGAATAGATTTGAAGAACTACCTATTTTCCACGGAGCACAGTTTTAATATCAGCTTTATACAATTGCATTGAAATTATAGGGCTATTAGATGGGTGTACAAGACTCTTGTTGGAATAAATGTTTTCGCTGTCTTCCACCTTGGAACTTTTTTTAAAAAAAATAATGTAAAACTTTAAACACAATGAAGAAAATAAGAACATGCTGAGATGAATCAAACTTGGAAACTTCCACCATTCAAAAGTGTTAAGGAAAGCAGCCTCTGTTCTCAAGCTGAGACTATCCGTGGTGACCACCAAATAATATAACGATTATTTTTCTCAGATGAGAACTTCGTATGCTTATGCCAGTAGCTGAAACTGGAAAAGTGAACGAGATAGTGTTTGTAAACTGCTATTACATGGTTCAATCTAAAATTATGTGAATTTGTGATGGACAACAATTCATGTAATAGTATTTTGCAAACACTACCTGGTTCACTTTTCCAGTTTCAACTACTGACATAAGCATAGGAAGTCATCATCTGAGAAAAATAATCGTTATATTATTTGGTGGTCACCACCGATAGTCTCAGCTTGAGAACAGAGGCTGCTTTCCTTAGTTCTTTTGAATGGTGGAAGTTTCCAAGTTTGATTCACTTATTTTCTTAATTTTGTTTAAAGCTTTAAGTTATTTTTTTTAAAAAGTTCCAAAGTGAAAGACAGCGAAAACATTTACTCCAACAAGAGTCTTATACAACCCTGTAATTTGAGTGCAATTGTATAAAGCTGTTAAATTAAAACTGAGGTCCGTGGAGAATAAATAGTTCTTCAAATTTATCCTTCTGGTCTTCTTAAACATTAGTCCGAAAAGAACAAAATAAAATTAATGCGACCTGTGTATTGTACTATACTAAGAATCTCAAACAGATATTGATACTACTCTAGTATTATAAAATATTCTTCAATGCCTTCAAAATCGTCCACTTCTCACGCGTAGAGATTTTCTGGTTCGATCTCAATTCTCACCTGATAATCTTTGAGTTAATTTACATTATGCGTGTTGGTATTCTCAGGATTCTCTCATTTCCTACTACTTTCATCAATCGACCTAAAGTGAGACTTTTATTGTTACCAGAAGAAATCGTAAATTAAATGTAAAATTTTAATATGTATTATTTAATGATTAATATATGGTTTGTTCGGAGTCTAAAAAGAAATCTTGACTAAAATGTGTAATATACACGTTGCACTAATTCAATTTCTCTAATAATCGAAAACAGGTACTTTAAAGATAGAATTTTATACTGATAGTTACATCTTATTAAATGATTGCAACGGAATGGGTTTCACTCGCAATGCAAAGAAAAAAAATACATGGAAGTTCGACGAGATCGTAATACTACAAATTATGAATGCATTATATATCAAATAATAGCCTTCTGCCAAGTGAATAGCACATTTTGAACAGATTGAATCTAGTCTAACTAAATGTAGTGTCAGAAAACTATTCAGCAAACATGCAAGTCTTTATCAGTTCAATGCAAACACCTGTATTTCGAAGCACAACAGATGTCAAGGTTGAAAACGCTCAGTCGATAAGCGTATCCCCCACCCCGGGCCCTTGTGGTTGTTGTGTGTTAGAATAATCCCTCTCCTATGCGAGAAGCAGTAGAACGATAGTGTGCAAGCTAAAATAGGTAAATTCTACTTTCAAAGAAACAAATGTGTTGAAGGTTATAATGGTTTAAAACGTTCACAAAAAACAACATCAACGAAGAGAAAGAGTGATCGGAAGAAAACTATCAGTGACAGGTATTGCTTCGAATTGTCACTAAATCCACCCTGCAGCTGGGTGGACGTAAATGATATCAACTCACTCGTTACCTCTCACACACTCTCTTATCTATCGTGCATTACGTAACATGAATATCAGGAACATGTGCATATACTAATCCAGATGTTGTTTTAGAGTAATGATACCATATTCTACGATGATAATATGTCCATTCAGCGCATCAGAGCTGCTCTGCGAGCGAAGTTATATTCCAAACACCCTTTTTCTAGGTGGAATATTACAACACATTTTTCTTAACTTTCCTTGTACACTAAAATGCAGAAAGTGTATTCTTACAGCAGTATACAAGCACATTTCCATTAATTTATTTTACTACAATATTTTGTTATAACGTTTTTTGTCAAACTAAATTTCAGAAAGAGTTTTGTAGCAGGATATTATACTACATATTGTTTTTAACTCTTCTGATAAACTTGTCTTTTCTTTAAAAAACTGTATTATAAAAACTTTTTAAATATTATTAATAGAAACATTTACCTGTATGCATAATAAACTAACCAATTTTAAATATTAAGTTTTCAAACTAAATATCAATGTAATCGGAGCAATTGAACTTACAATTGTAATCCATTTTAAACATTTAACAGAGTTAAAGTATTACTTTCCACCACTAAAAACTTACATATAATTCAATTGCTCAGTTACGAAATAATATCCTATGGCGTGTTCTTCAAACTTCTAAATAGATGTTTCCCTAAATTGTAACCTAAAATAATAGTTTAAAAAGAGGCAACTAAATCAAAGTAGTGGTGGTTCAACATCATCGTAGTAGTTAATTCTGTAGGGTATCTTTTGAGAACGTTGTTGCACAATGGGTATTGTGTTTCAGTAAACGAACGTGTACGTGTGGAAATATGTATGGAACTTAACACAGATGTTTGTATGTGTAATACATTTTAGTTAATTGACATGTCGCCTTCCTTTGTTCAAGAAAATCGCATGATTGTTTCGGAGAGCCAGGTGTGTATAGTTTTTCTTCTATTGTGTTCAAGATTCTCGTACAATAGGTGAATGACTTTGAGTAAACGCATGCGTACATGTGGAAACAATGTATGGAATTCAACACAGATGTTTGTATGTGCAATAAATTAAGTAAATTAACATGACGGCCTTCTTTATTCAAGAAAACCGTGTGATTGTTTAGGATAGCCCAGGTGTGCAGTGTTTTTATTGTATTCAAGAATGGCGTTTGACGTTGAATGGTCACGTACGCATGAGAATATTGTTTAGAGAGCGCAGGTGCGTATAATTTTTATTGAATGTTCACTTGACCGCATGCACGTACGCAAGGCTTAAATGTTTTGTTTACTATATGAAGAATTGGTAAATGACTTTGTATTTCTTAGAATTTGATGTAATTCCGAGAATTTTATATAATTCCGAGAATTTTATGTAATTCGAAGAATTCCACACGAAGTTTCCCGAAGATTGCTGAAGATACACGAACAATGTGTTATAAAGATTGTTTAGTTTGGTTTAGTGATGGATTAGTACTTCTACTGTTTTGAAGGAAAATGTTTAACATTTGTTTGAATAAAAAGAATAAATTAATAAATGTCTTTTCATTGGTAAACTAAGAATAAGTATGGAAAGTAAAATAGCACGTGAGTGTTTGAAAATCAATTTAAAGTATATAAGTTGATAACATTATATATGGATAATAAACAATTACTGGAGAAGAAATTTTGTTGTAAATAAACGAGACATGAATTGTAATAAATGTGTTGTAAATAAAGTAGACATGAATTGTATGAGAAAGGCAACAGAAGAGTGTAAAACAGAAGATATTTTACTATGTCTCGCTTACAGTTACAGATATTTTAACGAAACGGAATACGAGTGCTTATTTTTGGATGAAAACATCATGAAATCGCGAGTAAAAGATACTATGGAAAACACAGATCTGGAAGAAAATTTATTTTCCACGTACTCAAATTCACATTTATTGCTTTGCTTAAGAGAATCATTTTATAAGACTTACTTTAATACTGAAAAGTGATATGTTTTAAAGGAATCTGGATATTTTTCTTGATAAAGATAGAAGTTTTGAATACAAACAATACTTGTAGATAAGAGTTTTTTTGTTCGTGAAAAAATGTGTTTGAACATTTAACGTTTATGAATAAATTGTAGAAGAAGAAGAAACTTTAAAATTACAGAAGAAAATATTTTTTTTACAAAACTCGATAGTAGGTATTCATATTATCAAATATTAAAGAAGAAAAATGTTGGAAACTAATATCTGTTTAAAACTTATTTTCTTAATCATTTTCATATATTATTTATTGTATAGTATTGTTACACATGTTTGTGTTATATCAATTCATTATAGTTTATTTGATTTAACCCTTTCGAGATCCTACGGTACAATTTGTACCATATGCACTTTTCATGGTACATTGCGTTATTTTTCTTCTATTTGAGCTTTTTCGTCCGGTTTTCTTTTTGTTTTCCAAGTTCAGAGTCCTTGTAGAAGACATTACATCTGGTTTCAGACCGTCCTGCGTCCAGACATAGGTGGTGATGACGTCACAAGTAAAAAATTTTCTTCTCATTTTTTAAGCCTATGTTCAATATTTTTGGCGGGCTTATTTTTCTACGTAGAAAATTGAAATTTTGCACAAACATTCAGTCCACCGAGTACTATTTCCCAGATTTTTTGTTCCGATGTCAGTGCTAAAACAGGGGGAAATAGAGGGAAAAATGGGTAAAAAGGGATTTTTTAAACCCCAAAATCGCGTTTCTAGTCATTTTATCGCCTCACATACCTGATAAGACCACGTGGGTCATACCGTCTGAAAGGCCGTTCCGTTCTGAAGAGAATGACGGTCGAATTATTATTCTAGGGTAATTAGGGACGTCTCAGGGACTTTTTGAAAAATATACTTTTATATAGGGAAAAATGGGGCATTGTCGGTATATATATTTTTGGCGGGCTTATTTTTGAACGTAGAAGATTGAAATTTTGCACAAACATTCAGTCCACCGAGTACTATTTACCAGATTTTTTGTTCCGATGTCAGTGCTAAAACAGGGGAGGAACTAGAGGGGCAAAGGGGTAAAAATAGGGACTTTTATCCCAAAAATCCCGTATTTCGTAATTTTCCCGCCAAAGGAACATGATAGGTCCACGCGAGTCATACTGTCTTAATGGCCGTTCCATTCTGAAGAGAATAATTGGCGGATCATAGTCCTAGGGTAATTGGGGATGTCTCAGGAATTTTTTTCCCTGAGATGATAGTCTTTTATGGTACTTTGGGGCACTGTGGGAATTTTTGATAAAAATTCTCCCACTCTTACTATTCAAGATAGAAACTTGAACTTTGGCATGCTAATTCAGTATACCAAGTGCTATTTCTCAGATTTTTTTAGATGGCTACGATCACACAGGGGGGTCCAGGGGGGCCAAAGTTGGAGAAAAAAATTTCCCTCGGAAATTTTCACTTTGACATTTTTTCCCGCTTCTGGTATACGGTATGAGCACGCAAGTGGTATCATTTGAAAGCTAGCTCTATTCTGAAGAGAACGAGGTATGAACCATGATCTTAGGATAAATAGTGACGATGCAGTAGCTGCTTGACTGAAAGTCTAAAAAATAGCCCAAAAAGCCAGGATCCGGAAAGGGTTAAGAAATCAGTTAAAGAATAAAAGAAATACTTGAAAAACATTGTTAACTAAGTAACACTGTTTTGACAGATATTTTACTTTATGAGATTCACATATTTGAAGAAATGTATAAATAAAATTTCTACACAAAGAACAATTTAGAAATTCATTTTAAAAAGAGTTTTATGTTTTGAAATTAACATATTAAGAATGACAATTTTGTTTTTGCAATTTGCATTTTTAATTTTGTTTGCAAGATACATTTTTAAAATTTTGAAACTACATTAGGAAATACTAACTTTTATGTAATGAATTATCTATACGCTTACACTTTTTTATACTTTCCGAACATTTTTATAGCCTCACGATCAGATTGTTCAAAGCTTCTCCAAGGAGCGAACAACCAAAAAATTGAAAATGAACGAATACATAAGCAGTTTTGTTTGAAACATTCAAACAGTTTTGAAAATTACATTTATATTTATTTATTCAATTTATCATAATTAAATAAAACTGTATAAGAAAATTGTAAGTTTGGTTGAGAATTGTCAAGAATTATACATGAGAAGCTCAGAATAGTACACGTGTACAAGATGTTCAACATGTACCGTTAGAAAATTAAATACACATTGTTTATAATACAATGATTAGGGAAAAAAATTTGAATGTTAGAATTAAAACAAAATTTGTTTTCTAATAATCATTTATGTACAATATTTTGAGATTATATGAAACCCTACTTAAAAATTACATTGTTAATACATGTTAATTGTCAATGAAATTTTACAATTCTATTGATCTTTATATAAAATAAAATAACAGAAATTTGTAATATATTTATGTAATTTAATAAAACAATAATTTATATCTGTATAAGAATCATATTCAAATATTATTATTTTGTGTAGTATGTATAAGGAATTGTATAAGAAAGAAACAGTGTTTTAGAAGTTAAATACAAAGTTTTTTGTAGGTAGAATGCAGGAGTTGTAGAGAAAAGAAACAATGATTGGATACTTTTTTCAGTTGTTGAGAGTATTTTCTTGTTAGAAGACATTGGTGATAAGAAGCATCTTTAATCAGTTTATGTTTTGTGCATTAGTAATATGTATGAATAGTGATAAATCAAGTATTGACATGAATTGTGTTAAATGAGCTTTATTTAAGTGGATACTGAACAGAATTTTACTTTGTCCTGCATGGTACTGCAGTTTAAAAAATAACAATGTTCATAGTATCTTGGAAAGTAAAAATGTATTAGACTTGAAAGCTTGTAGTATTTTATCAAAAGAAAAGAAAGTAAATTATCAAAAGAAGTTTATACGTGTAAGGAAACTATGAACATCTACATGGAATTACATAGTATCCGTAGTAAGAAGGATCGTATTCTTTTACAATACATTTTTAATAATGTTTATGACAGCATAATATTTTATTTGGTACTGACTGATTCTGATTTTCCAAGACTATTTTTACATAAAGATTTTTTTACATGGACTGTTCAAGAATACAAGTAAATAATTTTTATTTGTGTAGGACTCATGCACATTCGTTAGATGTTTATGCGCTTCCGCAGACTTATTTATGTACACATAGGAACATTACTTAAATAGTATAGTATTTGTGAAGATGTGTAGTAGACGAGTATTTCCTTCTGAGTATATTTGACCAAGAGAAAAAGATGTAAGACGCGAAAATCGTAAGAAAATTATTTTTCATCATCCCTGTGATCCAGATACCCTGAAGAACAAGATAGAATAAGAATTATCCTACGCCGAAAATATATGAATCGTTTAGATTTTATCGATATGATGATGAAATCCGTTTTGAAAGTGTCTCCGAATAGTCATATTGAAACTTCTAAATTGGACAGTGAGAATTGGAAGTGCAATCTTTTTAAAATAAGAGTTGTGTGTGAAAGAACTTTTTGAGAATTATAAACTGAGTGAACCTTTTCTTTGCCGTTCTTGTACATTACGAATTGCAGACGAAAATCTACATGAATGTTTGTTAATATCTAATAATGGTTTGAAACAAACAGTGTGGGAATTTCCAATTAAGAAGAAAATTCGCGATATAGTGTTTGAATTTTACTTACAGAGACATTTTAATTCTTTGGATAAAGATTATGGATGGAATAAAAGGCTTTTAAATAGATTTAATTTATCTTATGAATCACTCACGTTTTCAGATCTTACATTTTCGATTTAGTGGAAATGTTTTTAAAGAAATATAAAAATTTGTATGGAAAATAACCTGTGTGTGTATGGTTGTACTTATTTTTCTCTGAATGAACAGTGCGTGTTGGATTGTATTTCAAGATGGACACCATCATTTACTTTATGCTTTGAAAATAGCCGTATTTTAGATTAACATGAATGCGTTACTTTAGGCTATGAAATGTTATGCTATATACATGGAGTGCTAGGGTACGACCAGATACATTTGATGAGCCGTATGAAATCTTTTCATTATAATATGATAGTGAAATTGACGATTGGACATTTGATTATGCTTTATATCATATTTTATTAAAAATTATATAATATTTGTTAAAATTAAAGAATTTAATCACCGAGCTTTTTTAGAAAATGATTTCATTTACAATTTTTAATTTTTTGTTGTGTTAGTGAAACATGCACAATTTAATGATGGAAAAAATTCAGAAAAATTATTAATTGTAAATATAGTAAATTTTATATTGTAGAATTCTTATTTCAATTTTAGACGCAATTTTTATTATTGTTAGGATAAAATCGTTTATGTTGACATGAATTCAAAATTAAAAGAGATTATAAAATTATATCTCTCTTTGAATTATATACTTTATTACAATTTTATTCATGATATATGTAATCTCTTTTAACTTATCTGAAACAATTATAAATAAAGCATTATAAATTGTAAATACAGCAAATTTTATTTTGTAGAATTCTTATTACAATTGTAAACAAACTTTTTAAATATTTCAATGTTAAAATCTTTTACATTTACATGAATTCAAAATTAAAATTAATTATAGCATTAATTATGTCTTCGAATTGTATATTTTATTACAATTTTATTGATGATATATGTAATGACTTTTTATTTATCTCAAAAATTTTAAATTAAATATTATACAGTTAAAAGTATTTTTGTTAGTTTTATTAAAACTTTATTCATGATACATGTAATCACTTTTATCGGAAAAAATTATAAATAAAATATGCAGTTAAGAGTATTTTTGTTTATTAAAAATGTATTTTGAATTTGTTTTTTTAAAATCATTTAGATTGTAATGTAGTACGCAGAGGTATTTAGTTTGTAATCTCGAACCCAGATGCTTTAGTTTGTAATCTTTCACGCAGACGCATTTAATTTGTAATTTCAAACTAAGATAACTTTGAATTGTGTATTTATAGGAAGATGAATCTGTAATTATTATATGTTTTAACTCAAACGCTAATTGTGGTAATCAAATATTAATTTAACGAAATAAAAGTTTTCCAAATGTATACCATAGAAATAAAATATCATACGGGTAGCACAAAAATAAATAGGAAGGGTTAGTTATTTGCGTTAGTTTTAGAACAGAGAATTCAACTCAGAAATATAAGATTTAAAGGAAACATTTTAAAGAATGGAAAAAGATTTACTAGCAAACACAAATAACAGTACAAAACATATAAAAGAAAATAGAACCAAGATAGTTAATTAGTTAGATTATAAAGAGCAAGGAATTTATCACTGAAGAACATTATGTGAACGATTTAAGAAACCATTTTAATGTAAATGTGTTTTTTCTTGTTAAAAGATATTAATATCAATTTTATATTGTATACTAAAATTTTTTGTTTTTACAATATTTATTTTAACTGATGATGCACAATTTATCTATTTCTAATCCTCTCTTGCAGAAACTATGTTTATTTCTATTAACAGAACACTCGTAGAGTGTGATCCATTAAATAATTGTTACACAAACTCTTTTTTAAATTCGAGTGTTTATTTTGTTAATTAGTTGTGTTTATTTTATTCATTCGTATACCAAGTATACTCGTTTTATATCCTTATACATCGTTTTCAATTTTTGCTGATTCGCTTCCCGAAGGAAGCTCTGTTCTGTGTACCCTAATTATTATTCGAACACTGCGTAAACTGACAAAAGTTGCGAGAATAGTAATTGTTGGGCGGCTCGCTTCTATAGGAAGCTCATTGTTAATTTTGGTTGGCTCGTAATTATTACTCGAACAATCACTGTTTGTTAGTTCAAAAACAAGAGTTTTACTGTATAGTAGTGTGTGTTAGTTAAAAATTTGTTTAGCTAAACATACCTATATCATATACTTTTTTGTGAACACAAAAATAGATAACATACTTGAGTAAAGTTTGAAAAACAATTTCTTGTTAGTTAGTAGCGAAAAAATGAATTCTATCGTACAATAAAATATTGCAAACAAAGAAAATCCTTGCTGTTAGTGGTGGATAAAAGAAATTATTTATCACTTTATAACTTTTAACAAGTTTCCAAAGGAAACGAGAGAGGAAATTAGCAAAATTTAAATAGGAAACAGAAAACTAAAAAAGAAAGTTTAAAGAAGTCTGAAGAACAACAAAGTAAAACCACCTTAAATAAAATTATCAGGTAAAAGGAAGGCAAAACAAATTATAGGACAGTGTTTGAAGTAATTAAATTATTTATCAGTTCACAAACAAGAATTCTGTTGATGTGAAAGAAAAACCTTTGAAAAGAATTTCCTGTCTGGACAAATGAAAGGAATGTGAAAACGAAAGGAGAGGAAATCAGTCATGCCGCACCAATGGAAAATAAAATGAAAGTCATGCCGTTGCAGTGGGAGAGGAATTCAAAATTATGCCGCTGCAGTGAGAGAGGAAAAGTTATGCGGATGCAGTGGGAGAGGAATTTAAAGTCATGCCGCCTGCAGTAAAATTATAAGGGAAGAAGAAAGATCGAAGAAAAACAATACTGTGGCAGAGCCCGAATTTTATGTATTTTATTTTAATGATCAATTTTATTTTAATGATCAATTTTATTTATTTTAAGGATATTGGGTTTTATGAAATATTAGAAATTATGTGGTTAAGGAAAACAATTGTTAAAATCTAGGTTAACGCAAGCTGGTAGAATTGTATCATTTTATTGTCAGCAAATAAAGTAAACAAAATGCACAATGGATAGTCTGCGAATGCAGGAAGAAAATTTATGAAATGCGTTAACCACAACATTAATGACATTCTGTAAAAATCATGAATCGTAATTGTAACATGTTTGTGAACATTTCACACATTCACGGATATGAGGAAATTGCCTAGAATCGGGAAATCAGAGCGTGTCGAGTGTTGCAGTTTTTGGGTCTTGACACGAGGAAAGAATTTGTTTTCGGAATGAAAGGAGGTCACACGTGCCTGACAGCAGACGACGCCGCCGAATTCCGGAACTCAAGATTCGAACAAAACCGAGAGGCAGAAGGTCTTTGGATGGAAGAAGTTACTGTTCTCTTAGATGAGAAGTCATCGCGCTTTTGATGGGAGAGAAGTTATCGTTCTTGTGGAGGGAAGTTCTGCGATTTCATCAAAGTAGTTTGAGTTTATCGTTATAATCGTTCGAATGTAATTCAACGTAAAAATTTAATCACAACATCGGTGATCCGATTGAGGAAAGACTAACAGCCAACGTTAGTTCGTCTGGAGCATTGATGGTGAGGCCATATTCAATGCTAAGCATCAATTGACCAGCACTGCCTGTCCATAGGAGTATCAACCTGGCGATACTGAAATTACACACCAACACCGGAAGTCATCAGAGAACGTCGTTCGAAGACATCTAAAAGGTATGTGTTAATCCAATTCAGGACTCAATTGCTCAAAGCTCGATACGCGCTACTCGACTGGCAAAGTTTCCAAATATCCGTCCTAAATTCGCAACATTCACACACGTTACTTTTCACATTTAATAAGAAATACAGTTTGTTATTTAATCATTGAAATTAATGTGTTATCGTTCAGAATCAATCCCCAATTGTTATGTGCTAAATTTTAAACCTCTCGCATATGAACCAGATAATTTACCCACTCATTCTATATGGTGAGTGGAAGGTGATCTGCTCAATTCAATTTTACATCCCCAAATTTAGGCACGAATTGAGCGGGTTGTCAATACTTGTGTTGCGACTAAAGAAAAAAAATAAATCACATTGCGTAATGTATGGAATTCAGGTTTGAAAGAAATGTTAAGATGGTACGGACAACAGGATTTTTAACGGGGAAGTTATCATTTTAGTTTTTTGGATAACAGCAGTAACACTTGCTGCCAACATTTTATTTCGAGTTCCCTAACATACTTACAGGTATTATTAAATGTGTATTGTAAATCAAATAATCAAATTATAATACATATACTACGTATGTAAGATGAAAATTCTTGTTTACTATTTTTTAGACAGCTTCCACCGCACATATTTCTTATACAGTTATTATTACTGTCTAAAATATTTTGCCACGCCTTATTGTAAGTGCTAGCCATCATATATACTAAACATTGTTAAGCAATACACATAGTGTGGAAGTGAGCCATATTCTATTTTTTACTATAGTTAGCTTATTTCTTTTATTTTCTCGTATTTTTCTTTGGATCGTTTCCATAGGAAGCTCAGCTTATGTATTGTATCTATCTTTTATTCTCTCGTAATTTTTTGGACGGATTTTATGGGAAGCTCGTTTTATTTATTGGTTCGTATGCCAAGCCTACTCGTTCTTAAAATAGTTCCGAAAATATTAAATTGTGTGATCCTACTAAAATTCTTAACAGAACACTCCTAGAGTGTGATCCGTTAAATAATTGCATAGCAACATTAGTTGGTTCGCTTCTTTAAGAAGCTCTGCGAGCAACACAGTTGCGTACTGTTAAATAATTACTATACACTACACATTTCTTTTATCCGATTATATGCAATATTATATTCTCTCTACAAACTACAGCTGATGCTGTCATCGTAAAATAGTAATGTATATATACAAAATAACATGTGTTCACGACGATGTTATGTCGTTCTTTAAACATCCTAAAACAGTAATGTATGCTATATGAAACGTATCAGTGAATTTCTACCCTCAGTGTAACTGATGCTGTCATCCTAAAACAGTAATGTATGCTATATTCCTCATATCAACCGTTTACAATCCTCTACACATCCATACGCGGTATTGTATACTATATATACGAAATATCACATAATGCTACTCATCAAAACATTTCTTTTATGCAAAAGAGCAGAGAATATCCGCCTTCTTTATTTTGCTTCCAATCAGCGCCAACTCTTTTCCAGTCCACGCACCAGCATTAGTGTGGCCTGCTGCATATCCGCACCACCCCGACCTCGCGCGCGCTCGCAGTTATACCTGGCTGCCGGGCGGTCCACGCTACCCGGTCCGCTCCGCGCCTAGCGTTATTTTGCGCCTCCCCGCACCTTTAGGGGAAAAATTGCATTAAAAAACGCGGATTCATCGTTTCCATTTGTTTGTCAAGACGGCATACTTGTTCTTTGTACACAAAAGTGTATTACTCATATATCTTACACATATAAACTCTAAGGTTGTATGTTTTGTTGAAGGTATTCGAAACTAGCTCTTATGATTACCCATTACGTACATGAAACTTTTAGAGCACCACACATAATTGCTATTTTTAGATATTACCCGACATTTTGGAACCATTCCTACTTTGTTTATTCATTTTGTCAAACGATGTTTTCGTCATTCCTCTACTGAGATTATCTTATTTGGCCTATTACCAATAAGAAATGTATTAATGATTTCTTTGAACGAAGGATTCTATATACTGGCGTAAGTTCTACTATTGTTTTTAATTAGTTTCTTCATGTGAAATGTCTTCACTTATGTTGGTTTTATACTGAACAGAAAGTTTCAACTTTGCAATCTTTATTCGTTTTACGTACCTTTTGTATTCGTATTCTATATACGTATGTACCCTCATAAATGTATTTTCATGTATGTCAGTTATAACTCAATATTTACTATAGCATTTTTGATCTCAAAATTTTATAATAAACGTTTATATATCTATGAAAGTAATGTACTACTTGTATGCCTTCCTTCATATCAGTCGCGTGATAAACTAAATAGTACAGACATATTATCTGTTACCAACAACACGAGCTAAGCTCAGTATAGCTTATTTGTAAGACTAAGTAGGCCTATTTAACTCTTATAAAAATATTCTAAGGCTTTGCCTTAAGAAGCAAAGAATATATTTATTGATCTATCCTTAGCCCAAATATACGAAAAATATCTATGCCTTACGTTCTTCTACGTATTTGCCCTTGCTCTGAAATATTGTAAAAGTGCAAATCTCACTTCGCATTGAGGACATATTTACTTCTCTCTTCCTTAATTTTCGGTGTAAGTTACTTTTTCGCTCTTAGTGTACAATGGAGATTTTCTAAACTATTTTTGTGCTAAGCACGACCATAGTCTTCAATAGGATAATCCCAATAACCGAAATTCTCTGCCTTTTAGTTATCATTTCTTCCTGGATTTGTTTTTGCTCTGTTAATAAAGATCCTTAATTTGAAACCATGCATTTTATCAGATTCATAATTTCCCTTCAAATACTTATATTACTTGTTCTGTTCGTTATTATCGAGACTCTAAGATATTAAACTTGAAAACTTTATTTGCGTATATTGTTAACCAAATATCTTTATATTATTATTTCATTAATGCTTATTTTTTCATGCAGAGGTGCAGTGAATAAGCGGTAGAGTGGTTATTTCTGCTATTTGGGGGATCCTTTATTTAATTTTCAGTGTTGTGACTCAGTAATAGAGTAGTTACTTTTGCTAGTTGAGATCCCTGATTGAATTTCGAACTACTGACTCTGTCGTAGAGTGCTTCTTTATGCTACTTGGGATTTTCTCATTTAATCTCCACCGCGGTAATTCAATGGAAGAGTGCTTTCTTGTGCTACTTGGGACTTTGTCGTTTAATCTGCAACGGTGCACAGATAGAGTGCTTACTTGTACTACTTGGGGGTACCTGATTTAATTTCCACAGCGATCACTTAGTGGTAGAGTGATTCCCTTCGGTGTGATTTCAATTTCATAGCTAATTTCAGCGATAATTAATATGTCCGTTGATTTTTCACTTTATTTATCTTTCATCACCAATAATTTGTCTTAAACAGTGAATTCCTAACCTAATTAAAACTGTGAATTCCTAGTAATATACATTTGCGCAATACTAAGTAACTACATTGCTTCTGGAACCCGGAGGTTTAATGCAGCATTCCCAAAACTCTCCACTGACATCTATCTTTAGCCAACTGGATCTACTTGGTACTTCGTACTTGGAGATCCATCTTAATATTGTTCTCTCATCTGCGCCTAGGTGTTCTCTTTTACTGGTTAAAATTTGAAAGCGTTTTCATCCTAGCTACATAAACTGTCCAAGGGACCCTCATAGACTTGATGACCCTAACAATACTAACTACATAATTTTGCCATTCCCCGTTTTCGTTCCTCTTAGGGTCCAAATATATTTTTCAGGAATTGTTAACCTACTCGGTATATAATTGTTTAACTTGTACTACAATGGCCCGCGTAGCGTAGTCGCTAACACTCTCGCTTTGCTGAAAGCAGTTCCGGTTTCGATTCCCGGTGGGGCACTCGGTCGAAAAAGTGTAACAGCTTTTTCACGCCAGCCACCTTGAATGCAGTTTTCCTGGCTTTTTTATCATTTACACCAGGCAAATGCCGGGAGGAACCTAACTTATAGGTCCCAAACCGATTCCTTCCTTCCCCAATCCTTTCTTCCTTCTCTTTTCCCCTCGTCGAGAAACGTCATCCCTCAAATGTGATGAGATCAATGAACATAAGATGCCGAGAGCGCAGTAATCTAAATCCTACATCCTAACTAGTACTACTGATATCAAATCTTACTTCTCATCCAAACTTTATTCTATATGTAATACACATTTTCGCAATATTATACACCCTCACAACCTTTCAAAATTATGAAATGATTGAAAGTAGTGATAGTATCTCAACTTATTGTTCTACACGGATCACATTTTTTTAAATTTTGCCATTAAAATATTCTAGTTTGTTTCAGAAGCCCTCATTCTTCTTTACACCCACATTTATTCAAATGAATAGATTTGACCGTTGAAAGACAGATATTTTACAAACAAAGAAATAATTTGAAGTAATTTACTTGCAAGTAACAGTTTCACTGATTCTTCAATCACAGGCTCATCATTCATTTGCTTTGGATTATTCTTTATCATATCTTTTGATTGAAGCCGGTATTTTTTAAAACCGTAAACTATCTAGCGGAATGACAGACATGTAATCAAAGCACTGTTTTAACTTACCTTTATAATATATAATGACTCCCAAGCTATGGCTCAAATTCATTTCAAGGATCTTAGTATTCTTAATGATATTAGGTTTTTTCCTTCAAATTTCAAGTAAAGTTTACAACAAAGAATGACTCGCAGCCATAGAATATTTGTCTTTACTTTTTGATAGGAAGCAAAACGTTTTTGCTTAGTTATTAAAGAAAGAAAGAGAGAAAAAGCATAACATCAGATATTCAAGTGTCTGTCCCTCATAATTGGATTACAGTTTCCGCTAATCAAATTTCGGGTTCAGTCCAAGACAAAGCACTTGGCTTTTTTATCACTCACCTCCATTTCCTTTAACGGGATACCTATTTGTGAAACCAAAAGGATTCATAAGGAATTTTCTCTAGTAACAAAACAAGTTTGACAGGACACCATATGAACTGCATGTTTCAAGTTAAACTATCTTTATCCATCATTTGCAATACTACATGAATCTTTGAAATTACAGTAAAAGTTTGTCACAAAATTTCGCCAAGATATTATTTTAATAAGAGCAATATGTTGAAAAACCTAAGAACACAATTTTTGTAAGTTATATTTCAGAGAGTAATACTAAGATTAAAATAATTTTATTTAAAAAAAAAAAACAGTGTGAAATACGTTCCAAAGATAAGATTACCCACAACTCTTCGAGAAAATCAAGTGAATGTCCTTTATTTTAAAAGCATGCAGTAAAAAGTAGCGCCTAAAAGAAACATTTAAGTTAAACCAGATGTTTCCTAGAATGCACAAATTTAGGTAATTATTATACTAAAAAGAATATTCTCTAAGAGATTTTTTACTTAACCTTTTCCTGAAAAGAACGAACCAATTCAATAGACTAGCTTAGGTGCTGCAAAATCCCTTGCCACAGCCTCATAGTTCTCTTTCTAAAATGAATGGGAAACAGTGATAAAGGAACCATACATAACGACGGGAAAATAACCGCTATTGTACTATGGCTCACAAACTTTGACCCCTCAAACTTGTTTTGAGACTCACAAACACCTTTACTCTTAAAGTTAAAAAATGAGAAACCCTTGTCAAACACAACGAGAAATCATTTCTTTACCGTCAGCAAAGAGTAACCAATACTAATCGAAAGGACAAGGAATGATTATGGAATAAAACACTAAATTATAAGTAAACCCCTATTCTATTTTTCTTTTTTCTTATTCTTTTTCTTCAATATTTACATTTTTCTTTTCTTTTCTTTTCTTTTCTTTTCAACATTTTTCTTTTTAAACGTAGACGTTCCTAGGGCTTCAACTCTTTTCACCGCAATCAACACGTTTATTTCTGCATCTTCATCTAGTGGGAAGAGTTCCCATAGATATTCTTCTTCTTCACGTTTCCTTTTTTATGGTTCCACAAACTGTAATTTTGGGAAACGAGTGTTTTTTTCCTTGGTCTTCTTCGTCTTTCCTATGTTGTCTTCATTTTCAATCAAAAATAAAATCCCATCTAATTTATTAAATGTGTTAAGGAGATTAAAGGACGTTGATGCTTTTGACCCGCGCATGCTTTATATAAAGGGATACAAAATTATCAGTAACAAATATTTTCAATATATATATATACAATGTGATAAACTAAGTTTTTAAAGGCTATATTTAACCAAAGAGGGTACTGCTAAAGTTATATCAATATAAGAAAGACAAAGATTTCCACAATATTTTTCTTTCCTCGTATGAATTCACGCATTCAGTTTTATAACTATCGATACCATTTGTAATAAAATACAAGAGTCACAATTCTGGATTCTCTTCTAATAAAATAAATAGGTACTGTACAACCATGACGACCGTAAATCGTACCGCATTTCGTACTATACAAGTAAAGTCAATATGATTTAATCTTCAACCATTTCAATTTATGAAAAAAAAAAAAACAACCATGTCAGTCTTATTTCTCAAATAAAGTTCTTGTAGTTATTTGTTTAGCGCTTATGACCCCTTAACATGCCAAATTGTGTTTCATTTTACATTAATAAGCAATCCCAGCTATAGCAATATGGTTTTAAAATGTTGACAAATAGGACACAAAGATATTTCCCACCTAAATACACCTGTTAGTTCTTAAAACTCCAACCTTCAGTACAAGTGATCCCGTATTCAACTTCCAGTAGATAAATCGACTTCATGATAATTATCCTTCCAACCAAATATAAGGGATACAATTTCAATAATTTTTCCTTTTTCTGGAATTTTCCTAAACGATTTATACCATAGTTAAAGACGAAAGTACATATAAGTGCACAGGAAGTTATAGTTTGTAATCTAATTTTTCCATAGGTTTATTTCCTAAAATCAAGTGTCAAATATTTATCAAGACATTCACTTTGTACCTTACGTCGTAACTCTTCCTATTCTAATATTAACAGTCTTTTCTTATTCACAAATTTCTTTTCTACATAAGATTATATAGAATTCATTAATAAATAAAAAAATAATAAACAGAACCTACGCCTAGCAAACACTTCTATTTACAAAACTTCTAAAATAACGTAGGATAATCGAAAAACAATGTGTTAAGATCGTACCATGTTAGGTTACAGGTCACACTGAGGTAGTAAAGTAAAGTATTAAGGAACAACATGCTTAATGAGATTATTCAGTAATCCAATCGAATCACCATGTTAATAGGGGGGAATCAACAAGAGAAACATCAAACAGTTTTCCTCAAAGGAGAATAAGAAAAATATTCTTCTCCATACGCACATTTTCAATTAGGTCTTATACTTAAAATATATACTTTATTTGATTTTCCTTACTTAGATTCTAAGCAAATTTGTATAACAAAGAACTCAACTTTATTCAACTTCAATTCAACTCTAACAACTTTAACAAAACAAACTTTAACAAAACAAACTTTAACAAAACAAACTCAACTTTAACAAAACATTTTCACAAGTTGTGTTTCAATTTTATTCTAAGTAAAATTTTTATCTTACATTCAGAATTCACTGAATGGTTTTTATTTATTGTATTTTGGGAAATCAAGTGATTCCTCGCGGTGTATTTGGTAACGCTCTCGCCTTTGGTGCAAGCGGCCGGTAAAGTTTTCAGGTCAAGCAACATGGGTGAAAATTCCCTCATTCACACCGATCAAATTTTAATATGTTCCTTCCCTTTCACTGAATAGTATGGCCGCCAATGGGATGTCCTCATACGCACCGATTGAATAATTTAGGTTCCAACAGTCTAAATAAAAAATCCTATTCCTTCATATATTAATTAATACAAACTCTTAACCCTCTGTGAAACATTAAATTTCATACACCCTTCCATTAATAAAATTTTACGTGAAAGTCAAAACTACAGCATTTTTTTCCAAATCACTAATTTAATCCAAGCTGACGTCACAGGGGGTTATACAAAATATGTTATCTTTCTCTCTTTGGCTCTTTAGCTAATAGTATTCGGTTTCAGGATACGGTGGGTTAGTGATAAAGCACTTACCTCTGGTGCGAGGAGGTGCCTGGTTTAATCAGGGCCAAGTAAGTTTGTGGTAGATAATATCGTGTGCTTGGGTTTTTCGGGATTCTTTCGTTTTCACACGTCTTAATAGTTCATCCGACTTAGCTTAACGAAAATATTCATGGCCGTTAAATTCAAAGATTTCATTTCATTTTAGAAAGAAGTAATTTCTATTTTTCTGCAATACTGCGCTACTCAAAATAAATATTTTTTTGCTATCAATCAATGATTTAAATTCCGTTTGTACGGACTGAATGACGTTATTGAGCACCTCGTTCATTCACCTTACACTATAATATGTCTACACAATGGTTTAGCGTTCACCTCCGGTGCCTGGTTAATCACAGCTTCCGTAAAGTTAGCTCTGTGGTGGACAAGCACCGTTTCCATAGATTTTCCATTACCTACCACTTTCTTCATATAGTTTTCAAGTGCGTTCATAAAATTATTGTCCTCTCCTTTAGCCTATCCAGCATAACTCTAGAACATAAAAAAGCAAAGATTTCACAGCTCATTCGTGGCTAAGCGGTTAGCATGGGACAGCCAGGTTTTATTCCCGACGCAAGCTCGTGATTCAAATTTCATGTTAATCAATAAGTCCCGTCGTATATAGCCTCGCTGCTCAAAGGAGGATTAAACTCAAAGATTTCATTTCATTTCATTGTATTCGGTTTCTACTGTATCCAACAAAATATATACAGACTTTACATTTTCCTAATGTGTTTTCAATTGAAACTCTTAAAAAAACGTTCCTACTTTCTTTCATTTACATGTCTAAACGAATAAAGAAGATTCTTATACTTGAGGGTGTTATTAAACTACTTGTCTTCAAAATATTGGATTATACTTTACAAGCATATAGTAGAGCAAATTTTTTTAAACCGTCACATTTCTCTTTAGAATGAAAAAATCTCTATCGCAAAGTAAAGAAAACAAATAAATAAATAAACTAATTCTTACCTGAAATCCAGCAATTGGGCAAATAACCGTTCCAACAGAAAGAATCTAAAAGAAAAAATAAGAAAAAATAATTTAATTACTTATAAATTTTAATATATTACAATAAAAATCATAAACTTGACAATATATATATACTGATTATAAGTGAGAAAACAATTAATAATCATATTACAAGATTTGATATCAAAATTTTATCTGCAATATTTCTCAAAGTATTTCTCCTTTATTTCTCTTAAAAGTGAACGGATATAAATTAACCTAACGTTAAAGTTAGTATTTCTCAATAATATAAATCATATCTGATACTAAAATTTTAATATAATTTAATCAGCTGTAAAAAGTTAACTGTTTTTATTCCTTGTTTATATATATTTAAGGAAAGAGAATTCAACTTACCTTCCCAATGTAAGTATTTTATATGATGTACTTTTGCAATGCTCCCCACTTAAACGTTCACGCACAAATCCAAAATCGAAATAAGCCTCTTCTCCAAAACACGGAATTTATATTTTTCACGAAAAAAGGACGTAAAGTGACGCGTTCCGTTTTCACGTTTCTTTCTTTCTTCAAAACGATGTCTTTTCGAATTTGTTTAAAATGATAAGGCCCCTGCAAATCACGTAACTCCAATTAGAAAATCGTACCTAAAGGAAATTTTATCAGTTCTTTTCTTTCTGAAAAGGACTTTCTTTAAAAGGTTTCTTTTCTCCTAGAATTCTATTCAGTAAAAAAGAGATATACGCAACTAGCTGTCTTTAAACGATAAATTCAGACACAAGGTTTGTTCTATCCCTTAACAATAAAGCTGGACATTCAAAATGTTCAATAGAATACACTTTTAAGAAAACAGACTGCTTTTTTCAGCATTCAAGTGGAAAAAGTATTTCCTTTGCAGTAACTTCACGTCAAACATCCAAGGCGTCAGGTTTCTTCCTCAATTCTGTAAGTATACAATTTCTTTTTACACAATCAAAATTTTTTCTGCGTCATAATTTAAATTTTATATAATTAATGTATAGTCAACTACAATCACCTCTGGTCCATTGTTCCTTTCCAGCTCACGCAAAGTGAGCTTTCTAATGTTAATCATTAAGCTTTCCAATAAATAATTATTGCTCTGAACACTAGCAGAATATAACATGTTATTTTAATCATCGTCTCTCTCAGCCTAACTAATATACTTCTCAAACGTTACACTGAAATATTCCATTTCTTTTATTATCCATTGCGTAGAATATTTAACTCTATCCAATCTTAGGGCGTAACCGTAATGTCTCACTAGTACATTAGTTACCTCTGGGGTGTGCTGTCCTTTGTTCGATCTACGGCCCTGTAAGTTTGCAGTCAACAAGATCCTGCCTGTAAGCTCTGTAATTAAGCGCTTACCGTATGCGCCTTTCGTGTAAAAGCTTATGTTATACGGCTTCAATGTCTCATATAGCCTCGCTATTAAACAAAATGCTAAACTCATAATTCAATCAAATCCGCATCAAGTCCGTGCATATCATTGGAATAGTCCAGTTTCCTCCCACATTATCATTACACCAATTCTTCTATCATCGTCTCCTTTAGCCTCACAAATATAGTTTAGGACGCTACACTAAAATATTCGGTTTCATTTAACAGATGCGTACATTTTTTAACTGACTATCCTTAAGGAACAACGTTCGCTTCTGATGTTTCAGAGATTTATGTTCAATCGGCAATCATGTAATCTTATGCCGGACAACATCGTGTGCATGAATTTCAAAAATATTCACTTTAACCTTCCCAAATTTAGTGCCTAGCGTGTTTACCTTTAATAGAGGGTTCCAAATTGGATTCCCGGCTACATAAACTTCTAATAATCAAAATCGTGTCCATGGACAACTCGTTCTACAACCATCAAATATATGCGTACCATAATGAGATTTTATTTTCTTATTTCATGCATGCTTTTTTATATAAAAAATCAAACTTCAATTCCCTACAAAATGCAATATATCACTCTTTCTACAAAACTTAGCTCATAAATAATAATAATAACAATAATGATAATAATAAGCTTCTTGCGAACAAAAACAAGGGGCGCGGTGGCTTAATGCTAGAGCGCTTACCTCCAGTCCCTGGTTCAATCTCGTCTCGCGTCAAATAAACTTTGTGGTAAACAAATATCATATTCGTGATTTTCTTTGGCGTTCTCCAGTTTTCTCCCACTTTCTTTATTCCACAATTTCATTCGTCATAAGGGGAATGTTGCCACAAGTGGACTGGTATAAGTTACCCTAACTGTAACAACCATGGGACATAAAATCAAAACAAATAACATTCGTGTCTTTAACTTTCATAAACCAAAGCTCAATTCCCTGTAAAATTCAAATACTATGTTATGCTGTAAGTGCATGTCTCCTATAGCCTCAGACCTGAAAATCATATCAATCTATAATAAACTTTCAACACATACTAATAATAAAAAAATATATGCGTTTTTTCTCTGTACAATTCATTCTTAAATTATTTCAATTAACATTCTATAAATTTCACGCTATTTCCTCTCTACCTAACTTATATAATAGGAAAACTACAAAAGGTATTCAGGGGCACCCGGCTCCAAAGAATAATAGTCTTTCAATACAGTGTCCACGACAATAAACCTAACTAAAACCAACTTTTCTGTCTCCTCATCCTCTAATGCTGGTACAATATATCGTTCCAAAGAATATAAAGACTATTGTGTAACCTGACCTCAAAGAAAAACTAAAAAGAAAAGTTATCCGCTTATAACAACATTGTTTTCTACATACAATACTTGAATTATCTACTCTAACTCCCGAAAAAAGAAAAAGGAAGGAAGGAAAAAATACAAATAGTCTTCTCATACAGGGTGTTTCTCTATATATCTTTACAATTCCAAGAGTTGTACAAAACCCACTGATTTCATGTCACATATATCTACATCAGGGAGGCAAAATAATGCATTTCTTCTCAGCTGTTGCTCTTAACTAATAAGGCGGATATCCCTAACCATAGCTAAAACCAATCAATTGTGATTTTTTTCTAGGAACTCAATAAGGCAGTGTTACGAGATGACACTCAAATGAATAATCTCTTCGTTCCATTGTGAATTTTCGAACAATACATGCTACAAAAGGTAAAAATCACATTTATTTTCGAATTGTAACACATTGTCGTCTCACGTATGTTGGATTTTCAAGTCAAACGATACTCTTTCAAAAACAGATCACATATATTTACCAATCTCAAAAGAAAAAATAGACCTGGTCACAATCAAAACGAAGATCTATTCTGCCTACTGTCTCGAAAATTCGACTCGAAACAAAGTCTTTCAAGAAGATATCACACAAATTTACCAATCTTCACATTTCTTGTATTCATGTTGTATTATCGCGAGTTATAATTGAGCAGCATCTGTCTAAGTTCAAAGAATGATACGCAACTGAATTTCATCTCTTTTATTTCGAAAATTCGACTTCCAAAGATACTCATTCAAGAACACGTCACATAAATTTATCAATTTAACATTTTCTTGTACTCATGTTGTATTATCTTCTGTAATATACGAGGTATGGGGTTGTTAGTTCGCCGGAAGTTAGACAATGGATCATTATATTCAATTTTTTGTTCCAGATGTTCAAAATTCGATTCTAAGACCCATACAGAATTACCTACTACGATCATGTTGAACCACCACTACTAATCAAAACCTTGCTGTGTCCAAAACTGACACGTACGGTATTATATCCGGTAATTATTCATAAAACACTCGTGGTCTCATAATACAGTTACGATAATATAAAAGAAATGCTATATATTATGAAAATTAATTTTCCATAAATGTTCATATACCCACCAACAGCATTGGAGTTGTCCCTACTTGGGTTTGAAATCCATATTACTGTTATTATACCGTTCTTTATAACTTTGGTGTTATATAAACATAAAATTAAAAATCAATCCAAGCATGTAGTCAATAACCTAGTACGAAATAAAATATTCTCATCATCAGTTCAAAATATAATTTTCTTATTTACTTATCAATCGAAAGTCCCAAGAACACTTAAAATGGATCTTGATGTGAACAATACTAATTCAATTCCTTATGCGAACATTCGTTTTCGTAATGCTATCTTGGGCACAGTCTACTTCTCATCTGCGTGAAAGAAAGTCCACACTTAAACAACGGTCCTCCTCAATCAATCAAAAGCCAATGAAACAGTAACTAAAAATTTTCCAAAATAGTACTTTCAGTATTTCGATCCAATACAATTGCAATGGTTGAAAGACCATGACAACAGTTCGTCTTGAATTACCAAATTTAATTCAATCTGTGCAAATAGCACAATATAGCTCTTTAAGGTTTCGGAAGCTCTAAATTCGTTAATACGATATTTTTAATCCGTTATAAATGTATGTTATGTATTCACTCAGAAATTAATTTATTCTGTATATGCAGATAAGTAAAACACTAAAATACTATTTCCTGCGGCACTTGTAACCATTACAATAAAGTTTAAAATTATTCAAATTCAAAATCGTTTTTATTATTAAAATCTAAAGTGACAAACACCTATTTCAACTGGAAAATAAAGGACATGTTAGCTATTGCCTGAAATGTATTATATTATTTCCCTTCCAGCGGCCATAACACCATTAAAAGAATATTTTCTTTTTCAAACTTAGAAACAACACCTATAAAATAAAATACAATTTTAGTTCAAACAAATATTCATTAAACTTCAAGTAAAATTCAAAATCGTATCAGGCTGTCTGTGAATGTGATATGCAACCCTCAACACATGTTTACGTTATCGGTTGCATAATCTGCTAGGTGCCTAACTAATGTATTCATACCCATTATTATATACACAAAATATCTCGGTCTCTCCAACACGCTATTTCCCATACTTCACAATCATGCTAATAGTTATCGCCAATGGTATTGGTTACCTTGTACTTAATGTTAACAGAAGTCTAGAGTAAAGCAATTTAATAGAACTATACGTTCAAAATTGTATCTCTTATTTAAAGCAATTATTTCTATCTGCATATAAGACTAATCCTATTAAACCAATCACACCATTAATGTACAATAACTATCTGCGCTGTCAGATAATTGTCCGTCTCTTGTATTGCCTTAACAATTGTTGGTAGATACATTGTTTAAATAATGTCAAAATTGTCCCTAACGTACATTACCTCTTGTTCATATATCTTCTTTACTAGTATGTATGAAGTTGAATAAAAATCAATTTTTGTATGAAGAGTTTGAGAGGATAATTCTCCAATAACTACTACAGTAAGTTTCTTTCATAGTTCATTAACATTAAATAGCGTTGATCATAAAAAATAAGTAACTTCTGAAGCGGAATGCTTTCGCTCATTCAGAGTGTATTTCTATTATAAACATTGTGTCTGGAGTTCTGTTTCCTCCTAGAATCTCGTTCCACCAAATTATAAATGTGTGCTTTATTTATCCGCTCATATATCCAAAAATAAAACACAGAGACTGCATATAAAACTAATCCTAATAAACCAAGCACACCATTAATGTAACTATCTGCCCTGTGGGATAATTGTAAGTCTTTCTTATTGCCTTTAAAGTGTTGCTACCTATACTGTTTAAATAACGTCAAAATTGTCCCTAGCGAACATTACCTGTTATTACATGTATCCCCTTTACTAGTATATATGAAGTTAAATAAATATCTAGTTTTGAATAAAGAGTTTTAAAGAGGATAATTCTCCATTAATTACTACAGTAAGTTTCTTTCCTCATTCATAAACAATAAATAGCGCTGATCATTAAAAGAAGTCACTTCTGAAACGAATTGCTTTCGCTCATTAAGAGTGTGTTTCTAGTTTAAACATTGTGTCTGGAGATCTCCTGTTTACTCCTACAATCTCGTTCCAACTAATTATAAATGCGTACTTCATCCGTCTCCTTTTCCAAATATATAATACAAAAGACGAGCTGTGGTGGGTACGTGGTACAGCGTTCACCTCTGGTGCATGAGGTTCTTGGTTCGAACCCAGCTCTCTCCAAGTAAGCTTTGTGGTGGACAAAAACGGTGTGGGTTCTCTCGGTATCCCTACTTATTTCATTTCAGTAATTTATACATTCGTACCTTATTTAACCGACTCCTTTAGCTTAGCCAGTACATTAGTTGGACATAAAACTTATAATAACTTTTATATTGATATTTGAATTATCAATATCTATATCCGGACATTATCCAATATTTCGATATTTCATACAACTAAGATTCAAATTTTAGTAAATCAGTAAATTCATATTTTAAGACCAGTCTATAACTCTTTTACGCTAAAAAAAACCTCCGCTATATTTCAACAACGAACAATTCACGACAATATGTTTTATTCTCTAGTGTTTCTGTTAACTACAACAGTTTCTATTTGCTTCACGACCTAGAAAAGAAAAAAAAATATTTTAAGTTACAATTATTTACCGTATTACGACTTTTCAAATTTTAGAAACATAAAAAATATTATATTCAAGGTAGCACCAACATTCCCAACAATATTGGCTTTGCATGTGAGAGAGCCCTGGTTCGATTCGCGGCGCGGATTCTGCTAACTACCTGTCCAATGTAAGTTTGTTCTTACAGAGTACAGTTTTTCCACTTATAATTACATATAACTGAAAAGTCCACAGTGCGAGCATAAAAACAATTAGTGTACGGTTCTCCACGTGAAACATCCCTGCTTCAAATCCCGACAGTGTCATGGTTCCCTATCCAGTATAAGTTTGTTACACAATTTATAGCTACATATAACTAACAAAACCTGGTAAGCAAAAGGTTTAGCTTACGGTTCTCCACGTGGGAAAATCCTGGTTCGAGTCCTGGTGAGTCTCGAATGACGTTACTTGGAAGCGAATGACGTTCCTTGTACACAACTGATGTGGCTGGGTTCCGGATATGTGTTACGGGAAACCAAAGTAGGAAACATGTCGTTTGGCGTTTGGGCCCATACGCAGAAATTTCCGAAATACGGGGCCCCAAATTGCCCCACATGCTAAAACTAGGAAGCGAATGACGTTACTTGTACATAACCGATTTGGCTGGGGTCCGGATATCTGTTACGGGAGACCAAAGTAGAAGACACGTATTTTGGCGTTTGGGCCCATACGCAGAAATTTCCGAAATACGGGGCCCCAAAATGCCCCTATATGCTATAACTAGGAAGCAAATGACGTTACTTGTACACAGCCGATTTGGCTGGGGTCCGGATTTGTGTTACGGGAGACCAAAGTAGGAGACACATATTTTGGCGTTTGGGCCCATAAGCAGAAATTTCCCTAATACGTAGCCCCAAAGTGCTCCTACATGCTATAACTAGGAAGCGAATGACGTTACTTGTACACATGCGATTTGGCTGGGGTCTGGATGTGTGTTACGGGAGACCAAAGTAGGAGACACGTATATTGGCATTTAGGCCCATATGCAGAAATTTCCGAAATACGGGGCCCCAAAGTGCCTCTCCATGCTATAACTAGGAAGCGAATGGAGTTACTTGTACACAACCGATCTGGCTGGGGTCCGAATATGGCTATTATAAGCCCAAGTCGAAGACTTTTCGAAGACTATGTAGTTTTTTTTTTCGACCGAACCTGACAGACCGGCAAACTTTACTTCCGCCACACTGCCCGGTTTCGTGACAACACATGCCGTATCGATTAAATATTAATGTTCACTCTCTTGCACAAAAGTGCTCCGCCCAGTTTCCACACATCCTAGCCATAGAAATACAGGCAAAAATCGCAAACATTCTTTTGCTCCGTTGACACCCTCGTGGTCAGCAGATCGACCCTCGACGGCTCGTGCCAGCTGAACATTTGTTCAGAATTTCATGGGTATCACATATGCCAACTTCTTGGCCTTATTGAAAATCTAGCAATATGGGACCATGTATATTCGACATTCCTTTTTGTGGGACCTAACAACAAACACAAGTCACATACTTTTGCATATATATTAACATCTTATTCCAAGCCAAGCCAACATTCCGTGCCAACATTCATTTGCTTCCTAATTATAGCATGAGGGCAAATTTGGGGCCTCGTATTTCGGAAATTTCTGCGTATAGACAAAAAAGCCAAAATACGTGTCTCCTACTTTGGTCTCCCGTAACACATATGCGGACCCCACCCAAATCAGTTGTGTACAAATAACGTCATTCGCTTCCTAGTTATAGCATATAGGGGCACTTTGGGGCCCCGCATTTCGGAAATTTCTGCGTATGGGCCCAAACGCCAAGCGACATGTTTCCTACTTTGGTCTCCCGTAGCACATATCCGGAATCCAGCCAAATCGGTTGGGTACAAGTAACGTCATTCGCTTCCTAGTTATAGCATGTAGAGGCACTTTGGGGCCCCGTATTTCGGAAATTTCTGCGTATGGGCCCAAACGCCAGAATACGTGTCTCCTACTTTGGTCTCCCGTAACACACATCCGGACCCCAGCCAAATCGGTTGTTTACACTCGAGACCGTTTCCTCGTTAGTAATTCATAGCTGCATATATTATTGTATTTCTTCTGTGTCATTTACAAGATCATTAATCTGCGGAGGAAGGTGTATCAATTATTCAAACTGTCGACCGCCCATGAATATAACTACAACATATCATTAAGAACTGCTACAATGTCAAAATATCGCCCCTCATGAATATTTATGCGGGCGATAATTATATTACATACTACTGAGGACGGACTACTGTGGGCCGGATTAGCGAAAGTCTAGTGTATATATTTATTTTTGTATATCTTCCTCGGTACCCCTCCCCTGCGTTGCTACGCCAAAGGAACAAAATGAAAACATGTCAGGCATGAACTTCATCTATGTTGAAAATTTGATTGAGATTAGTCGTTTGGTTCAAGAGTTATTAAGTTTTATCTAGTTTTATGATTCACTCCTTCCCCTTCCGTATGTTCTACCGTCAAAGTGAAATGGTGAAAACACTCCCAGGTCTGAACCTCATGAATGTTACAAAGTTGATCGAGATCGGTCGATTGGTTAAAGAGATTAAGCCACAAACATAGTCACTTTCAATTTTATAATATAGATTCAAATTATACACGTAGAGGTTTGATAAATTAATGTCAGAATAAATTGAAACTTACATTCCAATATGCAGTTTTTCGCCAGTTTAATTACAATTTTATTTCAATATTTTAAGACGATTTTCTATTTGTTTAACATTCTTTATTGTATTTCACAATCAATATGGAAATAAAAATGTGTTTATTTAGGTATGGAATTCAAAATCTACATAGGTATATAAAATGAAAGTGACTATGTTTGTGACTTCATATCTCTTGAATCACCTGACGGATCTTGATGAAATTTTCAACATAGATGAGGTTCCGACCTGGAATGGTTTCTATCATTTCACTTTGACGGTGCAACTGAGGAAGGTGACGGGGTATATATTTAAAAATAATCGAAAATGTCCGATATTAGTGTCGAATCCGTGGTTTTCATACTTTCGATGCCATTCAAATTCAAATTCAGCCCCGCAACTTGGACTGGAGGAAGGGAAATATATAAAAAATTATCGAAAGTTTGGTTATTCTAAACTATTTTATATAAAACCTTGTCTAAAAATTAGTGAGCTTTTGAAGGTTAAAATTGAGAAGATATTTATTGTTATTTGAAAAGAATATAATGGAACCATGTATCCGACATTTAGTTCGATAACCTTCTGCCATTTTCCCAGTAATACCATATGAATGTAGCTATAGATCTTCTATGGTTTCTGGTAATATATATATGACGCGATGTTTCTTAACTTACTCAACATCGTTCAGGGAGTTCTGGAGAGACCGAAACAAATGGAGTCAGGACCGAGCTAAGACCAGTAGTGTCTTCTCTTGGTGTGCAAGTCGTGTGTTAACGGCTAACGAAAAATGAAGAAAAGAGTATTTTAAAGGGATTGTCAGAACTAGGGATTTTCTTTATTTTCAAGGAGAGAGAATCAACTGTTGAAGTGCAGAAAAGCAGAGAAGTGCTGAGAGGTCTTCGTCATGTATTGAGGAGGCACATCTGCGAGTAAGTCGTAGGCAACGTTTTGGCTGCTTTAGAAAACTCATATTGTGCATGCGCTTCGTGTTTCACTCCTCGTGCTTCTGTGATCGAAGGCGTCGCACAGTGGTTCAGGACGAGCAAAAACCTGGCCAAAACCTATAATTGGTTATAACAATGTACAAAATGTTTCTAAAGTTTCAAATATGCGAGAATTGTATATTTATAGTACTAAGAATTAACGAACACGTTTATCATTCGGTTGCATTTCCCTTAGGAGAGAATTATTAGAAAATGTTTGTAAACACTGATAAAGTACTGTGTATTGGTATGTATTACGTCATTACACTCAACACAAACAATTCTGCGCCACATTCACACTAAAAATTTTCATTACACTCACACACAAAAATGAAAAAAAAAAAAGAGAATTTATTTTGTCAACCACATCTGTAGGTCAATCATAACTGTCACTGTCAATATCGCTGAATGCAGATGGGATGCCTTCTTATTTCGGCAGCTGGACACCGCGTTGGCTTCTTCCTATCCACGCTGTGATGTCTTCAACAGCAGTCGTCCTTCGTGTGACAAGCATCATCTTTTCTTCCCCTTAGCCATGTGCCTAATACTCGAAAGAAAAGAATGAGAACTAATAAGAAGCATATGCAGCATATTCTGATTTGTAATAGTGCGAGAGAATTTGCGCCAGTTATCTTCCCTAAATATTCGTAAATCTTTAAACCGTGTCTCTTTAGAAAGCTTAAAATGGAATTCAGTATCACAGCCGATCCATGAACAAAAAGTTTATAGCACTAGCAGACATATAGAAACAAATTTTAAAGATAAACGAAGAGTTTGTCTGTCTCCTGTGCGTATCTGTGAAAAGCGTTGGGATCAACATCAAGCCCAGAGTAGATTACAGATAGTCTCACCGAAAAACGTGTAATCAGTTGTTCAGAAAACTCCGTTATTTGTAAAGATTGGTGCGAGTCCGCAAAAATGTAGCAGTGTTCCTAACCTTGCTTGTTCCACTACCTCCTGCGTTGTGTCTATCAACATTAAGACCTATTTTTTCCTCTAAACTTGCTTCCAAATCTCATGTTTCCGTGATTAAAATAGTTCCATGTGCTTCTTTCGAACTTGCCATATCTTGAAATTAAGTCTATATGCATGCACTCAAAACATCGTATGTACGCATGTAACACTGACAATCCAAAACGAAATGTGGAAGTGTCTACGTCTTTCATAGAAACTCTCTAAATCGTTCATTTCTTTGGGAGATGTTTTGCAAATATAACACTTTGGAGGAGATTTGTTGTTCATGAGTGCATTACACACTTTTCCACTGACTATAGTAAGAATGAGCTCGTGATGAACAGTAAATTGGGTTCCATTGACGTTCACAGTCGATGGGCGGAGATCTTGAATCTGCTCTTCGATGTACCGGACTTCATGTGTTGTCACGTTTTTCCTTGCAAAACCGAAATCTTATAGGACGTTCGAGGATTCTGCTACATTACAATTTCCTTGCTTACAACTGGCCGAATTGGCACTAAAGACGTAAACAGCAGGTCTTCCTCTAACATAATGTCATGTCCTGCTGGAAGTTCTGCTTGTATTCGATGTTACCTGCACTTCTATCACAACCTCAAAAGTGCAAGCGTCTCTTCTTTGGTATATATAGGTTTGGCTCTGGTCCTTTGAGCTCATATTGCTTGTCTCACAAACTCTAGTCGGAGTTATTTTTGTCATCTCACGAAGTTTTTTTTTTTTTTTTTTTTTTTTTTTTGCTGCATCTTGTTGTCCTGATGCCCGAAACCTCATTTTGGCAGCAAAGGCTAGTTTCGATGTACTTGCAGATGTGCGTAAGTCTTCCGTTTTCCTCCGTTTGATTCTGTCAATAGATTCTCTGGAATCTGGAAGACCACCAGGATTTGATCGATGTTCCATGTGTCTCTGCAATTTAAACGTCAGTTCTCCATCAAGCAATTCTGTATGTGTCTTCAAAAGATGTCATGATTATTGCCACTCTTATGCAGTTTTTTTACACTTGTCCTGAAAAGATCCACAAGGGATAATTTATTCTTGGGGTGTCTTTTTTCATGGTTTTCTCAGAAATTACTCAGACGCTTTTGCTTATTGTTCACATACAATTATATCCTTAATAATTCTAATATATGGCTTAAGTTATTTCTAACGGAAATATGACCAATGGGTACTTTACTTTTGGGCCTAAAGTTTCTTCTAGCCAAGTTTTCCAAATCACATTATTTTATTCGATATTTCCCAAATAAACGTTTCAATAATAGCTGCAGCCTAACATGAATCAGTGTAAGAAATTCGAGCGAGAAAGTAGGCCCTACTGTGCGTTTGTTCCATACCCTTTCTTAAATATATTTTTAAATGTTACACCTAATCACAATTTTCCGAACAAAATCGAAACTTCTTTTTAAATTTGCCTTGTTGTGGTTAAATGGTTCAAGTGCATTGGTTCTGGATTTGATTTCCAGTGAGAGCTAGTGTATTTTCGTCCAAGAGATGTGACACATCGGTGAAAAGAAAAAAGTGTTTAAATAAGCCTGACCAAGCTAATCAATAATACAAAGAAATAATACAATGTTACGAAATTATTGAAGAAACGTTGTTAATATTAGGTAGGTGCGACTGAAATGTCCAAACGATGATTGTTAATTTCAAAGGTAAGAAAGTGAAAAATACAATGCCAGGTTAATCAGTGGCTTCTAGCTAAAGGTATCCTACTAAGGAATGATTGAGATACCAAAAAAAATGTTTAATCGATGGGAGACATGTTAGGAGAGTACAGAGGGTGAGAGAGAGTTTAATATTTCAAATAATGGATAGTCTGCATCTTCGTTTGAGGGCGAGTACTGAAATCCGTAGGCATACATGGGTTAACACTGAAATGAACATTAGAAGACAATACATGTTTAATATTGATAGGGGCTTGCTGACAGGTTTGCAGTGTATTTGACGGGATTTGATATTATAACGATCCTTGCGTACAACTGAGCCTTCCCCACTGTACACTGTAACTTAAATTCGTGCTTAATTAAATTTAAAACTGTTGACCGTTATCACCTGTGCATCACGGACAGCAATACGTCAGTAATTCTTTGTTTCGGCCCGGCGAGATCTCATGTGTTTCGGATTCCACGTTAATCAGTAGGTCCACGTCTCATATTGTGTCGCTGCTGAAAGGGACGATAAACTCAAAATCACATCACACATATTTGTTTCTGCCTTTGTTTTACCTCATAAATGTCTTTGTTCATGAGCTCCTTCGTGGCTAAGCGGTTACCGTACTCGTCTTTGGCGTGGGAGACCCGTCGAGAGCTCACGTGGTTCGGAGTCCACGTTAATCAGTAGGTCGACGTCTCATATAGCTTCGTTGCTGAACGAGATATTAAACTCAAACTCAATGTCTTTGTTCATAAATTTCTTTGTGTGTGGTTTTGCATATACGTAGCGTGGACATTAAATTTTGATTTCTACGCCATATATATATTTAATTGCATGCATACCTATAGAACGAACACAACAAACTTGGAATATCTATATTGTTTGTATATGGAAAATCATCACGCGCTGGTGCATGGGAGAGCCGTGTGTATGGAATTCCATATACATGGCAATCAACGTGTTAAAAAAGTATAATAATAATAATAATAATAATAATAATAATAATAATAATAATAATAATAATAATAATACGAAGAAGAAGAAGAAGAATCAGAAAACGATACGATCACTTACATAATTTATAAACATAAATTAACATTTATTAAAGCACATAACTGCAATGGAATTAAATTGTTTTTTCTCTCCTTGAACGCAACAGCCCTTATTGTGCCAAGGCGTAGAAGAGAACTTGTGGCACTCACAACTTTGGGGCGGTAAGTGGTCAGAACATCGGATCCCTTTGTTGTTAGTCCTAATTTTCTACACGGATGCAATTATTCCCGGTAGAATATACAAGCAAATAGACTTTTCCGCATAAAGATGTATATCTCTGGAGATATCACTCGGTAGTAGAATTTTGCATTATATCTGAATTACTCTCTAATAAATTAAACCTTGTAAGGGAGAGAAACGGGGAGGAATAAGGAGAAATACCAACAAAACACCACAAAAGAAAGAAACAAAAGAAATAAAAATATTTGTCCCTCTTTTTTAATTGTTCTATGTCGTTTTGCATAACTAAAATAAATGGCAAGAAATATTGCAAATGCAAAGGTTGGTACCCCTCTGCCTTGAATTGTTTCATAAAGATAATGGAGTAAAATTTGTGGGACCGTATATTTCGGGTTTCATAATCATATAACATGAACGGATTCCAATTTACCTATGGAATGAAAAATGATGACCTTTTCTGGAAATTTGGAAAATCAGAACCGATTTTTATTCTGACAATATCTGACTTTGACAATATTCGCATTTAGAAATCAATATACTTAACGTTTTCTAGTGGTATCCTGCGGAATGTGGTGGGTGCAACAATGGTAGTCGTCTTGATATATATATATATATATATATATATATATATATATATATATATATATATATATATATATATATATATATATATATATGTATGTATGTATATATATATATATGTATGTATGTATGTATATATATACACTCTTTCGAAAATAACTTAGGAAATGTTAGGTTGAAATATCCTTTTTGACGTCTGGTGGGAAACTCACATCAGCAACACAATACAGGGATGGACTATGGTCACACGTCTAACGTATACATCCAACAAACAGGCTGGACTATCCACACAAGCAGGAAATCAAGTGCGTTTTTGAACAGGTACATGTGAAAGAGCACCATGGAGGAAACACAATCGCGAATTTGTTATCCTTCACTAATTCAAACTCGAAGATTCTGCGCAGCAAATCGCAAAAAAAAAAGAACAAAAAAAAAACTAGTGCATTGGGTCCAGAAATAGCGATTTGACACATCATTTGTTGAAGTTCGTTCCAGCGACAGCAACTGTCACACCACTGTAAACTGTTTGTGGCATTGCAGGCGAGTTAGATATATAGCACACCACTGCCATTAAGCAGGTCCTTACCATTGGTAAGATGAGAAAGTTTGTCTCACAGGTGCCACATGAGCTCACATTGACCAATAAGAATTACCGCCTGGAAATGTGTAGTTCTCTGAATGGATGGAATGAACGAGAACATTTTCTGTATCGGATTATCATTTATAATGGAAAATGGATCAGCTATGACATTCATAAACCGTGCTGAAGCTAGTATATTACTTGCGATTCTTTTAGAAGACGGCGTGTTAAGTTTTCGGCGTGGACTTTTGATTACGACTGTATAATTGCATATAAATACTTCCTGGGTGAACTACATTGAACCCTAATGCATGATCCAAAAGAAACCTTTTTTCGTGTTTGTACTTATGTCCGTGGAATGAAAGACACAATACAACATTAGTAGCGATAATGGTGGTGACATTTTTGTGAATATACAGTGTTAATACAAATTAACTTCCCGAATACAAACTTCAACAAATCTCACTTAACAACACTCAGACTCTGAAAGTAGTATTAATGAAAACGGAAACTAATTTTTCAACAGTTTGTAAAGCTGTTGTGTAGTTAGTTTTCGTCGTTAAGCTATTGAGAGAAAATGTCTGCCAATGTCAGGGAAGAGTTTATATGTTTACATCTGGCAGTCTATTATCGCTGTGCAGATTAACTTTTGAATGAAGTTTTGTGAATAAGCATAGTATCTGTAATCTAAAATTTAAAGCAAATGGATTTATCTGTAAGTAAGGAAAAGTGAAGAAGCCGTTCAGTAAGAAAGAAAGACAACTGCTGCGTGTGAGAGACAGTTTCTTCTGAAGTCCAAAGGAATCCAACACCGCAGCCAACCAAAAATTAAAGACCCCGTGAAGATTTTGTCCAAATGTTTGCGGTTCCATCTTTACCGTTTGCAATTGCTACAGAACGTGAAACCGTACAAGAAAGGCAGGAGAGAGTCTTTCTGCGAGAACATATAAATCAAAATGGAAACTGATGATTTCATAAAATTATTGGTATTCAGTGATGAAGCTACCTGAAATTTGTCAGGCAAAGTGCATAAACAAAATGTTAGGATTTGGATTCTGGAAAATTCTTGATATAGGCCTAATGTGAAGCATGTACGCAACTTCACCCCCCCCTCCCAGCTGATTTCTTTTGTGTGTTATCAAGCATAAAAAGTGTATTAGCTTTTTCTTATTCGACAAGGCCACAATCACGGTGACTCAGCAAGTACAAATGTTAAAACATGGCTTCTTCCATAACTGGGACAGTATTATCAGCGTCTTCATTTATCAACATGATGGAGCACCACACCATTTCCACTCAGATATCAAACGTGACCTGAATATGCGACTACCAAACAAATAGATTGCGCATGATGGTAGAAATGGTTGTCAGCGTTTATGTTGGCCTCCACACTCCACCAACTTTACAAGTTCTGACCTTTTCCTATGAAGTTTTGTCAACATATGTATCAGCTACCTTTATCAAATACCATCCAGGATCTATGTGTTTGCATCACAGAGGTCAGTGTATTTCGACATGTCCCCGAGTATGTTACATGAAGCTGGTGACATGCTGCAATGTTTCAACATTACGGCACCCCCCTTCTCATCATAAGTCAATATGTTGCATATTCAGCCCCCTAAGGCCTACCGCTCACTGGCAACATTTTGTCGGGCAACTATCTTGTTGCTCTGGCTAAATGCATTGAGTCTTATGGGAGTCCGCTCACTGAGGCGACGGCGACAGAAAAGTTGCCGAGGTGTCGCCAATTGCCGAGGTCTCGCCAAGCAGGGCGACAGCAGGGCAACAGCTCGGCGACGGAACAGTTGCGCAACATTTAAAAATGCATTGAGTCTTATGGGAGTCCCCTCACTGAGGCGACGGCAACAAAAAACTTGCCGAGGTACCACCAAGTAGAAAGATATAAAATAAATGTTTTCTACAAGTTTTTTCACGTAACAATTTGTTCCGTGTGTAGCGCGTGAAAAGAAGTGTTCGCAATGGAAACTAACACATTCTTTGATTAGTGACTAGCATGTCTTTAATTCAGTAGCGTAGCAGCTGCCCCCGCAACCCCCGCAGTGCGGGGGGGCCCGAGGTATAGAGGGCCCCGAAGTCTTGCGATGAATAAATTTTAAAGAAATAGAACTTCGACCTTACTTCTGTCGGCTTTACAAGTGGGGCCCCTTCTCTATACTTTGCGGGGGAGCCCGCAAAAGTGTGCTACGCCACTGCTTTAATTAGTGATAAAGACTATGAAAAATTAATTGAGGAAATAGAGAAACGCCCAGCGTTAAAGAAGAAATTATTGAAGGAAATGTGTTTTGCTGTTGTAAGAAACTAGAATGAGCTTTCCAGCCAAGAAAAAAGAACACAGATAGGTATACTCATGTCCAAAATTATTGTCGTATGTCTATAAATATGTTTTTTTTGTAGGAATATAATTTGATAACGAATTCGCCCGGTATTTCTTATGTTAGTATGTGTATAATCAGCAGACATGTATGTGGAAAATTTCATGTCAAAAGAGTAAGAACAATAAAACGAAAATAAAACTTTATTCTCCATTTAGCAACATTTTGTTTTACTCATGATAATTTTCGTATTTATAATTCTTTTCCTATGAAATTTACCACAAATATACATTTCCCGATTATACAAATAGTATCAGTATTAAAAGTACCCCGCAAAATCATTATCAAATTATATTCTTACAAGAAGACAGTTATAGATATGCGACAATCATTTTGAACATGAGCGTAGGGGTGTTCGATAAGGCTGAGGACCTATCGAACTTCGGGAGTGAAAATTTATCGAGTTGTCATCGGTTACTCGAAACCGTTCGAGTATTTGAAATTATCGAAGTTTCGGGTATTATCGAAATTTCGAGTATTATCAAAGTTTCGGGTATTATCGAAAGTTCGAGTAGGCCTACTATCGAAGTTTCGGGTATTATCGACATTTCGAGTATTATTGAAGTTTCGGGTATTATCGACATTTCGAGTATTATCGAAGTTTCGGTATTATCGACATTTCGAGTATTATCAAAGTTTCTTGCAGCCAAACTAGTCAAACAACTTTCTTCATTTGATAAGTTATTGCAAAGTTGTATTTGTCGAAATCATATGTAAAAATATTTTTCTGCCTGCTCCGTTATTGGTGCAAGCGGAAAAGTGACTATTAGTAGACTAATGTTGTCTTGGATTCCAATTCCATTCGGGTGATGCATGTTTTCTCTTCCTTTTTCTCTCTTCTCACAGACTGCTTAAACCTTGTACAGATCTGTGGGGAAAAAACTTTTCCTTCACTACATTGCTAAGGAGAGAACTTTTAAAATGAACACTGCATATATGTAATACATATTATATACAACTATGATAACTTCGAATACATCGTTTCTTTCGAACACTCCGATAATCCCGAACTTTTCTAAATATTCAAGCGATTCGATAAATGCGTTCATATTGATATATTTCTGTATTTGCTGCTTTCAAACAATTCTGGACTCTCGAACAGTTCGAGTGTCTCGAAGTTGTCTAATGTTTCTTACATTTCGAGTGCCTCGAACACTTCGAGAGTCCCGAACATTTCGAGAGTCCCGATCATTTCGAGAGTCTCGAAACTTCGATAATTCGATAAAATTAAGATTCTTTATCGATGAAATGGTTTTGAAATTTTATGGAATTGTTATCGATTACTCGATTATCGGAACAGCCCTACATGAGCGTACATTAATCGATAATGACATATTGTGACTACACACCACTACTTTCATTAATTTCCCACAACTAGAAAAATAGAGATAAAATTATCATTATCAATTTTCTTTCAATTTCAAATATAAAAAAGAAAAAAAACTGTACAGTATAAAAGTAGTCGATTTTAAAACGTGAAGAATACGAAGGAAGAACGAAGAAAGCCAATTTCTATTTTATGGCTATACGTAGAACATCTGAGAGTACAGTTACGGTACAGTGTTGTCGGATTGCCGCTTTTGTTAGTTTCGTTCTGTTAGTTATTTCCAGTCGTTTTATATTTTCGTTATTATTGTTATCTTTTGATTCGAATAATTATTCCCGTTCGTATTACTTTACATAATGCTGTTATTTTTGTCACTCATTGACGCTCAGGGATGTTATTTAGGGGGGGCAGGAGGGAGCAATTGCCCCCCAAGACTTTAAGAAATATATAGGCCTATATAAATACTCCAATCCAGGGGCGGATCCAGGGGGGGGGGGGCGATCGGGGCGATCGCCCCCCCCAGAAGAGGAAACTTTCTTATTTTATATATATAAATAAAATCCATCCCAGAATTTGGAGCCCTTAAAAGTAGCATTATGACAACCCACCGCCCCCCCCCCAGAAGTCGGTCCTGGATCCGCCCCTGCTCCAATCTATTGTCTATTAATATACTAGTACAAAACGTGAAAGTCTTATGTCGGTAGTGCTCTTGGCCCCTTCAAGCGAAGATTGAAATGACGCCCCTGTTGACGCTACCTTCCAAAATTTGATAGCATTGGTGTAATTAGGATAATTTGCTGGGGAGCCATGGCCCCTTACTTCTAAAAATTGCAAGAACATTTTAGAAGATCTTTTTATAATAATGTTATATATGTCGTCTGAGTCTATCCCCCGTCCTCATTGTTAATCTTTTCAAATTATTTAGTTCCGCACTGTTACTTCCACTCATAACTTTTTTGAACCTTTAGACCTTTAACACGCTCGAAAACCTGTGCACGCTAATTCCGAGTGTGAATTGATTAAAAAAAAAAAAAAAAAAAAACTCATGCAAATGGTAAAGGTGCTCACGATAGGGTACATGTCTAATAGACCTTCCGTACTTATTTGAGGACGCTCAATCCACCAGAGAGGGACACACTGAGAAAAAAAAATGTAGGTGGCATACTTAAAAACGTAGGTTACATTCGTAATTCCTGTAGTTTCTGGACTTAACGTGCAACCGTATATAACATCCTGCAGCAAACGTATAGCTGAAGAAGTATGTATTATACAAACTGTCTGCATAAGTGCAATGACGTTTTTCGTATGACGTAATCTTCAATAACAAGTATATACGGAGGTGATATCTAGCTTTGTGACGTCAGGATCGTATGTAGCATGTGGGTTAATAATGACGACACACACTGACTATCAGGACGGAGCATAATTTCAAGAAGTATGCAATATACGTTTTGTACGTGTGTTTCTTGCGTTCAACCCCGAGACAGCATCTATATTGTACTTGTGCCCCGTACGTACGACTAGATACAGTATACGTATTGTACGTATGTATTATACAGATTTTCCTTATGTCGCACACAGCTTGTCCCAATACAGCATACAGAATATCCGTATGCACCATACAGAGTGCACATATGTAGCTTACAGACTGTCTGCATGCAGCATATAGATTATACGTATGTCGCGTACAGGTTGGCCATATGTAATGTATGGATTGGATGTATGTAGCTAATAGATTGTTTATATGAAATATACGGATTTTACCTGTATCGCATACGTATTGCCCTTGTTGTAATATATGGATTGGACATATTCAGGATCTAGATTGTACGTATAGTGCACCATTATTGAAGTGCTGCAACATACTGAGAAATGCATGATACATTCTTACTGTAATGTTGTCACATATTGTTTTTCTCTGTATGGAAACAAAAATAGCTTAAAATATGGTTGATCTCCATTGTGCCAATAATAATAAAATTAACAATGCTACACTTTTCAAATCTTAGTTTAGAGCAGTGAAACTGTCCAAAGAAATGTATTTACCTGCAGGGTGTCCTGTAAGTTTGGGCTTCCTGCTAATTCGTTGGAAAGCTACTGCAAAGCCAAGTGTTGAAAAGTGACACAAGCGTTAATTTTAAAATTATGGGCACAAAGAAGGTTAACCATATGTTAAACTATTTTCGTTTTCATACAGAGTAAATCAATATGTGATATATTACTGTAAGAATTTATCATATGGTTTGCAGTTAGTTGCAGCACTTCAATAATAATGCAAAATGCACAGTCATATACAATCCTATATTCAAACTCAAACAAGATTTACGTACAATCATTTATTAAGCTGTTATCATCCATTGCTTGTACGATATAAAGATTATTTTACCTCATTCTTTTCCTTAATAGTATTTTCTTCTAAAGTGCAGTTGTTACCACAAGAGGCCTGAATAGAATTTTCCAGAAATAACTTCTGTGTACATTTTAATTAACAGGTATGTTTTTTTTTAATGTCACAATAATTAAAAGTATGCTGACAGCCGAAAACGTGTTCGCTCACAAGATGATTCCTACTCAGTACTCGCCATTAAAAATGCAACACCAAGAAGGAGACTGGATAGCTGCACCAAAGTTCCCAGGCAGATACCTAATAGTAAGTGCAGAATATTCTTAAACGTCCGCTGTATTCGCTGTGTGACAACGTGGTGACAGCGGAGGCGTTGTGCAGCCATCGACTAAACATATTTATTCTTCCCTGCTCTAGACATTCTGCAAAATTTGGAGTTTCCTGGATGCATCCTTCTTAGTGCAACATTTTAAGCAACGAGCAGTTTAACAGTCTCATACATTGCTTAAAGAAAGAGCAATGATTCTCAGAATTACTCGGAAGATATATATACACAATAATTTAAAACGGTTATTTCAAACTTTGCAATTCAAAGCACGAAAAGAACTATACATAAAGGAACACTGATTTTAGCCAAATAGTAATTAGTAAACTCAATCACACTCAGTACCATTAGTTGCTTGGTGTTATCCGTAAGTCAGAGATCACGGTATCTCATTTCGTGTAGATTTTTGCATTTGTTTAACGCTAAAAATGTATTTTATCGCTAATTGAACCCAGTACCATATATATACCGACAGGACCTACCTTAGTCACAAGGTGACATGAGTGATACACTAAACTATTCGATTAACACCTGCGGCCTTGTCAACACTAGATAAAGTTACAAAGTGATCAAGTAAATACGGAACATAGTTCATACAAAGTATAGCGATGTATGAAGTCTCCGTTTCATATGATTTGGATAAAGGATACATCTGAAATAGCAACAAAGAAATATATAAAGTTTTCTCTGGATAATTTGGATTAGTCCAGAATTCGAAGACGTATACGTTGGTAAGTTCAACTTTTTTTCTTTCTTTCTTTCTTCGGATTCCCAATAAAACACCTTCGCTAGACATGTTCAGTATACACATTGCCTTACATACAGAAAAATACATTAGTTATTAATGCATGTCTGAAATAATAGTGCTTCGTATAGAATTTTACTTCATCCAATCGTAATAGCATAAAGATAAAAAATATTGCGAGGGATAATGTTCTTATTACAGAGAAAAAGAGTTGAAATGACTTAACACTAACAAACATTTTCTTTAAACAGAGATAATATTTTATTCTAATTTATGGGAGAAAGAAATAATTTGTAGTACAGTATCTTTATTAGGGTTATATATTCGTACAAAAGAATGTAAATACAATTGGGTCTGTCTTCAGAAAGGACGCACTTTTAGCCACAACCTACACTGCTTCTTTTCACTGTCTTCCAAGCAGAATCCTGGTTTTGTTTTGATGCACGAAATACCTGAAACAAAAATCAGAAAATATTTAAAATATTAAATTCAGTGTGCTTAACTTGGTTGTACTTAACAATACAAAGTATCTTAACATTTTTGAGATTATATGGACAAAATCTATTCGGTCAGGTATGGACTTTTGGGTTGCACGTAGAAAAACTAAAGTGTTTATTGATGCTGAACAACTCAAAATGTATTACTATTCAAAAGTAAGTGGGTACCCCAATGGTGTTTGGGGTACCATGGGGTACCTAATGTCTGTATTTTTTAGATATGTGGAAATGTGTGTCTCTAAAATGTAAGGAACTGACATTTGTTTACCTAAAACCTCAACTCGGTAAGCCTTAGGGATATTGAGATATGGGAAAAAAAGAGCGACACCATAGAAGTGTGGGGTTTGCGTACTAGGTGGTGCAGTTTCGGAAACGTAATTACGAGGGCTTAAAACACCTCAAAAGTAGTTTCAATTAAATACACTACACACGCCCTCATGGGGTTTTCGGGTACCATGATATTCGCAGAACTCTCATTTCTAAATATTCTAAAATATGTCTTAATAACGTTTTAAAGAACGTTAGAGGTGTGTGTTTACCGAAACCGCAAGTCGGTACGCCTAACAGTTACCGAAATATGGTGAAATAAAAAGCGACACCATAGGTACGTGGAGCTTGCATATTAGACAGTACAATTTAGAAATTTGATTAAAATATGACTATCAAGATATTGTCAAATAAAGGGAGGATCCATACAGTTATGGGGTTTTCGTGTTAGGTGGTAAAATTTCCGAAACCGGTCATGGAAAGTTAATAAGCATCAGTAGCAATTTCATCTTAAAATAATTAGGTATTTCCATGGAGTTTAAGAACATCATGGGGTCTACCAAGATTAAATTTTAAAAGCTTTGTAAAATATATTTTGACATTTGTAAAGAGTATTAGAAATATGTATTTACCTAAAACTTCCAGCTAGTACATCTAGCAGCTACAGAGACAATAAAAGCGTATTAGATCTTGAAATTTCAGAAAACAATTATTGATCCTAACAAAATTTAAATAAGATGGTACTTATATGGGTTAAGTGAGTACCTCAGACTCGTCATTACAATTTCGATCGAAAGATTAATTCAGCTCTAAATTTTCTTTGGACAATTCCAAGCGTTCATCGGGCTCTGAAATAAAGTGAACATTTTTTGTCAATATCTAATATAGCAAGCGTTTGAGTATTTGCTGTAAGAAGAAGAAATTTCAGAAAACAACCGTATATACCTTAATAGACAATTAAACGGGCGGGGGCACGGGGGCTTAGTGGTAGAGTGCTTACTTCTGGTGTATTGGGTTCTTGGTTCGATCCACGGTCAAGTCAGTTTGTAGTGCACATCGTATTCGTGGGTTTTCTCGGGGTACTCTTTCCTCCCACCTTTGCATTCCATCAATTCTGTCAACGACATTCACTTGCTTTAATCATAATCTCCCTGAGACTAAAATGCGTAATCGTGGGTCGCTACACTGAAATATTTCCTTTTATTTAATTTTAAAATTAAATAGGGAGTTAAGTATGATCGTATCTCTACGGGTTAAGTGAATACTCCAATAGTTTCTGCAAAAAAGATTAGTTAAATACCCTACCACTAAGCTACTGTGTCCCCGCCCACTGAATTGTCTATTAAGGTATATACAGTAGTTTTCTGAATTTTTTTTCTTATAGGAAAGACCCAAAAGTACAAATCCGTAAAGATCTCTATTTTTACGTCATAAAATATATAATTCCTTATATCTTGGTTACTATCTTAGATATTGACAGCGAATTTTCATTCTTTTGCACAGCTCGATGAACCCTTGGAATTGCCTGAAGAAAACCTAGGACTGAACTAATCTTTCGATCGAAATTGTACTGAGATATCATTTAACCCATAGAAGTACCATCTTATTTAATTTTGTTGCCACCAATAATTGTTTCCGAAATTTCAAGATCTCGTACGCTTTTATTTCACAGTGTTTCTCCAGATATTAGATGTACTAGCTGGAAGTTTTGGGTAAACACATATTTCAAGTACTGTTTACAAATGTCAGATTATATTTTCAAAAGTTTTTAAAATTTAATTTTGGTAGACTCCATGATGTTCTAACACTCCATGAAGATTACTTAATTTAAAGAGTAATTAACTTTCCATGACCGATTTCGGAAATTTTAGCATCTAACACGAAAACCCCTTAACTGTGTTGGTCCTCCCTTTATTTGACAACATCTGATAGCCGTTAGTCATATTTTAATTCAATTTCCGATATTTTAATTCAATTTCCGAATTGTAGCGTCAAGTATGCAAGCCCCACATACCTATAGTCTATTTTCCCATGCCTCGGTATCCATAAGGCTTACCGAGTTGCAGTTTTCAGTAAAAAAAAAAAATCAGTTCTTTACATTTTAGAGACATGTATTTCCATATATCTAAAACGAATATATCTAAGTACCGCATTGGAACCCCATTGGAGTACTCACTTACTTTTGCATAGCAGGGTAAAAACGCCAGTGGTTCTCACTTTAAGGTTGAAAACACTATTTTGTCTCTTCTCTGAGCATCGTGAATCTGTCGGAGCTGTACCATAGTTGGAAAGACTCACTGATCCTTCCTATAATGACCATGTAGTTACAATTAAAAAAAGGAGTAGCCGTTGGAGGAAAAACAATATTTTAAAATCCTTGCACCAGTAGTCGTCACCTTAAAATCAAAATGTTCCAGTAGTAGTCAGTATTTTCTACCAGTGTTCGTCACTCAAATAACTTGACATAATTTATTCAAAAACGCACTGTGTATCAGTTTAGGGTTAAGAATACAATATAAAGTAGTAAGCTTAATAACTTTGCATCACTTTTAGCACTCAAGAAATAAAATAAAAACGTTTTTACATACGTTTTAAAGCAATTTCAGAGAGAAAAATGTTAACTGAATTCAAAAGTTAACTGTATATCACTTCCACGTTAAGAGTACAATATTAAATACTATGTTTAATAACTATACGTCACTATAAACTCTCAAGAATGAAAATAAACGTTTGTACATACATTTTAAAAACAATCTGAGAAACAAAATAAGTTAACTGAATTCAAAATTTAATTATACATCACCTTAAGCTTGAGAATACACAATAAAATACAGAGATTAATAAAAAATGAAATCTTTAAGTTTAACGTCCCACGATTATGCCGGTTAGGCTAAAGGAGACGGTGATAATGAGAAATGAGTGAAATGGTGGAATGAAGAAAGTGGCAGGAAACGGGAGAAAACCGAGAAAACCCACGAGCACGGTGTTTGTCCACTACAAAGTCCACACGGCGCAAGTTGGGATCGAACAAGGGACCCCAAGCACCGGAGGTGAACACTCTACCACTGAGCCACCGCGCCCCCCTGAGATTAATAGCAATGCATTACTGAAGAATACTGTATTTATTGTATTGTATTTATACAATATTGTATTTGTATTTATATTGTATTTACATGTTACCGGTATTTCTCATTAACTTTTTTCCTTCTTTTTTTTTTTTTTTTTTTGATACCTCATGATCAAGTGTAGGGATGCGCAAGAGAAAAGATTTGAGATTGTCTCCTCTCGAAAAGGTGCCGCGAAAGTTATGTCTCGTCTCGAAAACTGGGCCCGTTTCTATTGGAAGAGCTCTATCTCGTCTCGAATTTCGTAACAAAAATTCTGTCTCGTCTTGTCTCGTGCGCATCCCTAATCAGGTCCATAGCCAAAAACTTCATTTCGGAGCGGGTTCGATAGGGCTTTGGGATATCCGAATTTAGATATAGATAATCGATATCGACAAACTATCGAAACTTGTTCGAAATATCGAAAAATACAGCAATATCGAAATATAAACAATATCAAAAATCGAAAATATAGAAATATGAAAGAGATCAAAAATATGGATATATCGATCAAAAATGGATATATGATCTTGGAATACGATTTGGTGGAATAATGAGGGAGAAAAATAATCATTGATTAAATATTAAATCGAAAAGAAATAAGAGCCTGACGCTCAAATACTTATCTATCCGGCACCCATCTTGATCCTCATAAAATATCATGAAGTGCTTGATTGATTCTAAACCCAATAATAGTAATAGTAATTTAACAATAAACACAGAATATATAATTTACGCACCTTGAAATGTAGAAATTAATGATTGTAATCACCAGCTTTCCAATAGACGTTTGATTTCTCCAAATGAAGATTCGGATATCTTGTTTCTTCTCAAGCAATAATGGGTTACAATAATCAGTTGCAGTCCAAAGCCAAGTCACTAAGTTAAGCATGAAAATAAAGAATTCATTAGTTAGATGCATACAAAATCCTATGCATGTAAATCCGAATCTACTTGTATTAAATTGTAAATTTAAACAAACTAAATTATACTACTTTGGAAAGCGTCTCCAAATATAATGTTTTCATTCTAAAGTGAAGGAATTTTTAAAATCGGATGACCCGTTTGCGCTGTACACTCTCTATGCGCCCAATGTGAAATGAAAATGCAACATTGCCATTTACCTGGACCCACAACATAAGTGAGTGAAGTTACTGTCTTTTACGCTAACATGTCGATGGCCAGCCCCCGTTTCAAACAGTAACTTCATTCACTTATGTTGTGGGTCCAGGTAAATGACAACGTTGCATTTTCATTTAAAATTGGGTGCATAAAGAGTATACAGCACAAACATCTCGTCCGATTTTTTAAAAAAGTGTTCACTTTAGATTGAAAACGTCATATTTCGAGATGTTTTTCCTCTTACATTTTGTTGTAACTCTGATAATAACAGAGTTACCCTATATCAGGGAACGTTTGAGGCATCCTGTATACATCATAAGAAGTTCCTTTCTAAATTCTACACGGATGTGGTTTCATTGAATGTGAGGTGGGTGATACACATGAGGCCTTTTGGGAGTACGTTACACGGACGACCGTAATTTTGTGTTCAAAATTTTTATGAACTGATGGGATATGTGATACATATGGCCACGGGCTAGAATTTTCTCAGTATGTCAAATATGCAATCAGATCTCATGCAGCATAATTTGGTGAAAAGCTATTGCCAATTGAACGTTACATTTACCTCTTTCTTGCAGATGTTGAACCATGCCGTTAGCACGTGAGGAATGGATCGAAATAATCAAACTGTGGGGCGGGAGGAGTATATGTGCAGTGGTTGCCGATTGCAGAGTCATCCACAATGTGACTCTGTGTCACATGTTTCAGTGTCACAGTAATTAACTAAATTTGAGAAGACGGGCACATTCGTGAACATACATCGTAGCGGTTAAAACTCGCGGAACCTTTTTCCTTCCCCATTTTGAACCGGTACATGAAAATGCCATTTTCTCCATGTTTGCCTGCGCCGATTTTGAAAATTCCTTCACTAATCGATTTCTCTCGTTGAGTACTACAAGAATCAGTTAAAATCTCGCGGGCCCTTTTTTTCTTCCCCATTTTGAACTGATACATGAAAATGCGATTTTCTTCATGCTTGCCTGCGCCGATTTTGACAATTCTTCACTAGTCGATTTCTCTCGTCGAGTATTACAAGAATCAGTTAAAATCTCGCAGGCCCTTTTTTCTTCCCCATTTTGAACTGGTACATGAAAATGCGATTTTCTTCATGCTTGCCTGCGCCGATTTTGACAATTCCTTCACTAATCGATTTCTCTCGTCGAATATTACAAGAATCAGTTAAAATCTCGCGGGCCCTTTTTTTCTTCCCCATTTTGAACCGGAACATGAAAATAAGATTTTCTCTATGTTTGCCTGCGCCGATTTTGACAATTCATTCACTAATCGATTTCTCTCGTCGAGTATTACAAGAATCAGTTAAAATCTCGCGGGCCCTTTTTTCTTCCCCATTTTGAACCGGAACATGAAAATAAGATTTTCTCTATGTTTGCCTGCGCCGATTTTGAAAATTCCTTCACTAATCGATTTCTCTCGTCGAGTACTACAAGAATCAGTTAAAATCTCGCGGGCCCTTTTTTTCTTCCCCATTTTGAACTGATACATGAAAATGCGATTTTCTTCATGCTTGCCTGCGCCGATTTTGACAATTCTTCACTAATCGATTTCTCTCGTCGAGTACTACAAGAAACAGTTAAAATCTCGCGAGCCCTTTTTTCTTCCCCATTTTCAACTGGTACATGAAAATGCGATTTTCTTCATGCTTGCCTGCGCCGATTTTGACAATTCCTTCACTAATCGATTTCTCTCGTCGAGTATTACAAAAATCAGTTAAAATCTCGCGGGCCCTTTTTTTCTTCCCCATTTTGAACTGATACATGAAAATGCGATTTTCTTCATGCTTGCCTGCGCCGATTTTGACAATTCTTCACTAGTCGATTTCTCTCGTCGAGTACTACAAGAATCAGTTAAAATCTCGCGGGCCCTTTTTTCTTCCCCATTTTGAACTGATACATGAAAATGCGATTTTCTTCATGCTGGCCTGCGCCGATTTTGACAATTCCTTCACTAATCGATTTCTCTCGTCGAGTATTACAAGAATCAGTTAAAATCTCGCGGGCCCTTTTTTCTTCCCCATTTTGAACTGATACATGAAAATGCGATTTTCTTCATGCTTGCCTGCGCCGATTTTGACAATTCTTCACTAGTCGATTTCTCTCGTCGAGTATTACAAGAATCAGTTAAAATCTCGCGGTTCTTTTTCATTCCCCATTTTAAACCGGAACATAAAAATGAGATTTTCTCCATGTTTGCCTGCCCCGATTTTGAACATTCCTTCACTAGTCGATTTCTCTCGTCGAGTACTACAAGAAACAGTTAAAATCTCGCGGGCCCTTTTTTCTTCCCCATTTTCAACTGGTACATGAAAATGCGATTTTCTTCATGCTTGCCTGCGCCGATTTTGAACATTCCTTCACTAGTCGATTTCTCTCGTCGAGTACTACAAGAATCAGTTAAAATCTCGCAGGCCCTTTTTTCTTCCCCATTTTGAACTGGTACATGAAAATGCGATTTTCTTCATGCTTGCCTGCGCCGATTTTGACAATTCCTTCACTAATCGATTTCTCTCGTCGAGTATTACAAGAATCAGTTAAAATCTCGCGGGCCCTTTATTCTTCCCCATTTTGAACCGGAACATGAAAATAAGATTTTCTCTATGTTTGCCTGCGCCGATTTTGACAATTCATTCACTAATCGATTTCTCTCGTCGAATATTACAAGAATCAGTTAAAATCTCGCGGGCCCTTTTTTCTTCCCCATTTTGAACCGGAACATGAAAATAAGATTTTCTCTATGTTTGCCTGCGCCGATTTTGACAATTCATTCACTAATCGATTTCTCTCGTCGAGTACTACAAGAATCAGTTAAAATCTCGCGGGCCCTTTTTTTCTTCCCCATTTTGAACTGATACATGAAAATGCGATTTTCTTCATGCTTGCCTGCGCCGATTTTGACAATTCTTCACTAGTCGATTTCTCTCGTCGAGTACTACAAGAAACAGTTAAAATCTCGCGAGCCCTTTTTTCTTCCCCATTTTCAACTGGTACATGAAAATGCGATTTTCTTCATGCTTGCCTGCGCCGATTTTGACAATTCCTTCACTAATCGATTTCTCTCGTCGAGTATTACAAAAATCAGTTAAAATCTCGCGGGCCCTTTTTTTCTTCCCCATTTTGAACTGATACATGAAAATGCGATTTTCTTCATGCTTGCCTGCGCCGATTTTGAAAATTCTTCACTAGTCGATTTCTCTCGTCGAGTACTACAAGAATCAGTTAAAATCTCGCGGGCCCTTTTCTCTTCCCCATTTTGAACTGATACATGAAAATGCGATTTTCTTCATGCTTGCCTGCGCCGATTTTGACAATTCCTTCACTAATCGGTTTCTCTCGTCGAGTATTACAAGAATCAGTTAAAATCTCGCGGGCCCTTTTTTCTTCCCTATTTTGAACTGATACATGAAAATGCGATTTTCTTCATGCTTGCCTGCGCCGATTTTGACAATTCTTCACTAGTCGATTTCTCTCGTCGAGTATTACAAGAATCAGTTAAAATCTCGCGGTTCTTTTTCATTCCCCATTTTGAACCGGAACATCAAAATGAGATTTTCTCCATGTTTGCCTGCGCCGATTTTGAACATTCCTTCACTAGTCGATTTCTCTCGTCGAGTACTACAAGAAACAGTTAAAATCTCGCGGGCCCTTTTTTCTTCCCCATTTTCAACTGGTACATGAAAATGCGATTTTCTTCATGCTTGCCTGCGCCGATTTTGAACATTCCTTCACTAGTCGATTTCTCTCGTCGAGTACTACAAGAATCAGTTAAAATCTCGCGGGCCCTTTTTTCTTCCCCATTTTGAACTGGTACATGAAAATGCGATTTTCTTCATGCTTGCCTGCGCCGATTTTGACAATTCCTTCACTAATCGATTTCTCTCGTCGAGTATTACAAGAATCAGTTAAAATCTCGCGGGCCCTTTTTTTCTTCCCCATTTTGAACCAGAACATGAAAATAAGATTTTCTCTATGTTTGCCTGCGACGATTTTGACAATTCATTCACTAATCGATTTCTCTCGTCGAGTATTACAAGAATCAGTTAAAATCTCTCGGGCCCTTTTTCTCTTCCCCATTTTGAACCGGAACATGAAAATAAGATTTTCTCTATGTTTGCCTGCGCCGATTTTGAAAATTCATTCACTAATCGATTTCTCTCGTCGAGTACTACAAGAATCAGTTAAAATCTCGCGGGCCCTTTTTTTCTTCCCCATTTTGAACTGATACATGAAAATGCGATTTTCTTCATGCTTGCCTGCGCCGATTTTGACAATTCTTCACTAGTCGATTTCTCTCGTCGAGTATTACAAGAATCAGTTAAAATCTCGCGGTTCTTTTTCATTCCCCATTTTGAACCGGAACATAAAAATGAGATTTTCTCCATGTTTGCCTGCGCCGATTTTGAACATTTCTTCACTAGTCGATTTCTCTCGTCGAGTACTACAAGAATCAGTTAAAATCTTGCGGGCCCTTTTTTCTTCCCCATTTTGAACTGATACATGAAAATGCGATTTTCTTCATGCTTGCCTGCGCCGATTTTGACAATTCTTCACTAGTCGATTTCTCTCGTCGAGTACTACAAGAATCAGTTAAAATCTCGCGGTTCTTTTTCATTCCCCATTTTGAACCGGAACATAAAAATGAGATTTTCTCCTTGTTTGCCTGCGCCGATTTTGAACATTCCTTCACTAGTCGATTTCTCTCGTCGAGTACTACAAGAAACAGTTAAAATCTCGCGGGCCCTTTTTTCTTCCCCATTTTGAACTGGTACATGAAAATGCGATTTTCTTCATGCTTGCCTGCGCCGATTTTGAACATTCCTTCACTAGTCGATTTCTCTCGTCGAGTACTACAAGAATCAGTTAAAATCTCGCGGGCCCTTTTTTCTTCCCCATTTTGAACTGGTACATGAAAATGCGATTTTCTTCATGCTTGCCTGCGCCGATTTTGACAATTCCTTCACTAATCGATTTCTCTCGTCGAGTATTACAAGAATCAGTTAAAATCTCGCGGGCCCTTTTTTTCTTCCCCATTTTGAACCAGAACATGAAAATAAGATTTTCTCTATGTTTGCCTGCGACGATTTTGACAATTCATTCACTAATCGATTTCTCTCGTCGAGTATTACAAGAATCAGTTAAAATCTCTCGGGCCCTTTTTCTCTTCCCCATTTTGAACCGGAACATGAAAATAAGATTTTCTCTATGTTTGCCTGCGCCGATTTTGAAAATTCATTCACTAATCGATTTCTCTCGTCGAGTACTACAAGAATCAGTTAAAATCTCGCGGCCCTTTTTTTCTTCCCCATTTTGAACTGATACATGAAAATGCGATTTTCTTCATGCTTGCCTGCGCCGATTTTGACAATTCTTCACTAGTCGATTTCTCTCGTCGAGTATTACAAGAATCAGTTAAAATCTCGCGGTTCTTTTCATTCCCATTTTGAACCGGAACATAAAAATGAGATTTTCTCCATGTTTGCCTGCCCGATTTTGAACATTTCTTCCACTAGTCGATTTCTCTCGTCGAGTACTACAAGAATCAGTTAAAATCTTGCGGGCCCTTTTTTCTTCCCCATTTTGAACTGATACATGAAAATGCGATTTTCTTCATGCTTGCCTGCGCCGATTTTGACAATTCTTCACTAGTCGATTTCTCTCGTCGAGTACTACAAGAATCAGTTAAAATCTCGCGGTTCTTTTCATTCCCCATTTTGAACCGGAACATAAAAATGAGATTTTCTCCTTGTTTGCCTGCGCCGATTTTGAACATTCCTTCACTAGTCGATTTCTCTCGTCGAGTACTACAAGAATCAGTTAAAATCTCGCGGGCCCTTTTTTCTTCCCCATTTTGAACTGGTACATGAAAATGCGATTTTCTTCATGCTTGCCTGCGCCGATTTTGACAATTCCTTCACTAGTCGATTTCTCTCGTCGAGTATTACAAGAATCAGTTAAAATCTTGCGGTCCTTTTTTCTTCCCCATTTTGAACCGGAACATGAAATAAGATTTTCTCTATGTTTGCCTGCGCCGATTTTGACAATTCCTTCACTAATCGATTTCTCTCGACGAGTACTACAAGAATCAGTTAAAATCTCGCGGGCCCTTTATTCTTCCCCATTTTGAACCGGTACATGAAAATGCGATTTTTTTCATGCTTGCCTGGGCCGATTTTGAAAATTCCTTCACTAGTCGATTTCCTCAACGAGTACTACAAGAATCAGTTAAAATCTCGCGGTCGTCTTTTCTTCCCCATTTTGAACCGGTACATGAAAATATGATTTTCTGCATGCTTACCTGCGCCGATTTTGAAAATTCTTTCAGTAATTTATTTCTGTCGTCGAGTACTATAAGAATCAGTTAAATCTCGCGGGCCCTTTTTTCTTCCCAAGCAAATATTTTTGTATATTTTGAATGTATTCAAGTATGGAACAAAAGTATTATATAATTCCCTTAGTAGGCTTCTCAACTTAATATTTTTCAACTTAAATTTTATTTACTTTAATTATTTATTTTCTCGTGACTCAATATTTAATTGCAATCGTTCATTGGGTAGAAGGGTGGCCATTCTCAAATATATAAATATAGTATTCTTAAAATTTATGTGTTCTCGTACTATTAGTTTCTTCCACTAGACCTGGAAATTGCAAAATTAATACCTGGAAAACCTGGAAAATTCAGGGAAATTGACTTCCATATTTATCTATGAACACTGCTATTTACAATTTTTTTCGAATAGGGGAGAACTGTACAAAAGGGTGTTTTGGGAATGGTATAACAATAGGTTTCTGGGAGTGTTGTTCGAAATGAAATCTTTAAGTTTTACGTCCCACTATTATACTGGCTAGGCTAAAGATAACGTGGTGCTGTTCGGTGGGGGTCAATGTTGCCAATTTTGGGTAAAGTCGCTAAATAAGGGGAATTCGACCTCAACGATAGCGTAGGTTGACCATAAAATTTTCAGTTAAAAACGGGACAGGTTCTTGCAACCCTAGACTTTTAGATCTACCTTTGTTCTTATCAGTGCCTTGATATCAGATTTCCTCCTCTCTCTCTTTGTTACAGAGCGGGTACTTATGAAAAAGGAAAGACACGTTGAAATTTGTTCAGCACACAACCAACTTCTAAAACCTCTGCTGCCTTTCGAGCAGTACTGCGAACTATAGAGTATGTTTAATATAGGGAATTTCAGTTCAATTTTTGCCTCTTTGTTATTATTAATTATTAATACTTTTAAAGGTAAAGGAGTAAAGGTACTGGGTTTGTTATTTACTTCTTTCATTTACATAAAACGGGACGAATACTAGTTTTTTCCATCTACTGACGGGACGGCCGGAACACGCCCCTAAAACGGGACTGTCCTGGTCAAAACGGGACGTATGGTCGCCCTACGATAGCGACAAAAAATATTTTTTCTGATTGGAGACTTTTTTTTTGGGTGATTTTTAAATGACGATTTACCTATTTACACATTTAGTGACTTTTTGCTGCAAACAAAATGTTCATCTGTAGAGAAGCATTATTAGTTCAAAACAGTTTTTACGTTCTTTTTTTCTGTTTGTTTTAATCAGCGCAACTGATGAAGAGTTTGGAAATACAGCGTACTCACTGCCCCACAATCCTGCATTGTTATGTTACCCTTGCCCTCTAACGAAGAACAACTACAAACTTGATGTCCTTTAGTTCGCAGAGTTTCCGTTGAGAGACACACGTAATACATCATTACCGATAGCAACAAGATTAGCTATAGATGCGTGAATAAAGGCGAAGAAGATGTTTGTTATATTTGCCCTTTGGGGTCTTTTAATTATTCTGCACTTTTTCTTTTACAAAAAAATTGCTTAACGTAAGTACTGTAGTGTTAATTATTTCGGAACTATTTTGACCACAATATGAACAAAAGTACCCGAAACAACCTGAAATGATCCCTGAATTAAAGGATTGGTTGCGCCCTGTTTACAAAGATGTGAGTAGAACCAGCGGCGCAAATCTGCCTTCAACATTGGAGGGGGGGGTAAGACCGTTACCATACTTTTTTTTGGCGATGTCCGAAATACTTATGAAGTTGAAAAACAATGTTGTGGAGGATCAGAGTTGTCTTCAGCGTTGGGAGGCTGCAGATTTGAGGCTTATTCTGGGGGACATCTATTTTATCTCACGTTCCTTTGTAGCAATCGGACAAAAATAATCAAATTTCTCCCAAAAAACACATTTCAAATCGGATTATTGGGGAGAAGTCCCCCTCAGTTCCAGGATTGGAGGGGACATGTATCCGTCATCCCCCCCCCCCCCCCCCGGATTTGCGCCAGTGAGTAGAACATATTGTTTAGTTTACATCTACAACTTTAAAACAATGCTTATAGACAATGAATTTCTCGATTATTTTTTATAGCTACTTTTCACCCAAAATTGGAGTCGTCACCTCTCGTTTCGCAAACTTATTGCCAACATTTTGGAAACTGGTTGCGAAGAGAGCTACAATGGATGAGTCGAGTTATTTCGTCGCTTCCGCTGTGAACCTAAGTACAAGATTCCAAAGAGATTAAGAAAAAATGAAATGAAACCTTTGAATGGTGGAATGGTGGAATGAAGAAAGTGGCAGGAAACGGGGGAACCCGGAGGAAACCCACGCACACGGTGTTTGTCCATCACAAAGTTCATTTGACGGGGGCTGGGATCGAACCCGGGACCCGAAGTATCGGAGGTGAACGCTCTACCACTGAGCCACCGCAGCTTTTAAGAGATTAAGAGTCACAAACATAGTCACTTTCAATTTTGTAATATATATAGGTCTATATATTGCATCACTGACTGATAACTAAAATCCTTGGATTGTATATATAAAAGTCGCCCCCTGCCCGTAGAAAGCTTCATTCGAACTCGGAATCGAACAATTGCATCTGTAAAACAGTGCTGAGTTGATTTTAACGTTCCTTTCAGCAGCAAGGCTGTATGAGACGTGGACCTACAGATTGAAGTGGAATCCGAACCACATAAGCTCCGGCCGGGAATCGAAAAAATGAAATGAAATCTTTGAGTTTTATGTCCCACGGTTATGCCGGTTAGGCTAATGGAGACGGTGATGAGTAATGAATTAAATGGTGGAATGAAGAAAGTGGGAGGAAACGGGAGAACCCCGAGAAAACCCCCGCGCACGGTGTTTGTCCACCACAAGGTTCACTTGGCGGGGCTGGGATCGAACCCGGGACCCCAAGCACCAGAGGTGAACCTTCTACCACTGAGCCACCGCGGCCCCCGGCCGGGAATCGAACCCGGGTATCCCACGCCAAAGGCGTGTTCACTAACCACTTAGCCACGAGGGAGCTCATCTGTAAGGCAGTGTAAGCAGACAAAAAAACGCACACTGGATGTTTGCGCAACTGAGGATCAAAACATTCTCAATGGAGTATGAGAAATAGTTAACGTCAATCAAAGTGTGCTTTTGCTTATTCATTACTTCGTTAATACTTAATTCCTTCTAGAAATAGTGAAACTATACTATGAAGAAACACTAATAAACTAATAACAATTACGTTGTATTTCTTACCACACCACGAAAGTAATATACCATTTTTACCACCCATAGAATTTGAACCTAGTACTATACTGCATTAGTCACGCCGTAACGAAAGCTGAAATTCAAACACCTGGCACTCGTAGCTGTTGAAGCTGTGTTGTAGCTACCTGTATATCACGCGGCCTGCGTTGGTACTCCTCAACATAAGTACCTCACAGCCCAAAACCAGGAAACATCACAGACAGAAGACAGGAGCACAAGCACTGCCGTGTCGTGACAAAACGCTGTAACTTTGGCGGAGAAGTTTTGCGAAAATGAGCCGTAAAGTTTTCATTCGAAAATGTGATCTGTATCGTATAGAACCAGTGTAACTAGGCAATAATGATCAACCAATCAGTTTTCACCAAATTTAATCACACAACATGCATTTACGTAACATTACATGTAACCACGTCTTTCCAAAGTCAAGATACACTGGTTCTACACGATACAGATCACATTTTCGAATGAAAACTTTAAGGCTCTTTTTCGCAAAACTTCTCCGCCAAAGTTACAGCGTTTTGTCACGACACGGCAGAGCAGTGCCTGACACTTCACGAACTCAAACCCGCCAAGACTCAACTCAACATGACCTTCAATTACGTTCTAGAAACCAAACCAATGCTAAGGCACAAACTTACCAACTTCCTATATGAAAACACAAGAAAAAGAATCTAACTTTTTTGGTTCCAAAGTGATGACATAACAATAATACTAAAAAGGTTTTAATTTTCAGTAACCCAAACATTAATTAACTAGGGAACATAGCAAAGCAAAAATAAATAAAAATAAAAATAAATTAAATTAAAAAATAAAAATCTGACAAGTAAACTCTCCCTGACTACTTTTTTTTAAATTTCAGTGAGGCTGTAAAATATGTCAATATCTTCGTAAAATATATATATTTCAATGTAAACAAGTTCTTTAAACAAAAGAAAGCTTTGTAGTAGAGCGCTTACCTCTGACGCGTTAGGTCCCTGGTTCGATTCCTGCTCCCGACAAATAGGCTTTTGGTAAACACTGTAGGTGTGGTTATTCTTAAGACTTTCCAGTTTCCTTACATTTTCTTGATTCCACCATTATCATGTATCTCATCTCCCCCTCACCTTCTCTCTTACATTGATGTACACCTTGTCTCAAAAAGGTTGAGCGCATTCTTTATTGCTGTTTCGAGGCAAAAATTTTCTAAGTCCAACTTCGGGTATCTTCGGGAAAAAGTAAACCAGGTTCGAACCTCGAAGCCAACCTTTGCAATCGGGAAAAATCTTGCAGATGTGTTTTTCTTCTTTTAAATATAATAAGACTTGTTACCAATTATATATAAAAAAGCAACATTGATTGAAATACTTAATGATACAATATTTCGAAACTGTATTAATGCCAGCACATGCTTGTTTGTCATTTTGCTCTCCATGCTTAATGGAATATTTAGATACGTAAACGAATCTTTCCATATGTAAAAGAATGATGAAAGTTAAGACATAGAACATTATTCTCTCCTGAGTACTAAAATAAAAGTCAAAGTAGAACAAAAACAGCGTTTGCAGTGGATATGAATGTAATTATTATCTTAAATACCGGTATATATCGCTAGAAGTATTATTTGTGGAGCGCTTGTGTTAGCTCAGTGGTACGCCGTTGGATTTCAAATCGTCAGGTCGAGGGTTCGATTCCCCTCTGAGTCAATGTTTCTTTTATGAAATTCTATTTTCCGCAATGCATGAAAAATTATATAAAATAATTACATTAAAATACGTCAGTTGTATATATATAACATATAATCATTGCAGAACATAGTGATTATTATGTTTAAAATATAACAGGTGTTCACAGTACGTTGGTATTCTATGATATATGTGAATGTTAAATACAAATTAAGAAAATAATATCATCGCAATAAATAAATTATGTATTGTATTTATTTGCAGTTATTTGTCACATAGGGGTTACTTCTGAACATTCGTATTACAGCATGTCATTGATATTCTTGAAAAATTATCCGAGGCATAAAAAGAGGGTATAAACAGAGAATCCAAAGTCGGAACGCTCGCAAGAAATTCATGAACCCCAAAGGTCACGTGAGCAGACTGGAATTGTCCTTATGAAGCATGCCACAGCAGAAAGTCTTTACATAGATTTTCAATTCAATACCTGATATATGCTTTTGCAATGTGCTCTCTCTCACTTTCTCGCTCGCTCACTCTGTATTTATATATATGAAAGTGGATGTATGTGTGTGTTTCGACATAATTCTGATATGTCTAGAGCAATTTTAACCATATTTCTTACAGTCTGGAAAAGAGTACTGTCGGGATATATATAAAAAATGCTAGAAAAGGATCGATATTAGTATCGAGTCCATAGTTTCGTGGTCGCTTAGGTAAACAGTTCTACTTTCAATTCAAGTCCAATTAAGCTCCCATTAGCACCCAGGGTGGTTACGTAGCGACAAAAAAATATCGAAATCAACCAATATTAGAGTCGAAGCGTAAGTTTTCAGTGCCGCACTTCCCATTAGTCCAACTAGGCCCGTGCCTAGAGGGCAACATATTTGAAGAGCGCAAAGTTTAAATTTTTATTTTTTTTTTCGTATGAAAAAGTTTAAAAAATCGAGAGCAAATATACTATTTCATGAGCAGTCCTCTTTTACTATTCTAATATATTTAATGATAGCGTAAGAAATCTGAAAATAATTCAGAACATGTTTCCCATTTATTTTTTGTTACGTAATTGTAGCTGTAGCATCTAGTGAGTGGTATTTAACTGCAATAAATTCACTAATTAAGCATATTCGAATTAAGTTTTATTTGTAAGTTAGGGATCAAGGAACGGAGAAATGTGTAGTTATTGGGGGCGCCGAGAGCAAAAGTGCGTAGGGACGCCGAGCTTCTAAATGCAGCACTGTTCGCTAAATTAATTGGTAGAAATTTTAATGCCATTTAAGACCAAATTTAGTCCTAGCAGTGGCAGTATCCGTTTGCCGTCCTAGGAGGAATGAAAGGGACTGACATCAAAATTATAAAAAAAGACCTACATTAGTGTCGAATCTATAATTTTGGGGGTCTCTTAGGTAAAGATTGGAACTTCAGATGCTATGTAAATTAAGCCCTCATTAACACAATGAAGGAGTTTGTGAAATTTGTGACATGTAGAAATAATTGAAAATAACCCATGTTAGTATACAACCCATATCTTTCGTGGTCGCCAAGTTCATTGGGAGCAGTTCTGATGACCTTATAAGTTCAACTTCCAGTAAGAGTAAGATCCCCCAGCACATCTAATAAGGAGAGCGTAGTTCTGGAATGTCTGGGACAACCTTTATCAAACTTGGGGGACATATTACTTTCAATCTAAGAAGAAAATATTGTAGTAGTATGAAGTTATGCAACTTGGGAGGTGTGACATGTAAAAATAATGTAAAACTACTGATCTTAGTATTTTATCCATAATTTTCTCGGTCGTTGAGATGGATAGTGCTGCACTCAATGGAGGTGACATCCAAATTCATCCCCATCTTCACAGGATGATGGCCTGGGAGAGCAAAAAATAAAATCTCAAAAATTACTTAAATATTTGTCGAATTCATAGTTTTCGGGGTGAAAAAGCGTTTCTAATAACTTTGGAAGGTAATTTGTACCCACGTCAAGATGGGCTTTTTAATCATATCAATTTCTCACCTTAAGAAGAAATTACCATTACAATTATGATATTAAGCCAACCTTCGCAATCGATGAAAAAATTATGTGGATGTATGTTTCGTCTTTTAAATGAAACAAGACATGTTAAAATCAAAGATGGAGTGGGTCAGTGGGTCGGTTGGTAAGTGGGTGAAATGGGTCAAGATTTGTGAGTGGATCAGTGGATCGTGGGTCAAAAGGACGTGACCTACTGCGAAACACCACTCACCGTGACTCACACTGGCCCACCCGGTGGCCACCCTTTTAGTCCAAAGATATTTCGTCCAAAGAACATTTCGTCCAGAGACATTTAATCCAAAGACATTTGGTCCAAAGGACAATTCGTCCAAATGACATTTCGTCCAAAATACAATTGGTCCAAAGGACATTTCGTCCAAAGGAGAATTGGTCCAAAGGACATTTCGTCCAGGGATGTTTAGTTCAAAGCACATTTCGTCCAAAGAACATTTGGTCCGGTAACGCTTGGGGGTCAAGGGTTTGTTTCTATTAGAAGAGTAAAAGTGATTCATATAACATTATGACTCAGTAGCTTCTTATTTCTAAAGGAAATTTGAAATAGAGATTTATTCCGCAATTTACATTTTGATAGAACAAATAATGCTGAGATATTCAGAAAAACGTAAACGCCTGAAAACAAGATGGCCGAACAACAGGAGTAAGGGAAAGGTTGTAGTGTGAAGTATGTTGCTGTAATAACTGCTAACATGACATCTAAAATTTTCATGTTGTGAATGAAATAGTTCTAAAATAAGTACCAGTAACTAAAATTAATGGAGTTTAAATTTGAGTAAGTTAAATATTAGGTATTCAAACCCTTGTGTTAGAAAAGTGAAAAATTATGTGTCAAGTATCTTTGAAGAAATACTGAGAATAGAAAAATACACATGTGTGAAATATATTCTTAGTGTCCAGAGATAATACTCTTAAACAATCACATTCTTGGCTGCAACATTGTGAAAAGAGATTGACAAATATAAGATGAAAGTTGGAACATTTCGTGTAGAATATACGTATCTTTTCAGGTTAACCACAAGTCTGGTTTCTATTTGTAGACTATTGATAGTGTGTAACTTCGGCAGACGTTTCTACATAATTAGTGAGTTGTATGACAAACCAGAATTGTTAACTTGTCTTGTATTTTTATTTCAGTGTTACTCCTTATGCAAATTTACTATATACTTTTGCTTTCATATTAATTTTCTCGGTACAGCACAGTACATTTCAGATATCCATTGCAAAGTCTCAAACCAAATACAAGATTCGCATGACCATACGGAGGCAATGTTGTCCGCAAATGAAGAGGGAGTATGCTCTTCAAAGGGTTGTTTATCATTTTGGGAGGTGAATTCCTTAACCAACGAAGCTACAACTGTATTTCTGCGAAGCTAAAACTGTATTTTTGTAAAATTATTAATGAAAGCAAAGAAAGGTGGCCATTTAGTTTTCAGGCGTTTACGTTTTTTCTGAATATCTTAACATATATTTGTTTTATCGAAAAGAAAATTGCGGAATAAATCTCTATTTCAAAATTTCCTTTAGAAATAAGAAGCTACACAAGTAACACTTCCCAAGTGTAACACTCCAATTTTGATAAAAATTTGGCAGGCAGATACTACACATAAACTAAGTAAATACGTGTTTTTTTTATTTTCTGCGGCAAAACGGTTTTAGGGGGCAAAAGCCCCCACCCAAAATTTTGAAAGTTGTCGCCCGAAAGGCAAGAAGATGTGGACCGAAATGAATGAAATCGTGCACAAATATTGTAGACGAAAAATGAGGGAATACAGGTTTCGTGTTTTTCTAGAAAGAATGGTTGGGTGGGGCGCGGACCCCTCCAAACCTTTGCTCATGAAATATCAAAAGTGCTAGTAACAGTATGTCAGAAGTGCCTAAATTTACATGAAGAATTGCAACGAAACTTTGTGTATGGACAATATGCAAAAAATAAATGAACACAGGTTTTTTATTTTCTGCGAAAAAAGGGTTATAGGGTGCAAAAACTCCCACCCAAAGTTTCGAAAGTTGAAGCCCGAAAGCCAAGAAGAAGTAAACCGAAGTGAATGAAATTGTATGTAGATATTGGATACGTAAAATAAGGCCTTTCGTGTTTCACAAGTGTCTCCATCTGATTTCTTCAAATTTGACAGATCAACAACAAGCACAAACAGTATAGTGTATTTTATAGCATTTCAGGAGGCACCTTTAACCCTTACAATGTTTTTCCGCATAAACAAAAACACGTGTCGATTAATTTCCTGTTTGCTGTTGATGTGCCAAATTTGAAGCAAAACGGATAGGGATACTTCAAAAACACGAAAGACCTTATTTTACATTGGGTCTCTAAAATGTCTACCCACAATTTCATTTGCTTTGGTCCACTACTTCCTGCGCTATTACGGTAATATTTACTTTTTTTCAGAGAAGGCCTAGGCCCCAACACTGTTTTCCGCACAAATTAAAACACGTTTCGTTTATTGTTTTGCGAATTGTCCCTATACGAGGTTTCGTTGCAATTCTCCATACTCTTTAAGAACCTCTGACGTATAATTATTTGCACTTTTGACATTTCGTAATCAACAGTTTAAAAGGTCCGTGATATACGCAACCGTTTTTTTAAAAGGAAAATACGAAACCCAATTACCTCAATTTACGTCTACAATATCTGTGCACAGTTTCATTCAATTCTGTACACTTCTTCTTGCCTTTTAGGCCTCAAATTTCAAAATTTGTGGTGGGGGATTTTGTCCCTTAAAACCGTTTTTCCTCAGAAAATAAACTCGCATTCGTTTATTTTTTGCGTATTGTCCCTACACAATATGTCGTTCCAATTCTTCATGTCCTTTAAGCATTTCTGACATACTGTTATTCGCACTTTTGATGTTTCACGATCAAAGTTTTGTAGGGGTCTGTGTCCCACCCAAACCTTTTTCTTTTTTTCAGGGAAATACGAAACCAGTATTCCCTCATTTTATGTCTACAATATCTCTGCACAATTTCATTCACTTTGGTTCATTTCTTGTGACCTTTCGGGCCTCAAGTTTCAAACTTTTGGATTGGGGCTTTTGCCCCCTAAAACCGTTCTTTCGCAGAAAATAAAAAAAAACGTATTTATTTATTTTTTGCGTATTGTCCCTACTCAAATTTTCGTTGCAATTTTTCATGTTCTTTACACACATCTGACATACTGTTATTAGTACTTTTGATATTTCGTGATCAAAGGTTTGGAGGGGTCTGTGCCACACGTAACCATTTTTTCCAGGAAAATACGAAACACGTATTCCCTCATTTTACGTCTGCAATATCTGTGCACAATTTCGTTCACTTCGGTCCACTTCTTCTTGCCTTTCGGGCGTCAACTTTCAAAATTTTGAGTAGGGGCTTTCCCCCCCTAAAACTACTTTTCCGCAGAAAAACGCGTATTCGTTTATTTTGTGTGTAGTATCTACCTGCCTTTTTTTTTTTTTTTTTTTTTTTGCAAAATCGGAGTTACACTTGGGAGGTATTACTTGTGAGTCATAATGTTATATTCATCACTTTTACTCTTCTAATAGAAGCAAACCCTTAACCCCCAAGTGTTACCGGACCAAATGTTCTTTGGACGAAATGTGCTTTGAACTAAACATCTCTGGACGAAATGTCCCTTGGACCAATTGTTTTTTGGACGAAATGCCCTTTGGACCAAATATCTTTTGGACCAATTGTGTTTTGGACGAAATGTTCTTTGGAACAATTGTCTTTTGCACCAATTGTGTTTTGGACGAAATGTTCCTGGACCAAATGTGTTTGGACTAAATGTCTCTGGACGCAAATCCTTTGGACGAAATGTTCTTTGGACCAATTGGCTTTTGGACGAAATGTCCTTTGGACCAATTGGAGTTTGGACGAAATGTCCTTTGGACGAAATATTCTTTAAACCAATTGTGTTTTGGACGAAATGTCCTTTGGGCCAAATGTCTTTTGGACGAAATGTCCTTTGGACCAATTGTCTTTTGGACAAAATGTTCTTTGGAGAAATTACCCTTTGGACCAAATGTCCCTGGACCAAATGTGTTTGGGCTAAATGTCTCTGGACGAAAATCCTTTGGACGAAACGACCCCCAACTACCCACCGTCCCATTCTGTTCTTCGCATTGTAGACAGCATCTTCTGAACACTGGTGAACTTGTCTACGTTTTACTTTCAATATCTCCATTTTTCTTCTTCTGAATCTCCATTTCTAATGAAAAAAGCTCAGGCATTTTTGGATTTTGATATTTGCAATTGTAAGAGTGGCAATAGCAAGAGGAGTTCAATTTTGAGATACAGCTTGTGAGCTTTTAGAGGAGCTAACTGCTGGAAAAAAAATTTGAATCACCTGTAATATATGAATTATTATACCTAGTATAAAAAACTGAAAGTAACTATGTCTGCGTGATTATCACGGTCAAATTGCAAAGTCAAATGAAATGACATTTGGTATATAATCAGGCCCCAATCCCAACTGGGAAGTTATCATACGCATATCACTTTCATTATAACACATATCCTAAGTGGGGAGTAGGTTTCCGAATTTTTGCGAAAAACAGTATCTTACAAGCCGTTCAACTTAGAGAGCTTAAATTCAGTATATAACTCTTTACTAAAAATAAACAGAACGTGTCCTGGCATTTTTAAAAATGTGTTTTATGAGCGGGGGGGGACTTTCTATATATTGAAAATTGGTAGTGGGTTGATTTGTAAAAATTATCGAAAACGATTGATATTAGTTGAGAAACTAATTGAGGATGAAAACTACAGTCCTTTGCATTTTATACCCACTGCTTTCTAATTTAAGAATTGCTGAAGCTGGTGTATAATATATGGAGCGTTCACAGCATAAGGCAATCAAACCACAAAGTTGTGAGAAAAATAGACATAACATTTGTATTCCAAGCTTAATTTCATGAGCATTTTAAATTAGTACGGCATGCTTAATTATATGGAAAACTAGTTTTTCTTTCTTTTCTTCTTACGTTGGTCTACTTTATCTTGATTTGATACTTTCAAATTTCACCCTGTTTTCTACTGAAATGTATATGTAAGCCAAGAAAGAAATAATTATATATGATAAATTTAAATTCATCTTAATTTGGAAGATGAGAAACACTTTACCATTGTATATCGCAAAGGTCAGATCCACCGGTATTGTAACAGAGCGGTGCTTGAGCGATTGATGGTAGGAATTCAAACTCCGATAAGTGAAAATTTCACAGTCTTGTTTTATTTCAAGTGTAACCTCTTTAGTCAATGGAGAGAAGGACGTGGATCATGGGTCAGAGTTGATTACGTTGGTGGGTCGGAGTTGGTCACAATGGTTCAGAGTGGTTCATAGTTGGTTGTGGGTCAATTCTGTATTCTACCATTAATTTCATAATTCACAATTACCCTGTCCTTTAGCTTAAAGACACAATTGTGGAACGTAGAATTTAATATTAGTGATGTAATAAACCCATAATGGGTCGCTTCTTGTTTTACCTTGGTGCATTATACTTTTGCAATGGTAAGACAAGTCTGAGACTGGGTAGTTTCACAGTTTCAAATTTGTAGAGGTGGTCAAGGAGTTTTCAATGAAGGATTTATTACCATCTTGAACGCTCCTATTTTGCACAAGTTAGCATAAAGACTCGGGACTCTTACCATTTTTTTTAAATTTTAGTAATACTTTTAAATGACATACTACTTGATTCCCCTTACCATTTTCAAATTTTGAGTTGCACCCCTCCTGAGACCCACCGGGGAACCTTGGGGCAAATCTTTTTCCTCGACACGGGGTACCTTTGAAATTATAAAATACATGTTTTCCGGTGTTGACATCTGTTTCATCGTTTCAGACTTTTATTAGTGTCAACGGGCTTCATGGATACCACGCTTCTTTATTCTCTTAGTTTTCAGATACAAGCCCCCATGTCGTAAGCGTCAGTGGACCACCGATGCGCAACTGGCGACATTTCGCCAAAAGTTGGTGATCCCGCAGCTACGATCCGTGGTGGCCCCACTTCGGTTTTGAAAATTATACCACCAGCGGCAGAGACTCAACGAAACGCCAACGAACCACAAAATTTCTCCCCCAAAATATGTTAAATCGCCCATATGCTTGATTTGTTTATATTCAGGCGAGTGTAAAAAACACTAGGGGAAAAAACAAGTATCCCAAGGTGGGCGCGAACCTTCAACCTTAAATTTACTTGCCGCATATTCTTCTGACTTCGCCACGGAAACGATGAAGAAAATCTCGCTTGTAGAAGGATAAATTATTGATGTCTTAATTTAGCCAATCAAACCAATCCCTCTATCTCGAGTTCTGTGAGATGGTACTGTGAACCGTTTCAAGATTTATTGCTTTCTTGTGGGGTACTATCTATGTGCAAAATTTGAGAAAATCGCCGACGCGCACCTTCGGAAACTCTCCTCTTTAGTGCAATGTTGACAAGAGATGGTGTGGGTCAATGAAACCTTGATCCACAAAATACTGACCCACTACACATCGTGACCCACAATGACTCAACACCCAACGTGACCCATTCACCCACCATGACCCACTCTGACCCACCACCAAATATAAACAACTCTGAACCATTGTGACCAACTCCGACCCACTAAAATACATCGTCATTAAGTTTGATCCATTATCCACGCCATCCTCTCTACTGACTTAAGAGGTTATATTTGTAATAAACCAATTTTTCCCAGTAGTTAGCTCCTCTAAAACTCATAGCCTGCATCTCAAAAGCCAAGCAGTAAGTCCTATTGCCATTGTTACAACTGGAAATATCAAAATCCAAAAGAGCTTGAACTTCTTTCTTCATTACAACCAAATGAAAAAAAGAAGAAAAATGGAGGTCTTGAAAGTAAAACGTAGACAAAGTTGCCAGTGTTCAGAAAATGCTATCTAGAAGGCACTGAGCAGAATGGGTTGGTGGGTCAATGGGTCAGTGTGAGTCACAGTGATGGTGTTTCGCAGTGGGTCACGCCTTGCTGACCTACGATCCACTGACCCACTCATAAATCTTGACCCATTTGACCCACCGACCAACTCAATCTCTGATTTTACATTTAGTATACCGGTATCATTTAAAAGACGAAACATACATCTACACAATTTTTTCTCGATTGCGAAGGCTAGCTTGATACATATACTAGTTGAGATGGTAATTTCTTCTTAAGGTGAGAAATTGATATGATTAAAGAGCCCATCTTGAAGTGGTTACAAACTACACTCTAAAGTTATTAGAAACGCTTTCGCGACTCCAGAAAACTATTACTTCGACAAATACTTAAGTAAGTTTTTACATTTTATTAATCATATCTCCAAGCCCTTCATCCTGTAAAGATGGGGATGAATTTGGATATAACGTCATTGAGTGCCTCACTACTCATCTCAACGACCGAGAAAACAATGGATAACACTCTACAATCAGTCATTTTACACTATTTTTACATGCCACTCTTCCCAACTTCAATCCCTTGAGGTATCTGAATTCCACAATATTTTTTTTCCTTAGATTGAAAGTAATATGTCTCCCATGTTAGGTAAAAGTTGCACCAGACATTCCGGAGCAGGGATGAATTCAGGGGGTAGCCCGGGGGGAAATCTCCCCCCGAAGAAAATTCATTCCCCCCGGAGAAACTTCCAAAATTTCAGTCACAAAATGTAGAAATTACTTCACCCAATTACTTGCTTTTCTTTCCGTGCACGTGCAGACGAAATCCGATCTCTCAATATACATATAAATAACGCAGACCCATTGTATATAAATATTAAACTAAGATAGAATACCAAAATAGTCAATAAAACCTATATTTCTTAACGCTATGACCGAGTTTGGCAGAACATGAAATTTTCAACTGTTGAAGAAAGGTTTGTATTTTAGTAAGTACTATACTCTCGCCCTATATTATATATTAGTACTGTAGGTAGCATTAGCACAGATTGAGATAGGAAAGGAAAGATAGGGCTTTGATCATTCCATATGATCTCTGATGTCAGCAGACTTCATTCAGTTCTTGAAAATGTACGGTTCTTGCATTATTTGAAATAGAGCGCCTAAATTCCATGTGTTTGACGATTGTTAAAGTAAACACACCTTTCTTTAACTAAAAATAAGTGAGTTAAAGGGTGAGATTCAGAGGGATCAGGAAGGAACAGTTATCCCTCCTGGGTTAGAGATTTATATAGAATTTATCAATATAATAGTAGTATATAAGTGAAAGATTGCTATTGAAGGTGACGAAGATCCTGCTCAGTGCCGTGCAATGGGGGAGGGGCAACGGCCCCGGGCGCCGAAGTAAGGGGCGCAAAATTCGGGAGGGAAAAGGAAAAGAAAAGAAGGAAAGAAAAAGAGAGGAATGAAACACATATGCACATGTGGGCATGTGCACATATATATAATGAAAGGAAAAAAGTAATAAAAAGTGCTCAAAATCAAGGAAAAGCAGGGTTTACTTTTTAAAATTTTCTCACCTTTCGCAGCTGGTCTGTCGACCTCACTCACACGTACGGGGCTATCGTCGTATACTCTCGCCCCAAGCGCTGATTTTCCATGACACGGCACAAAGTCGTGGAAAATCCTACTGAAGATTTCGTAAACTAAACTATTGATGTATATGCAATGAAGAAACCAAGGCTAATATGCTTGATTCAGAATCAGAAGTGTGAGAAAGAATGATAAGTTTTTGTTAAGATTTTCCTATGTATGTTTGTTTTAGGACAAAAAAAAGCGTTAATTTAAATCTTTTTGAAAACTTTTACATTAGTAACAAACAGTAACTACTGAACATAGGAAATAATAACAAAAATAGCTACTGTAAATAGCAGTTAAAGTTTAGTCTAAACTATTTTTGCCAGTCTTTATTTAATGTTTTAGATAAAATTAAACGATTGTTTTTTTTAATTAATCTCTCATTGAATATTTATCAGCAATTAGTCTCAATATTAGGTAAGATGTGCATGTGAATGGAATTGTTAAATATGCTGCTTTCTTGCAAAAATACAGAAAAACAACCCTTCCCCCCCGAGGAGTTCACATTCCCCCCGGGTGAAAATGTCTGAATTCAACACTGTTCCGGAGTTTCGCTGGAATATACGCGTATACATACATCAAAACATTTAGAGCTGTGTGAGCAATGCTTTTGATGTTGCTCCTGTAAATTCAAAATCCAGGAGGCGCAGTCGCTCATACCAAAACGTGGCATTAAATGATATTGTGTTTGTAACAGTGTCACGAACTCAAACTATGGATTTGACACTAATCTCAGTCACTTGGGACATTTTATTTTTCATCCTTTATCGCCCGCTATAATAATGGGTTTAGAATCAATTGAATTGATTTTGAGTTTAACGTCCCGTCAGCAGTGAGGCTATAAGAGACGTAGACCTACTAATTAACGCGAACTACATGAGCTCTCGCTGGGAGCCGAATCTGGGTCTCCCACACCGAAAGCGTGTACGCTATACGCTTAACCACAAATGAGCTTTACGATGAGAGTTAAATTTGGACTTTAACGCTTTCGGAGTTGTAATTATTAATTTCGGCAACAACGAGAACTATGGATTCGACGCTAATATCGATCGCTTTTACTGTATATATATTGGCGGAGAGAAAGGGACCACATCCATATACAAAAGACTTGCAGATTATTGAACTGAAATCCTTTGGAAAGAAATCCTATTCTGCCTTCTTTCTCGAGTATGAATAAATCTCTTAGACATGACTTCGTGTTCGTAAATTTCCTGTTTACATAGTTTTGGGGATCGGGAGTTTTGTGTCTGTAACGAAGATTGGAGTTTGTATAATAATTTCTGTTTATACCCGAATAGTCTTTTTACCTTTCAGAAAGCGTAAATCACTTGCTGTAATGAGAAAATTCAGAAGTAACTTCCGATGACAAATACCTCCAAATAAATACACTACATAATTTATTCATTGCGATGATATTATTTTCTTAATTTGTATTTAACATTCACATATATCATAGAATACCAACGTACTGTGAACACCTGTTATATTTTAAACATAATAATCACTTTGTTCTGCAATGATTGTATGTTATATATATACAACTGACGTATTTTAATGTAATTATTTTATATAATTTTTCATGCATTGCGGAAGATAGAATTTCATAAAAAAAACTTGACTCAGATGCGAATCGAACCATCGACCTTACGATTTGAAATTCAACGGCGTACCACTGAGCTAACACAAGCGCTCCACGAATAATACTTCTAGCGATATATATCGGTATTTAAGATAATAATTACATTCATATCAACTGCAAACGCTGTTTTTGTTCTACTTTGACTTTTATTTTAGTACTCAGGAGAGAATAATGTTCTATGTCTTAACTTTCACCATTCTTTTACATATGGAAAGATTCGTTTACGTATCTAAATATTCCATTAAGTATGGAGAGCAAAATGACAAACAAGCATATGCTGGCATTAATACAGTTTCGAAATATTGTATCATTAAGTATTTCAATCAATGTTGCTTTTTTATATATAATTGGTAACAAGTCTTATTATATTTAAAAGAAGAAAAACACATCTGCAAGATTTTTCCCGATTGCAAAGGTTGGCTTCGAGGTTCGAACCTGGTTTACTTTTTCCCGAAGATACCCGAAGTTGGACTTAGAAAATTTTTGCCTCGAAACAGCAATAAAGAATGCGCTCAACCTTTTTGAGACAAGGTGTACAATCATGGGGCGTTAAACTAAAAGAAAAAAAATCTTGCAAATATCCTAGTAAAAATGAGTTTTCTAGACTACACAAGTGGCCCCGCGTAGGGTAGTCGCTAGCGCTCTCGCCTTCGGTGCGAACGGTCCCGGGTTCGATCCCGGGGGAGAACTCGGTCGAAAAAGTATCAAAAGATTTTAAGTCCAGCCATCCTGAATGAGGTTTCCTTGGGTTTTCCTCATTCACAGCAGGCAAATGCCGGAGTGGTACCTAACATATAGGTCCCAGGCCGTTTTCTTTCTTCCCCAATCCTTTCTTCCCTTCCTTTCCCCGGATAGTGTACTCACCGAGGAAAGTCATTCCTCATATGTGACGGAATAACAAGGCCATTGATGTCGAAAACCCAGAAATCTAAATCCTAAATCTTCACTACACAAGGAAATTTTCGCGCTGAAAACGGTTTATTAGCAATTATGTTAAGCAGTCCTGTAGTAAATCTGCACCAAGTAATAAATCGTCACATATAAAACGGAATGAATAAACACATAACATTCATTTTGCTACCTTGAAACGTAAAATGTTTCAAAACATTAATATTCAAAGATTTCTCAAAATTCAGATACACCCATTCCATTCTCCTCAATCATTAACGAGTTACAATAGTATGAATTGTCATAAACTACATTACTTAGTACTATATTAAAGCAAGTTACACTAAAAGAATATATAATTAATGGAATAATTAACTAAAATAATAGTTAACTATTGTACTTACCCAGGCTTTTGTTTCCTTCCTCTCTTCTCTTCCGTTTGTAAACAACCTCGTTTCGCAAGCAAAAGACGGTAGTTCAATGACGTCAGCCATGGCGAAAGAAAGAGTGTCTATAGGCGGTCACGATCTCACACACAGATGGACGTATATAATATATAGCTGACGTATGAAACATATGTATACGTATGTAATATACAGAAGATTGTTAAATGTCAGATATCTTGCAGCAGCATAATGTAACATCTAAGCGGGTAAAAGGCAATACCTGTGTAGCATATGGATAAAGTACGCTCCGTACAGATTTCCTTAGTAAACATAACGAATCCTTGTATTTGTACAATATACCGCTGTCCGGATAATGGATTTTTCTCAGTGCATGTTAAGAAAATAGTTCTATTGGATTGAGCTTCATTAAATTAGTAGGAAAGGACTTTGAAATTTATCCAAGCAGCTCTTATTTCATTTATTTAAATTTATTTAACCATTGGAATGGGCTATAGTTTTTTTAAATGCCCGAAACCAGCGATTATATGAACTGTTCCGGTTGCCGATTATGTAAATTGTGATATCAAATGCTCGGCAACTTTTCTGTTGCCGTCGCCAGTGAGCGAGGGTATGGCAACAAAACTGTTTTGTCTCCGTAAAGTTGCTGACTGCAGGCGACAGCGACGAGATAGTTGCGCAAGTGTTTTGTCGTCAGTGAGCAGTAGGCGTAACACAACAGTCTTCTTGAGTGACATTGCAGACCTTCCACTTATGAATTTCTACTTTTATGGTAATTTAAATGCACCCATCTGCAGACAAAATAATTCAAAGAGACAGGAAATAGTCTTCGCTTTGAGATTTACCTTGATTTCATTCTTAGCTCTTGATGGCGTAGTGCAATGGTTCTCAACTGTTAGGATTTAAAAATTATGAAGCATTTAATAATTGGTTAAAATAAATTCTGAGACAGATTGAGACAGACAGTCAACGCCTCAGTACTTGATAAAAACTTACAGTACGAGGAGTGATCAGAAAGCAAGATTATAAAGGCTGCAGTGAAACGTGTATATATTATTTCATACAACCAATAAAGCCAACAGATAGTACATACATTAGGTTATATTTCGACATAGTCTCCATATCGGTCGAGGCACTTATCGCATTGTGGGATGAGTTTCAAGATCCCTTCTTGTTAAAATTTATGTCCTTGCCTGCTCAGCCAAGTTACAACGAAGTGTTTCACCTCTTTGTCTGAAGCGAATTGACGGTCTCCTAGGTGCTCCTTCAAATGCGGGAATAGGTTAATGTCGCTTGGAGCGAGATCGGGCTGTAGGGTGGGTGATCGATCATGTCCCAGTGAAATTGCTTTAACACCGTAGTGATCTTCTGGGATGTATGCGGGCATGCTTTGTCGTGAAGGAAGATGATGCCCTTGGTGTGAAGTTCCGGCCGTTTCCTCTACCAGATGACGGCTAATTTCAGACGCGGTTACATGTTTTGCTTACAGAAATAGAATAACTGAGCAGACTTCTTCGCGAGACGAGTTTTCCAAACGAGTCGCCACTTGTATTTGCATACAACTAGCGCTGTCGATAGCGGGTGGCTGAAACTCTGCATAGTTGCCAACTCGATGTACTAAAAATACCGCACACGCCTTATTCCTCTATAGCAGAGAATTCGAGAAACATCGGCCTTGTAAACTTAGTTTCTGATCCTCCCTCGTATTACACTATTATAATTTATATTACTAGCAATAAGAAACAAAGTGTGTCAAGGTGTCGTGGACGCTTAATAAAATGTGTCGTCAGTAAAAAAGGCTTGGAATCGTAAGTACGTTTTGAAGTGTTTTATCAGGTTTGGGAATGCCATCGAAGTGCAGCGTCAATGGAGATGGGAGTGTGGTACTGAACTACCAACTTAACAAACAAACGCTCGAGAACCTTCGCCAGAAGATCAGAGGCATATGCATTGCTCTCCATTGATACGTTGACCGCTGTAGCTGCAGCGACCTCTCGTCTTTCTGTCAGGTGTTTGGCTGCGAACGGCCAACATTTTGAACATCTAATGTAAACATATACTTACTTCAAAGTTTTAACACATGTTTGAACTATAATTAAATATAATTAAGAAACAGTATATACATTTTTTGGCAGACTCTCCCTAGAGGTCATACTCTTCAGCGTATCGAGACTACACTTTAAACTTAGGAGTTTTTTTTATTCTCTAGATGTTTTTCGAATTTTCCTCTTAATCCAAAAAATAAAGGTTAGTGTACTGAAGGGTGAAAACCAAAATTTGAGATTTCCTCAAGAACGGCTCTTTAGATTTTCTTCATATTTTATAAATCAATTTTTCAACAAAACCCTACTGTGATATAAGCCAAAATTACTGGGAAAACTCGGGGAGTAGTGTATTTTTTAGTGATTTTTCGGACGATTTTCTCAGAAATGACACAGGCAATCTTGTTTATATTTCATAAATACATATTTTATTAATACCCCGACAATATAGCATAGCTCATTTGTTCTGGAAAAAATGTACGAGGGATAGTTTATTTTTGGGTCTGAGATTTTTTCGGACTATTTTTTGAAAAGCAACTCGGGCAATTTTGTTTATATTTCAAATATATATTTTTCATTAATAATTCTATAATATTGAGTAAATTACTCTATTCCTTATGATATCATTCACTTTCTTAGTAACGATTCAGGTAATTTTTATCATATTTCATAACTAAATATTTTATTATTATTTCTTATAGTGTTGCATAATCACTTCCATAGAACATTCACAAGGAGTAGTTTACTCTTGGGATAATTTTTTTGTTTTCAATATTGTAAAATATTGTTCATGTAATTTTGTTATTTTATGAATAAATATTTCATTATCAACCCTAACATATAGTATAATCACTTCTTAGGTCCCCTTCGTACGCTGTCACCGAGTGACGTGACTTACATGTTAGTTGCGTCACTGCTTGTTAAAAGGCAGGTAACCGACAGCAGATACGAGGCTAGTGCTCTCAAACGGGTCGGGTCGGGTCGGTCGGGTCGGATCAATCGGGTCAGCCCGGGTCAGGTTGTCGGGTCGGGTCAATCGGGTCAGCTCGGGTCGGGTGGTCGGTTCAGCTCGGGTCGGGTTGTCAGGTCGGGTCAGTCGGGTCAGTTCACTTTGGTCAACTGAGTTTAGGTTGAACTTAACCTCGCCTGGAGTCGAAAGCTGCTGTTTTTCACTAGCTGCCTAATTAAAAATAGCAATTTTCATTTGATTTTATAGAAACCATAAATCTATTTTGAACACTTGCAGCTAGTGTTTTTATGGTAAATGCTTATTTTTGTACTTGTGTGTACTTTAATTTTTAAATGTGGAAGATTGATTTTACCAATTGACTGTAATATTAATATCTACGCCAATATGAAGTCTGGATTTAGAACAAAACTAGAAGTTGTTTAAGCAAGGCCAAAATTGGATATGGACGACCAAGCCCAAGCAGGGCCGCGATGGCTCAGTGGTAGAGAATTCATCTCTGGTGCATGGTGTCCATGGACCGATCCCAGCTTGTGCTAAGTGGGCCTTGTGGTGGAGAATCGCCATGTAGTGGGTTTTCTCGGGGTTCTCCTGTTTCCTTCCACTTTCTTCATTCCACCATTGCATTCATTTCTCATGGTCACCATATCCCTTAGCCTCGGCGCAGAATCGAGGGATCTTAAACTGAATATTTCATTTTATTTCACCAAGCCCAAGAACATCGATACAAGAACAAGATAAAAATTGGATATGCAAGACGAAGTGCATAGTAATCTTGCTCTTGGCCTTGTTTTGGTGATCACCAAGTAACGGTGAGCGTATTTTCTTGCTTTCCGTATAGTATGAAAGACCATAATCAAAATCACACTTGGTCTTCATTTGTACCGATGAGGCGAGCATTCTTGCCTCTTGTATAGCATGAAAGACCACCAAGACTACGAAATGCAGGACCAAGACTTGACTGTGCAACACAAAGAATAAGACGCAGTATTAATGACCAAGACTCAGGGTGCGAATTGTTTGAATTTCATTTGTTCGGCTGAAAGTGATGAAATAAAATTAGTACTTTATAATTAATTATCATACTGTATTTTTAAATTTTAAATTACAAAATTCATATTATGTATGTTCTTACTTGAAACTATATATACTGTAAAATACGTTTTAATTACCGAAAAAGAAAAATCAAAGTGGCACGGGTCCCGGAATCATAAGAACCTATTTTGGAATGAAAGCTGAAGGGTTGAAAAAATCATAGGTGTTCTCCCGTTTCCTTAACCCTTATCATTGTAGTTAAACGATTTCCTTTTGTCTCCGCCAAGAGACTCTTGCTACTGCCTTCCGAGAAGACACCCTGCTGTCCGAGCAGGTGAGAACACTGAACTTGAAGAAAAATTTCGTCACATAGAACTAAAGCAAGACAAAAATTCTCCCACGTCGGACATTGGTATCAATTATAAAAAGGAATAACCAAACTTTAAAAGTGCCAAGTATTCATTAAGTCTCTGGCTAGTCGAGAAAGCGTTTACAATGCGTTACCCCCCACAGCGAACGCGACCTAAGTGGCTACTCGGTAATTTTACTTTCACCAGAGTTGCAAATCATACTCTGAGCCAGTCAGGGTTTCCAGATCTTTTCATTTCCCTCGTCAGAAGTGTAGAATGAGAATGACCAGCTTCAATTGGTTTCACTTGCTTTAAAAATGTTCTTATATAATTATAATTCTTATATTAATCTCTAACATTAATGTAATATTGCTTTAGTTTTTATTTATATATATTAAAATTACATAATATAGTAGTTAAATTTCGCATAGAATACATTTAAAGATTTCAAAAGAATATATCCGTACCATAAAATAAACTTATTAAAATTCTCGTTTATTTCAAAGAATAAAAGGAATGTTTCCTCACATAAATTAAAGGGCTGAGAAACCATAATGATGTCGATATTCAACACGTAAGTGCTACTCCTTTTGGGATTTATCAAACCTATAGTTAAAATAACACATATTTCGCTAGACTTTTCTATGAACGCACAGCTTCATTAGTTGTTAGTATATAAATTTCCTACCTGGAAAGGAGAAGAAGTTTCCTTACTCTATGATCGTAATCTTAAAAAAAAGGGAGGCATGGAATTTGTTACAAAAACAACAAAAATAAATGTCAGCCTCAAACACCACTCAAAAAGAATTGAAAAAAAATATTTTCAAAGATGTTTGAACAATGAAATCATAGCATCAAATATCAGACATTCGTCAAGTGGATAAATATAACATTACAAATATTACAGAATGCACTTCTTCATCTTCGTTTTCCAAAGCGGTTTGAGTTATGTTGACCCAATTAAGTGCGCTCATAGTGATCATTGTGGTTTCGTAATTAACTGGATACAAGGTCCATTGTGTATGTCAATTTGACACCGAACAATTTGCACCAAATTTACTTAAAGCGGAAATTTGCCACCTCCATTTTGAGCAACTTGCCGAACTTAGGTAATTTTGTCATGGTAATTTCGTCACTGGTACTTTTGTCACCAAACTATTAGCATGTAGGTAATTTCGTTACCGGAAATTTTTACACAGTAATTTCGTCATCGGCAAATTTATCTCCATAGTATTAATATATAGGAAACTTTTGTCATAGTTATTTTTTCCCTTTGTTAAACTAAGTACAGACAAAGTAAACGACCAAAACAACTTACTTTATCTTAATGAAACTTGGAAAACAATTCAGTTGGTGTTACACTGTTGCTTTTTCAATTTATTCCTACATCCATATTAATCTGTGTATCTGTATAGTAGTATTGATTTAGTATCGTGACCATCAAAGGATACCGCGCCTTGATAAGAGATAGTTTATTAATTGTTTAATTAAGGATAAGGGCAGATAGTGAGTATAGAAGGAGGTGATGAAATAGGATCAGGTTTTTTTTCCTGGAGATAGATGACGAAATGATGTTAGGAAAGGTTGAATGACCACTATGAAGGTCACAGTGGATGCTCCCTACCGCATGGTCCCTGGTTCCCAGGACCACAATGGATGACCCCTGGAAATGACCCCCAGGACCCATGGCCCCCATGCAGGACCCATACGAACAGTATGTGAACATATATAAATTATTACAAGCTACATGTTGAAAAGATGTAAGCAGATAAAAGGAAATGGTCCCTGGTTCACAGGACAGCAGTGGATGACCCCTGAAAATGACCCCCAGGACCCATGGCCCCTATGCAGGACCCATACGAACAGTATGTGAACATATTTTAATGTTTCGTATAGCAAGCTATACTCATACACTATGTGTGTGAGCATATAAAAGGAAATGGTTTTCTTCCCTGCGTGCAGGGACAGTGAATGACCCCCAACCCATGGCCCCTGGAAATGACCCCCAGGACCCATGGCCCCTACGCTTCATTAGAAGCTACCTGTTAAAAAGATGTGATGATATATAATTGATTATAAGCTACCTGTTAAAAAAGGTTGAGCAGATAAAAGGAAATGGTTCCCAGGACCACAGCGGATGACCACCAGGACCCATGGCCCTCCATGCAGAAACCATACGAACAGTATGTGACAAGTGAAAAGTATAGCAAGCTATACTCATACACTATGTGTGTGAGCAGGTAAAAGGAAATGGTTCCCAGGACCACAGTGGATGACCCCTGGAAATGACCCCCAGGACCCATTGCCCTTATGCAGGACCACGTTATTTATTACTGCGCGTTAATAGAAGCTTGTTGGTAAAAAATAGGACCCATACGAACAGCATGTGAGCATATTTTAATCCCTCGACTCGAACAACGTGAAAAGTTAAAAATAAGCCCCTCCCCCTCCTACCCCCTACTACAAGTATACTATGAAAAGGGTAATATTTATTAAAAACATTTTTCTTACTTGTGAGCTGAAGACTAAATGGCACAGACATGCTTCCTTGAGAGCCGTTGAAATTGAAATGAACGAGAGAAAAGCCGTTTGGCTTGGCTTTAGTGACGTCAAGATTAACTTTGTACCGTATCAGAATGATAAAACTGATTGACCTAGACTTTACTTACTTACAAGAAACACAGATTACTTGCAATCATCTACAAACATTTGTATGATTTGAACTTAATGAGAACTTTGAATAACAATCACGTGCAAGGTTAAAAACCTTTATTATCGACAAGCATGAGTGATATCTAACAGAGTTAATCACAGATGGATCACGAGTTTATGTGTTTAAGTTTAATTGATATTGACGATAGAAAAAAATAAACCGATAATCACGAGAACTGATGGGTTATTGAACGCTTGCCCTATTACAAACTGAACTTGTATTTGTAATTATATATAAACAATTTGGAAACGTTATTACTTAGAGATAACCAGAGAACGGCGAAAACATTTATTTTGTTATTACAATTTAATACGAAAAAATAAGCTGTAACTTTAGAGATTAATGCCCCGAACTGCACAATTATTATTATTGTATGGATTCATTGTCCACGGTGAGAACATTGAGCATGCACCACCTATATGCAATAAAGCATATGGACTTATGGGGAAAAAATGGTTCCGCCTATACTAAATAAAGTACTTATATATAAATTCCTATGTTCCTTTTTTTATATATTTGGTCTAGGAATTAATTCGTGCGGGTGGACAAGAGATGGCGCAACGAACGGAGCGTCCCACAGTTCCGTGTATCCACACATGTGTTGCAAACCCCTGTCATCGCGTATCGTTCGTAGTATAGGGCAGTGGATTAAAGCGTCAACAACACCAGTTTGTAGTTAAGTGAACATGGCGCAATTTGTGCCTGATAAAGTGTTTTTGCGGGGTGTCCTGCTTCATTACTTTAACATGCAGAAAAGTGCGACTGAAAGTCATCGTATTTTGGTGGAAGTGTATGGTGACCATGCTCTAGCTGAGCGAACGTGTCAGAAGTGGTTTGCACGGTTTAGAAGTGGTGATTTCGGCTTGGCAGACCAAGAGCGAGCTGGACAGCCAAAAAAATTTCAAGACGAAGAATTGACAGCATTGCTCGAGCAGGATTCGTGTCAAACGCAGGAACAACTTGCAGCAGCATTAGGCGTTGATCAAACAACAGTCTCCAAACGCTTGAAAGCCATGGGAATGATTAAAAGATGTCACATTGGGTTCCACATGAATTGAAAGACAGAGACGTTGAAAGACGAAAAACCATTTGCGAATTGCTGTTTCAACGACAAAGCAGAAAGGGGTTTCTGCATCGAATTATTACGGGTGATGAGAAGTAGATCCATTACGAGAACCCTAAACGAAAAAAGGCCTGGGTGAAACTAGGTGAACCAGGTCCATCACAACCAAAACGAGATATTCATTGTGCAAAGGTTATGCTGTGCATATGGTGGGATATGAAAGGTGTGGTGTACTATGAGCTGCTGCAACCGGGTGAAACTATGAATGGAGAACGTTATCGACGACAATTAATGCGTTTGAAGCAAGCTCTGGCCAGAACACGACCAGAATGGGAGAACATACATGATAAACTTATTGTTCAACATGATAACGCTCGTCCACATGTCGCAAAACCGGTCAAAACCTATTTAGAAAATGTCGGATGGGAAGTTTTACCCCACCCGCCGTATTCACCAGACGTTGCTCCTTCGGACTACTACTTGTTCGATTGCATGAACAACGATTTGATTGGACAGCGGTTTACTTCTTGAGAAGATATCGAAACATGGTTCTCTGACTGGATCAGTGTTGGGCAAATTTCAATTGAATTAACAATTAACAATTAATCTGTAAATTTAATTGTTAATTGCAATTAACAATTGAAATAAGTAATGGTTAATTGTTAATTGCAGTTGGCCATTGAAAAAGGAGAATCAATTGCAATTGATCAATTGATTGAAAGTAATTGCAGTGGAAAGTAATTGCAATTGAATTCTGTAATTCAATTGCAATTGAAATTAATTGGCAATTGATTCAATTGCAATTGATTTCCACAGCAATTACTTTCAATTGATTGATCAATTGCAATTGATTTTCACTGATTAATTTTCAACACTGTAGTTCAGAGAGGGCGTGGGGCAATGAAAACTTTAGCCACAACCAATTGACTCACCTCCCGTCGTGACCCACGTCCCACAGTGGCCCACTCTGATCCACCACCCATCATAAACCACTCTTACCCACTGTGACCCACAGACCCACCAAAACCCATTGTCATCAACTCTGACCCATGATTCACGCCCTCTTCTCTACTGACTAAAGAGTTTAAACTTGTAATAAAACAAGCCTATAAAATTATCACTCATCGGAGTTTGAATTTCTACGATCAATCGCTCAAGCACCGCACTAATACAATAACGGCGGATCTGACCTTTCTATTATAAATAAAATAGAGTGTGTTCGTGTGTCTGTGTGTCTATCTTTGTGCGGCCTGTGGACGAGACGAGTGGACCGAAACTTTTCAAAATTTGGTCACGGGTAGCTTGGTCTAGGCCCCAGACCAAGACGAAGAGTTTTTTTAATTCCTTACTAGGTGGTCTCCAGGGGACGTTTACCGGGACCGGCCTGGGGACCAGAAAAGTCGACCGAGTGTTACCAAATTTTGGTCAAAGATACCTTGGTCCAGGTCCCACACCAAGGCAAAGCGTTTTCAACAAAATTCGAACCAGGGGGTCTCAGGGGGGCGTTTACCGGGACATGTAAAAGTAGAACGATATCAGTGTCGATTTCATAGTTTTCGCGGTCGCTGATATCAATGGCGACACTACCATTAGCGATGACTTTCAAATTCATCCACCGTTGGGGGCGCGGTAGCTCAGTGGTAGAGCGTTCACCTCTGGTGCTAGGGGTCCCGGGTTCGATCCCAGCCCCCGCCAAGTGAACTTTGTCGTGGACAAACACCGTGTGCGTGGGTTTTTTCGGGGTTCTCCCACTTTCTTCATTTCACCATTTTCATTCATTACTCATCATCACCGTCTCCTTTAGCCTAACCGGCATAACCGTGGGACGTAGGGTTGCGCACGAGACAAGATTTGAGGCTGTCTCGTCTCGAAAATGTGCTGTAAAAGTGATGTTTCGACTCGAAAAACGTATATTTTTCTATTGGAAGAGCTGTGTCTCGACTCGAATTTTCTCAGAAAAATTCTTTCTCGACTCGACTCGTGCGCATCCCTGGTGGGACGTAAAACTGAAAGATTTCATTTCATTTTTTTTTTCATCCACCGTTGTATGCGGGCCTTGGGTCACCAGAGGGGAGATTCCGAGACATGTAAAAATAATCGAAAATGACAGATATTAATGTCAAATCCATAGTTTTCGGGATAGCTGAGCTCAATGGTGAAACTCAAGACCGCGTTTACTTTCATATTTAGCCTCCATCAGCTAAGAAAGGGGGCATTATAAAGGGGATCACGAGACATGTAAAAATAATCCACAATGACCGATGTCAAATCTGTAGTTTTCGCGGTGGCTGAGATCAATGGTGATACTTTCATTAGCGATCATTTTCAAAATTTAGCCACCATTGTATGCGGGCCGGGAGTGGGGAATCGCGAGATATGTAAAAATAATGGAAAGTGACTGATATTAGTGTCAAATCCATAGTTTTTTCTGTCGCTGAGATGAATGGTGATACTTCCACAGGCGCTGACTTCCAAATACAGCCCCCATCGGCTGTGGGCCAGAGGCATTGTTTTTTTAAAATTGGAACCAGAGGATTATAGGGACTTTTACCGGCATATATAGAAAGTAGTAGAAAATGGCAGATGTTAGTGTCACATTCATAGTTTTCGCGGTATTGATTGGGGGTTGGTGGGGGCCAGAGGAGATTTTTTCACAATACGAACCAAGGGGGTCTGAGGGGTGGTTCACCGGAACATGTAAAAGTAGTAGAATTTGTGTCGAATACATATTTATTGGGGTTGCACAGACGTATAGTGACACCCCCGATAGTGTATACATTCAAATTCAGCCCCCATCGGCCTTCCCAATGAAAATACATGTACGTTGTTGGATATATATTCACACAAAATATATCCAATTTTAGAAATGTTTTTTAATTGTTCTCCCGTTGTTCAGTTCGTTTACATTGATATTTTATCTGATCCATGCGAAGAACGGGCATAACAGCTAGTACGAAATTGCAAAGTGTTTGTTATGGAACAAATTACAATGAATTCAATTATATAGATAATAATTATAATTAATAATTATTTCCTTGTTGAATTATAGATACTTTTCAGTGGAAAACTGAATAAAATTTAAAAGTCCCAAATCAACGTAAAGTAGACCAACGTAAAGGAAAAATTATAAAATTTTCCATATAATTAAGCTTACAAACTTAAATGGAAATTTAGCTTAATTACATGGAAATTTTTTGTGTCGTTTTGTGCGCCTATTTCCTCGTTGTCTGCGTCACCGGAAATGGGTCAATGTTATCCTACAAATATGGCGGAACAAGTTAATGCTGTTACGTCAGGAACGATTTCGAGGTCGTTTCCTTCACATCATCTTGTGCGTGTTTTCTACCGTTTTGTAAGCCTATTTCCACGTTTTGTGAATCAGTGGTAGTGGGTCAAAATGGGCATTCAAAGTGGGAAGAAAAATGATCCACTCTCCCACCAGTATCGAATTTCAAGGTCGCTTTTTCGCATTGTTTAGTGCATGTTTTTACCGTTTCTGCGCATATTTTCACGTTTTGTAGTCCAACGAAAGTGGGTCAAAGACGACCTACCAATATGGCAGAAAAAGACATATCCATTCCACTTTCAAGGTCCATTTTGACCCTCTCCCACTGATGCACAAAGCGACACAAATCATGCATAAAAAATGTGAATAAAACGACCTCGACATTCGATGGTGACGGAACAGCATTATGTTATTCCGCTATACTTGTAGGCCCTTTTGACCCATTTTCGTTGTCGCACTAAAGTGGAAATAGGAGCACAAAACAGTACAAAGCAGGCACTATACGATGCGAAAGAAACAACCTCCAAATTCAATAGTGGCGGAACAATGGCTCTATTTCCTCACACATTGATGGACCATTTTGACGCATTTCTGGTGATGCTCAAAACGTGGAAGTAGGCGAACAGAACGGTACAAAATACACACTAAACGATGCGAAAGAACCAACCCCGAAATTCGATAGTGGCGGAACAGTGAGCAATTTAACTCCCACTTTAAAGCCCCGTTTAACTCACCTCGGGTGATGCACAAGACGAGAAATAGGCGCAAAAAACTTAAAAAAAGGGCACTAAACGATGTGAAAGTAACGATCTAGAAATTCGATAGTGTCGGAACAGTGGGTCATTTTCGTCATACTTTGGAGGCCCATTTTGACACACTTCTGGTGACGCGCGAAACGTGGAAATAAGGACACGAAACGGCACGAAACATTCACTAGTCGATGCGAAAGGAAGGACCACGAAATTTGGTAGTGGCGGAGCAGTGGGTCATTTTCGTCCCACATTCGAGGCCCATTTTGATCGTCTTCGTGACGCACAAAACGTCGAAATACGCGCACAAAAGGGTACGTACGCGATGTGAAATTAACGACCTCGAAATTCGATAGTGGCGGAACAGTGGGTCATTTTCGTCCCATCTTGGAAGCCCATTTTGACCCACTTTTGGTGACGCACAAAACGTGGAAATGGGGGCACGAAACAGCACGAAAATTCAGTAGTCGAGTAGTCGATGCAAAAGGAAGGACCTCGAAATTCGGTAGTGGCGGAGAAGTGGGTCATTTTCGTCCCACCTTCGAGGCCATTTTGACCGTCTTCCAGTGACGTACAAAACGTCGAAATAGGCGCACAAAAGGGTACGCGGTGTGAAATTAACGACCTCGAAATTCGATAGTAGCGGAACTCTTGGCCATTTTCGTCCCATCTTGGAAGCCCATTTTGACCCACTTCCGGTGACGCACGAAACGTGGAAATAAGGGCACGAAACGGCACGAAACGGCACGACACATTCAGTAGTCGATGCAAAAGGAGGAACCTCAAAATTCGGTAGTGGCGGAGCAGTGGGTCAATTTCGTCCCACCTTTGAGGCCCATTTTGACCGTCTTCCAGTGACGCACACAACATCGAAATAGTACGCGATGTGAAATTAACGACCTCGAGATTTAATAGTGGCGGAACTCTTGGTCATTTTCGTCCCACCTCGGGGACTCATTTTAACCTACTTCCCATGACGCACAAAACGAAAGTAGACGCACAAAACGGAAGTAGACGCACAAAACGGGACAAAACGATGTGAAGGAAACGAACTCGAAATTCATTGGTGGCGGAAGAGCAATAATTTGTTCCGCCATATTTGTAGGCCCATTTTGACCCACTTCCGGTGATGCACAAAATGTGGCAATAGGCGCACAAAACGACACAAAACGCACAAAAGATGCAAAACAAAGTACCTCGAAATCCGTTGGTGGTGGAACAAGTTAATGACGCCGTGAGCACCAATATAAGTATATACTGTAGTTCTTACCAGGGGGAGCTCTCTCGTGGCTAAGCGGTTAGCGTACGCGCCTTTGGCGTGGGAGACCCGGGTTCGATTCCCCGGCGGGAGCTCATGTGGTTCGGATTCCACGTTAATCAGTAGGTCCACGTCTCATATAGCCTCGCTGCTGAACGGGACGCTAAACTAAAATCAAATCAAAATCTTACCAGGGGGCGCGGTGGGTCAGTGGTAGAGCGTTCACCTCCGGTGCTTGAGGTCCCTGGTTCGATCCCAGCTCGCGCAGTTTGGACTTTGTGGTGGACAAACACCGTGCTCGTGGATTTTCTCGGGGTTCTCCCGTTTCCTCCCACTTTCTTCATTTCATTCATTTCCCATCATCACCGTCTCCTTTAGCCTAACCGGCATAATCGTGGGACGTAAAACTAAAGATTTCACATTTTTTGTAGTTCTTACCATCAAGGCTGAGAACTGCACGGTCCAATTTTTTAGCCAAAATAGAAATCCAACCGGAATAGTGATGATTTCAACCGGCCCGGCTCGGTTCAATGAGCGTACAGCTTGAGCTGGCTTGGTTGGGATTACCCATCGACTGGGCTCAATTGAGAAAATGGCTTGAACCGGCTCGGTAAAGACGAGTTATCGACTCAGCTCGATTGCAGCCAATGGCTCGAACCAGCTCCGTTGAAACGAGTCCATAGGCTGGGTTCGAGTTAGCTTAACTAAGCCAATGGCTCGAACTGGCTCGGTTGGGGTAAGCAATCAGCTCGGTTCGGTTCGGCTCGTGTGAGCCTTCGGCTCGAGCTGGCTCGGTTGGATGAGCCGTTGGCTCGGCTCACTTCTCGGTTCGGCTCGATAAGTGAATGAGCTGTGAGTGAGCCGCTTGAGTCGTTGACAACCCTAAACCCGGGTCGAGCAGTTTTAAACATGTTTGGCTGGAGTCCCATAACTTCTAACAATTTTTGGCTCGAGCCCGAACACTTGCTCCTCCTGAACTCAAACCAAGAACCTCGTGATCGATGTCCTTGCCTCCTGAAGATTTCTTGACTACCGAGATCGACAGTTAACTAATTTTTAGTATTCCGATACAAACCGCCTATATTCCATGTTTATACATGTACACGGTGTTATAATAATAATTAGTTATAGTAGTAGTAGTAGTATCATTGATAATTATATTGTCTATGTAGGATACTTGAAGATAGTAGTACTTGGAACTACACAAAGGAGTTAGCTCGAATTGGCTCGACTCGACTGGAAACTCGATCCGAATTCGAGTCGAGTTGGGGGAAATTTTTCGAGCCGAGATCTCGAGTCGAACTCAAAGATGTCTGCTTCGAGTCGAGTCGAGTTTTAATGAAAACTCGCTCGAACTCGCTCGTGCTCATTCCTATTGTATGCATGACGAGCATATAGAGTTCTTTCGAGGGGGATAGAACCATAAACATAATATATTTAAAAAATACTTAGTTTCACGGCTTTCTTCCCAGGGGGGAAAGGGATGGTAGGTATCCAGCATTTCTTATAAGTACCTGATTTGAAATATATAAAACAGTAATAAGTGGACAATACAATATACACACATCTTCTTATCTTTAGTTTTAATTGCTGATTTCAATTGCAATTAACAATTACAATTAGCAATTACAAGTTTCAATTGTCAATTGCAATTAACAATTGAATGTTTCAATTGCACCCTTTGCAATTGACAATTAACAATTAAAAGTTTCAATTGCCTGGTGACCAATTAACAATTAACAATTGACGAAAATTGAATTGCAAATTTTATGATTGAATTCAATTGCAATTGAAATTAATTGTCAATTACAAATTGAAATCAATTGCAATTGATTTTCAGAGCAATTACTTTCAATTGATTGATCAATTGCAATTGATTTCAATTGATTTTGCCCAACACTGGACTGGATCGCTTCCAAGGATGAGGACTTCTTTCGCCACGGAATCCGTACATTGCCTGACAGATGGGCGAAAGTGGTGGCTAGCGATGGACAATATTTTTCTTAAGGTATTTATGTATTTTGTGTTTGTACTACAGCTTCAATGTGTGCTTACCAACCGCACGAATTAATTCCTAGACCAAATATTATAATTGTTACTATTGGGAGTGCCTTTTATAGTAATTAATTGTGTGACTGCGTGTGTGTGTGTGTGTGTTTGCGATTTCTAAAAAAAAAGTTTGGACGACCAGCGAAAATTGTAAGTTATTATTATAGTTGATGTATATCCACACATATTCACTGATGCGCCTTTTGTACATTAATATTTAAACGTAGGGCTACCGAACAAATGTAAAATTGTAATTTACTTTAAAAGTATAACACATAATCGTTAACGTCCCCACAGGCATTTATATTGAAACGTGAGAAAAAAGTGATTAATTGTAAAACATTTTAGCATTAATGTTGAGCCTTTGTTTGAAATGCCATTAATGTTGGGCGCTCACACGAAGATTTATTTTTTAATTATAGCAAGCATTTACGGAAATAATTTTAAAATACAATTTCCATTTAACACATATTGGTTGTACTTTTTAAAATTGCACGTACGCGAAAGCGAAGTAAAAATTATTGTGTGCACCTAGCACATATTGGTTGCACTTTTTACAATTGCACGTACGCGAACATAAAATAAAAATTACTGTGTGCACCTAGCACATATTGGTTGCACTTTTTACAATTGCACTAACGCGAACGAGAAATTAAAAATTACTGTGTGCACCTAGCACATACTGGTTGTACTTTTAAAATTGTACGTACGCTAATACGGATATTTAACCCACCAACTTACATTTGAGAACGCGTTATAAAATAGTTTGTGTTATATAACTTCCGCGAATAAATTAGTTGCCTGGCACAAAAATTGAATTGCCTATAATTGCTAACGCGCCTTTGCTTGAAAACACATGTTTTTTTTCACTAAACTAACCTAAGATGCCTATAGTCGCTAACGCGCCTTTACTTGAAAAACAAAAGGTTTTTTTTACTAAGCTAACCTAAGATGCATATAGTCGCTAATGCGCCTTTATTGGAAAACCATATGGTTCCTTAATAAATTAAACTAAGATGCATATAGTCGCTAACGTGCCTTTACTGGAAAACCATATGGTTCCTTATTAAACTAACCTAAAATGGTTATAAGTGCTAACGCCACCTATCGTAACGTAACCATCGCTAACGCGCCTTTATTTTAACGCAGCATTATTCACCTTTCATAATAATGTAAAAATTATATTATTATTAGTATCTTGTTTTAACTTGTTGCTACGCGTTTGCTAATACTGAATAATTGCTTGGAACAACTTAAATGCACACCGGCCTTGCACCGCACTGCCCACTTGTTTGCGCGTATGCTTTGCCCTGCCCTGTTTACATGTTGCCGCGTATGCTTTTTTATAAATTAAGCGACACTGCTATGTATATACCCTAAACTTATTTGAGGAAACAAGTTAAATGTATACCTGTTTTGTACCGCCCTGCCCACTTGTTTGCGCGTATGCTTTACCCTGCCCTGCCCATATGTTGCCGCGTATGTTTTTTATATAAATTAATCGCAACTGCTATGTATATACTCTAATCTTATTTGTGGAAACAAGTTAAATGTATACCTGCTTTGAACTGACCTCCCCACTTGTTTGCGCGGTGGCTTTACCCTGCCCTGCCCTGATTATATGTGGGTCCGTATGCTTTTTTATATATAGATTAAGCGACACTGTTATATATATACCTTGAACTTATTTGTGGAAATAACTTAAATGTATACTTGCTTTGCACTGCCCCGCCCACATGATGGCACGCATGGTTTTTATACACCGAGCCCTAAATTTAATTTGCACATGGACACTGACTGCCACGCTTTTAAATCTATTTAATGTAATTATTGTACACATGCTTCCGTATAAATGTAAGCACGTTTTTCCATATGTACACCGACTGCTACGGCTTGAAATTAATAAATGTACGCATGCTTCCGTATAAATGCACGCACGTTTTTCCACATGGACACTATCTGTTAAACATATGTTACAATCTTAATTTTTACTCACTGCTATATTTTAAGCACATACATTAACAAATACGAAATATAATTTGATTTTTAAAACAAGGAAAACAACAACCTGCATTTGGCTAACATTCACATGGCTGAAATACCTTTAAATAGTGTAGACTAGCATCATTTGCTTAATGTATATAAAAAATTACGTTTATATTTTAATAATAATAAACTAAGCAATTCTAAAACATAAACATGTACAAAAAATAGGGTTACCTTCAACAAAATAATTTAATCTTTTTACAACGTGGAACTTGAAGTTACATGCAACACCATGACTCAGAGAACAAAATAATTACTTACGATTACACCCACTAGGAGGCACCACTAATGAGGCGTTGCGATACCGTATGTAACTTTTTGCGATTTGCAAGTGTCCTTAGTATTTGAAATAACTTATTAATAATTGAAATAACTTATTAATAATTGTGTTTTTTACTAAGAAATGGTAATTTTTATATTATAGTTTTAGTACATGTAGGAAAAAGGTATATGTCTTGCCTAGTTTCTAATATAAAAATAACTGAAAATATTGCGTTAACGCAAACCAGGATGGAAAGTGTAATACTGCATTGTGAATAATTATTGCGTTTAAAATTGCGAATGGACCCTTTCAGTTAACTTTATAAATTATTACAATACTTATTTTATACAGAAAATACAAGACCACGGCTGTTATTATGGAGCATTTGCCTTCGTGTCTACCATTTTATGGAATGATACCTTATTATTTTTGTACATTGTATTGCAATCCTTATAATATTTATTCAAACAGTATGTAAGACACAATGTGTTAGTAAAAGACAACTTAGTAAGAAACATTGTGTTAGTGAAAGACTATTTAGAGGATATTCAAGAACTATTTAGGGCAAACTAAGGATAGTCAAGGGGGCAAACTAAGAATAGTCAAGGGGTAGTTACGGAATACTAAAGATGGTTAGGGACTATTTAGGGAATAATCAAAGGGTAATTAGGGTATACTAAAATAGTCAAGGCGGTATACTAAGGATATTTAAAGACTAGGTACCCTAAACTAAGGATATTCAAGGACTATTTAGGGGATAATTAAAGACTAGTTAGCCCATACTATGAATATTCAAGGACTATTTAGGGGATACTTAAAGGGTAGTTAGCCCATACTAAGGATATTCAATGACTATTTAGGGGATATTCAAGGAATATTTAGGGAATATTCAAGGAATATTCAGGGGAAGCTTAATTATAGAGTGCTGAATGAGGGCCTTTTCTTTTGCTATACTTAGATTCAGAATAAATTTTTGCGGTGGGGCGCAGTAAAGAATGAGGGCCTTTTCTTTTACTATACTTAGTTTGAGAATAAATATTACGGTGGGCCGCAGTAGAGAATGAGAGCCTTTTCTTTTGGTATATATAGTTACAGAATAAATTTTGTGGTGGGCTGCAGTACAGAATGAGGGCTTTTTCTTTTGGGATATTTAGTTTGAGAATAAATATTGCGGTGGGCCGCAGTACAGAATGAGGGCTTTTTCTTTTGGTATATATATAGTTACAGAATAAATATTGCAATGGACAGAATGTGCCTTAGAATATTTTACAATTGGAATAAGGCCACATACATATGTACTGTTAATGCAAATGCCTATAGAATGGGTTTTAGAGTATTTTACAATTGGAATAAGGCTACATAGATGTGTACTTTTAACGCAAATGTGTATAGAACGGGTTTTAGGGTATTTTACAATTGGAATAAGGCTACATACAGGTGTACTGTTAACGTAAATGTGTATAAAATGGGCTTTAGGATATTTCAGAATTTTGGAATAAGGCTACATAGATCTGTACTGTTAACGCAAATGCGTGTAAAATGGGTCTTAGTCTATTTTAAAATTGGAATAAGGCTACATAGATGTGTACTGTTAACGAAAACGCGTATAGAATGGAAATTGGAAAAAGAATTGCGCAGAGACATGTTGTTTTATGAACCCGTTTGCAGACGACTTAATACTATACTGAATGCTTTTGAATAAGGCCGCTAAGTGGCAATACTTAACATATGACTGCGTGAAAACATGGGTGAACTTGTTGAATATAATGATATACCGTATATATTAACATAATATTTTATTTGGCATTATTTTGTATGTCTAGCCATATTTGATTACAGTACTAAAGACGGAGTCTTGTTCTTGTACATCCATCACCGAAGAACTTAAGACATGAACTGAGGTTTAGCGCGCTTTGAAAACCCGGATGAATTGACCTTTGTACGATTAGATAAACTTGTTGAACGACGAAATATCATGTGACGATGAGTAATTTTGACCCTTGATACATGATTAATCATTATGTGATAAGTAATCGGGGTCATTGACGTATGACAAGTAATTGTAGCTACAACCGTATGAATAAGTAACATGTGATTGATAATTAACAACGTTTGATTATGCATAAGGTGAACACGTGATGGGATGTTCACCAACACATGAATAAGCATCATATGACATTGACACAAGTAATGTTGATTTTACATATTGTGAACATGTGATGGGAACGCTATGATAAGATATTATAAAAGAAACTGTTAACGTACTACGAAATAAGATAGATAGGGTATTGAACTTATACGATTAAAGAACCTTGTCACTAATTAAGATTGACAGAGCGTTAAATACACAAGAGAGAGATTACCAATGATAAATAAAAAAGAATTTAACATTATAGATGTGTTGAACTTTGAAAACTTGTTGTTTTGGAAATAATATTTGTTTTAATAGGTCGGTTTAAAATATTATGTGGTTTGACTACAACATCATAACATATTGTTTACGTGTTTTCCGTATATCATGTGCTTATGATTAGGGGTTGTTTTTGAAATTATATTTGAAAAAATATAATGATCATGTGATATGACGTTGGTGATAAAATGTTTCCTTATATACTGGGGTTTGAAGAGAAGTTGTTCATAGAGTCATCAACGCTGTAGAGTCGATTAAGAGTTAAGTAGAGAGGCAGATTTGAGATGGATTGTAATTCGTCGTATTTTAATATTGAACCGGCAAAGAAGTTTAAGTCTTCGGACTATTTTTCTGAAATTTCCATAGACGCTCCGGAATCTCCAGAAATAATTATTGAGGAGATTATTGATCTTAGGGATGAACCGGTTTTAATTCCAACATCACCAGTGGGATCACCTTCATTATTGAGAGCATTAAATACTGGACCATTGTTTGGTACAACATTAAAAGTCCCAGCAATGAAATGGACCTTAACGCCAGATGCTGAGGAAGAAGAAGAAGCAAGACCACCACCATCGATATATGTGGACAATGAGAAAACAAAACCCCCATTACCAGATTTATTTATTGAAGAGGAGGAAGAAGAAGGAAGACCACCAGAACAACAACCATTGATATATGTGAAGGAGGGAGAAGCAACACCACCACGACAACCACCATTGATATATGTGGAGGAGGAAGAAGAAGGAAGAACACCACCAGCACAGCCACCATTGATATATGTGAAGGAGGGAGAAGCAACACCACCAGCACAGCCACCATTGATATATCTGGAGGAGGGAGAAGGAACACCACCAGAACAACAACCATTGATATATGTGGAGGAGGGAGAAGAAGTAAGGCCCCCATCGCCAGACTTATTTAGTGAAGTGGAGGAAGAAGAAATTCTTCGTTTATTTCAGGAGTTGGACGATTTTAAACCTGATACACCAAATGCAAGTGTTACACCATTACCACAAAAGGAACCACTGAATTTATCAGTGTGAGTGCGGTTTTGATATTGTGGACAAAAACTGTGTATATAAAAGTATTTTAAATTGGAAACCTGAAAATATATTATTGTGTCCAGGCTGCGCCTTTAGTTATTACAATCAGCTTGGACATCATTGTTTGCTGGCAAACCAACTGTCAATGGAGGCGGAAGCATGGCTTATTATGTCAAGTGAAAATGTAAGAAATGATGTTTATATTACTTATTTGATTTCACATACTAATATGTATGTTAATGAACAATTGTTTAACAAACATTATAATGAATTATTACAAAATCCGAAATATATTGAGGAATTACCCAATATACTTTTGGAGAAAGACAGAAATGTAACATTTAAAGCATGATTTTTGTATACATATTTTTTTTGTACACATATTATTTCTTTGTATTATTATTTTGCTTGCATATATTTTTCTGTTAGTGAAATAAATATTTAACCAAAATTTTATTTTTCATTTTTATTTATTATTAAAAACTTTCCTGAATAATAAAAATAGGTAATATACTAGTATTGGATATAAGAATTGGTATTTACAATGAGCTTTAATCCGAAGAAACTTATTTTTTCAAATACACAAATTGTAAATTATAAAAAGTTATACGTTAATTAGAAATGCAATATGTAAACTAAAAAAACTTTTTCATATACATATGGTATAAAAATTTCAAAACAAGTTTAAAAACATAATGCAAAAACGCAAACTAAAAAAGTTTTCTTACATGCAGGCATTATAAAATGCACAAGAAAATTTTATGACATGTGAATTTTGTCTTGTTATATGCACATGTTAAAGTTTTTTTTATTTGCATGAATTAATTTTCATAGAATACTTTAAGTATAATAATATTGTAAAACGCATTTACACAAAACAAAAACACATTTAAGGAAATAATAATAATAAAAAAATGAAAACAAGTAATATACACTGATAAAATTTTATTCACAATAAGATATACACACAGATACATTTGTATTTTTAATAATGTTAACATTCTTTGATATATTGTTTATTACATTCACGATTTATATTAGTACATGCACAATTACATATTGGACAGTTTTCTGCTAATTTATACACATTGTTTTTTATTATTTGTAATTGATTAACAGAAGAGTTTCCATTACAACGTTTTAAAATGTGGATTATATAGTAAATCTTTTTGTAAAAATAATTTGGTAATTAATTCAATGTTGTTTTTGTTTAATAACATGTTATATAATGTCCATGTAAATTCCCAATCATCAATTTCAGTATCACAATGCACTGTTGCAAATTCTTTATAGAAATCATCAAAAGTTTGTGCGCTTACATTGTACGCCATGTATTATAGCATAACATATTATAGTCCGAAGTAATACAATCGTGTTCTTCTATTTTGCTTCTGTTTTGAAAACATCCGTAACACAAAAGTTCTCGATGTGGTTTCCAACGGGCAATACACATTAACACACAGTGTTCTTTTATAGAAAAAGAAGAACAATGATATTCGCATTCCTCGTATCTATTTAGGAAAATACACCGATGTTTACAATAACGATTCTTGAAACACATTTTTGTCCTTTTCCAGATATGCTTCTCTTAAATCAAAAATATGATAATCATTAAATGTAATTTCCTGATATGTATAGTTAAATTTGTTTATAAGATTTAGAATATTGTTGGCATTTATATATTTTACATGAATTTTCAAATATTGTTTTAATATTTGATCACGTGTTGATTTTTAATTAGGAAATTCCACACATCAGTATTTAATTTCTCACCGGTTTCAGTTAAACATTTATGCACAGTTTTATTTTCACTACGATTTGCACAACCTTCACAAAGTAAAGGTTCAGAAAGTTTATAATTTTGTAGTAATTGTTTTACACAAATTTTACATACGTTATTAGGGGTACAATTACACTTTACTTCGTTGAATATAAGATGTATTTTGACTTGTTAATTCCTCTTGAAATGGTATTTCAGTTGATTCTCTGAAACTTTTTCTATACACTTGTTCGGGTATTGGCTCCTGTGTTAGAAATATTATGCGACATGTATCATCTTCTTCAGGAATTTCAGAACCATTTGGATTGACAAGTATAATTTTCTTTTGTTTTTCAAGTTGAAACTGTTTTTCACGTGGTGAAATATACTTCGAGTCTACAGTATTACTTTTCGGTAATAAAAGATTAGTTTGAATTTGACCTTATTGTTTTTTATTATGAGAAGTTGAAAATGGTTTTATATGTAGTGATGTATTTCTTTTTCGTTTTGCACTAGCGGAAACAGACGGACTTTCACTGTACACCTTATGACGGTAGAATCCACTTTATATCCGTATGAACCATGACCTCATTTATAATCACAAACCTGCGCAGAAGATTGAGCATAAGCCTTTTTACATAAGATTTCCTAAACTTATGCAAAGCATTGTTCGGAAATCTAGAAAAAGAAGCATATGCTCAATCTTCTGCGCAGGTTTGTGATTATAAATGAGGTCATGGTTCATACGGATATAAAGTGGATTCTACCGTCATAAGGTGTACAGTGAAAGTCCGTCTGTTTCCGCTAGTGCAAAACGAAAAAGAAATACATCACTACATATAAAACCATTTTCAACTTCTCATAATAAAAAACAATAAGGTCAAATTCAAACTAATCTTTTATTACCGAAAAGTAATACTGTAGACTCGAAGTATATTTCACCACGTGAAAAACAGTTTCAACTTGAAAAACAAAAGAAAATTATACTTGTCAATCCAAATGGTTCTGAAATTCCTGAAGAAGATGATACATGTCGCATAATATTTCTAACACAGGAGCCAATACCCGAACAAGTGTATAGAAAAAGTTTCAGAGAATCAACTGAAATACCACTTCAAGAGGAATTAACAAGTCAAAATACAATTTCTAATAATAATCTTATATTCAACGAAGTAAAGTGTAATTGTACTCCTAATAACGTAAGTAAAATTTGTGTAAAACAATTACTAGAAAATTATAAACTTTCTGAAGCTTTACTTTGTGAAGGTTGTGCAAATCGTAGTGAAAATAAAACTGTGCATAAATGTTTAACTGAAACCGATGAGAAATTAAATACTGATGTGTGGAATTTCCTAATTAAAAATCAACACGTGATCAAATATTAAAACAATATTTGAAAATTCATGTAAAATATATAAATGCCAACAATATTCTAAATCTTATAAACAAATTTAACTATACATATCAGGAAATTACATTTAATGATTATCATATTTTTGATTTAAGAGAAGCATATCTGGAAAAGGACAAAAATGTGTTTCAAGAATCGTTATTGTAAACATCGGTGTATTTTCCTAAATAGATATGAGGAATGCGAATATCATTGTTCTTCTTTTTCTATAAAAGAACACTGTGTGTTAATGTGTATTGCCCGTTGGAAACCACATCGAGAACTTTTGTGTTACGGATGTTTTCAAAACAGAAGCAAAATAGAAGAACACGATTGTATTACTTCGGACTATAATATGTTATGCTATAATACATGGCGTACAATGTAAGCGCATAAACTTTTGATGATTTATATAAAGAATTTTCAACAGTGCATTGTGATACTGAAATTGATGATTGGGAATTTACATGGACATTATATAACATGTTATTAAACAAAGACAACATTGAATTAATTACCAAATTATTTTTACAAAAAGATTTACTATATAATCCACATTTTAAAACGTTGTAATGGAAACTCTTCTGTTAATCAATTACAAATAAAAAACAATGTGTATAAATTAGCAGAAAACTGTCCAATATGTAATTGTGCATGTACTAATATAAATCGTGAATGTAATAAACAATATATCAAAGAATGTTAACATTATTAAAAATACAAATGTATCTGTGTGTATATCTTATTGTGAATAAAATTTTAACAGTGTATATTACTTGTTTTCATTTTCTTATTATTATTATTTCCTTAAATGTGTTTTTGTTTTGTGTAATTGCGTTTTACAATATTATTATACTTAAAGTATTCTATGAAAATTAATTCATGCAAATAAAAAAAACTTTAACATGTGCATATAACAAGACAAAATTTACATGTCATAAAATTTACTTGTGCATTTTATAATGCCTGCATGTAAGAAAACTTTTTTAGTTTGCGTTTTTGCATTTTGTTTTTAAACTTGTTTTGAAATTTTTATACCATATGTATATGAAAAAGTTTTTTTAGTTTTCATATTGCATTTCTAATTAACGTATAACTTTTTATAATTTACAATTTGTGTATTTGAAAAAATAAGTTTCTTCGGATTAAAGCTCATTGTAAATACCAATTCTTATATCCAATAATAGTATATTACCTATTTTTATTATTCAGGAAAGTTTTTAATAATAAATAAAAATGAAAAATAAAATTTTGGTTAAATATTTATTTCACTAACAGAAAAATATATGCAAGCAAAATAATAATACAAAGAAATAATATGTGTACAAAAAAATATGTATACAAAAATCATGCTTTAAATGTTACATTTCTGTCTTTCTCCAAAAGTATATTGGCTAATTCCTCAATATATTTCGGATTTTGTAATAATTCATTATAATGTTTGTTAAACAATTGTTCATTAACATACATATTAGTATGTGAAATCAAATAAGTAATATAAACATCATTTCTTACATTTTCACTTGACATAATAAGCCATGCTTCCGCCTCCATTGACAGTTGGTTTGCCAGCAAACAATGATGTCCAAGCTGATTGTAATAATTAAAGGCGCAGCCTGGACACAATAATACATTTTCAGGTTTCCAATTTAAAATACTTTTATATACTCAGTTTTTGTCCACAATATCAAAACCGCACTCACACTTTTCTTTTCGTCGCACTGATAAATTCAGTGGTTCCTTTTGTGGTAATGGTGTAACACTTGCATTTGGTGTATCAGGTTTAAAATCGTCCAACTCCTGAAATAAACGAAGAATTTCTTCTTCCTCCACTTCACTAAATAAGTCTGGCGATGGGGGCCTTACTTCTTCTCCCTCCTCCACATATATCAATGGTTGTTGTTCTGGTGGTGTTCCTTCTCCCTCCTCCAGATATATCAATGGTGGCTGTGCTGGTGGTGTTGCTTCTCCCTCCTTCACATATATCAATGGTGGCTGTGCTGGTGGTGTTCTTCCTTCTTCTTCCTCCTCCACATATATCAATGGTGGTTGTCGTGGTGGTGTTGCTTCTCCCTCCTTCACATATATCAATGGTTGTTGTTCTGGTGGTCTTCCTTCTTCTTCCTCCTCTTCAATAAATAAATCTGGTAATGGGGGTTTTGTTTTCTCATTGTCCACATATATCGATGGTGGTGGTCTTGCTTCTTCTTCTTCCTCAGCATCTGGCGTTAAGGTCCATTTCATTGCTGGGACTTTTAATGTTGTACCAAACAATGGTCCAGTATTTAATGCTCTCAATAATGAAGGTCATCCCACTGGTGATGTTGGAATTAAAACCGGTTCATCCCTAAGATCAATAATCTCCTCAATAATTATTTCTGGAGATTCCGGAGCGTCTATGGAAATTTCAGAAAAATAGTCCGAAGACTTAAACTTCTTCTTTGCCGGTTCAATATTAAAATACGACGAATTACAATCCATCTCAAATCTGCCTCTCTACTTAACTCTTAATCGACTCTACAGCGTTGATGACTCTATGAACAACTTCTCTTCAAACCCCAGTATATAAGGAAACATTTTATCACCAACGTCATATCACATGATCATTATATTTTTTCAAATATAATTTCAAAAACAACCCCTAATCATAAGCACATGATATACGGAAAACACGTAAACAATATGTTATCATGTTGTAGTCAAACCACATAATATTTTAAACCGACCTATTAAAACAAATATTATTTCCAAAACAACAAGTTTTCAAAGTTCAACACATCTATAATGTTAAATTCTTTTTTATTTATCATTGGTAATCTCTCTCTTGTGTATTTAACGCTCTGTCAATCTTAATTAGTGACAAGGTTCTTTAATCGTATAAGTTCAATACCCTATCTATCTTATTTCGTAGTACGTTAACAGTTTCTTTTATAATATCTTATCATAGCGTTCCCATCACATGTTCACAATATGTAAAATCAACATTACTTGTGTCAATGTCATATGATGCTTATTCATGTGTTGGTGAACATCCCATCACGTGTTCACCTTATGCATAATCAAACGTTGTTAATTATCAATCACATGTTACTTATTCATACGGTTGAAGCTACAATTACTTGTCATACGTCAATGACCCCGATTACTTATCACATAATGATTAATCATGTATCAAGGGTCAAAATTACTCATCGTCACATGATATTTCGTCGTTCAACAAGTTTATCTAATCGTACAAAGGTCAATTCATCCGGGTTTTCAAAGCGCGCTAAACCTCAGTTCATGTCTTAAGTTCTTCGGTGATGGATGTACAAGAACAAGACTCCGTCTTTAGTACTGTAATCAAATATGGCTAGACATACAAAATAATGCCAAATAAAATATTATGTTAATATATACGGTATATCATTATATTCAACAAGTTCACCCATGTTTTCACGCAGTCATATGTTAAGTATTGCCACTTAGCGGCCTTATTCAAAAGTATTCAGTATAGTATTAAGTCGTCTGCAAACGGGTTCATAAAACAACATGTCTGCGCATTTTTTCCAATTTCCATTCTATACGCGTTTTCGTTAACAGTACACATCTATGTAGCCTTATTCCAATTTTAAAATAGACTAAGGCCCATTTTACACGCATTTGCGTTAACAGTACAGATCTATGTAGCCTTATTCCAAAATTCTGAAATATCCTATAGCCCATTTTATACACATTTGCGTTAACAGTACACCTGTATGTAGCCTTATTCCAATTGTAAAATACCCTAAAACCCGTTCTATACACATTTGCGTTAACAGTACACATCTATGTAGCCTTATTCCAATTGTAAAATACCCTAAAACCCATTCTATAGGCATTTGCATTAACAGTACATATGTATGTGGCCTTATTCCAATTGTAAAATATTCTAAGGCACATTCTGTCCATTGCAATATTTATTCTGTAACTATATATATACCAAAAGAAAAAGCCCTCATTCTGTACTGCGGCCCACCGCAATATTTATTCTCAAACTAAATATCCCAAAAGAAAAAGCCCTCATTCTGTACTGCAGCCCACCACAAAATTTATTCTGTAACTATATATACCAAAAGAAAAGGCTCTCATTCTCTACTGCGGCCCACCGTAATATTTATTCTCAAACTAAGTATAGTAAAAGAAAAGGCCCTCATTCTTTACTGCGCCCCACCGCAAAAATTTATTCTGAATCTAAGTATAGCAAAAGAAAAGGCCCTCATTCTGCACTCTATAATTAAGCTTCCCCAGAATATTCCTTGAATATTCCCTAAATATCCCTTGAATATCCCCTAAATAGTCATTGAATATCCTTAGTATGGGCTGAATACCCTTTAAGTATCCCCTAAATAGTCCTTGAATATCCTTAGTTTGGGCTAACTAGTCTTTAATTATCCCCTAAATAGTCCTTGAATATCCTTAGTTTAGGGTACCTAGTCTTTAAATATCCTTAGTATACCGCCTTGACTATTTTAGTATACCCTAATTACCCTTTGATTATTCCCTAAATAGTCCCTAACCATCTTTAGTATTCCGTAACTACCCCTTGACTATTCTTAGTTTGCCCCCTTGACTATCCTTAGTTTGCCCTAAATAGTTCTTGAATATCCTCTAAATAGTCTTTCACTAACACAATGTTTCTTACTAAGTTGTCTTTTACTAACACATTGTGTCTTACATACTGTTTGAATAAACATTATAAGGATTGCAATACAATGTACAAAAATCATAAGGGAGTATCATTCCACAAAATGGTAGACACGAAGGCAAATGCTCCATAATAACAGCCGCGGTCTTCTATTTTCTGTATAAAATAAGTATTGTAATAATTTATAAAGTTAACTGAAAGGGTCCATTCGCAATTTTAAGCGCAATAATTATTCACAATGCAGTATTGCACTTTCCATCCTGGTTTGCGTTAACGCAATATTTTCAGTTATTTTTATTTTAGAAACTAGGCAAGACATATACTTTTTTCCTACATGTACTAAAACTATAATATAAAAATTACCATTTCTTAGTAAAAAACACAATTATTAATAAGTTATTTCAATTATTAATAAGTTATTTCAAATACTAAGGACACTTGCAAATCGCAAAAAGTTACATACGGTATCGCAACGCCTCATTAGTGGTGCCTTCTAGTGGGTGTAATCGTAAGTAATTATTTTGTTCTCTGAGTCATGGTGTTGCATGTAACTTCGAGTTCCACGTTGTAAAAAGATTAAATTATTTTCTTGAAGGTAACCCTATTTTTTGTACATATGTTTATGTTTTATTATTGCTTAATTTCTTATTATTAAAATATAAACGTAATTTTTTTATATACATTAAGCAAATGATGCTGGTCTACACTATTTAAAGGTATTTCAGCCATGTGAATGTTAGCCAAATGCAGGTTGTTGTTTTCCTTGTTTTAAAAATCAAATTATATTTCGTATTTGTTAATGTATGTGCTTAAAATATAGCAGTGAGTAAAAATTAAGATTGTAACATATGTTTAACAGATAGTGTCCATGTGGAAAAACGTGCGTGCATTTATACGGAAGCATGTGTACATTTATTAATTTCAAGCCGTAGCAGTCGGTGTACATGTGGAAAAACGTGCTTACATTTATACGGAAGCATGTGTACAATAATTACATTAAATAGATTTAAAAGCGTGGCAGTCAGTGTCCATGTGCAAATTAAATTTAGGGCTCGGTGTATAAAAACCATGCGTGCCATCATGTGGGCGGGGCAGTGCAAAGCAAGTATACATTTAAGTTATTTCCACAAATAAGTTCAAGGTATATATATAACAGTGTCGCTTAATCTATATATAAAAAAGCATACGGACCCACATATAATCAGGGCAGGGCAGGGTAAAGCCACCGCGCAAACAAGTGGGGAGGTCAGTTCAAAGCAGGTATACATTTAACTTGTTTCCACAAATAAGATTAGAGTATATACATAGCAGTTGCGATTAATTTATATAAAAAACATACGCGGCAACATATGGGCAGGGCAGGGTAAAGCATACGCGCAAGCAAGTGGGCAGGGCGGTACAAAACAGGTATACATTTAACTTGTTTCCACAAATAAGTTTAGGGTGCAAATAAGTTATACATAGCAGTGTCGCTTAATCTATATAAAAAAGCATACGCGGCAACATGTAAACAGGGCAGGGCAAAGCATACGCGCGAACAAGTGGGCAGTGCGGTGCAAAGCCGGTGTGCATTTAAGTTGTTCCCAAGCAATTATTCAGTATTAGCAAACGCGTAGCAACAAGTTAAAACAAAATACTAATAATAATTAATTTATACATTATTATCAAAGGTGAATAATGCTGCGTTAAAATAAAGGCGCGTTAGCGATGGTTACGTTACGATAGGTGGCGTTAGCAATTATAACCATTTTAGGTTAGTTTATTAAGGAACCATATGGTTTTCCAGTAAAGGCGCGTTAGCGACTAAATGCGTCTTAGGTTAGTTTATTAAGGAACTATATGGTTTTCCATAAAGGCGCATTAGAGACTATATGCATCTTAGGTTAGCTTAGTAAAACAAACATGTGTTTTTCAAGTAAAGGCGCGTTAGCGACTATAGGCATCTTAGGTTAGTTTAGTAAAAAAAACCATGTGTTTTTCAAGTAAAGGCGCGTTAGCAATTATAGGCAATTCAATTTTTGTGCCAGGCAACTAATTTGTTCGCGGAAGTTATATAACACAAACTATTTTATAACGCGTTCTCAAATGTAAGTTGGTGGGTTAAATATCCGTATTAGCGTACGTACAATTTTAAAAGTACAACCAGTATGTGCTAGGTGCACACAGTAATTTTTTTATTTCTCGTTCGCGTAGGTGCAATTGTAAAAAGTGCAACCAGTATGTGCTAGGTGCACACAGTATTTTTTTATTTCTCGTTCGCGTTAGTGCAATTGTAAAAAGTGCAACCAATATGTGCTAGGTGCACACAGTAATTTTTATTTTTTGTTCGCGTACGTGCAATTGTAAAAAGTGCAACCAATGTGTGCTAGGTGCACACAATAATTTTTATTTCGCTTTCGCGTACGTGCCATTTTAAAAAGTACAACCAATATGTGTTAAATGAAAATGGTATTTTAAAATTATTTCCGTAAATGCTTGCTATAATTAAAAAATAAATCTTCGTGTGAGCGCGCAACGTTAATGGCATTATAAACAAAGGCGCAACATTAATGCTAAAATGTTTTACAATTAATCACTTTTTTCTCACGTTTCAATATAAATGCCTGTGGGGACGTTAACGATTATGTGTTATACTTTTAAAGTAAATTACAATTTTACATTTGTTCGGTAGCCCTAGGTTTAAATATTAATGTACAAAAGGCGCATCAGTGAATATGTGTGGATATATACATCAACTACAATAATAACTTACAATTTTCGCTGGTCGTCCAAACTTTTTTTTAGAAACCGCAAACACACACACACACACACGCAGTCACACAATTAATTACTATAAAAGGCACTCTCAATAGTAACAATTATAATATATAAAAAAAGGAACATAGGAATTTATATATAAGTACTTTATTTAGTATAGGCGGAACCATTTTTTCCCCATAAGTCCATATGCTTTATTGCATATAGGTGGTGCATGCTCAATGTTCTCACCGTGGACAATGAATCCATACAATAATAATAATTGTGCAGTTCGGGGCATTAATCTCTAAAGTTACAGCTTATTTTTTCGTATTAAATTGTAATAACAAAATAAATGTTTTCGCCGTTCTCTGGTTATCTCTAAGTAATAACGTTTGCAAATTGTTTATATATAATTACAAATACAAGTTCAGTTTGTAATAGGGCAAGCGTTCAATAACCCATCAGTTCTCGTGATTATCGGTTTATTTTTTTATATTGTCAATATCAATTAAACTTTGACACATAAACTCGTGATCCATCTGTGATTAACTCTGTTAGATATCACTCATGCTTGTCGATAATAAAGGTTTTTAACTTGCACGTGATTGTTATTCAAAGTTCTCATTAAGTTCAAATCATACAAATGTTTGTAGATGATTGCAAGTAATCTGTGTTTCTTGTAAATAAGTAAAGTCTAGGTCAATCAGTTTTATCATTCTGATACGGTACAAAGTTAATCTTGACGTCACTAAAGCCAAGCCAAACGGCTTTTCTCTCGTTCATTTCAATTTCAACGGCTCTCAAGGAAGCATGTCTGTGCCATTTAGTCTTCAGCTCACAAGTAAAAAAATGATTTTTAATAAATATTACCCTTTTCATAGTATACTTGTAGTAGGGGGTAGGAGGGGGAGGGGCTTATTTTTAACTTTTCACGTTGTTCGAGTCGAGGGATTAAAATATGCTCACATGCTGTTCGTATGGGTCCTATTTTTTACCAACAAGCTTCTGTTAAAGCGCAGTAATAAATAATGTGGTCCTGCACAAGGGCAATGGGTCCTGGGGGTCATTTCCAGGGGTCATCCACTGTGGTCCTGGGAACCATTTCCTTTTACCTGCTCACACACATAGTGTATTAGTATAGCTTACTATATTTTTCACTTCTCACATACTGTTCGTATGGTTCCTGGATGGGGGGCCATGGGTCCTGGTGGTCATCCGCTGTGGTCCTGGGAACCATTTCCTTTTATCTGCTCCCACCTTTTTTTAAGAGGTAGCTTATAATCAATTATATATCATCACATCTTTTTAACAGGTAGCTTCTAATGAAGCGTAGGGGCCATGGGTCCTGGGGGTCATTTCCAGGGGTCATGGGTTGGGGGTCATTCACTGTCCCTGCACGCAGGGAAGGAAACTATTTCCTTTTATATGCTCACACACATAGTGTATGAGTATAGCTTGCTATACGAAACATTAAAATATGCTCACATACTGTTCGTATGGGTCCTGCATAGGGGCCATGGGTCCTGGGGGTCATTTTCAGGGGTCATCCACTGCGGTCCTGTGAACCAGGGACCATTTCCTTTTATCTGCTTACATCTTTTCAACATGTAGCTTGTAATAATTTATATATGTTCACATACTGTTCGTATGGGTCCTGCATGGGGGCCATGGGTCCTGGGGGTCATTTCCAGGGGTCATCCATTGTGGTCCTGGGAACCAGGGACCATGCGGTAGGGAGCATCCACTGTGACCTTCGTAGTGGTCATTCAAGCTTTCCTAACATTATTTCGTCATCTATCTCCAGGAAAAAAAACCTGACCCTATTTCATCACCTCCTTCTATACTCACTATCTGCCCTTATCCTTAATTAAACAATTAATAAACTATCTCTTATCAAGGGGCGGTATCCTTTGATGGTCACGATACTAAATCAATACTACTCTGTATAAAAAGAATGTGTATGTATGTTAGGAATGGTATAGAGACGAGATGAAACCCAATACACTCTCGGTCTCGTCTCGAGTCAAAAAACATCGTATCAGTCTCGGTGTCGTTCCGATCAATATATGGAGCTCCTTCGTGGCTAAGTCGTTAGCGTATGTGCCTTTGGCGTGATAGACCTGGATTCAATTCTAGGCAGGAGGTTATGTGGTTAGGATCCCAAGTTGAGCTGTAGTTGACGTCTGATGTAGCCTCGCTAATATAGTCGAAAGAGATGGAGCAAGAGGCATTTTGTTTAAGATATCCTCTGTATCGAAAACAAATATTAGACCTCAATCAATAAATTTCAACACTTACATTACTTTATACTTTACTAGTTATGCACGTGCTTTGGAGCATGGGATTCTGGATTCGAATCCTGGTGGGAGATCATTGAAAAGTTTCAACGCATAAAGGTAGTTTAGATTCCATCTTAAACTGTAAGTCACATCTTGTATAGCTTCGGTGTTGATAGGGCCGCTAAATTCAAAGCCACCAAGTATAACATTTACATCTTGATATTTTAAACCCCATTTCTCTGGTTTAATCTGATAGTTACCCTCTTCCCATGATCTTGCCTTATGCTGAAATTCCTACTCTCTTCCAATTTTAGCACCTTATTCTCAGTTTCAGAACAAAGTTGATACAACATGAGCAGTTGCAGTTAATAATAATAATAATAATAATAATAATAATAATAATAATAATAATAATAATAATAATAATAAATAAGTAAATAAATAAATAAAATAAACATCTTTCCCAGGAATATTTCTAAGCTGCATGGAAAGAAATGTCAGGAAACTGAAACATTATGTGTTTGTTTTACAAAACTAAGTTTCGAAATAATTTGGCAACGTTTTTTTTTTTCGGTCATTTCAAAGGCTGAAAAGATAATAAGATATAGTGAATCCAATTCAAAATTATAGTGTTTGCTGTTTGAAACATTTTCGATATACCTAAGTACCAAACTATTAGAGGTGGCATTTTCCGCCTTTTTCCTGTGCACACGTCTATGACTTAGACCATCTAAGGGCAATTGTTCCACCATCTAACATATCCACCCCATAAATGAAATGAAATGAAATCTTTGAGTTTTACGTCCCACGGTTATGCCGGTTAGGCTAAAGGAGACGGTGATGATGAGAGATGAGTGAAATGGTGGAATGAAGAAAGTGGGAGGAAACGGGAGAACCCCGAGAAAACCCACGAGCACGGTGTTTGTCCACCACAAAGTTCACTTGGCGGGGGCTGGGATCGAACCCGGGACCCCAAGCACCAGAGGTGAACGCTCTATCACTGACCACCCCATAAAATGTCGCATAGCCGGCCCTGGCCCTTTCGGGCTGTTGCGCCGTAAGGTTTGGTATATATTATGTATATTGGAAGTTGGCACAACTTTAACAAAGTATTATTATTACTATATTATTATTATTATTATTATTATTATTATTATTATTATTATTATTATTATTATTATTAATCATAGTGAACATACAATTTGGCTCAATGTAGCTCTACAGTATTAAATGAAATCATAAAATAAGAATATTCTTACTTTCTTCATTCTGAGAATTCCGTTCCATTCGCTCCCAGTCTGGAACAAATATCTCAGCCACTTCTCTCCACATTTTTATTTTTAAATCACGATTCATGTAGTTCGGATCCCTTAAATCATAAGGCATGGCCTATTTTGTATTTCGATTATAAACGCCTCTGTGTTAAACACACTAACCATGATTGGAGATGTATACAGCACACGTTTTCAAACACAACTGAAAATTTTTCTTTGTGATTACACTTGTGGTTATCTGCTTCGGGGTGGAGTTCGAGCTTCAGAGATAGGAGCTCAAATTCAAGTTATATCGTTCTTTTGCCTAAAGCCAAATATTTTGCTTATGGATTACCATGGCACCAGTTAACTGTCAATCAAGTGTATCACAAGAAGTGTATTTTTCGGAATTTCCTTGTATTTTTGTGAATTTTCTTTTGTTGTATACACACATACTTCATAATAGCAGAGTCCCAACCTCTGCACAAAGCGTCTTCCAAGCAGCTGTTTCTTGCTACAATCCCTTTGCCTGGCAACACGTCTTTCCTTTTTTTCCTTCCTTTTGACATATTTTAAACAGCAGGCGGTCTATTGTTCCGACCCGCACCAAATACGCTCGAGCCGACGTTTTCTCAGCGATTTTATTGCTTTCGCGTTTATGTTTAGCCACCCAGATTTAAATACATGGTCAGCGTATTCCAAGCATACGCATGAGCAATAAATACGCTTTGCGATCGCCTCAAATATCAGGGGTCTAAGATGCATATACAAATCCCCCGCTTGATCTACCTAGTGGTTAACGTGTAAGACTTCGGTACACGTGGTCCGGGTTTAATTCCCAATAAGAGTGCATTTTGGCGTTCACCCAGTGTCGTGACCATAGTGCTCTCAAACGGGTCGGGCCAGCTCGGATCGGGTTATCAGGTCAGGTCAATCGGGTCGGGTCGGGTCGGTCTTCAACCCGAACCGTTGAGAACACTATACGAGGCTTCTTGTTCTTTTCTGTCCCCCTCTCCCCTTTATTGCCCAAACTATGGATGGTGTTGCCAGGACACATAGAAATACATGGAACACGCAGAAACCACATATAGCCATTCATGGTTCGAGATTTCAGTGTGCATTCGGCGACTATCCGGTTCATATGGTTCGTAGAAGCATTTCCACCTTCTCAAGTTATTCCACTTTGAGAAATGGCTGTTAATAGTAAGGAAGCACTTCTTATTTTGCTGCTCAAAAAGAAGAAACGTAGAGGGAAAAAAGAATGTATGTGCATCAACGAGATTGCAAAGTGGCCTGTATCATACTTTGTATCGTGATCTGTGTGCAGACAAAATGAAGTTCTTTAACTACTTCCATATGTCGAAACCTTTATTTGATGAACTTTTGGAGTTAATACGGACAAATATTACAGGGATTGACAGTGGTGAGAGCAAGTATTACGCCAGAAGAGAAACCGGAAGTAGTACTGGATTTCTACCACTTCCGGTTTTAATACAGTATTAAGGATGGACATGGAAGTTATTCTTGAAACGCTTAATCGATTTGAGAAAACCCCTTCTCGCTATCTATTACGGCTTTCGCTCTATAATGGCAACGTTAAAACCGGAAATAGTTGATTTTACAACGTCCGATTGATCAACCGTCTAAATTAACGAAATCGACGAGATACCATAATCGCTGCACATATCTATAGCAAAAACAGAATATAAAAATTTGGCATTTGTCCAAGAGTTATCTTGCGAATAACGGACAGACGTGCTAAGAGTACAATATTATAAGTCCCGTTACGTGATAATAATAATAATAATAATAATAATAATAATAATAATAATAATAATAATAATAACAATAATAATAATAATAATAATAATAATAGAAGTGAAATTAAACAGTCTCCAAATAATAATTGATTTAGCAAGTCTATTGGTTTCAATCATAGATTGTCGAAGCTAAATGGAATTTTAACGTTGTACTTGCAGTAGACAGTAGCGAAGAGGTGGGTGAGTATAGTTACTGTACTTTCCCGGCATCCCTCCTAGATTGCTAGAAAGAGCCAAGCCTGAATATGTGAACAGAAGGTAACATCAAGCATCCTGATTTAGACTATGTTGTCAAATTTCTCATAAATATTAATCAGGTTGCAAATTCCGTATTAGAATTATATTTCCGTTGTTCCTTATTCGCACACAGGAATAATGTCCATATGTTTTCTTAGCTGTTTTCTTCGGATTAATTTGGAACGCACATGACTTTGTGACTACATTGCAGAGCCGTGCTGGTGTGGCATCTCAACTGTCGTTATAGGCAGGGGTAAAAGTGAGGGGAAGCGCGGGGGATGCCGTCCCCTCACCTCCAAAAAATATGCACAGCATTTCCCCAGTTCCTAAAAATACAATGGGCCAAGATAGGCCGGGGACGCCGTGGCGTCATGCCGCTACCTACAATCCCCCTACCTTTTCAGATTCACTTTTACCCCTGTTACAGGATATCATAATCTGCTGTAAAAAGGACGCTGCCCGAACTTGTAAGCTAATGTACTATTCGAACATTTACTTAATCTATCAAAGGAGAGCTTGGAAAGAACAGTGAGGATGGCCGGCTATCATTTTTTAAAAAAAAAATAGGATTACTCACTCAGCTGTTTCCAGCTAAATTTAAACCTGGGGCTGTTCACACAAGTGTAAATTCCTATAATAATAATAATAATACTAAAAATCGGTGAAGAAGGTGTGAAAACCCCTTTGCAGATCATCTATCTTAAGACATGTTTTTCTTCATTCCATCACGCAAACATCGGAATAGTACGTAACTTATAGGTCCCAATTAGTCTCCTTTGTAATGTCTTTAACGAAGGACTTTGTTCCTCTGACATCTTCGTGATTAAGCCGGAGCTACCATAACAATCTTTACAATGTGAAATTAATAAATTAATAAATAAATATACTTACGTAGCTGACAAATTAACATGTTCTTTGTATTTTTCTTCCCTATTTCTCGATATCTTTGCTTTTACATTTTCATCAACGAATTTACACAGCTATTGTCTCTTTTCCTTTTTGACCACTTTTCTAACATCTTCTTGGAGATCTTGCAAATTACGAAGCAATTCTTAATTCGCCAATCCACAAAGAACGTTTAATACTAAGTACTATAAAATATTAAGCAAATATCTTCTGCTGCGGCTGTTCTGAAAGTGAAGCAGGGGCGGATCCAGGACGGACTTCTAGGGAGAGCGGTGGGTTGTAATACTGCTACTTAGAGATACTTTTAAGAGCTCCAAACTTTGGGATGGATTATATTTATATATAAAATAAGAAAGTTTCCTCATCTGTGGGGTAGGAGGGCGATCGCCACACCTCTGGATCCGCCCCTGAAGTGAAGTTCAACTACTACAAGTGACGGCTCTACTGAAATGTTCAAAGATTGCTGTGACATGCTCATACGCTACGTCTTTCCTAACTTTTGTTTTCTACCTACTCCTTTAACAAATTTTCTTCTAATATTTTTTATCTGAACGAAAACGAAACAACAAAGAAAAATGTCTATTTTTACTCCATCGATTTTTTTTCAGTAGGTTGCGGAAAAACTACTACTAGTAATGACTGCTGAGTATTTATGAAAATCAAACGCCGCTTTCTGTGATGCCAATTACGGCTACAAATGAACAGTACTAATCCGAAGTTCGCTGTTGTATTTGATAGTATTGTGAATGATAGTGAAAGCTTCAATTAGACCGACAATAGGTCTCGTTGTTTTGTTATTTTTATGAGGGTCAACGATTTCTTGGAGTAAATATATTAATTTAATTTCCTCTTAATCATTTAACTAAAGTAAAGACTCATTTTTTCGGAACCTCCTCCCACGATTGGAAAGGAACTGGTTTCATCCCGTATTGCCTTGCTCAAACTGTATCCAATAGGTAAACTTTGAATTTGGATCAAAGAAGGCTTGAAAACTGGTCATTGATCTGTCAGAACAGAACAACTTCAATGTCACCACCTGGATATAGAACTACTTCTTACCCTCCTCTAGAGACCTGCACGGGCCGAATTTTTCGGCCCGAACCCAATCCAGCCCGAATGTACCTAGGCCCGGCCCAGCCCGGGCCCCCGAGGATTTGGAGATTTTCGGCCCGAGCCCGGCCCGGCCCGATGTGTTTTTTTTAAATTCTTGGCCCAAGTCCGGCCCGGGCCCGATACATTTTAAAAGCTTCATTTTGTAACATTTTTCACGGGCACACTTCTTCAACGTTTGTAATTATTCTAATTATCGTAAAACGAAAGTCAATAATTATTAAAGAATTGCAATTAATCGGCCCCAGCCCGGAACGACCTGAAGAGAAATCAGTGTCGGCCCGCCCAAGCCCGGTCTGGCCCAAAGAAATAACAGAGTCGGCCCGCCCAAGCCCGGCCCGTGCAGGTTTCTACCCTCCTCACCACTCAACTCTATCTCTCACTAATCTTTGAAACAAAAGAGTTTCTAAGGCTTTCCAAGAGAAACATTTAGAAACAGCTTGGCTTTATTTTATTACAATACCAGAGGTCAGCTTTCACAAGGTAAGGACAGCGCATGTGACATCTTGAGGAAAAATCACTGCAGGTTCAGAGTGACGTTTTCCATTATAGAAAGGATTTTCAGAAAACTCGACTCCCACACCCCGAAAACGCATTTTTTTTTAAATTTAGACATCATTCGCGACAACAGCCTGACGACCAAATATTTACTATTTTTGTTTTGAAATACAGTACATGAAAAGTAGATGTTTTTCCCAATTAAGTCAGTGTAGAATGAATCGAATGTAGCGTACAGAGTATTCCCAAGTACTTCCTAAATTTTAGGTGGCTATACGACAGTTTCCAAAACTTAGAGGTCGGTATACGCCGTATACGCGCGTATACCCTCCATTACATCCTTTTGAGTAACTGCCTGTCATATGCCCTAATTACTGAATTTAGATATCCCTCGATATCACTTAACAATAGCCTATTAACATTTACTTTTACCAGTACAGTGTATAATCTAGTACAATAATTTATGTTCACACTAGAACTGTTAAACTTTGTGGTTCTTTTCTGACCTAACAGGGGGATTTTGGAAGCGAAGGCCCAATCCAACCATTGGCATGGCATGCTGGTTGCCGTCCAACTTTTCATGCATATTGAATGTGATAGAGAATAAATTATTTTTGCAATGAAGAAGAGCAACATCGTAGAGCAGAATTAAAGACGCCTATTTCTTAGATTTCGGTCTGTTCATATGGCATCCATTTGTTCGTCGTTTCATTCTTCCTAGTTTCTGCAAATGCCATGCAGTCAAATTATTAATTCTTAGTTTATCTGCAACCTCTACTTTCGTTTTCCGCAGATGGAGCATCACCTTCTACTAATGAACGTCTATATCTTTCCTTGCCTTCCAAGCGTAAAACTCCAAAACTAAACTGTCGGAAAGAACGTTGTATTGAGTATTTGCTCTAACCGCTACAACTTCATTAAGATTTGGATCTATTTTGTCACCTCTGTGACAGAGCTTAAATACGTTGCAATATATGAGATTTTGCGAAAATCATGTTTCAGCATCCTGTACTCTGAGACTTAAAAATTGACGGAAGCATAGACATATACATTTTAGATGATGTACATGTCCAGAAAGTGCAGAACATAAACTTTAGAATGATACGTAACAAATGATACAGGTAGTATGTTTCATGGTCATAGCCACGTGTCGCAGTGAAATTCTTTCATTAATTTAGGAACAACTAATTATGCAGTCCATCTGATTAAGATAAAGTTCACTTTATTTTGTATTGCATGAATAATGCTAGATTTAGTCATGATCCCCATGCATTAAATGCATTACATGCATTAGATACAATAATCGTAACATTACTTTTGTATAATAATAACAATAAAATGAATTATTACTAATGAAATGAATTATTATTAAAAGCGTGTAATATGCTTTATTATCTATAACATATCCAGTTCTTATGATTGATGAATCTAAGACTTATGCACGCAGTCTCTTCCCTGTGTTTGTGGATTAGAATCGTGCTCTGAACATGGGTTTTATGTGTTATGGGTTTTTCGGCATTAATTTTATTATCATATTTAAAATTTCCTAGTCTCCTTGAGATGTAAAAGTGAAAAATGGAAAAGAGTACGTCTATTAGATAGTTAAATTTTGAAAAACTATATTTACATGTATCTTGGAATGCTTTCTACAATTAGAGAGTTCTTACACTAAGAAACAGTTTGTATTGGGCCTAATGACAGATATCGAATTGTCCGAAAAGTATGAACATTTCATCAAGTAATGCATAACTTAATTTGAGAAGGTAGTTTTAGCGAACAGGGAAGAAAAGAGAGAGAAAAAGAGAAGACAGAATTATAGTTAATTTTCAACTGGGTGGAAACTATTGAAATCTGGATTTTCATTTCAAATTTGTTTCCTTTATTTATTAAGTGAAGAACTGTCACATACATGACATGTTTTGCAGTTAGCATATTTTCTACCAGTAGCAAGTGGCAATTAATATGCTATACGTTTCTTACGTCATTCAGGGGAGTTCCCATCCATAATTTCCTCATTTTGTTGCTTTGCAAGCAAATGAAGTAGAAAATGAGTCTATGGCGTGGTAGAATACCTTGCACCCTTCTCTCTGCATAGAAAGTGTTTCATTTCAGCACGTTGTGGACTAGTAGAATCCCTTAAAATAGGTGAAACTGGCAACATGCACGGTGAAACTAACGAACCATAATTTCTTTCTGACCATTGTGATTATAGTGTCACAATAATGAAGACTACTCTCCCGAAAAAGATGCTTTCAGTTTCTTCGCTCTCAGAGCAAGTAATGACCAAGTTTGGGAGCCAGCAGGCTCAAAAGACAAAGACAAGAAGCATCAACCAAAAGTGCTTTGACGCGAGAACTTTGCTCATTAAGGAACTTAAGTTGCGTCTTGCGGAGAAGCATTTCTTGCTGTAACTTACTAAATCCATTCTCTTAGTAAAACTTGATCCAAGTAATTAGGAGAACAATGTCTTTTGCGCATGTCAAAGCAAATCTGTTGCAAGAAGGAGTCGGAGTAAAGAAACAAAAAGCAAAAATGGCCATCCTCACAAAAATAAAAGACAAACATGTGCACGCAATATTAAAAAATGCACTTGAAAGAAACATATCGTCCTTGCTTTACATTACTTTCGAAATTCATATATTAACTATTTCTGCTATTTATTTTTAATTGAATTTTGTTTAGTCAGTTGGGATTGGAGTTCGTTTCTTTCAGAACTGAGGCTGCATGTCACGTGCATCTACAGCTTCCTGTGGGATCCGAAACACATGAGCTCTCACCAGGAAGCGAATCTGGATCTCCCACACTAAAGGCGCGTTCGCTAGCCATAAAGCCGCAAGGATGTTCTTGTTTATTTGTTCATATAATTTACATTCATTTCAAAGGAAAATTAATCTCATCCGTCTTGTTATTGTCTGAGTATTCTGCTCAAAGATAAATTACAAGTACCAAATGTAGCCGTTATAGCAATTAACGAACAGAGAGGGGTTGAGTGTACTTGACAAAAGTATATGTAAAACTGGAAATAAAACAAGTGAGTATCGTTTCACAGTATGAGAATTCAATACTCAAACCTGAAGTGCTATTATAATTACTGGCTGCAATATAGTAATAAAATCAAAGATAGAATCTGTTCCTCGAATGCTGAGTCCATATAAAAAATCTCGTTATCCTTTACTAGTTTTGTTTTATAGCGATCGTTTATTTCAACCACTTCCGGTTTGAATAGATGACTAAGGGAGGAGATAGAACCTATTCTTGGGACTGAATAAATTGCAAAAAGCTGTTCTTTGTTTTTTTTTCACCGTATTTTTCTTTACGGAAATCAGTATTGGAAACGGAAATAGTAGTAAATTCGAATTGCTTTCTGTTCTGGTAGAGACTTGTGGATTGTCATCATATGTTGTCATGAGACGGTGAACCATTCGAAAAAAAAAAAAAAAAAAAAACCTTCTCGCTTTCTATTACCGTGTTTATTACGTGACGATAAACTTTGAAGCCAACAATGGTTAATTTTGGAATAGAGCTTCAACGGAGGAGATAACACCTATTCTTGAGAAAGTGAATCAATTTTAAAAAAAACGCATTTGATAGCGTTTACCGTTTTAATTCTATGAAAATCAGTATTAAAGCCGGAAATAATAGTAAATTTAAAAGGCTTTCGGTTTTGGTAGAGAGCTGTGGATAGTCATAGTATGTTGTGTTCAGACCGTGAATCGTTTGCATAAAACCGCTTCTTGCAATCTATTGCCGTTTCCTATCTTAACCCTGCGTTAGGCGCGTATGATTTTGTTGCACGATTAGGCGCGTGGGTGACAGGTGTCACCCACCTATTAAAACATACTGCTGCAGAGATAATTTATTTTTTACAAACTGTAGACAGGGAACAGAGGTATGCTACTGCCGCCACATCAAACACCAACAATTAACGTTCAGCTACTGAAATGTGCGACTCCGAACACCAACACAAAGTGTTTCCAGCGTGAGACAAAAATCACTGAGGGACACCTGTCACCCACGCGCCTAATCTAGGGTTAAGACCCTGAATCTTTCGCTATCAGTTACCGTTTTCGTTCTATGGTGATAGACGTTTAAACCCGAAATAACTAATTTTAACAACTTCCAGTTTGAGGGTTAAAGGAAGAAATGAATCCTACTCTTGGGACGCTGAATCCACTGTTAAGAACGGCATTTTGGTACTATTTACCATTCTTTCTCTACAGAGATCGGTATTGAAAATTTTAGTAATAGTAAATTTCAACTACTTCCGGCATTGGTAGATGTTGTGGATAGTCATGGTATGTTGTGTTCAGACGTTGAATCGTTTGCATAAAACCGCTTCTTGCTACCTATTACAGTTTTCAGTCTACGGTGATAAACGTTGAAACAAGAAATGGTTAATTTTAACTACTTTCGGTACGATTAGAGGGTTAACGGAGCAGATGGAACCTATTTTCGAACGCTGAATCGATTGCAAAGAACCTAATCTTGGTAGTATTTACCATTTCTGTTCTTCAGAAATAAGTATTGAAACCAGAAATAATAGTAAATTTGGACCACTTCCAGTTTAGGTAAAGTGTTGAAGATAATTATGATGTGTCGTCTTGAGAAGCTGAATCGTTAAAAAAAAAAAAAAAAAAAAAAAAAAAAAAAAACTATTTCTCACTATCTTTACCATTTTCGTTCTATAACGCTAAACGTTGAAACCAGTATTGAAATCGAAAGAAACAGTAAATTTCAACGACTTGCGTTTCTCGTACAGTGTTGTCAATAGTAATGATATGTTGTCTTGAGACGCTGAATTGTTTGCATTCAACTATTTATCGCTATCTGTTACCGTTTTGGTTCCATGATGATAAACGATGAAACTAGAAATGACTAAATGGCTAATTTGGACCACTTCCCGTTTGAAGTAAGATTTGACGGAGAAGCTGAATCCATATAGTCTAGGCCCTAGCCTCTGTCCCGTGTGCAGTTGTATGTTCCCTCATTTTGACTGCTGGGTGTTATTGCTCACTTAAAAGAGAGTTAAATTCTTTTGGTCACGTGATGTGGTTCATGGCCGTTTAATCGCCATATTGGATTCAAGATGGCTGATCATGACCTTCTTTAAATGCTAATAACTCGGCCATTTATGTACCGTAGATGCGGGCTACTTGGACCCAATTTTGCAACAAATTCGTTCTTTCGGCCTATTTTCATCCACGAAAACTCGAAAGTTATTTATTTATTTTATTTATTTATTTCGGAAAAACAACAGGCAAATGCCTAATTACAGTTTTCCCTTATTGTAAAGTGTATTTAATACACTTTAAAATACATATATAATAACATACTAATATGACCTCAATTCTATCGTAATACACAGTAAAATACACATATAATAAAATAATAATAGGAAAGCAAAATATACGTTAAAATACAAATAGCACGATATACAGAATACAACAAATTTATGTAAAATGAAAATTTTGTTTGCAACTAAAAATATCTATATCTGGGTGTTCTTGTGACATCTTATTATACAATATACACATTTTTCTGACAGGCGATACATCTAATGCATTAGTCCTTTGCGCTGAAAGATGGAATATGTCATTATGGGGTCTCGTTGCTCTATGTGGGACGCGAATTTTGATTTCTGATAACAAATATTCTGAATCTATTGCACCATGAATTATTTTATGTAAGAAAGATAATATGAAATTACTTCTTCTGCTTTCAAGAGATTGTAATAAATATTTGTTTCGAAGACCTTCGTAGTTCTCAAATTTTGGATATATACCTGTTTCTTTATATGTTAAAAAGCGCACAAATTTATTTTGAATGTTTTCGATTTTATTTATATATTTCTTACTATTAGAACCCCATATTATCGCTGCATATTCCACCTTAGACCGTACATAGGCAGTGTATAATGTTTTGAGAGCATTAGTATTAGAAAAATCACCTCCTAATCTCATCACAAAGCCAAGATTCCTAAAGGCCTCACCAATTACTCTGTTGACATGAATATCGAATGATAGGTTTGACTGCAGAGTGACTCCAAGATCAGTAACATAATCCACTCTCTCAATTGGTGTTTGATTAATAGTATACACATTGCGTACATAGTTTATTTTCCTGGTGTATGATACTACTTTACATTTTCTAATATTTAGTAGCAACTTGTTTGATTCACACCATTGGGAAATAGCATTCCGTGGAGATACTGCGATAGATTTTTAGATCGTCAGCAAACAAAAGTTTGTGGGAAGATGTTATTACAGGTGGTAAATCGTTAACAAATAGTATAAATAACAGAGGTCCTAAGTTCGATCCCTGAGGCACACCAGAGTCTACGACATATTCCTTAGTTGAAATATTCTTGTATCGAACGCGATGTTTCCGTTGGTAAAGATAGGATGCTATAAGTTGTTGAAGATTTTGTGAAAAATTGAATGTCACAAGTTTGCTTAGAAGTATATCGTGATTAATTACGTCGAACGCCTTGGAGAAATCTGTATAAATTACATCTACTTGTTCCTTTTTATCAACTTGATTAGCTATAAAATGTGTAAGTTCTGAGAGATTAGTTACAGTTGACCTCTTTGGCATGAAACCATGTTGAAAGGGAGATATTACTGACCGTACATGTGAATAAATTTTTTCGTATATAATAATTTCAAATATCTTAGATGGGGCAGATAGTAGGGTTACCGGTCGATAATTTTTTATTTGGTCTGTAGGACAGCCTGTTTTGGGAATGGGACAGACGTCACCAATCTTCCATTTCGTAGGAAATGTAGAAGAAGCTATTGACTTGTTAAAAATAACTTGTAGGGGATGTTTCAGTATTTCTGAGCAGCCTTTAATGATATATGGTGGTATTTTGTCTGGTCCACAAGATGACCGTGGTTTAAGTTTTTTAATAGCATTCTCCACATCTTCGATATCTATAAAGTTAATGTTTAATTTGTCCAGGATTTCCGAATTATTGTGTTGCTCCATAGGAATAAGATTGTAGCTCGATTTATTGTGTGTAACTTGAAAATTTGTCATAAACGCGTTTGCAATATCAGTATCGTCACTCAAAGTTTGACCATCATAATGAAAGATATTACTTCCCGAATTACTCTTTTTATTCTTAACATACGCCCAGAAAGACTTAGGATTATTTATAATATTGGCCTCACAGTTGTTTAAATATATATTGTATGCATTAGAAATTTCTTTTTTAGAAAGAGTTCTCAATTCTTTAAATTTATTATAGTGATAAAGTTATTGTCATTACCCATATTGGGTGAAACTACAGGCTTTATTGCACATATCGAGGACAGTTTTAGTTACATATATTGAAAACAAAGCATAGGCGATTATTGTAAAAAATGGGTCCAAGTAAGACTCGCGTTCGGGCTACTTGAACCCACCCCCATATTTTCCTACAGAAAACCATTGAAATCTGCTCTGAGACTAAGTAGGACGTAGGTGTTCCAAGAACAACACTTTTTATTTACTGCAAACCACAAAGAGAACATTTTAAGAGGTACTATCAAATATAATGATTGTAATAGCTGATTACGTTTTCTTCTGCAGCTGCACGAGCCCTATCTATATTAGCAGCGAATCTAGTCGTTGACTGGAGGTGCATTTTCTAAAATAACTTCACTCAATCTCGACTGGGAAGATTGTCTTAGAAAGCAATGACAGTTCTCCCATGCATGGCAAAATAGGACTTCACAATAAATCTGAAATCAAGTTAATTAACGAGGAGTCCGAAATCACAAACTCTATCAAGATGACTAGCGAAGGCTAATTCTTCTTCTTCATTGAACACTTTCAGATGGCCCGGATTCTGCCTTAACCTATTTTTTAATCTTCTTTCTATGGTGGAACGACTTATCTTGAAGTGAGCTTCTGTTTCTTTTCGCGACATTTTCCCCGACTGAATTGCTGGTAAACATTCTTCAAGCTGTTATGAAAAATCAGCATATTTTCGACCTGCAGGCAATCTTTTATATTGATGTACCATTTTGTACCTGTATCCTTAAGGAAACAATGAAAAGTCCTTACTTGTGTGACACGTGACAACAAACCTGTATTTTTTATTGATAAAGATAACAAAGGATGGGGTGGGATAAAGATAACAAAAGATGTGGGACAAAATATCCATGTTTTCCAGGTCATATGTACACACTTCATATACTGTATAATGCAATTACGCACACATCTTATTGTATATGAGAAAGTTTACCATGTCAATTTCATTAACCTATATGTAACTACTTATGTGTTTACCTAGCATTGGTTCCACTTCCTTGCAAATAGTGTCCACACATAAAAGTTTGGCGCTCAATAAATACACTCTTTCCGTCAACGACCTTTCTCACCAATGCTACTCAATCGTAGCCTACCACAGAACTAGTTTCAATGTGTGTACGCCTGCATTATGATCCCATCTAACGGATCTAACTCTGAACTCACTCACTATTGCATTGCATATGAGACTTTAAACGAGTTTTTGGTATGGGTCCAAGTAGCCCCTTAAGGGTCCAAGTAGCCCGCATTTACGGTACCAATTTTGATCATCTTTCTTCCTTTGGAAAGAAAAAATTGTAGTCTATAATTTCATATTCTTGCATTTTTCACGAAATCTGCGCCGTTTTCAGGAAGAATTGGAAAGAGTAGAATTGAAGATAAGTTTTTATTCTATTTTAGTAATTTTCTCGAAAGTGTTAATAATTCAAATCTTAATAAGACACAAAAAAAGCAAAATTTAATAAGCTTTAAAACGGTATACAACATGCTGGATTTAGTTTAAAATTAGGCTATATATTAAAGGAAAACTAATAGTATGTATGATTTTAATTGTTGTTACAAAAACAGCTTTTCCGTCGTTTTTACCTTCTAGCAATTTATCTGTACTGCAGACGCTATCCCATCTCACGTGCGAAGTTTGATGTCCCCTAAGTCTTGTTCTGGGGTTTGTTAAATACACGAGTATAAAAACGGTTACTTAATCCAGATCATAGTTGTTTGGTTGTTATATTTAAAAATGGACGCCTGATTACTAGATTTTTTCTTTGTCTAAGTATATCTCTGTACCCAATGGTCCGAATTTACAGCCTGGTTGCTCATTTTACTCCTTTGCAAAGTAAATTTCACAGTTCTAAATTATAGAGTAATTTAAAAAAATGGAGCAATGACGTATTTTCAGATTTAAGTTTTAAAAAGTGGATTTAAAGAGCAAAAAATATTTTTACAGGTAGAAGAAGTATGTACTTTCAAACAAATACGTCGTAGTGAATAATACTGATACAAATTAATAACATAGTTCCAAAAATTAAAATGAATATTGCAAATCTTCCAGAGTAGAGAAAAAGACTTAAACAATATTGTTTAATGAGAGTTCCTGCATTTTTTCAAACTAGTACTTTTACATTACAGAAGTCACAGCACAATATTTATAATTTTCTATAGGGACAGTTTCTCTGAAGCAGATCTGGCAATTACATTGCTTAGGAAAATCTTCAGGCTCGGATAGGTCATCTGTCATCTGCGGAATTAAAATACCATCTTCTTTTATGTAACTACAGTCCAACGGACTGAGTTGCTCAGAGGTTCCAAAGTACGAATCCATTTGTAGCATTGCAAGTAGCTTATTTTTATGTAAAGACTGATAGATCTTGAAGTAGGTGTCAAATTTGGAAAGTTTCGTAATTTTAAAATTAATTTCTATATCTTTATTTTTGACGAGAAATGGATTTCTGACAAAACCGGAAAAATCACAGCTGCTTAATGAACTAGATAAAAGCTATAAATACTGCCAAATTCCGAAATTCCTCAATCATGTGGTAAAGCAACAGTTATAGACCTTATGGTGGTTGCATGGAAGATTCCAACAAAAATCTTTTAACCTAAATACATATGAAGAGTTTGTAGCATTTGAAAAGCTAACTGCCAAGCTTCTCACACATGTGAGTGCATCAACATTGTTTTCGACGTTTATAAGGAGAAAAGTGTAAAAGTGTTTGAGAGGTCCAAACGATAACGGAAACAATCTATAGAATATGGAGCTCCAAATGACAGTACACAGCTTCCTGTAGATAATAACCTGTCCTGGACCTCCTCTAGAAACAAAGAATTGTTGCAGTCATACTTTGTTGATTGGATATCCCTGGAAAAACATTTTGTTACTTCATCTATTCCGATTTATCTTGTTACTGTAGTAAAACATGGTCAGCCAAGATGTGTTTCTATAAAGAATGGGATGGATGAGAATAAACTTAGTTTGGAATCTGATCATGAAGAAGGAGGTGAGAGAATCCTAGCCCACATTTCTCACATGACACTGACTTCAAAAGTAAGTAACGTGGTTATTTGTTCTGCTGATACCGATGTTTTTCTGTCACTATCTACAGAAGTTTAATACTACTTACGGAAAAGTTTAGGACTGCAAAAATCGCGGTACATTCAATCTTCCTCATTTAAAAGCATAGTACCGTTTGCTGTTCTAACATCTTCAACAGCTATTTATTCTTTAACCGGCTGCGACACTACAAGCAGCAGCTTTGAAAGCAGTAGAATCATGTGCAGAAGACCTCTTGTCAGATTTTGGCAAAGGCGCACTAAATGAGAACATGAAAAAAAAGAGAGAGAGAGAGAGAGAGAAGAATAAGAAGTTTTGATTCGTGTACTTGGCTCAAGCTTAGATACAATGGATAAATGACCTTTCCATCAGTTCCATAAAAGAAAAAAATCGAAACTTTCAAGATTTGGCCCCTACAAAAGATCTATCAGACTTTACATAAAAATAAGCTACTTGCAGTGCTATAAATGGATCCGTGCTTTGGAACTGTCTGAGAAACTGAATCCGTTGGCCTATGCTTACAAAAAGGAAGACGGTATTTTAATTCCGCAGGTGACAGATGACCCATCGGAGCCTGAAAACTTCCCTAAGCAATGTAATAATTGCCAGATGTGCATCAGAGAAACTGTATGTCCCTATATAGTTTAGGAGGAGCTAGCCCATATCATGTGTGCAGTTATATGTTCCCTCATTTTGACTGCTGGGTGTTGTTCCTCACTTAAAAGAGCTAAATTCTTTTGGTCACGTGATGTGATTCATGGTCATTTAGTCACCATATTGGATTCGAGATTGCGGATTAGATCATGACCTTCTTTAAATGCTCATAACTAGGCCACTTATGGGCTATTTTGGATCACCCTTCTTCCTTTGGAAAGAGAAAATTATACTCTACAATTTTGTGTTCTTGTTCTTTTCGCGAACTCTGCGCTGTTTTCCCGAAAAATTGGAAAGAGTAGAATTGAAGATAAAATCGTATTCTATTTTCGTAATTTTCTCGAAAATGGCTAATAATTCAAATTTTAATAAGACACATAAAAGAAGCAGAATTTAATAAACTTTGAAACGGTATACAGTATGCTGGATTTAGTTTAAAACTAGGCTATATATTAAAGGAAAACTAATAGTATGAATGATTTTAATTGTTGTCAGAAAAAAATCTTTTCCGCCGTCTTTACCTTCCAGCAATTTATCTGTACTACAGGCGCTAGCCCATCTCACGTGCGAAGTTTTATGATCCCTAAGTCCTGTTCTAGGGTTTGTTAAACATGTGTACGAGTTTAAAAACGGTCAAATGATCCAGATCATAGTCGTTTGGTTCCCATATTTAGAAATGGACCAAATTACTAGATTTTTTTTGTTTGTCTAAGTATATTTCTGTACCCAGTGATCGAATTTTCAGCCTGTCTGTTCATTGTACTCCTTTCTAAAGTGAATCTCATAGTTCTAAATTATAGTGTAATTTGAAAAAAATGGAGCAATGACGGAGGGAGCCTTGTTGAGTAATTCTCGTGAGTGTGTTGCCTGCCCTTAATTGAGATGAACAATCGACCTGCTTACTCACTACTTTAAATTATTACTCTCCACAATACTGAGTTTGACAATCTTGATCGTAGTATCACTTATTTTCCTTTATTAGTCTATTTCATTTCATTGGGGTGTCAGATGATAAAAATGGCAATAAAGTTTGCCTATTGCCAATCCTTACAACCCACATAGACAATAAGAAAGACGCCAATATAAAACACATTCCGCAATGCAGCGTTCGAAGTGGAAAAAAGCAGAAGCGATATGTTTTATCACAATTTCAATTCGCTATATCGGCTATCTAAATGTTGAAGTACAATGAGGCTATGTTGCCTAAAAGATGACATTTTTATTTACATAATGACTCAAAACCATGGGAGAGTTTCTCCGTAGTTACGGGGAAAGGGAGCATGGAAAGGCTTTGGTCCCATCCCAACTTTCTGAGAAAAATAAAAGAATGTCCTCCTATGTTGTGTTATAGAGAATTATACACGAAATGCTCAATAACCTAGTTTTTTGTATGAACAATTTTTAAACAATTTTTCGTGGGACAACTTCCTAACCCCATTCGACTGAAAGTTATTCCAGATCCTCCGGAAGATCCGCCTCCCTCCACAGCAGACAACCCCGAAATCCATCTATGCTCAAATTTTTAGATTTGAATGCACCCAAAGTTTCCTTCGCACCTGTGAATATAGAACAACCAAATCCACCATTCCCCGTATGTTCTTAAAATTTGGCTTCCCATTGTCTTTTAGTAAGATAATCAGGGAATGCAGAGAAATTCATGTTATGAGGATTAACTTCCTGAAAAATGAATTTATTGGAAAAGCATGTAAGAGATTTGCTTTTTAATTTTTACTAAAAACCTTCCTCATATTGAAAATATTTAACTACTATTAACTAATAATATCAGACTGAATTAAAAGCAATCGCCATAAAGATCTAAATTTTAGGGATACACTCACGCACACAGATGATCACCTAACAGGTATTCACAGTGTTATCGAATTATTAGAAAGACTTAAATATACTTTTTAATGAAAACAACATATTCTTTGATTGCGTAAAGTATATATTTTTTTCTCGTAAATATCAGACTCACTGTCAGTTATGTATTTATTTACCATTGTAGGCACAAAGGAAGTCTCTTAAATAAGAAATTAAATCTTTGACTTGCAAAGCTATTTGTCAATTACTGTGTATAAAATTAGATTTATTAAAAGTATATTAGACACTTTTGCGGTGGTGGTATGGCTTGATCACTGAAAAGACAGAGAAAGTATGTCTTCACTACTGAGAATCCAGAGGCGGTATGGCATACCACCGCATACTGTCTCACTTCGACCATTGCTACAATATGAAACCAACTTGCCTCTAATACACAATCGATAAAGCTTTACCGACATAGTGTGCTCAAACTGAAGTATATCGCTTGGAGAACTAGAGCTTTAGGAATGGCAAAAAATGTTTTAATAATAAACTTAGGCTCTTAGTTAAATATTTTATTCCGACAGGTGAAAATACTCGTGAGTTAACGATTTTAATCATGACTTTTCTGTTTATCAACTGTTTAATGTAAAAAACTTAACTTCAACTTAAAAGTTTTTCTGAATTACTAATGCTTATCTATCTTGAAATCAATCTTTCGAAACTTCAAAGGTAAAATCAACTGGTACTTACGAAGGCAAGACACAAACGATCATGTAGCTATATGATTAAATATTATTCTGAAACTGTAAACAAATGCTATAAGTATTCGTTTTGTATAGGTATATTTATTGTTACATATTGATATACAACAGTTTGTAGACTTCATTAAAAGGCCAAACTAACATCGTAAATATTCCTATTGTACTGGTATAGCTGTATATGAGAAACGCCCTTACCCTAATTAAAATGTCGAAGAAGCACACCCAACTCTCCCACAGGCATTTAATTCTTTCAATAGGAATACATACATTTTTAAAGATCTTCAGAAAACTGAATATCAAAATAAACATGTGAAACTCTTTTCCGTTTCTTAATGACTGTCCGCATTGCTTGTCAATTTGTAGAGAATAGTAACGTTTTACATAATTTAAACTTTGTAAAGTCTTTGCCAATTGTACAATGATTGTATATGAAGCAATTTTACAATTTCTATTGTACTTTAACTGTAGAGTTTGTTTCTAATAGTTTTAATAGTTGAATAGTTTATTTCTCCTATTAAAAGATTTCGTATAAGTCAGAATTATAATTTCATATTTAAAATACTGTAAATAAATATACAGGGTCCTAATGAATTCCGTGTCATAAATTTAGGAGTGATTCCTTGTATCAGATCAAAGTAATAAAAATAGATCGGGAAATGCTTCCTTTCAGAGTTATAAGCCACCGAAAATGCGAAACGTCAAGTTTTAATACCTCCTTGGCTTGAAAATTATTGGACTTCTCGCAAGCGATTCAAAGAATTACACAGGGAGTAGTATGCGCTTGGTCTAAATATGTTTTACAATTACCCAGTACCGGCGTAAAGAATTGTATATGGTAAGTTGGGATACAGGTATATTTTTAACTACTAATAATTTAGTACATGTTGCGGGTGTACTGGAGGTTGTGAAATATGAATATTTAGATAGAGCGAAATTTCTTGAGTCGCTTGCGAGAGGTCTCATAAGTCTCAAGAGGGAGCGTTTAAACTCGGTGGTTTATATCTTTGAAAGGAGGAGTTCTGCAACCTAAGTTTATTAGAACTTATCATTTCATTTGCTGTAAGGAATCGTCTCTTAAAGAACTAATGATCATGACACTAGTAAAACGTGCCCAAGATTAGAGAATTTTTTAATTGCTTTTTATAAAAACTAACTTAGAGATGTGAATACAAAGAAACTACTCCTAAACTTATCCATTCATGAAGTCCTAAAACAAACTTACCTCAAAGTAGGGATAAACGCTTATGTTAATACTAAAGGTCCCAATACTTTGATATATTTCTAGTTGCTCTTTTTATACTAATTTGAGAACGGTGAAAGTAATGGAAATATTTTTAAACATATACGTCCAAATTAGCAAGAACAATTAGAAATTTACACAAGCTTGGGAATATTTTACTAGTGGCAGGATTTAGTGTGTTTATGGCACGGAATTCATCAACACCCTGTATAATATATTTTTTAAGAAAAAGAGTTTGAAAATGGATAGAAAGTGTACGTTCTCGATTAAATTTAATCATAATATTATCAACTTTTAACAATTTAACACAGACTTACTTATAGTAAACACTTTAGTCGCTACATGATTGACAACAGTCTAAAATGGAATTCATTTTACAGTACAGTGTTAATTAGGCAACGATCAGAATTAGCAGGTGAAAACAGAGGTCAGAATATTTAGATTTATTTGAGCATCTGATGTAGTGTATGATAGAGCATTGTGATGTTGTAAATGCAAATGGATATGTAATTGTTTTGGTTTCCAAGAATAATAACAAAAATATTTTATAACTTTCACATTTGCTCGATTGAGTTGTCTCCAACTTTTAGGTGATAGTCATATATTTGAGTGTACACTATATCGAAAAGATTATAGTGATAATTAGTGTTATTTTGAATTTTTATAATGTTACAATTTCTCGGAGTTATATACATAATATCGAAATGATTTATCTAGTTCTAATTGATGCATTCGGAGATACTAGCCTGATAACCTCAAAAGATGTGAGTCATGTTTCTGACACTTATTAGTGTTGGTTGTATGTTTCACTGTTAATTTCATAATTTCATCTTAGTTTTCATAGAATTATTTCGATTGGCATATTCCAATTTGCAACCAATTGAATTAACGTTCGTTTAGCGATAAACTTTGACAAGCAGATAAAATTTATTTACTATGTTCAGTTTCCGATCAAACATTGATTCTTTGAATGAAAATTTTGAAAAGCCTTATCACAGAACTTATTCTATTATTTTTATTTTTAAGATAATTTGTAAAGCAAGCTGTACATGACGAAAAAAATATGATGCAAATCTCAGTTTTCACTAACTAGATGATCACACTTGATAAGATGCATCTGGTCACCTGAATGCCTCTTGTGAATACTATGATCACAAACAGTAATTTATCCATTGAGAGAAATAATAGGCCTAACGGAAAACAATCACATTTCGTCTCACATCAACACCGAGCCGTCGCGTTTAATGATAGGAAGGAAACTTACGGAGTATACCTGGCCCGTTGTGGTAAACGAGGATAAATATGAGTATTCTGGGTATATACTCTCTTGCAAGCGTTGGCGAGCTGTAATTGTAGAAATAGGTCGTCCCTGATGCTGATTGAATTCTTGTGTCAGTTGTACCTCACTATCTGTACGGTTCTTGGTTAAAATAATCTATGTTCCGCAAGCCTATTACCTAAACTTGGTTTCTATCCACTATTCCTCATCTCTAATGAGGTTTTGGCACGAACTGTGTATGCTGTCATCTTGGTAGAAGAAACTAGTAGAAAAATTGAATCTGATAGGTGGAAAGGAAGAGAAAGAAAACTTTCTTAAATTCTCTAAATGTATTGCACACGATTCAATATAAACATGTCATTCATTTTCAGGAATTTTGGTAATTCCGCTCGAAAGGGGAGGAGGAAAGATTTAAATTTTATATTTTCTATGTCTTTGAACTATTAGTTATAAAGCATTAAACTTGTATGCAATGTCTTTCTAAGACACAAAATACTAACATATTATTCATGTTCATACAATTTCGAACTTTCTCCTAGAAGGGGAAAGTAAATTTTATTATTCCATGTTTCTTTTAAACCGTTTAACGAACTTGGAGATACGACTGATTGATACGCAGAATACGAATATCTTCTTTACTTACACGGAGTTTAGAAATTCTATCCCGCAAATATGAGACGTAGAATGAATTTTACTGTTACTATATATTTCTCTTGAATCATTGGACATAAATGGTTTCCTGTACAAGAGAAAATATTTCATACTTTGTTTGAGAAACTAAGAATCAGTTGTCTTGTGCACGAACAAAATAAGTAAGACGCAGAGAGAAAGAGAAACAGAAAGAAAGAGAAAGAAAGAGAAAGAGAAAGAGAAAGAAAGAAAGAAAGAAAGAAAGAAAGAAAGGAAAGAAAGAGAAAGGATGCAGATAGAGAAGTGAACGCAAAACTTTCTCCTTGGTTACATATGATGTCACTTGGTATTTCTGTTTTAGAGAAACTGTGTTATGTAAGTTAATATCCAAAACTATTCAACCAAAATAGATAATAATTCTTTCATAATCCAAAATTGCTTAATTCTGTGTAATTACAGGTACTCTATTCTAACGTTGTGACTGCCAATTACTACAGACCAAAGCAATAACTAAGGTTGCCTACAACAAAAGGTTAAGGGAAGTTGTTTTGAAAAAAGTGTCGTGAAAGTGACACTTTGTCCCGAAAGTGTATCTGTTTATACCGCAAATCACTGTTTCGTCACGAAAATTCTCTCTTGCTGTTATTTCTCGTAGGCAACTCCAACAAAAGCAATACAATGAGTGCAAAAAGCTCATTATTATATGAGAGATTCTTAGTATTATTGTATACGTATGTTTTAAACCATTAAGCGTAAAGGCACGAAAGATATTTCAAAAAATACAAAAGTATCATACATAAATAAATATTTCACATGGCAGATAGAAGGTTAAGTAAGGAAGCTTCTGAAAACAGCTGAGCAGATAAATCATAAGTCAGCCAAATCCCGAATATGAGTTTACATGAAACTTTGATTCTTGGAGGATAGCTACACCATTGGGTTGTAATAATATGTCAGAAGTCACGCTAATAGCCGTGTAATATCGAGCTGGAAATAAGTGTCCCTGAGTTGAAAAATGAAATGAAATGAAATGAAATTTTTGAGTTTTACGTCCCACGGTTATGCCGGTTAGGCTAAAGGAGACGGTGAAGATGAGTAATGAATGAAATGGTGGAATGAAGAAAGGGGGAGGAAACGGGAGAACCCCGAGAAAACCCACGCACACGGTGTTTGTCCACCACAGAGTTCACTTGGCGGGAGCAGGGTTTGAACCCAGGACCCCATGCACCAGAGATGAACGCTCTATCACTGAGCCCCCGCGGCCCCATCTCTAAGTTGAGTAGCTTCGCAAATCATTGACTAAGGGCATTATTGACATTATTGACTCATCACGTTTCTTAAATCAGTGATTCATATTGTATGAAACTAGATATGTAAAGACTTTTTTGACAAACAGAATAACTTGCACAAAAATAGAAAATAAAAAATCCACTCTGAAGTGGTAGTAGAACCGATAATACGTTTCATATAAATTGTCGGACATGAAGGTAGAAATCAGGAAAGGAATTTTTAATATACAAACAAATATTTAAATTGGGACGATTTGTTTTCAATTGAACATAGGTAAATAAGAACTATAGGTTATTTTTCATCGCGATATGTCTTTGGAGTTGACAGCACTATTGATTTTAGACTCCCAAACTATGATTTGCATAAGTGTCAGAAGTTTTATAGAACGGCTTTGTCCGTCCGCACTCTTCTTGCAATCGATTCAGCGTCTCAAGGATAGTTCCATCTCCTCCGATTACTCTCTATTCAAACCAGAAGTGGTTCTAATTAGCCATTTTATGTTTTAACGCTGTCGCCATAGAACGAAAAAGGCAAAAATAGCAAGAAGTGTTTTTTTTTGTTTGTTTTTTGCAAACGATTCACCGTCTCAAGACAATACATCATGACTATCTACTAAACCCCATCAAAATCAGAAGTGGTTCAAATTTACTATTACTTCCGGTTTCAATACCGGTTTAAACGTTTGTCTTTATAGAACAAAAACGTTAACAGGAGAAGCTTTTTTTTTTCAAACGATTCAACGTCTCAAGACAGACAAGATATATCATTACTATCCACAACACTGTACCAAAACCGAAAGTGGTTCAAATTTACTATTACTTCTAGTTTCAGTACTGATTTCCGTAGAGTAAAAACGGTAAATGTTATCAAGGTGCGGTTTTCTGCAACAGATTCAGCATCCCAAGAATAGGTTTCTATTTCCTCTCTTAGCCCTCTATTCACCGAAAGTGTTTGAAATAAGGGATTTTTGGTCTAAACCTTTATCGCCATAGAACAAAAACTGTATGAGGTAAGGAGTAATGGCTTTTTGATATGGATTCGGACTCCGAGAGAGTAAAATCAACCGGTGGTTCTAAATAATCAAGTCCACTATCCCTGATCATTTCTAGACCGCCGGTCGCTTGGTGCGAGGGGAAGATCCCCTCGTACACTCCCTGCCCCTCTACTGAAGCTAAAAAAAAGAGCGTTTCAAATAAAAGACCAGATATCCGAAACTAATCAAGATATTAATGAATTTATTTTTTCGGTTTTATCTGTAAGCTATGCTTTACGATTTTGTCTATTCATGCTTTGGATAGGCCCAACGGGTTTTCGGAAAATTTAACTTAAACATTAAAATCTGACATATTTTGTCCTTAATATTTTCGTTTTTGCTCTGTATCTCCGCTAAATGTATGTTTGAAGGTGTGCTCGCTTGATATGGAGCATTAGAGCCCATTTCATTGCTGGAAGATGGTCTCCTTTTCTGTTACCGACCAAATCAGCGCAGACAGCACTGATCGAAGATTTTTGTGAATCGGTGTAGAGATTCACCACAAATGCTTCTGCACGTCCTAACGTCTCATCATTCAAATTACCAGGTCCTTAGCAAGTATGATTTTTTACAATATACATTCCATGCTTTCTGTTTTCCAATGTCTGCGAACTGACTGGTGGTGTCACTTCCAGTAAGTACATGGAACGCTGGCAAGGAATAGCATATTTCATCGTTGAGCTCATTAACAATTGTGTGCATTGGAATAAATTGTAATTTTATTGCTGTTCCAGTAGACATCCATATTCGTATGCCTTAATTGTTTTTAAAAATGTACAAGGAGAACAAGAACATTTGTGTTTTTGGAGTCGCTGGAAGCGTGGTATGCGTGAAGTATTATCCTCGTATCAGCCTATTCATGATTATATTTCTGAAATGGTACTTTTCTTCTTGCGATGACTCCACGTGAAGTAAGTCTGTAAATCTACCCGATGTGATAACTAATGATGTGTTCGTCTTTCAATATTTGCCTACAGACCCTAATCAGCTCTAAAGGAAGAAATGCTTCGAAGTCAGATATGTTTTCAGGCAAATCAATAAAACATTTCCAATGCTGAGGAAGCGTACAATCTCAACCTACAAATATTTCTCCTGATCTGTCAGTAAATTCTTGCTGTTCGTCTAAATCGTGTCCGCCCGTTAATAGAACACGGATTGTAATGGTTGAATAAACCATCAATTTATGAGCACGCCATGTTTAGAAAGTTCAGCACACATTTTACAAAAATATCTGCCAAATCACCACCAGTCAGTTCGCAAACATTGGGAAACAGAAAGCATGGATGTATATTGTAAAAAAAGTTATACTTGCTAAGGATCTGGTAATGTGGATAATGAGACGATAGCACGTGCAGAAGCATTTGTGGTGAATCTCTACACCGATTCACAAAAATCTTCGATCAGTACTGTCTGCGCTGATTTGGTCGATCACAAAAAAGGAGACCATCTTCCAGCAATGAAGTGTGCTCTAATGCTCCACATCAAGCGAGCACAGTCAGCGACTCAAATATTGACTTCTTTCAACCCGAGCATTTTGCTTGGCAACTAGGAATGGAAAATTGGTGCCCAAATGGACCACCCATGAGTAGTGATGTGAGGTGGAAAATTTTCCGCGGAAAATTTTCCGTTCTAAAAAAATATCAGTAATCAAGTAACAATTCCTCAGCAATCATAAAATTTGTTGAATTCATGTATAGATATGTTAAAAAGTGAAAGATCGTTTAAAGAATCTGAAAATTTTCATGGCTCAGACAATTTTCAGTATTATGTAGGAACAAGTGAAACAATTTTTCATGAATCGAAATATTTTCTGTCTTATATGGAAAAATTGAAGAACTTTTTATGAGTCGGAAAATTTTCATCATTTTGAAGCAAAAAGTAAAACAACTTTTTGTGAATCGGAAAGTTTTATTGCTCTGTAGAAACAAGTGAAAGGAATTTTCATAGAATGGAAAATTTTCATCACGATGTAGAAACAAGTGGAAGAAACTTTTCATAAGCTGAACAATTTTGGATATTATATATAGTGATATTAGGTGGAAAATTTTCCACTATATTTAACTGCACATAGAGCTACAAAATTGAATTTCTGTAGAGGAAAGTTAGTCAGCAACAAATTATAATTTTTCCAATTAGCTTTCGGGAACCGGAAAATCTAATATTTCAAGTTGGGAAGTAAAATTTGTCTCTCTCTCTCTCTTCCTCTGCGAGCTAATTCGTTGGTAAGCGGTTAGCATACTTGCCTTTGGCATGCAAGACCTAGCTTCGATTCCCAGCGGGAGCTCGTGTAGTTCGGATTCCACGTTAATCAGTTGGTCCCGTCTTATATAGTCTCGCTGCTAAAAGGGACGTTAAACTCAAAATCAACTCAATTCAATACCTCTTTCTCTCTCTCTCTCTTTCTCTATCTCTCTCTCTCTCTCTCTCTCTCTGTGTGTGTGTGTGTGTGTGTATGCAAAGTGAAGAGAACATACACCGAGTTAGTAGAACACAAATATCCCATTCTATTATTTAAAATTTAAATTTATTAAAAGTCATGAATATTTTCCGAATCATAAAACCATACTCCACTTATTCCTACATCGTTGTTTAGCCGTAAAATTTATTCGTAATAAATTGTCTCAAAAAGTTTCATAAAGTGAAAATCTAACGATTCTTCATTTCAAGAATGTTTCGAAAACTTCAATGCGGTCTTCCCTCAGAATCCACCTTTAATCTTACAATATTAGATTTCGTCAGTTTAATACGCATAAGACGGTTTTCTCATAGCTTTACTACTTTTATAGATTTAGATACTGCAACATTTATAAATAAGTAGATATAACATAAAGTGCCTACTGTAAATTTTTGACTACCCAAAATTCGAGTTTAAGTAACTCATGAAAGCAAATACTGACCGTTTTCTGGAAATAAACATTTATTTATTCATATATTCATTCAGAAGAGAAAGCGAAATATAAGTAATAAGGAAGCTGATTTGCGTAGTTGTTCTTCCAATAACATAATAAAAGAAACATAAAAAGCTGCACTATTAGAGCTGCGTTCTAAAAGCAACAAGTAATTTCATTTTAATTTAAAAAATAAAAAAACATATTTCTTATATCTATCTATCTATCTATCTATCTATCTATCTATCTATATATATATATATATATATATATATATATATATATATATATATATATATATATATATATATATATATATATATATATATATATATATATACTTGTTTATACAACAAATTTCATACCTCTAAATCAAGCGAATTCTTGCATTAAGCATTTTTTAAATAAATAGTGGGTAATCCTAAATACCTAGTATTATCGAAATTGTACCCCTTCTTACCCTTTTCAGAAGCGAAATTTTCGTAAGCGCTGAAATATACTTAATTAAATAGTATTATTTTTATTTAATAGTTATATATACCAACTTCAACTTAAGCTAATCCTCACATTCGGCATCGATGTGAAATTTGGTGGGAATACTCTCATTGTCAATAAAGAAGTATACAATGAAGAAGTAACTTTTTAAAAAAACACCCTAAGGGAGTGAAGAGGGGCTCAAAAGTTCCCCCTAAGAATCAGAGAGAAATTGGCATTAGAGAGATGAGACTCAGCATATGAACTGCTCATTAAAAATAGGGAATGCATGTTTCAGTGTTTTCAACAATTTCGCTTCAAATAGGGGAAAAAGAAACACTTATAAAATACTCATACATGAAACGGAAAGAGCAAATACAAATCAATTATTGTAACGAAGCAAATAAAGTGTAAAATAATAAATAAATTACTGTTTAATGTGAATCCCGATCTACTACTTGATTTGCATCTGCTACAAATATTTCTACCGTGAATCAAACGTGGCTCTACACGAGCAAAAAGTTCGCGCGTTAGCTACTGAGGAGTTAAGGTGTTTGGACGTTTGTTAAGGTGTATGTTTGATGTAAATTTTCACAACATGTATTCTCACATAAAATCATACAAATGATTTCCATGCCATAACTGATGAAACTTAAACTAACTAATTGAAGTTCCTTTCCAAGATATTGTGTCTCTATTAAATATTCTTTTTCACTTTTGTCTGCAAATTTATGTGTAAGTAAACAATAATAAAAATGACAAATCACAGGTAGTCTATATCAGAGTGATTGAGTCTTAATTTATTTGTACTCAATCTCACAAGCCCTACTAAGTTGCGATACTTGGGTTAAGCGATCTATTTTTTTCTTTTTAATGAGATTTGTGCGACCTTGCAGCAGCGAGGCTATGAAACGAGGTCCTAAAGACTAACGTGAGACCCGAACCAGATGTGATCCCACCGGAAATTGAATCGTGACCTCCCGCTCCAAAGACACGTATGCTAATGATATAGCTACGAGGGAGCTTACTAGAAGTGTATAATGAGACTAGAAACTGTTTATCTTTAATCCTCTTTCAAACTTGTAAACTGATTGTTTGATTTGTATTTAACTCTAGCAGTAGCAGAGAGAGACTATATAAAATGAGTTGTACAGTTTAAGGGAGGATCTGAAGCAGTATAGTATGTTTGATGGTCTCCCATCGAGAATAGCTTCTCGTGGCCACTTTTTTTTTTCCAGCGTACGGTCTTTGATACGTGGTTCGATTCTGGGCGAAAGCTCATGTGGTTCGGATCACACAGTAAGCTCCACGTCTCCTATAGCCTTGCTTCTGAAAGGGACGCTAACTCCAATCCAACCATCTATAATTGAACCCAAATATGTTACCGAAGATAAATGCATGAGACAATTTCCTTATTATTCTTTCTATTTTTAAGCAAAAACTAAAGCATCAAATGTAACAGCGATCTTTTTCTCGCTTTATTTTTTCTCATACGTTGACTTTACTCACCTTTGTTCTACTTTTTCATGTTACGCAAGCGACAGGAACATCACACAGACACACCAAAGCCAGTCAAACAATGCAAATGCATTTTAGAGGAACTCGAATCCAGAATAAACACTACCTTGTAACCTCCGGCCTTTATGGACACTAGTGACTTTATCAACGAAGAGGGATTTAAAAATTTATCGTATTCTTTGGTATTGGGGTACTGAACCTTCTTTCCCATTATCAATAAATCAATATAAAAAACCTCACTACCTTACTACTCCATGCCGAATTTTAGAGTAGCTTAAGACCTACCGCTCACTGGCAACATTTTGTCGGGCAACTATCTTGTTGCTCTGGCTAAATGCATTGAGTCTTATGGGAGTCCGCTCACTGAGGCGACAGCGACAGAAAAGTTGCCGAGGTGTCGCCAATTGCCGAGGTATCGCCAAGCAGGGCGACAGCAGGGCAACAGCTCGGCGACGGAACAGTTGCGCAACATCTAAAAATGCATTGAGTCTTATGGTAGTCCGCTCACTGAGGCGACGGCGACAGTAAAGTTGCCGAGGTACCTCCAAATAGAAAGGTAAAAAATAAATGTTTTCTACAAGTTTTTTCACGTAACAGATCGTTCCGTGTGTAGCGCGTGAAAAGAAGTGTTCGCAATGGAAACTAATACATTCTTTGATTAGTGACTAGCATGTCTTTAGTGATAAAGACTATGACAAATTAATTGAGGAATAGAGAAACGCTCAGCGTTAAAGAAGAAATATATAGAAAGATGAAATTATGGAAGGAAGTGTGTTTCGCTGTTATAAGAAACTAGAATGAGCTTTCCAGCCAAGAAAAAACAACACAGATAGGTACATTTTTCGATAATGACATATCGCTGTCATACTACACACTACTACCTTCATTAATTTCCCACAACTAGAAAAAAATACAGATAAAATTATCATTTTCAAGTTTCTTTCCATTTCAAATATAAAAAGTGGCCGATTTTAAAACGTGAAGAATACGCGGGAGGAACGAAGAAAGCCAATTTTTATTTTATGGCTATACGTAGAACATTGAGAGTACAGTTACTGTACAGTGTTGGATTGCCGCTTTTGTTAGTTTCGTTCTGTTAGTTATTTCTAGTCGTTTTATATTTTCGTTATTCTTGTTATCTTTTGATTCGAATAATTGTTCCCGTTCGTATTAGCTTACACAATTTTGTCACTCATTGACGTTCAGGGACGTCATTTAGGGGGGGGCAGGAGGTGCATTTGCTCCCCAAAAGTTTGAGGAATACATATACTTTAATCAATTGTCTACTAATATACTAGTACAAAACGTGAAAGTCTTATGTCGGTGGTGCTCTTGCCCCCCTCAAGTGAAGTCTGAAATAACGCCTCTGTTGACGCTACCTTCGAAAGTTTATTTAAATTTATTTATTTAACCATTGGAATGGGCGGTATATTTCTTTTTAATGTCCGAAACCAGCGATTATGCGTACTGTTCCGGTTGCCGATTATGTAAATTGTGATATCAAATGCTCGGCAACTTTTCTGTTGCCGTCGCCAGTGAGCGAGGGTATGGCAACAAAACTGTTTTGTCTCCTTGAAGTTGCTGACTGCAGGCGACAGCGACGAGATAGTTGCGCAACTGTTTTGTGGCCAGTGAGCGGTAGGTCTAAGTTGGAAGTGTGCTTCTTGGTACAATTTATTCAATAAAAATACCTGGGGCCGCGGTGGCTAGGGATGCGCACGAGTCGAGACATGTCTCGAATCTCGACTCGACTCGACTCGAATTCGAGTCGAGATTCGAGTCGAGACACACTTTGTAAAATTCGAGACGAGTCGAGACAAACGTGTTTCTCGACTCGAATTTTCGAGTCGAGACACGAGTCGAGTCGAGACAGCTCATAAAAATCTCGACTCGACTCGAATGTCTCGAAAATTTATCTAAAACTTTTAATATTATTATGAAGAAATTATTCACTCAGGAACAGCCTTGAAACCAATTCCAGCATTTATTACTTTAGAAAGGTACAGAATGTATAAATTTAATAGTTAATCTTCCGAGATCAAGATGTAATTTTCAGCTCAATTCAGTTAATTAAAACTAGTAATTAATGTCGTGATATTTGATTGTACTTCAAATATAATAATAATAATAATAATAATAATAATAATAATAATAATAATAATAATAATAATAATAGTAATAATAATAATTGATTATCTAGTTTGTATAAAACTATTATCCGTAGCCTATATCTAGTCTGTATAAGAACATTGCAATAAAGTGAACATCATAAATTCTCTGAATGAGCAATTGGCAGTCTATAGTAATTTAGCATAGTTATAACTATTGTGTTTTTATTTCCATGAACGCCATAGGGCTACATAACTTCTGGACAGGGCCGGATTTAGGGGGGTGAAAAGGTGCACGCTACCCCCCCTTTGTTGTAAATATGCCTATCTAAAATGAGAAGCTAGCAGTGAAAATACCGCGACACTGGTGTGTCGCGAATGGGCCACTGGTGTGTCGCGAATGGGCCACTGGTGTACCGCGAGGATATCAAAACAAAATTATTAATTCTATAGCAATCAAATTGCAAAACGTAGGGAAAAATGTATATTTGTATTGCACATTACTGTGAACCTCTACTATGAATCTACAATTTTAAGTTTCATGCCGTGTTACTTTTCTGTACATTTCTAATGTTGAAAAAAGTATTTGTTATTGTTATGACCATTATTGCTTCTTTATCGTTACAGACTATTTCGTAACTTGAAAATTTAAAATATCATTCAATCCTTTCGATAAATTATTTTCATTTGTGTTTTAAAAGTAAAATAGATTTATTTGTTCGTTCGTTATTTAATGATCTTCATTCTTAGTAAAAGGTTGGATACAGTTTTCGAAAGAGTAAGCGTATTTTTAATAACCTGAGTCCAACATTTCATTGCAGTTATTTTCTCCTTTTAAACTAGAATGAAAAATAAGCATAGTGATTTACCACGAGGAAAAACCAGTGATCGAGCTTTCTTCTCTGTGCGAAGGAGATCAGTAATCAAAGAAAAAAATACCAGTGTGTTTTATATTTACAAATAATAATATCTATAAGTGTGCCGCGAGAATCCATGTTACACCCGTAGTGTGCTGCAAGTTGAAAAAGGTTGGGAAACGCTGGTTTAGAGAAAAGAATAATTGGTACACTCCCTCCTCCCTGCTCTCTCTCTGCCTAGTATATTTTCTTTATTTTATTGTCTCCGAAACACCATTCCAGACAAATGCTTTTCGGTAGAAAAGTTAGAAACAAACCATCCCGCTCTTGGACAAAGTGGGCAACATGCGGTAGTCAGGTCAATGAACCTGGTTTGGAAATTTTCGTGCAATTTAGGTTACTGAGAGGGTGTAGTTTCTTCAACTATGCCGCCTTCTACTATGGCTCGTGCCATAAATAAGTCATCGTCTGATCGTTTGGGAAACACCGCTAGTTGTCTTTGCCTGACATCTGTTTCATACGTATTCATATTAGCCAGTGACAGCGATAAAGGGCTCGCATACCCTGGGGTGTGGGGGAGCATACTTGAGGGGGCCTCTACAAGGTACGCTCAGCAAGGCACCTTTTACTTGTCATTTATAATTTTAATGCATTTTAAAAGCGTTTCTACACAGCTTATAATTAATTGTAACAGTTTCACAGAATTAAACCAGTTGAGAATGCTCCATGAGCATTGCCAGAACGAACTTAAAAAGAATGGAGATATGGAGCGGGAAGGAAAACTGTCATTGTTCCTACCTCGCAAAAATTAGTAAAATATTATCTCTCTATGACTTACAGTTCTCGAGATATGGCTGCTTAAATATCTAGAAATTTGAACTTTTTGGCCAATATTTGGAGAACGGTGGCCAGTTGGCCAGTAGACAGTTAATCAGTGGACACTGGTTATTATTTGGTATTAAAATGTTCACCACCCTCTTAGGTATTGATCAACACCAATATGATCTCTCTACAATTTACGGCTCCCAAGCTATGGCTCGTTAAATATCTAGAAATTGGCCATTTTTGGCCAACATCACGGGAACGGTAAGTCATAGAGAGATGATATTGGTGTTAATCAATACCTAAGAGAAAGGTAAACAATTTGGTACCGATATTAATTAGTGGCCACTGGCCATTGGCCAAACCAGTGGCCACCGGTTACTATTTGGTACCAAAAAGTTCACCATCTTCTTAGGTATTGATCAACATCAATGTCATCTCTCTACAACTTATGGTCCCTGAGCTATGGCTCCTTAAATAGCTAGAAATTGGTCATTTTTGGCCAATATCACGGGAACGGTAAGTCATAGAGAGATGATATTGGTGTTAGTCAATACCTAAGAGGATGGTATGCATTTTAGTACCAATATTAATTGGTGACCACTATACAACTGGCCATTGGCTAAACTAGTGGCCAATTGGCCAGTGTTAATCGGTTACTATTTGGTACCAAAATGTTCACCATCCTCTTAGGTAATGAACAACATCAATATGATCTCTCTGTGACTTATGGTTCCCCAGATATGGCTCCTTAAATCTCTGGAAGTCGGCTATTTTTTGGCCAATATCTTGGGAACGGTAAGAGTGACGCGAAAAATTTAATCACTTTTTCTGATACTTTTTGAAGCTCTATCAAATACACGGTTCAAAATTGAAAAATCGCAAATAACAGACAGACGGACAGACAGACAGACAGACATAAAGAATTCAGTATCGAACTTTTTAAGTTCGTTGATAATGAAGTAATAATTAAAATCAAATAATGAGGAATGACTGTGAACATGAATGTCAGGTTCCTCTTTGCGATTTTCCAAAGATTTTATTTTCCAGTGTAACATTTGCATATTATTATGTTAGTCTATAATGCCATATTTTCGATATCGTGTATCTTAGACTAGAATTACAGTGTATTACAATAAATTATCGTATTTACCAGAAATATCTTCCAAGAAAATAATTCGAGATATAACAACTTGTTATTTGAAGAAGACAGTTGCTTACTGACAAGGGAGTGGCTCCACTGAGATGCGAACGAGACAATTGTGTTCGCATTGGATATGTTATAACTAGACGAATCCCGAAGTTATACGTGTCACCGGGCGGGATATCGTGAGTTACAACATATTCAACGAACTTAAAAAGTTCGTTACTGAATTCTCTATGTCTGTGTGTTTATCTATCCGTCTGTCTGTTATTTGCAATTTTTTCAATTTTGTACACTGCATTAGATAGAGCATCAAAAACTATCATACAAAATGATTAAATTTTTCGCGTCAATCTAACCGTTCGCAAGATAGTGGCCAAAAAATGACCGATTTACAGAAATTTAAGTAGCCATATATCGGGAACCGTAAGTCATAGAGAGATCATATTGGTGTTGATCAATATCTAAAAGGATGGTAAACATTTTGGTACCATATAGGAACCGGTAGTCACTGTCCAACTGGCCAGTGGTTTGGCCAATGGCCAGTTGGACAGTGGCCACCAATTAATATCAGGAAAAAATGTTTAACATTCTATTAGGGATTGATTACCACCAATATCATATCTCTATGGCTTACCGTTCCCGTGATATTGGCCAAAAACATGGCCAATTTCTAGATATTGAAAAAGCCATAGCTAGGAAATTACCTGCTAGAATAGTTTGAACCGAGTCATTTGTTCGGAAACGATTGGGTAAATGGAAAACTCGGTGAACATGTATCCCATCATTTTCAAGGCCACACTTTTTTGGGGTAAAAAGTTTGCCCCAGGGTTCCCCGCAGGGCCCCAGACGGGATCCAACTAAAAAGTTTCAAATGGCAAGGGGGGGTTTAAGTAGCACATCGTTTGAAATCTGTTGTAAAATGAAGGAAAATGGAGCAAGTCTTGACTCTCTACGACAACCCTGTGCAAAATGGCGGCGGGTCAAAATGAAAACAAAAACTTAATTGAAAAGTCCACGGCCACCCGTAATCGAAAATGGTGAGACAAATGTAAAAACAAGAAAGGACATGTGGCATTACGAGATCGAGCTAAAGAGAATTTCACAGTAAATATCAAGCTCAAGCTCGAATTAGTGAGAAACTTGACTAGTGTGATCCTCATTGAGATTCGCGAACGCGAGCTCCATTGAGGATAGAGAGCATGAGCCCGAGTGAGTCACGGTTGCAAAATTACCAATTTTACTTCTTTCTTTCTTTCTTTCTTTCTTTTTCCCCCTACTGCAATGCGTAAGGTTTATGAACAGCAGAAGTGCTTGCTAGAAAGACCTTAATTAGCATTGCTTGAATTATCCATAGACTAGGAACTGCTTAGATATCTAATGCAACTTACGTTCGCATTTTAACAATTCAGGTTGTAATTAAAACCTTGAATACTGAGCAGATGAGCACGCAGAATGTTTTGTTGGGGTGTATTTCTAATACGCAATTAATTCATCATAAACAAATACAACTCTATAGTATCTGAAGCGGCTTGAGTTGGATTGAATGAAAACGTGAACATGTATTCGGACTGTGCAATGTATTGTTAATTATTATGAACTGGAACAATTAGAAAAAAAATGGAAGCGCGACTGATGAGCACCAAACATCAAAATTTCACAAGGCATGGTCAAAGCTCACACCTCAAAGACCAGAAAAAAAAGATTGCCCCATCAACTAACCGTTGTCTTGTCCAAGTCAGTTGCTTCTTTTCATTGTGAAATTTCCTTCAAGTTAATCAGAATGTTGAAAATTTCCTACATTTTAAATTTATTTAGTATGTACTGATCAGTCAGAACATTATGACTACCAATCTACTATCGATATAATTTCCGTCCAGGCGATATCTGTGTCACCTGCCGACGAATGCCTGCTAGTCAGTCACGCGTACGGTGCATGTAGTATCAGTGAGAGTGCTGGCCGTGTGTAGAATGTGAAAGGCGCGCGATCTGAGTTTGACCGAGGGCAGGTTGTAATGGCCCGCAGACTCGGCAGGAGAATTTCGGAAACTGCAGGACTTGTCGGATGTTCGAGGAGTGCTGTGGTGAGTGTCTTCAACAAGTCGCGAAACCAAGGGAAAACGACGTCCAAACGTCGAGGGGTTGGGCGCTCCCACCTCATTACAGATGTCGGACGTCATAGGCTGGGCAGACTGGTAAACCAAAACAGGCAGCGAACTGTGGCAGAACTAACATCATACTTTATTACTGGGCAAAGTACAAGTGCGTTTGAACACACAGTGCACCGAACACCCCTAACGATGGGCCTCCGAAGCCCATGTCCCATCTGTGGGCGAATGTTAACACCACGACATCGGCAACTACGACTGACATGAACACATGACCATCGTCATTAAACCTTGGCACAGTGGCAGAGCGTTGCATTGTCTGATAAATCCCGATACCTTCTTCATCATGACGATGGGAGGGTGCGAATCCGTCGTGTTTCAAGAGAACAGTTCTTTGACACCTGTACTGCGGGACGGAGACAAGCTGGCGGTGGCTTAATTATGCTCCGGAAAACATTCACGTGAGCATACATGTGTCTAGTGAAGCTCGAGCAAGGCACCATGACGGCCAAGGCGTATCACACACTGCTTGCAGACAACGACCATGTTTCCCAACGGGAGTGGCATTCTACGAAAAGATAATGCACCATATCACAAGGCCAGGATTGTGATGGAGTGGTTCGAGGAACACAGGGGCAAGTTCCAAGTGATGTGCTGGCCGCCCAACTCGCCTGATCTGAACCTAATCGAACACAAATGGGATGTGATTGAACATGAGTTCAGAGCGCATTGCCCCTCTCCCCGGAATTTACGGGAATTAGATGACCTGTGTGCAAGGGCGCCGATCCTGGGGGGCCGAGGGGGCTCGGGCACCCCCAAAGCTCATGTGAGCCCCCGCATTGTATTTATGAATATACATTATTTGGCATAATTTGAATACAATTTGAATTAAAATCCTCATATATATGCCTTCTGCATCTGAATGCCCCCCCACATTTACAGAAATATCGTCGCCCTTGCCTATGTGTACCAATCAACTCTCTCCAGTGACCTTTCAAGGATCATTGCGTCCATGCCAAGACGCGTCGCCATTGTTATCCGTGCCAAAGTTGGACACACTGACAATAAGGTAGGTAGTCATAATATTCTGGCTGATGTGTGCATATATTTTAACTCGTATATTTTGTCTCGACTCGAATTTCGAGACGTCTCGACTCGAATTCGAGTCGAGTCGAGACAGAGACTGTCGAGTCGAGACACGAGTCGAGACAGAAACATATTTTCGAGTCGAGACACGAGTCGAGACAACATTTTCTCGAGACGAGTCGAGACAGGCTTAAATCTCGACTCGAACGCATCCCTAGCGGTGGCTCAGTGGTAGAGCGTTCACCTCTGGTGCTTGGGGTCCCGGGTTCGATCCCAGCACCCGTCAAGTGAACTTTGTGGTGGACAAACACCGTGTGCGTGGGTTTTCTCGGGGTTCTCCCGTTTCCTCCCACTTTCTTCATTCCTCCATTTCATCCATTACTCATCATCACCGTCTCCTTTAGCCTAAATGTGGGAAGTAAAAGTCAAAGATTTCATTTCAATAAAAATACGTGATTCCACATTTAAAAGAAAAAAAAAACATATCTGAAGAGAAAAAGGAGGACAATTTCTACAATATTCACTGTTTCAGTTCTACATTTATTCCATCTTATCCTTGCCGTATTCAGAAATGACATTTCTGTTAATATTGATATTACGGATTGCTAAAATTTTCCGGAATCGGAAATTTCACTTTCCAGATTTAGGAAAAATACCGGAATTCAGAAAAAAAATCGGAATTTTTCCAAAATTCGATAATCTTCTGAGTTACGGAATTTTCTAAATTCCGGAATTTTTCTGAATTACAAAATTTTCTAGATTCTGGATTTTCCGAAATCCGGATTTTTGTGGATTCCGTAATTTTTCCGAATTCTGGAATATTTCCGGTTTTACTTTCCGGATTCCGGAAAGTAAAAATTCCAGAATTGGCCATCCCAAATTGATATAATTTAGCTACCATTTGTATTTCTTACACAATGATTCTACTTGCCTGCAGTAGCATAATTTTAGATTTTTTTTCTGGAAAACTTCTCCGATATACATAGAATTTCACGTTTTTCATTATTACATTCATTTTCATTATATATTATTATACTATTGATTAAAATGTATATACGTCTCAAACTCAAGGGGACATTTGTCCGCCGGCCATCTCCAAATGACGCCTCTGTTTGCGCAAAATACTAAAGAATTAACTCCTAGAACGAACATCTTTTCTTATTCCATTCTATTTAAAAGTAAATATTACACTGTGCTGTATTCAGGGTTTAGCGTCTCTTTCAACACCGAGTTTATATAAAACCTGGACCTACTGCTTAATATAGAAACCGAACCACATAAGCTCCATCCGGGAATCGAACATAGGTCTCGGGTAGTACAAATACCCAATATATATAATACCCAATGTATCATATTACATATAGCTATATTCGATAATCTTCTGAGTTACGGAATTTTCTAAATTCCGAAATTTTTCTGAATTACAAAATTTTCTAGATTCTGGATTTTCCGAAATCCGGATTTTTGTGGATTCCGTGATTTTTCCGAATTCTGGAATATTTCCGGTTTTACTTTCCGGATTCCGGAAAGTAAAAATTCCAGAACTGGCCATCCCAAATTGATAAAAAATATAAAAAGATTACGAAACGTTTAATCTATCTTATAAGTAGTGAAGAGTGGGGACCAATGAAAAAAATAAAGGTTATCATCTATGTTGTATACTATCATCATACTTACACGAAGGTAAACCATATTTCATTTAGAAACATTCATTGTATTTCCGTTACTATTGGCTCATTGTAGAATTTATCCAGAGTAAAAATTACGTATGAAAAGCATAAGATTTTTTAAAAGCAAGACTTGTAAGACTCTTGCAGCAAGACCAAGACCAAGACGAAGACTGGATGTGCAACACCGAGACCAAGACCAAGAACAAAGGTTCTAGTGCAAGACCAAGACTTAGACTAAGACCACCCGGGTCTTGGTCTTGGTCTTGCATTTGCTCATCACTGTTACTGACAAAGAGCATTCATGTTTAAATACAGAAAATATATAAATATCTTACATATAGCTATAATATATTTATATATTTCCTGCATTTAAACATGAATGCTCTTTGTCAGTAACAGTGATGAGCAAATGCAAGACCAAGACCAAGACCCGGGTGGTCTTAGTCTAAGTCTTGGTCTTGCACATCCAGTCTTGGTCTTGGTCTTGCACTAGAACCTTTGTTCTTGGTCTTGGTCTCGGTGTTGCACACCCAGTCTTCGTCTTGGTCTTGGTCTTGCTGCAAGAGTCTTACAAGTCTTGCTTTTAAAAAATCTTATGCTTTTCATACGTAATTTTTACTCTGGATAAATTCTACAATGAGCCAATAGTAACGGAAATACAATGAATGTTTCTAAATGAAATATGGTTTACCTTCGTGTAAGTATGATGATAGTATACAACATAGATGATAACCTTTATTTTTTTCATTGGTCCCCACTCTTCACTACTTATAAGATAGATTAAACGTTTCGTAATCTTTTTATATTTTTTAACAGATTCAATACTCTACTGGTTCCCAAATTGGAGAGACACATGAAAGAAAACCAAGACGGCACAGATCACTGAAATACCATAAATTGCTAAATTATTTTTACACTCTAAAGGCGTTATATATATATATATATATATATATATATATATATATATATATATATATATATATATATATATATATATATATATATATATATATATATATTCAACTAAGATTAGCTAATCTTTGTATTAGACAAACTTCCAATTAAACACTGAAATTTTATTTTGCTGATTACAATCTGTACCATATGGAACAAAAACATGGACATTACGCAAATGCGATGAAAAAAATATTGGAGGCTTTCGATAAAAGGAGAGAATTTGTTGGGTTGAACGGAAAACCAATGAGGTGTTAGAAATAGTAGCAGTAGGGGAGAAAAGAAGAATTTTAGATGTAATTAAGAGGAGTAAAAGGAACTGGTTGGGACATTGGCTGAGGAGAAACTTTATTATGAGGGACATGCTAGAGAGAATGGTGAAAGGAAATAGAGGGAGGGAGGAGGCAAAGGAGACTGTAGTTGAAGGAAGGTATTAAAACAGAAAACTGCTACGTCAAGACGACGAGACTAGCTGAGAATCACCGTATATCGAAGCTTCTGAGTTGCAACAAGTGACCTGCCAATAATGGCAGAATAGCTATGATGATAATATGTTAGCAATATTGGCCAAAAAAGAGAGAAAAAAATTAAAATAATAACGATTATAATCAAATCTCTTAATATTTTTAGTATAACTTGAGTAAAAACTAAAAACGACTTAACTGCCCATGTCTTTTGTGTAAACTCAACTTATATTTTTTACCTATATTAGAAATACAAAAACACAGCATCAAACTCCAAGTTATTTGAAATAGCTGTACAAAATCACTCTCACTTGTGAATATGAATTATTTATTGTTGTATAATGTTATATATCACTCAATCCTCGTGTGCCATATACCTGAGGAGGCTAAAAGTTATATAAACAATTATTCAACTTATAAGCACTCGCTCATGAAATCCAACTTGCGGTCATATACTCAAGTTTTTGTCAATGCCATTTAAATGTTATTTCGATATTAATTTTTTGAGAACACTTTAAAAATTTCTAATGGATACTTGATCCTTGGAGCCAAGGCCATACCAATGTAGTCGGCACCTATGGTGTGCGGAATTACCGATGTTCAATACTAGATTTCTCTTTAGTTTAAGAAGAACACCACTAATACGTGTGCCACGATTATATACCGAGGCTAAGAGAGATTGTGATGATGAGAAAAGAATGAAATGGTGGAATGAAGAAAGTAGGAGGAAACGGGAAAACCCCGAGAAAACCTACGCACACGGTCTCTATCCACCAAAAAAGCTCACGTGGTGCAAGCTGGGATCAAGCCAGGGACCCCAGCACCAAAGGTGAACGCTCTACCACTGAGCAGGTGCTTGTGCAAGACTCTTGCGCAAGAGTCTTGGTCTTGGTCTTGGTCTTGCAGGTATGGTCTTGGTCTTGGTATTGGTCTTGCATGCAAGACTCTTACAAAAACTGCAAGACCAAGACTCTTGCACTCCTCAGTAAAACACATATTCTTTACTTACAAAAATAAATAAATAAATAAATAAAAAATAAAATCTTGCATAGACAAGATTTTAATCCTTGTTAAAGTAAACATTGGTCCGCGAATCCATTACGTTATCCATTAGGCTCGGTTCAGACGTGCAGAAAAGTCTGTTGCGGGCCCGCAACAGACTCGCAGCAGACTCGTGCGGGCGTCACAGAGCAACCAGTTCAGACGTGCAGAAAAGTCTGCTGCGGGCCCGCAGCAGACTCGTGCGGGCGTCTCAGCCCAACCACTTCACATAGACATAGAAAACAGCTAATTTTATTTTCAGCTGCAGTTAAATGAAGATAGAAATTGAACGAAGAAAACGTGCTGTTTTTGTACACTTAGCCAGTAAAATCCTAAAGAAAAAACAGAGACGATACTGGGTTCATCCGTACATAAGCACACGACTGCTTAAAGGTGAATTTTCTTCCATGTTTATTGACTTGCGCAATGACGAAGAAAAGTTCTTTAATTATTTTCGCATGAGCATCACTTCATTTGATGAACTTTTATCGAAAATAAGTGATAAAATTAAAGCAGAAGATACTTTCATGAGACTAGCGATACCACCAATTGAAATATTGGCTGTTACATTAATGAGTTGATTTTGAGTTTAACGTTCCGTTCAGCAGCGAGGCTATATGAGACGTGGTCCTACCGATTAACGTGGAATCCGAACCATATGAGGTCCCGACGGGAATTGAACCCGCGCCTCCCACGCCAAAGGCGTGTACGCTAACCACTTAGCCACGGAGGAGCTCTGGCTGTTACATTAAGGTAAGTTAATTATGTTAACTAATTATCATTTGTAAGAGCATGAAAGTTAAACATTCGGAGACCTATTCATAGACATTTTCAAATGTTATTAGGGGCCACTGGCATAGTTTAACAATTGCGTGACTAATTTAGATTTTTTTGGCAAAGTTGGTGGCTTTAAATTAAAAATTAGACATTTTTTTAGACTTCCCGAATATCCCGCTCAAGAGGGGGCGTTTCAATAATAGTAAAATTTCCCTTTATTTATTCAAAAATTACCGAATGTGAGGATTCGCTTCAGTTAGAGATATAAAATTCGCCATGTAAACTCATAATAAAAATAATGGAGCACAGGTTTCAGCGTCTTTGAAAATTTTCTCTTGAAGGGGAGATGGGGGATTTCTATAGTTGTGGGGTCTGGTGGCTCAGTGATAGTGTCCACCTCTGGTTCGATCCCAGCTTGCGTCAAGTAGGCTTTGTGGTGCGAGAAGCACCGTGTGCGTGAGTTTTCTCGGGGTTCTCCCGTTTCCTTGCACTTTATTCATTTCACCATTTCATTCATTTATCATCATCATTTCCTTTAGCCTACCCGGTATAAGCGTGCGACGTAAAACTCAAGGATTTCATTTCATTCCTATAGTAGTGACATTTCCCGTTATATATTGAGAGAGCGTTCAACATGAGGACTCGCTTAGATTGGAGATGAGAAATTCTTAATGTAAACTCTTAAATAAAAATAATGGATTTAGTGTTTCCGAATAATCCATTTCTAAGGTGAGAAAAAGGAAACATTTTTATAATTGTGACATTTAACGATAGAAGGTTTTGAGGAAATCCCCAATACGTGTAGCACACTACAAGGAGGCAATGTAGCAAACGGAAGCAGAAACAGATGGGCTGATTATTTTGTAAGCGACATAGGTAGAGTTCTATGGCAAGATAACTTTGTTTAAGTTGTTTTTTATGTAAAAAAAAAAAAAATCAGTTATCTCTAGAATAGCAACGACGTGCACAATATTATGAATTGTACGAGAAACACAAATATTTCTGTTACATCTCGAGCATGCTTTTTATTTTTTAACCACATGAGTGCCCTGATGTTCAACAATTTTCGTGTTAACTCTATTTTTTTAATAGTACATTAACAAATAAAGACAACAATTGTCAGCCGAAAAACGATGTTTTTTCTTTCTTTTCTCTTCTGCTATTATGTTGATGGTTGTTTTGGACTTCAGCGTTCTTTTTGAGCACAGAGGCTATATAATACGTGACCTTGACCTAAAGTATAATGCAACGTACGTCGGTTCATTCCGGAGTGAGTGACAAGAAATCTTATCAAAGAAACTGTATTAACAATAAAGGCTTGTTCTCCAAGCGTATTTGTTTATTGTTATCACAAAAAAGTATTCATAGCCTCGGTGCTGGAAAGGGACGCTCGACGAAAATCAAGTGTAAATACTACATGAATATTAGATTTTTACATTGAAAAGTAATAATAATACATACCAATGCTGTTTTTTTCTTCTGTTTTTTATTAAATTTTTCACACACCCTATTCCATGCATCCCGTTTTTTTTTTTATTATTATTTCTATCTCTATACATTTCGCACTTTAAATTCCATATCTCGCGATATTTTTGTATTTCGTTAATGAATAGTTCTTCATTCATTTCTTCGCTTTCCATTTCTGCGAGCGCGGGAAAGTCTGCACGTGTGGCTTGCCTCATTGCCAGCAATGGTTTTCCGACCCGCAACACCTGTGCGGACTCGCTGCGAGCCAGCAGTCCCCGCAACTCAATTTTCGCCCGCTGCGGGCCCGCAGCAGAGTCGTGCGGGAATGTCTGCACGTGTGGCATGAATGATAAGAACCAATGTATTTCCGGCTCGCGCGGGTCCGCAACAGAGTTTTCTGTTGCGGGCCCGCAACAGACTTTTCTGCACGTCTGAACCGAGACTTAGAGGAAGAACGCATGTCTACTAGTCTCTTCCATTTGTTGTGATGGTTCAGTGGCAGAGTGTTCACCTCTAGTGCATGGGGTCGTTGGTTTGATTCCAGCTCGCACCAACTGAACTTTGGGCTGGATAAACATCGTGTGCGTGGGCTTTCTCGAGGTTCTCCCGTTTCCTCCCACTTCCTTCATTCCACCACTTCATTCATTTCTTATTATCACTACCTCCTTTAACTTAGTCGGCATAAATGTGGGACGTTAAAGATTTCGTTTTCGTAAGTGTTTTTTTTTTATTATTATTGTTATTGCTCTATGATGGTGTACTTTGCACAGGCTTTAATCTCGTATGCAGTATGCCAGCTTTTGGTTCTTGTTTTCTTTGTATCTAGTCACACTCGTATTGTATTATTGTTATCTAAATGCCACTTGAATATTTACTTGGAAGAAATGTCCAAATGACATATTTCTATTAGAGAATACACATGTTGCGCTGTAACAGAATGAAGAGAAAATAGACTTCCCTTGTAAAGAGATCGGAGGGACGTAGTAAGTATTTCCGAGTAAGGTTCATCTTTTTGATTTTTGTGATATGCCCTGGTCGTGTACTATCATAACCTATTTTTAAATTTAGCAATTTCAAAAATTTTAGAAGGTAGTTTTATGCAACTCTCCTAAAATTAAGGTTTATGGAATAAGGTACCTCAGCCAAATTCAAAAGGAAATTGATCCCCATGACATACGATGTAATATGATTTTACGTGACGGTCCTCAGCCAATGAGAGCCAAATGCGATCAACTGTTACTGGTACTACTCTATTTATCTAATTTAATGAAATAATTATTGAAATGAACAATTAATCTTTCAGAATGGGAAATATATCGACAACTCAAACAATTTCAGTAAGTGGTATTTTCTAAATACTAACAATGCAGAGTAGTTTAAGGATTAATTTTAACTTTGCCAACAGTTTGAAAAACTGTGGAAAAGTGGATAGCGACTGATGAGCACCTAAGCCTCGAAATTTCATAAGGCATACAGGGTTCAAAGTTGAACAGCCCAAAAGACAGAATACAAATTTCTCTACAACTATCCATTTATCAATGTTATTTTGTATGGTTTGTCAGTTGCTCCCATCATAACTTGCGATATTTGCTGCAAGTTGATCTTAGTGTTGCAAAATTCTCGAACTTCAATGTTTTTATAATGTATTTTACTTAGTATAATTTTTCTGTTGTCTCGAATTTCGCTACGAGACGTAAAATACTTCACAAGACGAGACAGATAAATATATTCGAGAGAAAACATCATATTCTCGAGGCAACATAAGACAATTATAAGTCTCGAATCATGCACATACCTGGTGTTTCGGTGTCTCGAATCATGCACAGGTGTTTCCTCTCATGCTGTAGACTGAGATACAAAATTGACTATGTAAACTGTAGAACTTTCACTTGATTCATATTTTCCATATATTTAACCCTCTTTATCTCTCTAAAACGTTCGTTAAAGAAAATTCTTAGCGCACTTTTGTGTAACAAGCCGACAAGCAATATGTAGGAAGATGTAGTGAGTCTAAACAAAATAAATAAATAAATAAATAAATAAAAATCTAATTTATCAACATTTTAAATAGTCATTGTACAGAAATGACAAAGATTGTCAAATACTTGAGTTTATTGAAAATGAATTGGTCGCACCCACCAAGGTTACTGGTTTCTGAATACTTACATTTTATATGTGCATACGTGTTTTGTGTTAGATGCGAGTCAAGTATTTACTTTTATCTATAGTACACAACATCTGGCTAGGTTTTGTCTTAATGTCTTTCAAAGTACACAAGTAACAATTATCATCTGCTTGCTACATTCCTGAAAAAGAGAAAAATAAATGTAACTTTTTTGTCCTGGATTGCTACAGCAAATGGCACGTTTTAAAAGAAGACATCATTGTTCTATCATAACTAGTACTTGGCAGTTTCCGGTACTATATTTTGACTTCGAGCTTTAACAACGTTGATTACCTTGCGGTTGAGGAATCTATGAGACGCAGGGAAAATCAGTGATGGTTTGCCCCTTCCAGAGCTCAATTTGAAGCGAAAAGAGAAGGAATAGAAAGCTCTTCTAGTTCTCAGAACAACGAAGCTCTCTAACAAATATTACCCACATCGTTTGCTGGCGACAGATGGTTAGAAAAGCTTCGGCGCCAAACTCATGATGAATCACTGTTAATAATCTTTTTTTTTTTTAACTTAAAATTCTAATTACAGAAAGAGGAACGTAACAGAATATACGAGAGCAACAGTAAAGATCTTAATTTACGCAGGTGTATTTTTCTGTTTCGTGTTTCAGGTAACTGACTTAAGTTTATACATAAATAAAATCCTTATGCTTTTACTCTACGTAAGTATATCGAAGTTTAATTTGGAATTGATTTCTGGTGGTAATGGTTATTATATGGAGATCTTAAATACATCAGAATACCGTAATCAGCACTAAGAATATTATGAGATCCATCGTGGCTATATGGTTAACGTGCGCACTTTTGGCGCGGAAGACGTGGGTTGGATTTTTGATGGGAGCTCACGTAATTCGAATCCCATGTTGAGCTACACATCTGAATGTCAAAAGTATCAGTGCTGAACAGGGACGCTTTTCATTTCAACATACATGGTGTGAATGAAGCCAAAGAATTAACAATATACTAATGGTAAAACTTCGATTGTTTTAGAGTATTAATGGAGCACAATAAAAAATGGTTGTGTTAATTCAACTCAATTTTAACACAGGGCAATTGTTCCAACATGACTACCACTATGCGGTGTTAGTTCAACACAGACCCCGCAGTGTTGGCATTTAACACAGGAGGTGTGTTACGTCTTCAACACACAACCGGTGTTGAGCGGTGTTAAATTCGGATCTGTGTTAGTATTTTCGGTATTGATTCGATACCATGTCAGGGTCGCTAGTGTGGAAAAAAGTGCTGAGTGTTATTTGTAGCGGTGTTGCACCAACACGAAGAAAGTAACACATTATGTAGTGTTAATTATTTTGTGTTGATATTACACCATGACAAGTATCAATATTACACAGTCCCTGTGTTACTTCAACATCATTTTTTATTATTTCAACACACAATCTGTGTCATAATTCAAGGTCAAAACGTATAAGTAATACCGTTTTGTTTTTAATTCAACACTCCCTGTGTTAAAAATTCAAGGTCAGACCACCAGATTAACACCGCTTTTGGTGTTAGTTCGACTCCATTTCTGTGTTACTACTACACCTATTTCGGTGTCGAAATAACTTCGTGTGCGGTGTTGATGTAACCACTTTTATGTGTTGGAAAACTATGTGATGTGCATGCTTAGGCTTACCGAAGATTCTAATTTTAAAATCAGAATAGTAAACTACGTAACACTTAATATAGAAAATCTTCATAAAGTTTTTTGTCGTCCTCCCCAACATTTATTGTGAAGTATTTCTTGACGGTGCGAAACACAACCTTCACCAACATCTTGTTCAAGAATTTTGATAGGAAACTCTTACCTATATTCTTATAATATGTTGGCCTCTTAATCGTGAGACTACTTGTTTTCCGCCATTTTTAAAGCACAGTCCCCGGTGTTGACTGGTGAGCTCTAGTGCATTGTAGAAGTAGCACAGTAATACGATGTTGTTTCCCACTGTTGACATATTTCTTCAGAAACTTTATGTAAAACAATTGAAAACATCGCGCGGTTTGCATGTTGAAATTTTGCGTATACCTGGATTTGTTTATGTATTTCTTTCTATTGTGTTTGTTTGTAGCTTCAATTCATAAGCCTTTATAATTAGATGCCCAACATATTTGGCAATCACGCAGAAAACAACACCGAAGATTCTACACTCGTATTAATTTAACACACACGCTGTGTATCTGTCATTTCAACTACCGGCATTCGATACATAACTCCAAATGGAGAGTGAGTTGTTCTAAGTACCTGCTTGTGTTATATTTTAACACAATCGTGTAAACACATAGGTATGTCGTTGAAATAAACACAACGATTTTTTACAGTGAGTGAACAATTTACGATTAGATCAATTCTATTCAGATTTACGTATGTCTGTATAACTTCCTATTTCTTACTCTCAGCTAACTGTAGAGCGACAAAATCTGTATCCTGTTACAAGAGTGTAAAATATAATTACGATTAGTAAAGTTCTCTTTTCAGCTTTGTGAGTCATTAAATCTGAAATTTTCAGATTTCATTCCTTCCAAAATTGCTTCTTAATTTCATATTTTGATTATACTTGAAGTATTCTTTGTATAGTACAGAAAAAAAAAAAAAAAAACAAGATGTGTTCTCCTCTTTGAGAAAAATAAAATATTCTATACTCTAGAAGGGCTCTACGTTAATCTGGTAATTTTCGGTTGAAGCTGCTGACAATAGAATACACCATTTAGCGAACATAGCTGCAGGACACGTACACTCATGTCCAAAATGATTGTCACATATCTGTAACTGTCTTCTTGTAAGAATATAATTTGATAATAATTTTGCAGGAGGAAAAGAATTATAAAAACTAAAATTAGAATGCATAAAACAAAGTGTTGCTAAATGGACAAGAAAGTCTTATTTTAGGTTTATCGTTCATATTTACTGCTCTTTGGACATCAAATTTGCCACATACATGTCTTTGCCGATTATACACACACTAACATTATAAGAAATACCGGGGAATTCATTATCAAATTGTATTCTTACAACAGCATATTTATAGACATGTGACAATAACTTTGGACATGAGTGTGCGTACGTACTCATGTTCACAGATAGTAGACTGCCATTTAGAGAACATGAATACCACATTGCATATAACCTATTTGGTAAAGAACGTACCTTGCACAAGATTGACATGTATTCAAAATTTTAGTTATATTATCTTCGTGGAAGGGGACGATTGGCCATCTCCGGGACGGTTTGACCCCTCTTCGGAAGTATGACTGTAAACAACACTAATTTTTGCATAGAATAAAATGGACACATACAAGAAATCTGGGAACGAGAATACTGTAATGGAGTATTAACGTAGATAACTCTAAAAAATTTATTTTTTCTAATTTTATTTTAAATTTAAACGTATTTGGTTCAAAAATAATATTAGCGTGAAGATCTGTTATGTTCACGCATAGAACAAAAATTAAGTTCTAACTAAATATATTTCATTTTGTTCTCTACGTGAAATAAGTGTCATATATATTTCTCATTCGCTTCACGATGAAGATAGACAAAACCCTCGTGCCCATCTACCTGTACTTCCTTTTTGTGATTGGTTCGTCTGAAGGCAAAGAAGAGCCTTCAACACGTGTTGAGACAGGGTTGGGAGCCGGGTTCGAAATCATTTGAAAATGGTGGGGAAGAAGAAGTTCAGCGGTTCTCACTGTACTTCATACATGAAGTGGGCGCTCCAAAAAGTTGAAATATTAATGTATTATTATTATTATTATTATTATTATTATTATTATTATTATTATTATTAATAATAATAATAATAATAATACGCTACTGCATTTAATATACAAGTCGGTGCGTGTGGTCGAGGGTTAGACTCCCGTGGGAGCACAGTCCCCTTGTGTTTACCATCATAAGGAGGACTACTTTCACGAAAATAGTGGTGTGAGATCTAGAAGTCAGAAATAATAGCGCATGAGAACCGATGTGCTAACCAAGCATTAGACATACGAAGGTGAAGCGCTCCACCTGTCCAGCCATAGAGTCCCACGAACTGAAGAGTCAGAGTATAGTTTTTATTATTATTTATGAAATTCACGTTTCTTCACTGTATTTAGTGTTTTAGTTTGGTCGCTCAGATATCTGACCACCTACAAGTCTAAATAATATTATCTATGTATATTATCGTATTATTAGGAAGAATATATTATTATAAATAACATATGATTTCAACACAAATACTTGAAGGCACAACGAAAAGCCGCGTTATCTTAGTGGTAGAGCGTTCACCTCAGGTTCATGGGATCCTAACTCGCGGCAAATTCTGCTTGTGGTATATAAACATTGTGTATGGGGTTTTTCTCGGAGTCCTACCGTTTCGTTCCAGTTTCTTAATCCACCAATTTCATCTATCTCATCATGACCGCCTTCCTTAGCCTTGGTGGATAATCGTAGGACGCTAAACTTTAATAATTGAAAGCACAAGCACAATAATAAGATTGATTTGGTGATTTAAGTTTAGCATTCCTTTTCAGCAGCGAGGCTATGAAATGTGGACTTACAGTTTAAAATAGAATCAGAACCACCATAATCGTTCAAATTTTTGTGAGGCGCTCCAACCAGGAATCGAACCCCTGACCCCGTACACCAAAGATGGTACGCGCGTGCTAGCCACCAGTGGGGAGAACCACAATAATACGAGTATTGAATGATTTATAGACCTAATATATAGTTTGCAATAACGTATTACCTTAGAGAAAAATTTTAAGATTAGACTTCTCCTCTTCACTTTCTTTCCGTGTGTAACGAGAGTTAGACATGTGATGGTCAGACGAAACCCACGTATCACCAGCAGTAGCAGCATCCCATAATTTTGAAAGAGACCCATTCAGGGGCGGATCTAGGGGGCGATCGCCCTCCCAGAAGAGAAAACTTTCTTATTTTATATATAAATAAAACCCATCCCAGAATTTGGTGCTCTTAAAAGTAGCTCTAAGAAGCAGTATTACAACCCCTCCCAGAAGTGCGTCCTGGATCCGCCCCTGGGTCCATTGAATTGGTCAATAAAGATTGCAAGGTACTCATCAACATACGGTTTCTTTCGGAACTTTTAATATTATGAGCAACACTGAATCCACGTTCACACAAGCAGTTGATAATGGCACAGAGCTAACTTTCCTCGTTAAGGCTGTAAGAACTGGAAAATCATTTACTGACTTAGAACTTGACTTGTACTCTCTTCATTCTGACACTGCATATCAGGATTCAATTCCAATAATTGAATTGCATTACATAGACCCTACGTCTATGTTATCGTATAAACCACTCATGCTATTATGATTTTTATTTTCAAACACTGAAAAGCATTTTACCACATCATTTGAACGAAACCTTCTTTCCACTTCGTCTACTAAATCCTGGATTACCTGCCCCTTTATTTGATCAAACTCCCTATCATTACTTCCTGTATCAGACGCTTGTCTGCAGTGCACTAGATATTTTTCCCTTATAGAAATCCCTTATAGCCTATAAGGAAGTTATAGGCATGCTAGTAGCACTATTTAGAAGGTGTGACTATTAAGTTTTTTCATTATTATTAATTTATGACATTTGTTTTCCATCTGTCCTTCCCCCACCTACATATTTTGGTGGGGGAAAAATGCAAGTATAAAATTTTGGTGGGTGGAAATTCCCCCCCCCCAGCGATTTCGCACCGTGGTTGGGAGTATTTTCGCTCTCTCGTATGTCTTGAAAGACTAATTTCTTTCTTGTCTGTACTGTGCATTAAAATATAAAACAAAGATGGAAACATTCACCTTGAATACACACACACACACACACACACACACACACACATATATATATATATATTAAGAAGAATGGAAATTTTAAAACATTGCACTGGTTCAAACTGTAAAAGGGAAAGTCGTCGTTGCCATAGAAACTACCGTTTCTTAATTTTGAACATACTAGATTCGATTGAAGCGAGAAAACTTTTTATCGGACTTCTAAAGAGAATGAAATAAAATAACTAAATACATGACCGTGTTTATTACATCTAGGATTCCCAGTCACGACCCCCTTTTCAGTTTTATTAAAAAATAGAAGAAGAAGATGAAGAAAGGAAAAGGAAAATAGAAAAGGAAAGAGGTAAAGTAAGAAGGTGATAAAGAGGAAGCTGTTACTGAATATTTTGAAAAATATGGTAAAGAAAAGTGAATAATTATCGAATTCCAATAGCTATTGGGTTAATATTTGGTATTAAGGTGATCAAGGGTAGACACATGTTAACCCATACATCCCCGATCTAGATCCATTTAACCCTAACTACCAAATTATCCCGATCTAGATCTGAGATAGATGAGAAAGTTTAATTCTACAGTTTATTCAATATTTCCACTAATATCCAATATTTGAAAAATAAACGACGAAGTTGATGGCATGTTAGAATCGACCACAAAGAAAAAAAAAATCAGAGTATTACATATTCGTAGAAGATTTTGACTCTCACAGTTCTCCCATGCTGATCATTCGTTCAGGCTACTTCAGTCCTTTTTACTTCCTTCATAGAGCCAACTTAAGTTAGTATTAACATTCAATGAGTTTAATTGATAACTACCATTAATTATAATAAATCACACATATATGTCAAAATAATGGATGCACTTAATACTAAACCTACATTTCACTCACACACACATTCATACAGGACAATGTATACTTCGGGTTGTATTTAGTTAAATTAAACTAACCTAACTACATTACTATTACATTTATTACATTTCAATAAAAGAAAAATTAGTTGGACATAACAGGGAAAAAATTTAATACATGGAAAGAATGTTTCATTAACATGCATAGAAATTCGCTAATTTTATCAAGACCAAATAACACATTTCTCTTCCTATATATATATTAAAAGTTGAATTACATAAAAGAGAATTTGACAAAAAAAAAAATGAAAGACAAAAATAAAAAAAATTCAAAGATCAATACATTTAGGATTCAATGTAATGAATATATATATATCGTTGCGGAAAAAGAAAGAAAAAATAAATAAAAAAAATATATATATATATATATAATTGGTTAATCATTCTAAAAAAAAAAAACACTTTAGTAACATTTTATTAGGTCTCTGTCCCAAGAGGAGATATTTCGACGATTTTATGAGTCTTTGTTCTCACATCGATAATAGCTCCTTTTTCCAACTCTCTTTTCGCACTGTGGTTTGTGTCCATGAGAGTGTTTAATTGTTTTTGTTTTAGCTATAGACAAATAGTCGCTTCATATCACATATATATTTATATTTCTCATTTCGTCACTCGACGCACTCAATATAAAATTTCAAAGTTTATCAAGGTTAAAAAAATTTTGAATCCAGTCACAGATATTGAGAACATATTTCCATATTCCGGTATTCACATTAAGTTATCAACTAAATTTCTCTTCATTAAATTTAAGACCAGTAATTTTCTTTATAGTATAGATCTTGTAGTCAAAAGATTCTAGTCACTGAATAGTTAAATTACTGATCGTAGGGGAAGGATTTGTTTCAGAGTCTACTGATAGAAGATTCGTTGGTGGGGCACACTGTTTCGTAGGTTATTAATTTCACTTTGATCTTGCGAATAAATTTGGATGAGGATTAGGGTTATTTTACTTATCTTACGACCTGCTACTCGTTTTACTTACATGCGGTATTTAACATTATATTCAACTTTAATAGTTACAGACATCAGTAACCACTCAACAAAATGTAATTTATTACAATATACGCGGTAACACTATATGTCACAAATAGTTGGTAACGGTCGGGTGTCAAAAACCTATGGCAACCTAAACAAAACCAGGGTAAATACCGAGCCCATTACATACATACTCGTATATATATATATTCATATTATTCAATACAATAAATTTCACTTTAATATCCATCGTAGTATTTTGTCGACGTTTAAATTCTACATAACCGTTCATATTCGACAAGTATTCATATTTTATAAATGTTTATATTTTATTGGCTCAAAGACAAAACAAAAACCCTGACTATCAAAATTCACTTTTTTCTCTCATAAGGTTGCAACATTGTACTTTCTATGTATAAACCCGATAATCAATAATCATTTTCAATTTACTAAAGATTCGCATATATATATATAAAAAATAGTTGGTGTTATTTAGTGACATAAGAGGTGGAAATGTAACAAATTGAGCAGGCACGTAACTTTTAAAACTATGTAAGCACATATATAGATGTATAAAAAAAAAAATCAATGTTATTGGAAACTAGTGGGCCCAAACTATTAATACATACACACTATATGACCAATCAATAGAAATAAAAACCAGAAATCGGTAATCAATTGATATAAGTTGTATGATCAATGAATAACGAAGGTTTCTAGGAATCTGAAAGCATAGTGTACCTTCCCGTCAATTTCTCCCGTGGTGGATTGAATATCGCGAAAATGGTCCTGAGTTGTGCTGCAATACCTCCACGAATTGCATCCTTCGATGTCTCAGTTAGTACATACGATCGAAATAAGTGATATGGAATATTGTACATTTTCATGAGTTTCAGAAATCAGGGGGGGGGGGCAAGGTTGAAAAATAAAAAAAAAAATCTCGAAGTAATGAAGACAGAGAGAGATAGAGAAGAAGGAAGACGAAGAATAGTGGCGCCAAAGACTTAAGTGAGAAATAACTAACGCTACAAAGACAAAAGTCGAATTTCTATCTCGACAAATCCATAGCCAAAATATTCTTAACATGCCAAAAGGGTGGTCTACTCAAATACGTAGACTCAAGGAACGCCCTGCTGCCAAGGATGCAAGTTCTGTGTCCATCAGATCCCAATCCCACAAGAATTTGGTTGTAAGATTGAAATCCGATCCCCGTATCCGGCCCAAACCAGCAGGTTCCCGGAAATCGTCCGGAAGGTTAGAGAAGGCGCTAATTTAGAATTTCAAGAAAAAAAAAATCATCCGACCTCTTGGAAACTAGAAGATTCCAGAATAGGGATGAAATTAGAGTAATAGCTAAGGTATCCCTAATTAGTAATTCGCCAAAATTAAAAAAAAATTAAATAAATAAACTGAATTTTGGATCGGTGATTTCAATTACCGAAACATCACCGATGGCTACCCAGCGCAGACATGCCACCGTCTGGGACGTCGTTAATTTCCCTCATCTAATTAAACTAAGAAAAGACATGAAAATACTTAAGGGGACTAGGGGTCGACGTCCGGGTACGCTACATTTAGTAGCAGTTAATTTAATCGGATAGTCCGAACTGAGTTATATGAACACTGCACAATAAATAAATAAGGTAAGCAACAAAAAAAAAAAATCTCGGAGAGGCAATGAATGCTAAAGGTACAAATGACCGAAACCTGTACTTTTCGATGATCACAGGATATAGCAGTTGGTTTTCTTAATTATCATTTCTGTCAACCTTTAGAAGTAATTCCCACATGATACTACTCTATCTATTGAAAGGCTTAAGATCTGGGGCTGTTATTATGAGGTACATAAATGCAAAGTAACACACAATTCCCAATTATAATTTACATTCAAGTAGCAAACTCGGTTGGATGAATGCACTGGTGTGGAAGTCAAAACGCGAGAGATTTTTTTTTTTTTTTTGTAAACATATTCATATTTTCACTATATAAAATTCACTAGGCCTATCCATTTAAATATAGGGGTCGTCATCTCGTTCATATTATATATCGTATTATTAACATATCATTACATTCATTCATTATCTACTAATTTTCGCACGAAGTAATATTTTATAAACACCCTATTTCGTACATTTTACACGCAGGCCATACACATATCTACATTACGCAGTAATAAATATATATATATATATATAACTATCACAATCTATCACGCTCAAACCACCACACGATCACATTCATCGAACCACGTACTCTTTATTTCGAAGCACCCAAATTGTATTTACCTTGCAGGTTTAAAAAAAAAATCATACATGTATTTACGGAAAGTTAAATTGTCAATGATTAATCTATTTCTGATTTGTTGATAAAACTGAAGCAACAATGGAATTTTCGACAGCCACGGGAAAAAAGAATTTAATACTACATTTTGAACCAAACAGTAACAGCATATGGACTTTACTTCTATTAAGAAAATAGGTATTCTTTATTTCGGCGGATATTTCAATTTCTACTGACCCTAGCAAGCTGAAATTTTCAGTACAGTAAGATCTCATGCTATTTTATACGAAGGTATACTCATCTGACCCGAAATCCATGTCCAATGAAAGTAATTTTTGAATAAATGACTAAAATCCAACAACCTAGATCACTAAGTTATGCGATGTCGTATTGTCAACAAACAATTGAGTACCGAAACCGGACGCTGTGGCGCTGTAGTGGAGGCATAATTTACCGTGTACTGAAATGTATACTTGTACTCATTAATCAGAAATTTAATATTTACTCTGGTTTATTTCTGTTAGGAAAATGGTACTAAATTAACACATATTTATACACTGTCCAAATCGAAAATTCACACACTCACACAAAACTACTAACTACATACACCACTGCTAATACTATACATAAAACAACTAACTAAACCAAACATGCACCATTTAGTTACATGCATGTTGACAAAATAAATACTCCCTTCTGATATATACCGTCGGCTCTATTAAATTTAGAGGGGGCAAAATGAGAAAGGTAAACACTAGGTCCAATTGACCTGACCAATTGTTTACATAATGACTACCAAAAGTTGATGCCCGGGGGGCACCTTAACGAGGTTTATGTAGGGACCCTTCCCCTGAAAGGGGAAAAGGCCCTAAAACGAACAATAACTAACCCATTCCCCCGCTAGAACCGGTTCAATTCAGAAAAGGGGATAGGAGCCCTTTTGAACTAACTTAAGCTGCCATTATGATTATTTACAGTACTATTAAACCTACTACATACATGCAATTACGAAATAAATAATAATAAATCACATTTACTTAATACACGACCAACATGCACTAATCAGGTCGTAATTTCCCTAATCCCTAATTGAATTTGGAATAACAAGAAAAAAAGTAAAGTCACTCTTTCACTTTTGCTGTTATAGCTGGGCAGCAAACATGGCTTCCTGCAAACCGAAATCCTGAATCAGATATTTTCCCCTGGTTTTGCAGTTCTTTCAACAAAAATATGGGTTTCCTGGCTCCCGATTAATCACATGACGTTTACGATGACATTTAGTCTAAATTTTACCTGTTTTACACTCGAAATCCACGTCTTTACCAGCCAGTATAGCGTAGTTGATTTCCACGGCTGTGCTCGTAGAGTCGTTCTTGATTATTCTCATAACATTGCGCCGAAAAAGCCAGAGGTAGGAGAATTCCTCCAATCAGAACGAAAACTTTAGCCGCGGAAATTACAAAGCGAATGGAAATTTGGTAAATCCAGATATAACCGGATCGGAAAGTGACTAAGGACTACTGAGAGGGGGTGAGGGAAAAGGTTAGGTACCTGACTAAATTCTACATTGGTCTGAAATTAAGAAAATTTATATCCAATGACAGAACTATGTTTCGGTATGACGTCAGAATGGTAAACCTTGAAACTTTTCAACTTATATATCAGAAAATGGGATTTACACTTAATCAAAATATAAATAAATATATTATACAGTGGGAAATATGGTTATTAATGAAACCTTTCGATTCATTATATTTATTTCGAAGTAAAGGGAGTAAATAAATTGTGTAGCTAAACCGAAATTGAATAAAAAAAAAATTACTAGGTACAGGGTGCGTAAAAAAAATTGCCATTACTTTCAACTGTAATGGTACATTACAGTTTTCCCCGGCCCATTAACAAAATTTTGTTAGAATAACAAAATTTTGCTAATTGGGAATACTAACTACTGATGCTTGTTAAATTAACACACTCATTCATCTCATTCAAACATTACCAGTCACACTAGGACAGTATATTATATCTACTTGGGGTATTGCGCGAGTAATTCATTACGTTTATCTTCTGTACAATTGAAAATCTTTAAATTTCGAAAATTGTGAGTTCCGATACTTTTTTTTTTTTTTCAGTAGTGTTCATATAGCAATAGAACGGACAGAAGTTCTAACTGAGAAATCGACAGAGACAATTCGTAAGGCTTCAGCCGTCGACTAGTATATCTGATGACATTAGGATGCAGTTTCCCGACGATCACTTCCATTTAATATTGTTCTAGGCTCACCGTTACCACGCACTTGCGAAGGGACTGAATTCTGGGGTCGATTTACATTATTGTTACTATTATTGTTATTATTATTGCCCTGACTATTACCGTTCTCCCTTCTTCCGTACGTCCTGTTAAAATTCCTCCTGGTGTTATCGCCCCTATCCGGGTTCGATGCCATGTTGGTACGGTCATAGGGACGATAACTCCGGCGATTGTTGAACATGGGCCGATTCCTAAATAGTCGCCGGCCATTATTGTTGTTTTCTGAGCCATACCCACTAGGATAACGAGATCCAGCTTGGGTATAACTCAGGAAATCTGTCTGGCAACTTGCCGTTACCTTCGTCTTCGTCGGTTTTAGAATCTTTGCCTGTCGGGCGAAGTATCGTTTTGGTGGACCACCAACTTCCTTACCGCACAAGGCAGCTAAACGTGAGGTGACTTCTCGCACCGTTTGGCACAAGTGGGACGCTATGGCCCGGGACTCATCAGGTGGAAGAGCGTTAACTATAATATCTACCAGTTCGGCCTGAGAGGGATGTTCAGCTATCTGATAATATAGTTCGATAATTTTCCAAGCATAGTCCAAGAGGGATCCATACTTGGAGCGATCATACCGGAGTGATTGTAAGTTTCTTTTTTGGAGTCGTTCGATGTGCTCATTACAATATTCTTCTTTGAAAAGAATCAAAAAATCACCGAACGTCCGGATTTGGTATTTAACCGAGGCAAACCATGCGCCCGAAGCGGCGATCAAACATTTTTCAACTATTTGTAGGCGTTCTCCATCAGTAAGTTTGTACATGTCTAGATATTGCTGCAATCTTCGCAGAAAAACTCTAGGTAACCCGTTAGTAATGTTCCCATCGAAAGTGGGGAAACGTTCAATATCCCGGAGGGAAACTTTAGAGCTCATACTATACGGGGCAGGAAAAGAATCTAGTGGAATCAACGCATTATCCTGAGCGGTTGGGGTTGTCACCGGATTTGTCACCGACGGAGTGGTCACTGAACTGAACGCTCCCATATGACCAAGAGAGGTTTTATAATTAGTATTGACCATGTAAGGTTCGAATTTAGGACCCACCACTGCAGTAACTGACGGTCCGGCACATCTCCTTTCCCCTCCTGGCAGCACGCTGTAAGATTGTACCATTCCAAAGGTAGAGTGAGCATTTACGCTAGTGACTGTTGTAGTCACAACACTCGACTGCATCGGTACATCGAAATTACTCAACCATGATTTCGAGGTTGGCTGATGCGGGGGACAATACATGGTTGTGTCCCGTGCATCAGGCAACACTTGACTCTTTCCCGGGAGGACGTTACTCGTTTCGGGGAAATTTTTCCCTATAGAATCGCTATCAGGAAAAGGATAGGAGATGTCAGACTTGACGATTTCCAGTTTAGTAATCTTCCCCTTAATACTGTCTACCTCAGTTTGAATTCGACTAATTCTTTGATCAACCGACTCTAGTTTAGTTTCTATTGATAGGTCGGATATTACAACATTCAATTTACTTATTTCAGCCTGCTGCTGTTCAACCTTTCGTTCGATGTCACCAAATCTTTTGTTTGTACCCTCAAACCTTACATCTATTTCGTTTAGTTTCTCATTTGTTTCGTCTCTGAGCTGCTCGGTAGACTGTTGGGCCTGGTATCTAACCTGCTCCAGTTCAGTAGACGTTTGTTCTTTCAATTTACTAATCGAAGAAGCAAAGTCTAAACAAATCTGGTCAAATTTGTTGTTTAATACCTCGAATCGAGCGTCGGTCTCTCGTTTCGAGGTATCAAACTTCTCATTTATCTCACGCCTTAAGTTTTCACTATTCTGATCTATTTTCTGATTTATCTCACGCCTTAAGTTTTCACTATTCTGATTTATCTCACGCCTCATTTCTGTATTATTTTGTTCCATGTTAGAAAATTTTTCATGCATCATTTCCATCATCTGGCGAATTAATGCAGACGTGTCAGACCCTCCAGATGACATTCCTTCCTTCGGGTTTGCCGTCTGATCCCGAGAATCACTGTGATTTTCATTTTTTTCCTCATCGTCGAGGTCAGATATCTCCGCTGGAGATATTTGGCCTCGGTCCTTTTCACAATCCTCACAATATTTTTCTATTTCGCCGGTTTGCACCTTTTCTGCATTTTCAGCAGTGTCATCTAAATTGGAACAAGCAAAGTGGATCCATTTTAGTCCACAACCGGTGCATCTAATTAATCTTCGCGGGGCGCGAGATCCTTCCTCTCTTTCATCTAATGTGCATTGAGTGCACGTGACTTCACACTCGCCCTGTGACACCACAACCTTTTTTGTTGCCATAGTTTTGAGACACTTTACACTTTACAAAAGACAGGATATATATCAAAAATACACATATACTATAAAATACTTATTCACTATCCAGACAAGTATTATTCATGACTTAAAGGACTCCCATTCTCTTTCCTTCCTTGAAACCCTTCTAGCGTTTAATTCTAATTTTAGAAAAATTTGGACACTCCTTCTCTTTCTCCCCCTTAGAAAAGGAAACAAAAATGACAAAGTAGCCAACGACTCTACTTATTTCATTTGACTATAAAATTTCTCTTATTAATTTCAATGTTGTAATCAATTCAACATGCCTTCAACCTCACTCTTTGACATTCTTAAAAAAATTTCAAATCTATCGGTCGCCATTTAAACTGAGATCCGTTGCCATGGAAACAAACGTTGCCATAACAACCATTCTTATCGCGGTTCACCAACTCAAACTGATTGGCATGATAACTGGTATTATTCAATAAGCATTTTCAGATCCGTTACCACAGTAAACATGGTTACCATAGCAACAGTCTTGTCACGTGTCGCCAATTTAAAACTGTAAAAGGGAAAGTCGTCGTTGCCATAGAAACTACCGTTTCTTAATTTTGAACATACTAGATTCGATTGAAGCGAGAAAACTTTTTATCGGACTTCTAAAGAGAATGAAATAAAATAACTAAATACATGACCGTGTTTATTACATCTAGGATTCCCAGTCACGACCCCCTTTTCAGTTTTATTAAAAAATAGAAGAAGAAGATGAAGAAAGGAAAAGGAAAATAGAAAAGGAAAGAGGTAAAGTAAGAAGGTGATAAAGAGGAAGCTGTTACTGAATATTTTGAAAAATATGGTAAAGAAAAGTGAATAATTATCGAATTCCAATAGCTATTGGGTTAATATTTGGTATTAAGGTGATCAAGGGTAGACACATGTTAACCCATACATCCCCGATCTAGATCCATTTAACCCTAACTACCAAATTATCCCGATCTAGATCTGAGATAGATGAGAAAGTTTAATTCTACAGTTTATTCAATATTTCCACTAATATCCAATATTTGAAAAATAAACGACGAAGTTGATGGCATGTTAGAATCGACCACAAAGAAAAAAAAAATCAGAGTATTACATATTCGTAGAAGATTTTGACTCTCACAGTTCTCCCATGCTGATCATTCGTTCAGGCTACTTCAGTCCTTTTTACTTCCTTCATAGAGCCAACTTAAGTTAGTATTAACATTCAATGAGTTTAATTGATAACTACCATTAATTATAATAAATCACACATATATGTCAAAATAATGGATGCACTTAATACTAAACCTACATTTCACTCACACACACATTCATACAGGACAATGTATACTTCGGGTTGTATTTAGTTAAATTAAACTAACCTAACTACATTACTATATACATTTATTACATTTCAATAAAAGAAAAATTAGTTGGACATAACAGGGAAAAAATTTAATACATGGAAAGAATGTTTCATTAACATGCATAGAAATTCGCTAATTTTATCAAGACCAAATAACACATTTCTCTTCCTATATATATATTAAAAGTTGAATTACATAAAAGAGAATTTGACAAAAAAAAAAAATGAAAGACAAAAATAAAAAAAATTCAAAGATCAATACATTTAGGATTCAATGTAATGAATATATATATATCGTTGCGGAAAAAGAAAGAAAAAATAAATAAAAATATATATATATATATATATAATTGGTTAATCATTCTAAAAAAAAAAAACACTTTAGTAACATTTTATTAGGTCTCTGTCCCAAGAGGAGATATTTCGACGATTTTATGAGTCTTTGTTCTCACATCGATAATAGCTCCTTTTTCCAACTCTCTTTTCGCACTGTGGTTTGTGTCCATGAGAGTGTTTAATTGTTTTTGTTTTAGCTATAGACAAATAGTCGCTTCATATCACATATATATTTATATTTCTCATTTCGTCACTCGACGCACTCAATATAAAATTTCAAAGTTTATCAAGGTTAAAAAAATTTTGAATCCAGTCACAGATATTGAGAACATATTTCCATATTCCGGTATTCACATTAAGTTATCAACTAAATTTCTCTTCATTAAATTTAAGACCAGTAATTTTCTTTATAGTATAGATCTTGTAGTCAAAAGATTCTAGTCACTGAATAGTTAAATTTCTGATCGTAGGGGAAGGATTTGTTTCAGAGTCTACTGATAGAAGATTCGTTGGTGGGGCACACTGTTTCGTAGGTTATTAATTTCACTTTGATCTTGCGAATAAATTTGGATGAGGATTAGGGTTATTTTACTTATCTTACGACCTGCTACTCGTTTTACTTACATGCGGTATTTAACATTATATTCAACTTTAATAGTTACAGACATCAGTAACCACTCAACAAAATGTAATTTATTACAATATACGCGGTAACACTATATGTCACAAATAGTTGGTAACGGTCGGGTGTCAAAAACCTATGGCAACCTAAACAAAACCAGGGTAAATACCGAGCCCATTACATACATACTCGTATATATATATATTCATATTATTCAATACAATAAATTTCACTTTAATATCCATCGTAGTATTTTGTCGACGTTTAAATTCTACATAACCGTTCATATTCGACAAGTATTCATATTTTATAAATGTTTATATTTTATTGGCTCAAAGACAAAACAAAAACCCTGACTATCAAAATTCACTTTTTTCTCTCATAAGGTTGCAACATTGTACTTTCTATGTATAAACCCGATAATCAATAATCATTTTCAATTTACTAAAGATCCGCATATATATATATAAAAAATAGTTGGTGTTATTTAGTGACATAAGAGGTGGAAATGTAACAAATTGAGCAGGCACGTAACTTTTAAAACTATGTAAGCACATATATAGATGTATAAAAAAAAAAAAATCAATGTTATTCGAAACTAGTGGGCCCAAACTATTAATACATACACACTATATGACCAATCAATAGAAATAAAAACCAGAAATCGGTAATCAATTGATATAAGTTGTATGATCAATGAATAACGAAGGTTTCTAGGAATCTGAAAGCATAGTGTACCTTCCCGTCAATTTCTCCCGTGGTGGATTGAATATCGCGAAAATGGTCCTGAGTTGTGCTGCAATACCTCCACGAATTGCATCCTTCGATGTCTCAGTTAGTACATACGATCGAAATAAGTGATATGGAATATTGTACATTTTCATGAGTTTCAGAAATCGGGGGGGGGGGGGGCAAGGTTGAAAAATTAAAAAAAAAATCTCGAAGTAATGAAGACAGAGAGAGATAGAGAAGAAGGAAGACGAAGAATAGTGGCGCCAAAGACTTAAGTGAGAAATAACTAACGCTACAAAGACAAAAGTCGAATTTCTATCTCGACAAATCCATAGCCAAAATATTCTTAACATGCCAAAAGGGTGGTCTACTCAAATACGTAGACTCAAGGAACGCCCTGCTGCCAAGGATGCAAGTTCTGTGTCCATCAGATCCCAATCCCACAAGAATTTGGTTGTAAGATTGAAATCCGATCCCCGTATCCGGCCCAAACCAGCAGGTTCCCGGAAATCGTCCGGAAGGTTAGAGAAGGCGCTAATTTAGAATTTCAAGAAAAAAAAAATCATCCGACCTCTTGGAAACTAGAAGATTCCAGAATAGGGATGAAATTAGAGTAATAGCTAAGGTATCCCTAATTAGTAATTCGCCAAAATTAAAAAAAATTAAATAAATAAACTGAATTTTGGATCGGTGATTTCAATTACCGAAACATCACCGATGGCTACCCAGCGCAGACATGCCACCGTCTGGGACGTCGTTAATTTCCCTCATCTAATTAAACTAAGAAAAGACATGAAAATACTTAAGGGGACTAGGGGTCGACGTCCGGGTACGCTACATTTAGTAGCAGTTAATTTAATCGGATAGTCCGAACTGAGTTATATGAACACTGCACAATAAATAAATAAGGTAAGCAACAAAAACAAAAATCTCGGAGAGGCAATGAATGCTAAAGGTACAAATGACCGAAACCTGTACTTTTCGATGATCACAGGATATAGCAGTTGGTTTTCTTAATTATCATTTCTGTCAACCTTTAGAAGTAATTCCCACATGATACTACTCTATCTATTGAAAGGCTTAAGATCTGGGGCTGTTATTATGAGGTACATAAATGCAAAGTAACACACAATTCCCAATTATAATTTACATTCAAGTAGCAAACTCGGTTGGATGAATGCACTGGTGTGGAAGTCAAAACGCGAGAGATTTTTTTTTTTTCGTAAACATATTCATATTTTCACTATATAAAATTCACTAGGCCTATCCATTTAAATATAGGGGTCGTCATCTCGTTCATATTATATATCGTATTATTAACATATCATTACATTCATTCATTATCTACTAATTTTCGCACGAAGTAATATTTTATAAACACCCTATTTCGTACATTTTACACGCAGGCCATACACATATCTACATTACGCAGTAATAAATATATATATATATATATATAACTATCACAATCTATCACGCTCAAACCACCACACGATCACATTCATCGAACCACGTACTCTTTATTTCGAAGCACCCAAATTGTATTTACCTTGCAGGTTTAAAAAAAAAATCATACATGTATTTACGGAAAGTTAAATTGTCAATGATTAATCTATTTCTGATTTGTTGATAAAACTGAAGCAACAATGGAATTTTCGACAGCCACGGGAAAAAAGAATTTAATACTACATTTTGAACCAAACAGTAACAGCATATGGACTTTACTTCTATTAAGAAAATAGGTATTCTTTATTTCGGCGGATATTTCAATTTCTACTGACCCTAGCAAGCTGAAATTTTCAGTACAGTAAGATCTCATGCTATTTTATACGAAGGTATACTCATCTGACCCGAAATCCATGTCCAATGAAAGTAATTTTTGAATAAATGACTAAAATCCAACAACCTAGATCACTAAGTTATGCGATGTCGTATTGTCAACAAACAATTGAGTACCGAAACCGGACGCTGTGGCGCTGTAGTGGAGGCATAATTTACCGTGTACTGAAATGTATACTTGTACTCATTAATCAGAAATTTAATATTTACTCTGGTTTATTTCTGTTAGGAAAATGGTACTAAATTAACACATATTTATACACTGTCCTAACCAAAAATTCACACACTCACACAAGACTACTAACTACATACACCACTGCTAATACTATACATAAAAACAACTAACTAAACCAAACATGCACCATTTAGTTACATGCATGTTGACAAAATAAATACTCCCTTCTGATATATACCGTCGGCTCTATTTAATTTAGAGGGGGCAAAATGAGAAAGATAACCACTAGGTCCAATTGACCTGACCAATTGTTTACATAATGACTACCAAAAGTTGATGCCCGGGGGGCACCTTAACGAGGTTTATGTAGGGACCCTTCCCCTGAAAGGGGAAAAGGCCCTAAAACGAACAATAACTAACCCATTCCCCCGCTAGAACCGGTTCAATTCAGAAAAGGGGATAGGAGCCCTTTTGAACTAACTTAAGCTGCCATTATGATTATTTACAGTACTATTAAACCTACTACATACATGCAATTACGAAATAAATAATAATAAATCACATTTACTTAATACACGACCAACATGCACTAATCAGGTCGTAATTTCCCTAATCCCTAATTGAATTTGGAATAACAAGAAAAAAAGTAAAGTCACTCTTTCACTTTTGCTGTTATAGCTGGGCAGCAAACATGGCTTCCTGCAAACCGAAATCCTGAATCAGATATTTTCCCCTGGTTTTGCAGTTCTTTCAACAAAAATATGGGTTTCCTGGCTCCCGATTAATCACATGACGTTTACGATGACATTTAGTCTAAATTTTACCTGTTTTACACTCGAAATCCACGTCTTTACCAGCCAGTATAGCGTAGTTGATTTCCACGGCTGTGCTCGTAGAGTCGTTCTTGATTATTCTCATAACATTGCGCCGAAAAAGCCAGAGGTAGGAGAATTCCTCCAATCAGAACGAAAACTTTAGCCGCGGAAATTACAAAGCGAATGGAAATTTGGTAAATCCAGATATAACCGGATCGGAAAGTGACTAAGGACTACTGAGAGGGGGTGAGGGAAAAGGTTAGGTACCTGACTAAATTCTACATTGGTCTGAAATTAAGAAAATTTATATCCAATGACAGAACTATGTTTCGGTATGACGTCAGAATGGTAAACCTTGAAACTTTTCAACTTATATATCAGAAAATGGGATTTACACTTAATCAAAATATAAATAAATATATTATACAGTGGGAAATATGGTTATTAATGAAACCTTTCGATTCATTATATTTATTTCGAAGTAAAGGGAGTAAATAAATTGTGTAGCTAAACCGAAATTGAATAAAAAAAAAATTACTAGGTACAGGGTGCGTAAAAAAAATTGCCATTACTTTCAACTGTAATGGTACATTACAAAACTTTAAGATAAATTGAATAATTTTTAATTTAACTGTAGAAAACATGAAATAATATAAACCAGGGTTCTCTACTTTTCGACTACAGTACTGACATAAGTACGTACCACCCAACAGCAGCACTCATACCACAGATTGAGAAAACATGATGTACACTGTATATACATGTATACCATTTTAAAGTAAATAAAACATTAACATTGGTAATAATTATTTGAATGTGAAAGGTAAGCGTAAAGAGTCAAACCTTATACTTTTTAGTTTTCGAAACTAATTGACAGATGACTGGTTCTTCTTAGAATATTCGTGGTTTTATGAAAGCTTTACAAGTATAGAAAATAGTTTAAAAATATATTCATTTTATAACGGAGTTATTCTCTCTCTCTCTCTCTCTCTCTCTCTCTCTCTCTCTCTACCTTTTCTTAACTAGGGCGGATAATATGGATACCAAATAGTTACAAGCTGAATAGTCGATAGTCTACACAGTGAAAAATGGTTGTGTTAATTCAACTCAATTTTAACACAGGGCAGTGGTTCCAGCGTGACTACCACTATGCGGCGTTAGTTCAACACAGACACCGTGGTGTTTAGAGATGGGCAGGAGTCGAGCTAAAACTCGACTCGACTCGAAACTCGAAGCGAATTCGAGTCGAGTTTCGAGTCGAGTCAAAAGTAATTTTCTCGAGTCGAATTCCGAGCCGAGTCACTGTTTCGAGGTCGAGTTTGGAGTCGAGTCGAGTTTGAAGAATGGCTCGCTCGTTTAGCTCGTTTTAACTCGTTTTGAAATCATTCCTGATTAGACTGGAAAGCAAAAGCTATGAGAAATGTAAGCAGTAATGAGGAATATTTTTAGTGTTGCTCACAAGGTGAGGCACTGCTCGCATCTCGCCTCATCTCGATTAACAAGACGACAATGGATTTTTATAACGAGACAGCCTCAAATGTCGTGAGCACTAACATAAGTATACACTGTAGTTCCCACCACCAAAGTTTTGAGCCGAAGCAGAAGCCCAGCCCTTGTAGGGATGTTAACCAGCTCAGCTAGAGCCGACTTGGTTGAGATGAGGCACCGACTCGGCTCAGGTGAGCCATAGTCTCGAGCCGGCTCGGTTGGAGTGAGCCATCAGCTCGGTTTGTTTCGGCTTGTGTCGGTTTGGATGGGTGAGCTGGTGGCTCGGCTCGATAGGGAATGAGCTGTGAACCGAGCCGCTCGAGCCGTTGAGAACCCTAAACCCGGACCAAGCCGTTTTGAACATGTGTGGCCGGCGCCCTCTAACTTGGAACGATTTTTGGTTCGAGCCCGGATACTTGCTTCTCCGGAACTCAAACTCAGAACCTCGTGAACGATGTCCTTGCTTCCTAGACTTGACGACTACCGAGGTCAGCATTCAACTAGTTTTTAGTATTCAGATACAAACCACCTATCTTTCATGTTTATACACAGTGTTGTTATAATAATAATAATAATAATAATAATAATAATAATAATAATAATAATAATAATAATAATAATAATAATAATAATAATAATAATAATAATGTTATAGTAGTAGTAGTATCATTGATAATAATTATATCGTCTGTGTAGGATACTTGAAGAAAGTACTTGAAACTACACACAGCATTTGGCTCGATTTGGCTCGACTTGACTCGAAACTCGAGTAAAATTCGAGTCGAGTTGGAAGAATTTTTCGAGCCGAGTTCTCGAGTCGAGCTCAAAGTTGTCTGTTTCGAGTCGAGTCTACTTTCAATGAAAACTCGCTCCAACTCGCTCGTGTCCATCCTTAGTGGTATTGGAGCTTAACACAGGTTATGTGTTACGTCTTTAACACAAAACCGGTGTTGAGCGGTGTTAAATTCGGATTGGTGTTAGTATTTTCGGTTTTGATTCGACAGCATGTCAGGGTCGATGGTGTGGAGAAAAGTGTTAAATGTTATTGTGGTGGTATTGCACCAACACGAAGAAAGTAACACAGTGTGTAGTGTGTTAAATATTTTGTGTTAATATTACACCATGTCAAATATCAATATAACACAGTCCCTGTGTTACTTCTATAACATTTTCTTATTATTTCAGCACACAATCTGTGTCATAATTCAAGGTCACACCACCAGATTAACACCATTTTTTTTGTTTCTTTTTTGTTCGACTCCACTTCTGTGCTACTACTACACCTATTTCGGTATTGAAACAACTCCGTGTGTGGTGTTGATGTAACCATTTTCCTGTGTTGGAAAACCATGTGGTGTGCATGCTTACGCTTACCGAAGATTCTAATTTTAAAATCAGGATAGTAAACTACAGAACACTTCATGTAGAAAATCTTCATAAAAATTTTTGTCGTCCTCCCTAACATTTATTGTGAAGCATTTCTTGATGGTGCGAAACACAACCTTCACCAATATCTTGTTCAAGAATGATAGGAAACTCTTACCTATATTCTTATAATATGTTTCCTCTTAATCGTGAGACTACTTGTTTTCCGCCATTTTTAAAGCACAGTCCCTGGTGTTGACTGGTGTGCTCTAGTGTAGTGTAGAAGTGATACAGTAATACGATGTTGTTTCTCGATGTTGACATATTTCTTCAGAAACATTATGTAAAACAATTGAAAACACATCGCGCGGTTTGCATGTTGAAATTTTGCGTATACCTGGATTTGTTTAAGTATTTCTTTCTACTGTGTTTGTCTGTAGCTTCAATCCAGTAGCCTTTACAATTAGAAGCCAACATATTTGGTAATCACGCAGCAAACAACACCGAAAATTTTACACTTGAGCTAATTTAACACACAGGCTGTGCGTCATTTCAACTACCGACATTTTGACACAACTCCAAATGGAGAGTGAGTTGTTCTAAGTACCTGCTTGTGTTATATTTTAACATAATCGTGTAATCACATAGGCATATCGTTGAAATAACACAACGATTTTGTACAGTGTACTGTACTTGACTTTTGGAAACAGTGCAAACCGTAGTCCTGGTAGATTAAGTTAATAAAAAAACCTATGGCGGCTCATGTCTAAATCCAAGTGACTCCTCGCGATAAACGAAGTCACCATTTTCCTGGAAGCTCCCAAACATACACTATTCTTTTGGACTGCAGGATATCCCTGCATTCTATTTGGTTGGTTTGCACAAAATTAATGTAGAAACTCGGTTACTTTTACTTTGACACATTTCAGTGGCCATGAAACATACTGACTGTATGCTTAGTAAATATCATTCAAATGCTTATGTTTAGCACTTTGTATATGTAGTATACGTCATAGGAAGTAAATATGTACGCTCGTATATTTTCATGCCTGAATGGATAAGAAGTCAAAACACGATTTTCGAAAAATTTACTTCAGCGTTACTACAGGCTGACACAATAAGACCTCTTGTATTTTAAACGCTAAAAAAATAAAAAGAGTTCCAGATAGAAAGTTTTTATTCAAAAATTAAATATGTACTGAAAACAGTCTGGGTATGATAAGTCTTGTGAAATTATTCTTACATTCTCCCCAGGAATTCCAACTGCTGCAACATGCTTCCTTGCAGAACGTTTTGGAGACTACAAAACAGACTGTCTCACAACCTCACAGACTCACAGGAATACTTTCAGGTCGGCCAGATGATTTCTTTTTAACGCTGAACCCGTTGTTTGGAATTTTTGATCCACTACAAGATAGTATGCCGATCAGGAACATTTTGATCATATGCAACAGCAAACTTGAAGCAAGAAGCTTTTTGTACTGTAATCACAGATCTGCTGTTTTTGAAAAAAAAAAAAAAAATGTCGAATGCATACGCGCAGTGAGTTCTGGTTCTATTCAAATAAGTATACTGTTTTTAATACCATTTCATATTTTTGAATAACAAGTTTCTATTTGCAATACTTTTAGTTTTATTAGGCTTTAAAATATAGAAGATTTTATTGGGTCACCACGTATTTAAATTTAGTCGCAGAGAATTCCAAACAATTCGAAACATTAATGAAAGTGGGAGTTTAATTAGGGCAGTGTATACGAACATACAATTGAAGATTGGTTCCGAAAATTTTGTAGTGGTGACTTACGCTTGGAGAATAAGAAAAATTACTAACTAGTTGGTTGGTTAGTTGTTGGGGACCACCAATTGAAACTGATTTGCGGAGAACGACAGAAGATGTTGCACAGAAACTGACATTGATCAATCGACTATTGCATGGTGTTTTGAAAAACTTAAAAGGTGAAAATACACACAAATTTAACTGAGAACCAACGAAATCGATGTTTTAAATCTGCTCTACACTGCTGTTACTTCTGCACTACAAAAGGGATCCAATTTTCGAATATATTCACACAGGCAGGAAAAAACTAGATCTTGTGCGGCTACCGAAATATTGAATGTTCGATGCTTGGATGAAGTCATGCATGACCAGTCTACCTTCATGTATGGTAACCATTTTTCAAATATGAAAAATAAGAGAATTTTTTGTGCTTATTTTCCGAAACCTTTAACATTGTTTTCTGTCTTGGAACTATACTACATAATAATCTGTATATGTTATGTGTTTCAAGATACACAAACATATTTATATCAATTTTATAATGCTATTATTTAAGTTACTTCTCTGGTTTGTCTACTAAACATTTAATTCAATTCTATAAGTAATTTGAATTCAAGTATAAATATAACCAATGTTCAAAAAAATATCTTGATCCAGAAAAGTTCTGAAAACCAAGTGTCATAATAATACAAATCTAATTTGATATATCGGCCTACATGTTTTGGCCATAAGCTAACAAGGTGCAAGACTTGAATATCTAGTCTCCACATGATGAGGGAAGAGATTACTAGAATGAGAACCTGGGACTAAACGGGAAGTACCCCGAGAAAACTCCCGGACACAGTTTGTCCACCACAAAGCCTACTTGGCACGAAGTAGGATCGTAATAGGAACTTCACACATCAAAGATGAACGCTCTATCACTGAGCCCATACCACATTGTAATCAGGGTAATCATTATCCACTGCGTTTGATATAAACTTAAATATTCATTGAAATCATTAATTTAATGCGTAGGATTACAACGATGTAATTGCAAATTGAATTCTGAGAGTTGAAATGTCCTCTTTATTTGAAAATTATTATATATGGAGAGAGAGAAAGCAACAGATAGTGATACAAGAAATCAAAGAAATAATTTTCATTACCTTGTGATTGTGATTACAATTAAATAAGTTAAAGAGTAAATGTCATTATCTCGTAAGTCGTAAGCAATAAAATGAAATTTCTCAATATTTCACCCATTTTACATTGTGCTGGACCTAGTAACTTCTGGATATAAAATTCACATTCCACGTTTCTGTAAAAAATTAAAACCCAATGTAGAGAAAATTCCAAATCATAAGGAAATACGCTTTGATTTACACAACCACGATTTGAATGTACGAAGACCATTCAGATAGTTTTGTAAGTGTTGGCCACACTTTTGATTCAGTGGACTTGGACCTATAAAAACATATAAATGGAAAATCTAATCTGCATGGTCAGAATTGTATGTGTATTCAATCTATAAAGGTAACCAAGAAAGTTCTGTCACTTTCTCATCCACCACCTTCGAACATCGATAGGTCACCTAAAACATACCTGAAAGATCAAAAATAGCACCTGTCGGCATCGACGATCTTCTGACAAGACTATGAATTTCATCATGTTAGAACTTGGTGGGTCGTGAAGGGAAGATGCTATGAACTGCATATTGGAAATCTACCAGGGATTTGAACTGGCGTCCTCTAAGGTGATTGAACAAGGAGTGGAAAAGGTGATAATCGGACTGCAATGTTCAGGAAGTATGGCGGAGTATGGTGTTTCCCATCCAATTCATAGAATGGTGTTCCGGGTCATCCTAGCTTGTTCTGTAACAGAAAGACCCCTTTGCGATTCAGAAGTGTTTTGAAGTTTTGAGTGAGTTTTGAGTTTTTCTTGAATACGGCTCAACTGCTGACAGTACACAATTACATTGATGCTCTGACAAGCTGGTAGCAGTTCCTGATGCACGATGCGGCGAGCAATCTACCAAACACACAGGAGCTTCTTCTGGTGTAGTGCTGGTTTCGGCTGTTTTGGAAAAAGTTCATGGGATGCTAACCAATGATGACGGTGCCGTGGTATAACAGCATGTTTTGTTATATACAGGTCCTAAGTCAGATTTTTATCTATATTAAATCACTAAATTCGCTCAAAACAGTTTATGTTGTGTTTAGATTTCCTATCTTTTATGGTGGCACACAATTATTGAAATAAAATAAGCCCTTTAATTATGCATACATACTTTATATGATGGTTCGTGAACTATTATATCGTTTATTTATAAAACGTTGTTATGACAACTCATCAAATTAGAATCAATTTTTGATTCTATTCTTTTTGCGTATCTTCTTCTTGTTGTAACTAGTTAGTGCATATTTTAAAATTACACATTGCCCAGAAGTATAAAAGCTATTTAGAATTACACTAAAAATACAAAGATATCGTTACATAAAATTTTTATAACGATAAATGACCCGGCGAAGAAGGGCCACCAAATTTTTATAACGATAAGGTAACGATAATCACATAAAACATTTTTGTTTATTGCTTTTGAACATTACCTTTTTATTTTGGCACATAATCACTAAAATAACTACACTTCTAAAGATTGTGTGTATATCCCTTTCTTAAGATAGTTTTGGAATAATAATTTATTGATTATTCGTCGTCATGACAACATTAGAATCAATTTTTGATTCTATCTCTTTTTCGTTTTTTCTTCTTCTTCTTCAAACTAGTTAGTACATATTTTAAAATCACACATTGCCCAGAAGTATAATAAAAGGTATTTAGAATTACACTGAAAAATACAAAGATATTGTTACATATGTCGCCCGAAATATAGGACTTTCTTTTATTAAATTTACAATATAAAAGAAAAGAATCCCGGACCGTTAAATAATACATATTGATCATTCGAGTTTTCATATGCACCTAGTATATATGAAAATTACAATTCATATATATATATATATATATATATATATATATATATATATATATATATATATATATATATATATATATATATTCATCATATTAATTCTAAATTTTATCATTGACCTCATTTATTTATACATTTCAAGGACGATAAGGCACATTCGAAATTTGAATTACAAGTTATTTAAGTCCTTTTCGGGCCCATTAAAAGTTTGTTACAAGTTAATAATTATTTAGTTGGGCATAATGAAGAAGGTTTTGAAACGGATGTATGATATTCATATGGTTGTTCTTTGAACGAAAAAGGATGAAATTTAGAATATAGTTAAACAAAATATAGATTAAGATTGAAATATCGATAATAATCAGAACATAACATAATAATTAACTTCTTATTCAGATCATAAATGTACGAATTGTTCCATTCGTTAATTCGTTGAATTATCTTCATAGAATTCAAACAAGGTACGAATAACAAACAAAATCATAATGATATTTTAAAGCGAAATAAAGCAAAAATCAATGGAATATGGTTTTCTCGGACGCAGTAACTTTAGGTTAAGTTACATGACCAACAAATTCATTCATGTTGCTTTGAAGGTCACAAATCGGAATACAGTCTTGCATGCTACTTATTTCTACAGTTCTTTGTTTCTTATTTTGAGAAATTTTGCCATCTATGAGATTTCTACGAAGTCCAATTCGAGGGAATTAGATATAATGTTTACATGCTTTCTAAGTCTAAGTAGTCATACTACACTTGGATTAGCTTCAGTTACACGATCACTATTACTGTTACTACTAAGATTAGGTTCGGTTACCTTACCGGTAAAATTAGGTTCAGTTCTCATTCGCTTTACTGGTGGCGAGATGTTGTGTCTCCTAATATATCTGTAACTATTCTTCCCACAATATTCACGGTAATTTGTCCTACCATGGTTTTTGTTTCCTGTGTAATTAGGTTCGGTTACATTACCGGTAGACGTGAATTTAACATCATCTTTTACACTGGGATCACATTTTAATCTCACATGGATGTTTCGAATTTGGTTTCGATTAAGGTTAGTTTGGTTCAGGTTATTACTGTATTGCACCATTGACGGATTTTCAAAATTTTGCAATGTCACACTTAGATGATTGAAATCAACGCACTGCATCACGTTCTGTAAAAACACCATCGGATTGTTCACTACTATCATTTTGGTCTTTTCGTAGAATGAACATTTCAATAGCTCCAAATCACTCGACCAATCACTACAAGCATTGGTTGGAACACATGTTATCTTTCGGAATTTTACGAATACTGAAACCAATTTTCTTCCTGCTACATGAACCATTGTCGTGTACATATCACCAAACGGTTCTATTACCATTACTTCATCTTCAGGATTAATATCATGTTGAATATATCGTGAATACAAGCATTCAATTAGCGTTCACGAGACGAAAATGATAACTTTTCGCACATTGATACATACCAAAATCTTCATTATACGTAGCATCAGTAAGACAAAAATTTTCGAATGAAGAGAGAAGTCAGGATAATCTGATGCCGCAGTACCGCAGCCAACCAATACCGCAGTATGTTTTTGAGATAACTCGGTAAATTTCATCAATGCAAATTTAGGATCTGCATTTTCTGTTGTTTCTGTGGAAGGTTCAGGTTCATTTGGAGCATTCATGTTAACCTGTGATGATATTTCTTTAACCTGTGATGACATTTCTTTAACCTGTGATGACATATCTTCAGTGAAACTACGGAATATTTCACCAATATCTTGTCTCAATTGTGCAAACTGCTGTTTAATAAATTCAGCTAGGTTCATCTCCCTATTACCATTTGATTCTGTTGCATTTCTAACGTCAGTACGACTCATTTTGATAGTTCTCAAAATATTTGTACCACTCCTTAATAATGTATATTCCGTATTGATATTTCTTTTATCAAAACTATGTAACCTTAAAGTCAATCTGTACACTTAAATTTTATTGTTTAGGAGATTGTCTACCGAACTTCATCCAAATCTCCTAAGGTCCTGGCGGTAAACCACAAAATTTTCATAACGATAAATGATCCTGCGAAGAAGGCCCACCAAATTTTTATAACGATAAGGTAACGATAATCACATAAAACATTTTTGTTTATTGCTTTTGAACATTATCTTTTTATTTTGGCACATAATCACTAGAATAACTACACTTCAAAAGATTGTGTGTATATCCCTTTCTTAAGATAGTTCTGGAATAATAATTTATTGATTGTTCGTCATCATGACAACATTAGAATCAATTTTTGATTCTATCTCTCTTTCGGACTTTCTTTTTCTTCTTCAAACTAGTTAGTACATATTTTAAAATTACACATTGCCCAGAAGTATAATAAAAGATATCTAGAATTACACTGAAAAATACAAATATATCGTTACAGTGGAGCTTCGTACAGGACCCACTTCTTATCACATGCCAACACCCTATCCAGAAATGGCTCTTCCCTCAGACGAGACCGAAAAAAACACAGATGTCTGCTCGCATTGCCTTCTGGCCCGGAGTCAAATCATGTCGTACCCATCGACCCAACTTGTAGCGTTTCCAAAGTTGAAGGAGGTGCTGTCGAATGATTTCTCCACTCACGTTGAATTGTAGTCCCAGTTACTCACATGTCTGGTCACTGATCGCCTCAATTGCCGTCTAAAAACCATTTTGTACATGTGTTGGTCTTCTGGCACGTGGTGCGTCTTCGAGTGTTTCATCCCCATCCTTAAACTTTTTAAGTCACCACTGCACTGTCCGCACAGTCACGATACCCTCACCAAAGGCCTGGTGTATCTCCCGCCCCGCTGTAGTAGCATTCGATCCCAGTTTGAACTCATACAGCATACACGCCCATACGACGCTCTGTGGAGGTTCCATGTTCACTCTGTCCTTACGCAAGTTCACGGTGTAACTGAACTGCCAAAAGTATGTTGGATATACCCACACCAATAACTAACCTTCTACTTACCTACATTCGCATTCAACTCACGGTGTGAGGGCAAATCGAACACAGACCTTCGCAAGAAACAACAGAACTTTCTGGGTTCCTTTATAGTTACAATAACTGCTAATAAAACAGATTTCTCTAACATAAGGAGAATGTTCAATTTTATGTTTGCACGTGTTACATACTAGGTGAAGCAGCTAAGAAAATCTATTAGAAAATTAAAGCAGTTTATAAGTTCAAGTGTATTCATTTGACACCATTGCAAGATGGATTCGATCATTTGAGCAGCGGAAGGAGAGTTAGAGATCCTCGCTCTTGTCGTACTCTGAAAACTGAACGAGAAAACAGTTCACAGATCAATTCACTTAGTAGGAAAAAATCATGTCAGCGGGCAAATGTTAAGTATGAAAGTTTACATTAATGTTTGTAGCATTGATACGATACTTTGCCATTTGAATATGAAGAAAGTCTGCGGAAAATGGGTTCCTAATTCTCCCACATGAACAAAAGAGAAAGAAGGAATTTGCGGTAAAATTGCTCACTATGCCTCCACCGAACTGTCCGAAACGACTAACGGAAATAAGTTCAGAGGATGAAAGTTGTTTTCCCTATTACAACGCCCCATATTGCCTGTGGTTGGCTTGAAACGATCCAAGACCTATTGTTCCTCGACAAGAATTTATATTTACGAAGTGACTTTTCACTATTTTCTTCGAACTTCGCTGTTAGTTGATTGCATGCCAGAAGGTCGGAACTTAAAATGTTCTATTATGATACTTCTTTTGTGTTGGGCCGTCTCGTCTGTTTAAAGAATTTCAAATAAGATATTCAAAAATAGGAACCCTGAGAATGCTGGTTAGGCTTGACAATGCATTTGCTTACAAAACATGTTCAATTGTGCAGAAATTCGGTGAAGAAAAAAATTTAGGCACTTCAACAGCAACTGTAAAGGCCAACTTTGGTGCATATGACTTATAGTTGTTTCCTCAAGTAAAATGTATCACCGCTGGAAAACCTTTTAGGAGGGTGCAAGCCATAAATTCAGTTTTCTGCCAATAGGTCAGTCGGAGTACTTCTAACTTTAATAAGTCATTACAAAGTTGCTAACAAACGTGTGTAATACAGTGGATAGCTCGCTGATGGATTGTAAAGGTAAGTATTTCAGCACAACTAATTATGTGGATTTTAAAGGCCACTTGCAATTTTTTTTAGTTACCCTCGTGAAACATAATTTAAATTAATAGTGAAGAGTATAAGCAGAAGAGGAAAATGAAACACAGCAATTATAAGCCTAAAATAAAATTTATTTTCTTAATACCTGGCACATTCTCCATTATGTTGAGGATCTCTTCCATTACACAAGCAGGACAACTAACTCACCACTGTAGCTGTCTCATCTCTTGACAAAGGAGAAACAGTCAAGCCAACTAGTACCGGCAGGGTTACCATAAGAAAGAAAAGAAATGAAGGCATTTTTAGGTAGGACATTGTGCCGTTTTCATATTATTCCTCTTTAAATTATAAGAGATGTGCTTTGCTTGTGATTTAGTATATAAATTTAGTCATTTATTTGTATCTGTGTTTGAGAGACTTACGACCTGAAAGAAATTAACTTTCATAAATATGAAAACAAACATTTTACTTTTCATTTTAATGATTTTCGTTCCCTTCTTTTGAAAGTAAAGGAATTAAACAATATTCTGAAGTTTTAGCATTGTCTTTTCATTCCTTGCGTACCAGTCTTCTCTTGTAGAAGAAACCGAATGCATTCCAAGAAAATCGATATGTGGGGAGATGTTCTTTGTAACAAAGAATTTTAAAAGGAAGTTTTGCTATGTATTCCTCTACGAACGATACAGGCAAAAGAAGTCATGAGGTTGGTGCTAATGTAATAACAGAAATAGATAAGTTTCACTTTACTAGGTTTTTTGTTGCAAATGAAATAATAGTAAAACTGAAGATTTAACCAGAAATAATCCATTGTTTGAATAATTTTAAGGTATATAACGTTACTTTCAGATATGTTACAATATGAAGAAAGATGTGCAATCAATTAATCAGAGATCATACTTTTGTCCTGACGGAAGATATTCGGTTTGTACACGACAGATTTTCAAAGTATGCTTACTCTATGAAAAAACGTGAAGCCACATCGGTTGTGTTCTATCGGACTACCGTGTTATATATATATATATATATATATATATATATATATATATATATATATATATATATATATATATCGCAACTTACTATGCGACAAATTTTATTGAAGAACAGGCACAGGAATTTCATCCCATTCCTCCCTTAGATTTTTCGGAGCCACTGAGGACGTTGTTGTAAATAACGTTTTAGCAGTTCAAATACATAGAAATCAATCGAGCTAGCTTCAAGGTTTTTGACAGGAATATCATAAATGAAATATATTCCCTGTCATGACATGTTAAAACAGTAGGTAATGGAGGATACTTTGCCCATGTATACTTTGCCCATGGAGAATACCTGGCCCTTGCTGGCATCATACAAACAAGTGCTGTTTTTAAGACAGATTGAAGTCATGATGGATTGCTGTATTTAAGATAATCAGTACCTTGTGAATTCTCCACGTATTACAATCAGGCAGCGTTTGAGGAAAACTTTCTGGAAAATGAAAAAGGACTTCAAAATGTATGCTTCACCATTTCTCGTGCAACATATCAGGCAGGGCATTTTTTAAGATACCTTTTTGTATCCGAATGGATACCGAGGCCCAACAGTTGGATACCCAGGCCCAGAAGTTTGGATACCCAGTGCACTTCATACATCTCTTCAAATTACTGGAAGAGTACTTGAACAATAAATGATTTGAATTATCGTAAATTTAAAATTACTTTTGGTTTTGAGACTATATGTATTAACTGTGTACTATATGTATGTGGATATGTATAAAATAGGAGAGCTTGAAAGACTATATGTATTAACTGTGTACTATATGTATGTGGATATGTATAAAATTGGAGAGCTTGAAATTGCAGATATTCCTCTTTTCTTCGTTTTGCGTACTCATTTGTCTACCTCGAGATGCTATTCTATTCTACTCTAATACAGAGAATGTTAATAGACTGACCAAAGAGATACAAAAGTTGAAGCCGAACTCTCACATGTAACGGTTCAAATGAACTTCTTAAACTTTTAAACTCTTGCTTAAACTTCTTTGGTGTTCGACTGAACATAGAAGATGTCGGCATTCTCAGCTCCATTCAGACTACTTTGTCCGCATCTTCAGCACAGTCGATGATAAATGCTGCTCGTTCATTAGTAGAAGCAATATTTGGAAAAGAAGAAGTGCAGACTTTTGCCTCAAATGTATGCGACAGCTGGCCAGGAATTGAAGAAGTACCATTACTAGTGAGTGGATAGTGCTGATACAGGAGTGAAATATTGTGTGGAACTGAGGAGACTATTTATAATAGATGAGCACTTTAGACGAAGTAGTCATATTGAAGCAACTATACATAAACTAAATTCGAGGCTATATGCTCTAAGAGTGCTAAAATACACTTTAAAGGGCTTAATCTAAATCTACTATGGGTCCATATACCCTATCATAAAGTATGGCATCCTATTTTGGGGTAACGCAACTGCAAGCAATTATATATTTATTAAACAAAAATAGGCCATCCGTACCATTGCAAACTCACATTACACTACAAGCTGCAAATCATACTTTAAAACATTAAGGATATACCAGTGTGAAACAGATTCAGCTTTAGTGTGATAATAACAGTAAAAGTATAACCATTAACAAATAGCCAAAAATGCTATAATAAGGTAAGAAACAAAATAATATGGAACAGGTTAAAATTTGAAATGTGAAAATGATACTACAAGTTAACCAGTTACAAGTGGAATAATACGCTTTAAAATAGGAGAGAAACCAAACCATGTGAAACAGATTGAGATTTAAAGTGTAAAAATCATAGCAAAAGTGGAACCACTAACAAAAAGGCTTACATGCTATGATTTAAACTATTAGCTTAAATGCTAAAAATTGAAACCATAAAGAGAAATTTTTGATTACATTGGTTCTTAAAAAATAAAGTATTGGTAGTAATATACATACGTATACACATAAAATGATTTCATTAGGGAAATGTTTAGTCAAGTTCACGTATTGTTATTTCCTTATATCTTACGTAGTGTATTTTGTATCCTCTCCGTAGAAACGGTTAGCAGAAGTCTGACAAATACGTCATTTTGTATGTAATTATTTCAAAAGTGTACATTATACAAAAATGTAACTTTAAAAAATCTCTTGCATTTGAATTTTGCTACGTGTGTCAAGGGCTCCTTTGTGCCTGGATACCCAGTAGCGATTTCTTAAAAAAATGCACTGATATCAGGTAATTTGGCCAAATGTGAGCACGCAAAAGTTTGACTCTGATCTGTAATTATATCATTGAGTGTTCCAGAAAATGCAGAACACATAAACTTAATAGTTAATCTTTCGAGATCAAGATTTAATTTTCAGCTCAATTCAGATAATTAATGTCGTGATATTTGATTATGCTTAAAATATAATAATAATAATAATAATAATAATAATAATAATAATAATAATAATAATAATAATAATAATAATAATAATAATAATAATAATAATAAAATTTGATTATGTGGTTTGTCTAAAACTATTATCCGTAGCCTAATCTAGTTTGTATAAAACTATTGCGATAAAGTGAACTTCATAAATTCTCTGAATGAGCAATTGGCAGTCTATAGTAATTCAGCATAGTTATAATTATGAGTTTTCGTTCCCATGAACGCAATAGAGCTACATACAGTGGCGTAACAATGGCTTTGGTGCCGCTAGACAAAATTCCTAGTGGCGCCCCCTCACCCATCAAATAGGCTCCATCCATGACCATCTAAACTTATGCGTACGTGCAGAAACGACTATATCGATCGTTTGCCTTTTTATAACGTTGTGGTATGTCTCTTAAAAGTAAATTGGACAGTGCCTTTTCATTAAAAGTATACTCATGTAAAATTCAGACTTTTTTGCAGTAGTAATGTAGATAAACAGTAATGTATTCACCAGTATTGTCAAAAGGATTTGAAATGAATATATATATATATATCATATGTATCAATATATATCATATGTTACAATTTTACATAATTATAAAATAATAAACTTTGTAAAACCGTTTAATTTCAGTTTTTTTTTTAAAATCGACAAATTATATAAAAAATAAGAAGTGTTTCTTTCTCACTTTTGCTTCTGCAAATTCTTTTGTCAGATCAGAGATGTCCAATTCATGAGTCTTTTTCGCTCAATACTCACAAGGAAGGGACACACAGTGGCTTCACTGAGATCCGAACGACACGATTGTGTTTGCATTTGATATGTTATACCTAGATGAATCCCAATGTTATACATGCTACCGGGCGAAATATCGTGAGTTACAACATATTTTGTAATGTAAGAACTACAAAAAATTACCTGGCAGAATAGTTTGAACCGAGTCATTTGTTCGGAAACGGTTGGGTAAGTGGAAAACTCGGACAATACGTATCCCATCATTTGCAAAGACACTTTTTCGGATAAAAAAATTGCCCCAAGGTCCTCGCAGGGTCCAACTCAAAATTTTCAAATGGCAAGGGGGGTTAAGTAGCACATCGTTGAAAGCTGTTGTAAAATGAAAGAAAATGCAGCAAGTCTCGACTCTCTACGACAACCTTGTGCAAAATAGCGGAGGGACAAAATGGAAACAAAAACTTAATTGAAAAGTCCATGGTCACCTCTATAAATCGGAAACGGTGAGACAAATGTGAAAATAGGAAAGGGAGTGTAACATTATTTTCAAAGTACAACAATTTTAGTTAAAAAGTCTTGTTCCAGGGTCCCAGTTGGGGTCCAACTGAAAAGTTTCAAATGGCAAGAGGGGTATAGTATCTCATCTTTTGCAAGATCTTGTTAAATGAAAGTAGATGGAGCAAGTCTCGACTTTCTACGATAACCCTGTCCAAATTTGTGATGGGTCAAAATGTAAACAAAAGCTTAATTGAAAAACTATGGCTAACTTGAATCCAAGGTGGTCGCTTAAAACCTATGTTATTCATAACAGTACAAATTTGAATCTCTATTTTTCTCTATTATGTATTTAGAAACAATAGGAAGAGTAAAGAACAATTGAATTTCGACTCACTTCAACTATTATTTCATTCGGTAACAACACATATGTTTTATTCTTAATGCACATTCGTCACGGTTCACTCGACATCATTTACTTGAATATAACGAATAGGCGATGAACACATAACTCTGACTTCCTACTCATACTGCTAAACAAAAGTTGAATACCTTCGGGTTTTTTTTTCTAATTTTGTCAGACGCAGTTCATGCATAAAGGACTTGCTGGACCAGTAGGTTGGGGGCTCTATTGCAACGTATTCGTGATGGTTACATTTGTATGGCATTCGTTGGTTTGATCGCAATACTTCAAGCAATACCAAACATATATAAAGGAAGATTCATTTGCAAGATTGGCGAGTAGTACCAAACCATGTGTAAGTCATTTTGGTACATCGATCTGCGTCAAATTTTCTTGGTTTGGTCACAGTATTCCAAGAAATAACATACTTATATAGGAACTCATTTTTTACGCTGGCAGCCATATTGGATTACAGATTATGCTCTTTGATATTTTGTGGATACCTACTATTAACCATAAACGCAAATACCACATTTCGCTTCTCCAACACCAGTGGTGTGAGCTGGACATGCGTTCGATACATCGGCGGCATTTTGGACTCAAGATGTTACGTTTTTGAACATTTCGCATATTTTCGTCACCAACTAATCAACATTAATGCCAAATTTGGTTTTCCTAGCTTCAGCAAAGTATGCTTATCCTTTCGATATAGGTTTTAAGCAACCATCTTGGATTCAAGGTGGACATAGATTTTCAATTAACCTTTTGTTTACATTTTGACCCGCCGTAATTTTGGACAGGGTTGTCGTAGAAAGTCGAGATGTCCTCCATCTTCTTTCAGTTAACAAGAGCTTTCAAACGATGTGCTACCTCTCTTACCGTATGAAACTTTTAAGTTGGACCCCACCTGAGACCATGTGGGGACCCTGGGACAAGATGTTTTCACTTAAATCGTTGTACTTTGAAAATAATGCCACACTTTTTTTTCCTGTTTTCACATTTGTCTCACCGTTTAAGATTTATAGGGGTGACCATGGATTTTTCAATTAAGTTTTTGTTTAAACTTTGACCCGTAGCCATTTTGCACAGGGTTGTCGTAGAGAGTCGAGACTTGCTGCATTTTCTTTCATTTCGCAACAGCTTTCAAACGATTGCTACTTAACTCCTCTTGCCACTTGAAAACTTTGAGTTGGACCCCGTCTGGGACCCTGCGAGGACGCTGGGTCAACTTTTTTATCCGAAAAAGTGTGTCTTTGCAAATGATGGGATACGTATTGTCCGAGTTTTCCACTTACCCAACCGCTTTCGAACAAATTACTCGGTTCAAACTATTCTGCCAGGTAATTTTTTTTAGTTCTTACATCAAAATATACCGTGCTCGTGGGTTTTCTCGGGGTTCGCCCGTTTCCTCCCACTTTCTTCATTCCACCATTTTCCCTCATCTCTCATCTTCACCGTCTCCTTTAGCCTATCCGGCATAACCGTGGGACCTAAAACAAAGACTTCACTTACATCAAAATATGTTGTAACTCATGATATTCCGGTAGGTGGTACGTATAACTTTGGAATTCATCTAGTTATAACATATCAAATGCAAACACAATTGTCTCGCTCGGATCTCAGCGGAGCCACTGCGTGACCCTTCCTTGTCAGCATGGTCACACCCAAAACCGTTATTGGGTCATACTGTTTCTGAAATATGTCTTGATTAATTTTAACTTAGAGAATGATCGCTCAGCAGTTGCAACTGTAACAGAAAGAGTTGCATATAAACAAAGCACAGTTACCAAATTTGGAAGCGCTGAGCTGAGGTCAGATTCGTTAATAAAATGAAGAATGTCTTTATGTCAGATTTTCGACATGGATCCACAAAATAATGTTTGGCATAGTTCACAAATTGGGAACTCCTCGCCAAATTTAGGAGCAGGAGAGAGTCGGAGTTTACAAAATAAGTATAGAGGTGGACCATCTAATATGGCAGCTTCACTTAATTTGAATTTTGAGAAATTAGCTTCTGAAAGAATATACAAATCATTGTTGCATGATATAAAGAACTTACCTATAATAGATGGTACAGAGTCTACATTTCAATTCTTATTAATACTTAGTATTGTCAGGGGTAAGGATTTGCCTTTAGACCTAGTGTTGCTAGCTTGTCTTTCTTGTACAAAAGCAGAAATGCAAGAAGTAATACAATCGTTTATTGGGGACGTTTGCCCTTGGCAGACGGTATGTAGACATTCAGTGGTACGATTTATTTCCACTATTGGCAGAAGACAATTCAGCGACTATTTTTCTACGTTCCCATGCGGGATGATCATTCGCTATATGAGCTCGTAGACAATAAATTATCGATTATTCATGTACTTGATATGTCCTTTGATGAAGCCACCATTTGTAGTTTGATAACGCCTAAATGGTAACACCTAATATGGTAACGCCTTCTACCCATCAATTTTTAGCTGAAAGAGGTGTGCCTATTAATTTAAATCAACTGTATTTAGCTGCAGCACATTATGATGCTTTGCATAGATATATGAAATATTATTATAGGTTACGTAATCAAGGAGGTAGTGTAAGGGACTTGGTCCCATCCCGTAAACCATCTTCCTTTATCGGAGCTAAAAGCAGAAAACAGCAAGTTGTGTTGCAATCTCGTGAACCTATAAATGTTTATAAAAATTTTGTTTCTCCAGCTATGCATTCTATACATTCTAATCATAATAATTTTCATAATGATGCGGAATTTTCTCATAATAACGATTTAGAACCTCGGTATTTAACTCAGAATAATACAAATGTGAATCAAAGTAGTGGTGAATTGAAAAATTTGTTAGCTATTCCTGTTTATATAACGGTTACGCGTTTTAAGTGCTTAATTGATACCGGAAGTACGAGTTCGTATCTGGCTCGGCATCTTTATGATGAACTTAGGAAAGATGTAAAACAAAGGCAGAAAAGGTGAATGTACAGACGATCGGTCTCGGAAATACGCAAGTTACAGTGAATATGAGAGTAAGACTATATTTTAAGATTGGAAGACAACAATTTTCGGAACTATTCTTCATAGTGGGCTCTAATGAGTTTGATCTTCTGCTTGGAAACTACTTTCGTACTAAATACAATGCTCTGATTGATGTTGCTGGTAATTTATATAATATAAAAGCTCGGAAATTAGTGGTTCCCATGATCCGAGCTGATGAACTTTTGTGTGCCCAGACTTCTCTCGCTTCTGCATATACTTCTAGGAGGGAGGTGAGTGGAAAGCAACCGCCATGCGACCTTGGTTGTCCGAAAGCTTCACCTCAGGCTAGATCTTTTGGTCCTTCAAATCAGAGTGCTGCCCCGTCGACATCAGCAACTAGAGACATGGGAGTTGACAACATGTTTGACCCAGGAGTAGAGTACGTGTTTAATCAGTCCATTTTACATCCACCTAAGACTACACCGGAGGAATACTGTTCCTGATAATTTGTTACAATGTGATTCTTATTTACAAGAGTATGTAAATAACTTGTTAGCTTCATATACCGACGTTATCGGCTGTAAGATTGGTAGAGTTATAAACTTTACTTATGATATTGAGCTTCTTTTGTTAAAATAATATTGAGCTTGCTGATAACACTCCAATTCATTTGCAATCTTATCAGTTACCTCCTCATAAGCAAAAGGAGTTAGACTCATTTATTGCCCAAATTTTAAGGGACGATATTATTGAAGAAGTGGATTATTTTCCTTTTACTTCACCCTGCTTTCTTGTAACAAATTCAGATGGAAGTAGACGCGTAGTAGTTTCGTATAGAGAAGTGAACAAGCGGGTGATCGTAAACAGCTATCCTTCTTCTAACATGGAGAAGGTTATCTCTAGTATTTCTGATAATAATATATTTTCAAAACTTGATTGTAAATCTTCTTTCCATCAAATTCCATTGTCTAATGACAGTAGTAACATTACTGCTTTTTTAACAAAAAATAAAATCTATATAAATCGGTACCTATGGGACTAGTGTTATCACCTTTTGTTTTGAGTAATTTGATGTCAAAGGTCTTCGAAAGGTTAATTGGAAAGAGTTTAGAGATTTATTTTGATGACAATCCTTTTTAGTAAAGATATTGAGAGTCATAAAGCTCTATTAGAAGAGGTATTGTCCCGATTAAGATACTAGGGTCCAACGATTTCTAAGAAGAAATCTTGTTTATTTCAGACCAATATAAAGTATTTAGGGTTTCGTTTTGAAAACGGTAATATGTCGATTGGTCCTGAGAGAATTAAAGCTATACAGGAAATTCCAAAACCAAAGAATAAAAAAGATATTAACAGAATTTGTTCATTTTTCTCTTTCTATTTAAAATTTATTTATGGGTATTCAGAATTAATCGCTCCTTTACAAGAATTAAGATCAATATAAAAACCATTTAAATGGACTAAGGTTCATGATGAAGCCCTACAAAAATTAAAAGATGCCTTTTGTAATCAGGTCATTCGAAAAGTTCCCGATATGAATTCAGACTTCATTATACATTGTGACACCTCTTTGCGTCATTTTTCTGGGGTTCTCAGCCAATATGACTCGGAAGGGAATCTTATACTAGTGTCAATGTTTAATCCGGCGATTGCACAATCTGATTGCAGCAAAAATATTTATCAACTCGAACTGAAGGCTCTTTCTTTATCTCTTGAAAAATTTGAATACTTCTTAGCGAACCCCTTTGGGGTGTATAGAGATAGTAAAAGTTTAAGTTGGTTACTAAATAACCAGAAAAATAAAAGAGGTATGGAACAATGTTAGAAAAAAATCAAGGTTTAAATTTCGAAGAGTTCATATAAGAACTAAGGTAAATTTTATTGTCGATTTCCTTTCAAGGGTTGGTAACCACTTAGAATCTTATGAGAAAGATGATAGCAATGTAGAAGTTGTAAGAGATAACGAAAAAGTGTAAATTTGTCAATTATTAATTCTTGGCAAAATCCTTTGTTTAATGTTTCGCTTGCAGATCACCAGAGGAAGGATTCTAAGTTAGGAGAAATTATCTCTAGGTTAGAGAAAAAGGAAGAAGTTCCTCAGTATGTATTAAGAAATAAGATTTATTTAAACAAAGTAAAGGAAAAGGTAATAACGGATTTAGAGTAGTAATCCCTTCTTCTTTAGTCCAATCGATTATTGAATATTTTCATTGTCCTATAATAAATGGCGGGCAAACGGGATATCGAAATACAATTGCTAAAATTTGTGAGAAGTACACCTGTCCTATCTTATATTCTGATATAAAATATTTTATACGAACTTGTAAAGATTCTAACCGAAAATTTATGGGTCATTATTTTACAAAAAAAAGGTAATGCACCAGAATTACACCTGATTTGGGGATATTGCGGGAAAATTTTAGTATATTTTAATTGTTACCGATGCCTATAGTCGTTTTGTTTTCTTAGAACCTTTAAGACGTCTAACCTCACAAATCATCTGTAATAAATTACAGGAATTATTTCTTAGAAATGGCTTCCTGGGAAGGTTCTCCACGACGGAGCTTCATATTTTGTCAGTGATTATGAAATTCTTATACAGCTATGGTATACAAAGTGTAAAATTCTCCCCACATAATCCCCAAACAATCAGAGCTGAAACTACGGTGAGATTTGTTAAAAATTTTATTCGTATCTGTGTTAATAAATCTCAACAAAATTAGGCCAATTTACTATCAAAAATCACTTCTACTATTAACATAAGTATTAATGAAACTACAGGGAATAGTCCGTCTGAACGTTATATGGGAAGAAAATTCCACCACCCATTAGATGTAAAGTGGTTGATGAATTTAAATATTTTGGATGATGACCAGGATAAATAGCAAAAATTAGTTAACATAAATAATAACAGTTAACGCGCTTGGAAACATAGTGCTAAGAGTTATTCACGAAAGCATAGTCCTGTTAATTTAAACAGAAGAATTGCTATTGGTTAAATGGTTTATGAAAATTTCGGCTGAAAAGCACTTCAATCCCAAGATCGCACCTCAGTAGGAAGGCCCGTACCGCACTATTTCTAAACCTACACCAAACACTGTTTGGCTGGAAAATATTGAAAAGCAAAATATGCACATAAAACGCCATGTTCGTTTCTGTAAAAAATATTTTCCACCAAGACAAGTTAATCAACGTAACCCATAAGAGTAACGTGTGTATATGAATTAATGAGAGATACAGGTTAATATTTCTTGAATGTTGTATTTGTAATTTTAACAAAATTGTTCAAACTAAATTTGTGCTATATATTTTTTAATTCCTGCAGAAATGCCTCGACTGAGAATTTGATAGGCCCCTTCTCATATTGTAAATATTTCATCATCATCCTTTGTGTATGTTCGTTGTAAGCGATTGGATCTTTAATGGTAAAGAGAATGGTAAAGGAGGGGTTAACATAGCTAAGACGTATGGAAATTTTTGGTAATGTATTCAAATATTTATATTATGCAACTTGGGATTTCTTCTGGATGGGATTTTTTGTTCAACAATCTGATAATATGTAACCTACCAAAGTGTCATAATAAAAATAAAAATATTGTAAACGAAAGATTATGAGATGAATCTCCGGTTTACCGCAAATCTCGATACACTTCATTAGAGTTGGTAGTACTGCTTACAAGTAGCCTTGAAGTGTGGTTTGAAGGTGCAAGCTTCGTGGCGCTCGAGATATCGTCACGTAGGTGCCTACTTGTCTGCTCCAAGCCGGGAGCTGGTTGCAGTGTTACTTTAAAGGTGAGTGGGAATGGTTAACTAGTAATGAAAACAGGGTCGTTATTATATTTCCTTAACGTTAAATATTCTTTAATATTGGCTTTAATTAATATAACATCTGGTATTGACTATTAATATTGCTAAAGGCTATATGAGGTTTATTGAGTTTAACGGAAGGAGATATTCTGAATTAGAAGAAAAACTAACTTACATAGTATTCTTGGAAGGAACATGCAATCAATCGTTCGTATAGTTAAACAACATGCTGAAACTTGTTTCTTGCATAAGGATTTCCACAATTTTGTAATAATAAAAAGAGTTATTGTAGTATTTCATATTGTCGTATTACCATTTTCTAGGCAAGGAAAGACTACTGAACAAATTATTTCTTATAACTTTCAATTGAAAGCAAAAAGGAAAAGTAAGAATTCGTAACGTATTTTTGTTAATTATAACCTGCTATTAGACCCATTAATACTTGGTTCTTTTCCTCTGACATTTTCATGCTACGGAATTTGCTTAGCAGTAAGAGAGAGTTTTATACAATTGAAAATTACTGTAAGAGTTTACTGTTTTTCATAAAGAATAATTATTATTGGAGTATCAATTAGATTTAGCATTCCCATTCAATTAGAAAACGTTTTTTCATAAAAAGAAAAATTGTTCTCTTTTAGAAGACTTAAAACCTTAAAAAGTTGTTTCAATCAGAAATATTTAATTTACGTTTACCGTTTTTGAAACAATTCTTATTTTGTTACTTGTTAAATGGTTATTTACGTTCTATATACAAAAGATTCAGATACTTTGTTACAATAAAACTTTGGATGTTAAAACTCTTTTGACTTCACAAGTAGTCGTAGATTTTTCCTAGTAATATTACTAAAGATAAAATATTTCTCTTTTGAAGTTTTGCTGTAAGCCTATTCCAGTCACTTGAATCATTCCACTGCGTCGTCATTATTCTCAGTCGTCGGGGAGTGGAATTTTCCCTCTCTCTCCTTTTATAATTTTCTATTTTAAAAGGGTAGGAGGGTAAGGACCTTTCCCGCAGGGGTGTGGATGGTGGAGGCAATAAAAACTTATATGTGTTCGTCTACACGTTACATGATGATGTAAATATTACAAGATGATGTAAATTTAAACGATTGCACTATCTGATTGCAGCAAAAATATTTATCAACTCGAACTGAAGGCTCTTTCTTTATCTCTTGAAATATTTGAATACTATTTAGCGAATCCCTTTGTGGTATATAGAGATAGTAAAAGTTTAAGTTGGTTACTAAATAACCACAAAAGACAAAGGAGGTATGGAACAATGTTAGAAAAAAATTCAAGGTTTATATTTCGAAGAGTTCATATAAGAACTAAGCTAAATTGTATTGTCGATTTCCTTTCAAGGGTTGGTAACCACTTAGAATTTTATGAGAAAGATGATAGCAGTGTAGAAGTTGTAAAAGATAATGAAAAAAGTGTAAATTTGTCATTTATTAATTTTTGGCAAAATCTAGTCTTTAATGTCTCTCTTGCAGATCACCAGAGGAAGGATTCTAAGTTAGGAGAAATTATCTCTAGGTTAGAGAAAAAGGAAGAAGTTCTTCAGTATGTATTAAGAAATAAGATTTATTTAAACAAAGTAAAGGAAAAGGTAATAACGGATTTAGAGTAGTAATTCCTTCTTCTTTACTCCAGTCGATTATTGAATATTCTCATTGTCCTATAATAAATGGCGGGCAAACGGGATATCGAAAAACAATTGCTAAAATTTGTGAGAAGTACACCTGTCCTATCTTATATTCTGATATAAAATATTTTATACGAACTTGTAAAGATTCTAACCGAAAATTTATGGGTCATTATTTTACAAAAAAAAGGTAATGCACCAGTATTACACCTGATTTGGGGATATTGCAGGAAGATTTTAGTATGTTTTAATTGTTAACGATGCCTATAGTTGGTTTGTTTTCTTAGAACCTTTAAGACGTCTAACCTCACAAATCATCTGTAATAAATTACAGGAATTATTTTTTAGAAATGGCTTCCTGGAAAGGTTCTCCACGACGGAGCTTCATATTTTGTCAGTGATTATGAAATTCTTATACAGCTATGGTATACAAAGTGTAAAATTCTTCCCACATAATCCCCAAACAATCAGAGCTGAAACTACGGTGAGATTTGTTAAAAATTTTATTCGTATCTGTGTTAATAAATCTCAACAAAATTAGGCCAATTTACTATCAAAAATCACTTCTACTATTAACATAAGTATTAATGAAACTACAGGGAATAGTCCGTGTGAACGTTATATGGGAAGAAAATTCCACCACCCATTAGATGTAAAGTGATTGATGAATTTAAATATTTTGGATGATGACCAGGATAAATAGCAAAAATTAGTTAACATAAATAATAACAGTTAACGCGCTTGGAAACATAGTGCTAAGAGTTATTCACGAAAGCATAGTCCTGACAATTTAAAAATAGATGAATTGCTATTGGTTAAATGGTTTATGAAAATTTCGGCTGAAAAGCACTTCAATCCCAAGATCGCACCTCAGTAGGAAGGCCCGTACCGCACTATTTCTAAACCTACACCAAATACTGTTTGGCTGGAAAATATTGAAAAGCAAAATATGTACAAAAAACGTCATGTTCGTTTCTGTAAAAAATATTTTCCACCGAGACAAGTTAATCAACCTAACCCATAAAAGTAACGTGTGTATATGAATTAATGAGAGATACAGGTTAATATTTCTTGAATGTTGTATTTGTAAATTTAACAAAACTGTTCGAACGAATTTTGTGTTATATAATTTTTAATTCCTGCAGAAATGCCTCGTCCGAAAATTTGATAGGCCCCTTTTCATATTGTAAATATTTCATCATCATCCTTTGTGTATGTTCGTTGTAAGCGATTGGATCTTTAGTGGTAAAGAGAATGGTAAAGGAGGGGTTAACATAGCTAAGACCTATGGAAATTTTTTGTAATGTATTCAAATATTTATATTATTCAACTTGGGATTTCTTCTGGATGGGATTTTTTTGTTCAGCAATCTGATAATATGTAGCCTACCAAAGTGTCATAATAAAAATAAAAATATTGTAAACGAAAGATTATGAGATGAAACTCCGGCTTACCGCAAATCTGGTTACACTTCATTAGAGTTGGTAGCACTGCTTACAAGTAGCCTTGAAGAGTGGTTTGAAGGCGCAAGCTTGGGCTGTTCGAGATAACGTCACGTAGGTGCCTACTTGTCTGCTCCAAGAGGGAGCTGGTTGCAGTGTAACTTTGAAGGTGAGTGGGAATGGTTAACTTAGAATACTAGTAATGAAAAAAGGGTCGTTATTATATTTCGTTAACGTTAAATATTTTTAATATTGCCTTTGATTAATATGATATCTGGTATTGGCTATTAATATCCCTAAAGGCTATGTGAGATTTATTGAGTTTAACGGAAGGAGAAAAAACTAACTTACATAGTATATTTGGAAGGAACGTGCAATCAAGCGTTCGTATAGTTAAACAGCATGCTGAAACTTGTATCCTTGCATAAGGATTTCCACAATTTTGTAATAATAAAAAGAGTTATTGTGGTATTTCATATTGTCGTATTACCATTTTATAGGCAAGAAAAGACTACTGAACAAATTATATTTCTTATAACTTTCAATTAAAAGCAAAAAGGAAAAGTAAGAATTTGAAAAATATTTTTGTTAATTATAACTTGCTGCTAGACCCATTAATACTTGGTTCTTTTCCTCTGACATTTTCATGCTACGGAATTTGCTTAGCAGTAAGAGAGAGTTTTATACAATTGAAAATTACTGTAAGAGTTTACTGTTTTTCATAAAGAATAATTATTATTGGAGTATCAATTAGATTTAGCATTCCCATTCAATTGGAAAACGTTTTTTCATAAAAAGAAAAATTGTTCTCTTTTAGAAGACTTAAAACCTTAAAAAGTTGTTTCAATCAGAAATATTCAATTTACATTTACCGTTGTTGAAACAATTCTTATTTTGTTACTTGTTAAATCGTTATTTACGTTCTATATACAAAAAATTAAGATATTTTGTTACAATAAAACTTTGGATGTTAAAAACTCTTTTGACTTCACAAGTAGTAGTAGAATTTTCCTAGTTGTATTACTAAAGGTGGAATATTTCTCTTTTGAAGTTTTGCAATAACTCTACTCCTGTTACTTTTATCATTCCACTGCGTTGTCATTATTCTCAGTCATCGGGAAATGGAATTTTCCTTCTCTCTCCTTTTATAATTTTCTATTCTATAAAGGTAGGAGGGTAAGGTCCTTTCCCGCAGGGGTGTGGATGGTGGAGGCAATAAAAAATTATATGTGTTCGTCTACACGTTACATGATGATGTAAATATAATAGATAGGAAATCAATAAAAGAAATGCAGAGGCCTTATTAAACGCTTGCAGGGAAATGGGTTTAGAAGTAAATTCAGAGATAACTAAATACATGGAAGTTCAGCGGGATCATTGTTATATTGAACTTAGGAATGGGTTAAAATTTAGAATATTTCCGACAAAGTGAATGCTTTCCAATATCTAAGATCAATATTAACGGACCAAAAATGTATCCACGAAGAAATTTCATGTCGACTGAAACCAGGAAATTCGTGTCATTATTCAGTTCAAAATATTTTTTCTTCGCGAATAATGTCGATGAATTTAAACGTGAAGATATATAAAACGATAATTATGAAGGTATAATTTACGGTTGCGAAATATGTCGCTTATATTAAGGGAAGAATAAAGATACAAAGTATTTCAAAATAAGCTCCTAATACGAACATTCGGACCCAAGAGAGACGAGAATGGAGAATTATGGGAACGTTATAACGAGGAACTGCATAATTTATACGACTTACATAACATTGTTAGCGTCATTAAATCTAGGTTGCTCAGATGGGCAGATTATGTAGCCACAAAGTAGAAGAAAGAAATAGCATGGAAGAAAGTAGATTTTTTTCGAAATTTTAACTGGTAACCCAATCAGAAAAGACCGCTAGGAAGACCTAGATGGGGACAATATCAAGAAAAAACACGCAAAAATAGGAACACAAAGTAGAAACTGGATCAAGTTGGCGGAGGGTAGAAGACAATTAAGAGCTTCTTTGGAAGTACATTGAACCACCGGCTTATAGGCCATAGAGTTCGTTTAGATATATAAAATTAGTAGCATGATTGCGCCAGTAGTCAACCGAATTTGTTGAGGGCTGTGAAATGATACTCTTGCAGGCTTTTGTGTTCACCCAAAGGCAATAAATTCATGTTTGAATTGTAAATTAAACTTCAAGGAACAGAAAATAATGATTCTTTTCACTTTGTTTTTACTTGTATTGTAGAAAAATGAAAATACAGAAAAGTACCAAAAACTACAGTAGTCGACCGTTAAAATTCAGTAGTTGATCGAACATCGACTCTAAGGTCGACCGCTAGGAATTACAAGACACAAAAATGAATGTATGCATTATATGACATAATCACATGGAAATGTTTACTAGATATGGAGCGCCGAAGTTTTTTGTGCTACTTAGTGCAATGATGTTCGACTAGCTTAGTATCAAAACGACGTATTTCCAGTTTTTAAGAAAATCAATCGATTCACTTAACAGTTTTTGTGGATATAGTCGCAATACACAAACAATGCAAATTACTCCCGAATGAAAACATTGCCATTTGAAAATAAACTCGTTTATTGATATTTAGGTGGAAACAGCTGTTAATAGTACGTAAATTGCACAATAACTTCTTTTACTCTTATTAACACTTTAAAGTCTCTACCAGGTAATCTAGATCACTATTATCACTGTCATCATAAAAGCACTTCTGTCATTGAAATTCTCGATATTCACTTACACTTTGAATGTCCAAATCAGGAAAAAAATGCTTTATGGACTTTTGGGATACAAACTAAATGCACTTTTCCGTTATATTTATTGCAAAGCACTAACTTCATATTAATAAATTTAGGATTAATGAACAACTCCCCGCATTCCAAACACTGTTCCTTTGAGGCTGAGGCTCCTTGCACTGAGTTTTTTTCTTCTTGACATGAAGAACATTCTGGAGAATTCCTATCTTCTTGAACCACATTTGCTTCATCCAGTTCACGTAGAAAATTAAGTTCACTACGTTGCTTCTTTTCAAGTTCATTCTTTCTCGCCAATATCTTCTTCGGTCGTCTTTGGATTATTTTTTTAGCTTTCAAGAGAGCTTTTGCTTTTGTTCCTCTTTTCTCGTGGCTTTCTTTTCTTCTTCCATCTTCTTAGCATTCTCCTTATCATTGTAATATTTTCGCCACTCATCAGAAGAAACTGCAGATGGTAATTTGTGGAGACCTCTTGTACGACTCTTCTTGTTAGAAACCACCTTGCCTGGCCACCACAAATGTTGCTGAAATGGCGATAGATTTTTTTCAGAATCGCTTTGGTTTTCAACCATTTTGCCCTCAGGGAAGTTCAAGCTAGGACTAGTCGTTTGGTGCTTTTCTGTAATCTGTACAGGATCGGAATTTTGAATCTTCATCATTTCGACCTTAGGGAAGTTCAAAGTTGAAGTAATTGTTTGATGCCTTACAACAAGTGCGAGATCTGAATTTTGGTTCTCCACCATTTCGTCCTCAGGCAAGTTCAAGGTTGAACTAGTCATTTGATGCCGTACTGCAATCTGTATGGGATCTGAAGTTTGGTTCTCTATCATTTCGCTTTCACTGAAATTCATAGTTGGACTAGTTGTTTGGTGTCTTACTGTAACTTTTATAGAACCTACCGATGAAGAACTGGATATTTGGTGTGTATCTTGTTCTTGTACCTCTTGTACACCAAGCATATTTTCATTGTCGGTTGATTCTGAAGCACATTGTTTTCCTTTCGAATACTTTTGAAATATTTTTACCCAAATATTGTAGAGAGCTAATTTGTCATTAGGGAGGTCTACAGTACGACAATTGAGTGTTAATGTTTCAAACATTGTCACTGTTTCTTGTCCAATCTCTTTGTTAAGAACCTGTAATGCAATTTTGTAATTTTCAAATTCCTTTCCATTTCCATTAGCACTGTTTGCTTCATTAGCATTCACTGGTTTTAAGCTATACACTTAGTGTAGTCAATATTATTTGGGTTGAAAGGAAAAATTTCACATTTTCTGAACGCATTATTCACATCAACCGTAGCCCTCTTTGTTATTGCTTTGGAGAGAAGAGGACAAAAGTCTTGTTTAGTGAGCGCTTTCGATGGATTTGCACTTTGCAACTCGTGCACAATTTCCCCCCATTCTGTCTTTAAACTTTTAAAGACACCAACATCTGCAGGCTGTAATACGTGGGTAGAGTTGGGATAAAGGACGTAAAGAATGATGCCATTTTCTGCGCAGAGTTTACTGATGGCAGATGTACGATGTGCCTTGTAGACAGATACTACTAGACAGATACCCATCCACTAGAAACAGAACTGGAAATGTAACCCTTTTTCTTTTTACCAGGGTATTAGTAAGTTCCCTACATATTCATAGAAAGTTTCCGATCACATCTACCCTGAATCTGACAAACCTATCCCCCACCCCTCTGGGACTGTTACCACCAGATCTTTTGGAGGTTTTATATAAGGAAATATAACCATATTAGGCAAACCTTCACTATCTGCTCTAAAACCACCAAGAACAGTAGTAGTGTCTTTCTCTGTTCCTGATGCTATTTCGTACAAAGTTTTCCAGTCTCTTGGTCCAATCACAATTCCAGTTCGTGGGCATAGCTGGAAATTAATCTCTTTGGCATTCATAATACGCGTGGGATCTGCAAGTAAATCTTCACACTGATTTGAAGCTAAATCTTCACACTGATTCTTTCAAACCACCAAACCAACCCCTAATTGCACTTTCATTAAGCCATGCACGAGCCTTTAACACCACTTCTGTAGTTCGTTCGGACACCTCAGGATGATGTCTTATGAACGCTTTATACCAACCCTTTCCTGGACTACCATCATGAAACTGTGTATTCCGTTTGTTACTCTTTAATATGTTCTGAAAGTGTTAAGCAAATCATCCTTTTTCTTTGAAATCCTTTTCTAGAAGTAGAAATAAGCCACTCAGTCACTAATCTTTCTTCTTCATCGGACAAAATAGTTTTAGGTCCCATTCTTTTAATTTCTGGTCGCCTTCACTAAGCTTGTCAAGTAAAGTAGTTTTGGGAATGCCAAATGTAGACGCTGCTTTTCTGACACTCAGCTGCTTTGCTCTAACAGCAGTTATAGCTTCTTGTAAAGTATATAACAAATATATATATCAATCATTGGTTCATAAAATAGTAAAATTGACCGACTCTAAATTGCCTTGTTAAATCTTTTATTATATTTTGAAGCCTCGTAAGACATTAACTCATATACAACACAACACCGAGTCCATGACATTACATATATTTTGTTTTTTTGTTTCTATGACAACCTTCTGTTCGTCGTTCTTAGTTACGTATCCACATTCAATTATATATATATATCTTATATTATTTTCTTCTTTTCCTTCCTCTATAAAATAAACTGGATTGTACATATTTATAAACCAACTATTGCTCGAAGAGAATACAAGTATACAATAAAGAATTCAAGTATACGATACGATAAAGAATACAACATACCGTTGTATATGGCGCTCAACGGACTTTTCTTTTCTTAGTTTACCAATTAAAAGAAAAAGAACTCTGGACTGTTAACTTTTACACATTTTAGATGACCCTTGTATATACAAATTATATTTCGTATCATAATTATTATTCATCATATTTATTTTATATCAATAATAATATATTTATTTTTAATTTCATAATTAATTATATTCTTATATTTTATATCGTCGATAGGGCACGTCAGAAGTCCAGTTTGTAAATTAATTTAGGTCCGTTTTTAAGCCATAAAGATGTTAATTAACAAATCAAGATTATTCGAGCAAAATCAAAAAGAAAGTTGACAAAGATATATTTTATAAATTATTCCAGTTATACTTTGGTTTAGTAAATTTAAGACACTATGCTAAGCTATTTGTTCTTTTAAATTACAATTGTCTATTGCATTTGTTACAGCTTCAATGTTATGTAACAAACATTCACAAGCTATCATTTTAAACAGCAAGGAATAATCATAGCATAAATATACAAAACAAATTTAGAACGAAGACGAAATACTGATAATATCGAAAATAAGACGTAACATCAAGACATACATTAAAATGAATTAAAATATAACATTATGCGTTATATATCTCCATAATCTGAATTTTCTCCCTTTTGAAGCTGAATGTCATCTGTTATATATCATTTACATTAACTTTATAGAATTCAAATAAGGTATGAATAACAAATAAAATCATAACGATATTTAAAGCAAAAATCAATCGATTATATTCTTTCGGACGCCACAACATTAGGTTACGTTATATTACCATAGGATTGAGTTAGGTTACATTGCGTAGCACAATCTTGTGTACATTCTTGTCTGCCATGTGATGTTACCATATTGTGATTTCTACTACTATAATTCCTGCCATTTACGCAGCGATTCTGAAAAACCATATCATTTCTGTTGTGAATAGACTGTGTTGTAATACCGGTAAAATTATGTTCGGTTTGTTGATTGGTAGGATTCAGCCCATTTGCTCCACTATTAAAGCGAGGTTTACTATTCCACCGAGAATTTGAAATATCTTCAGACTGTATATTTACATTATGAATGGAAGCCTGATTGACAGGATTACGAGTATAATTACTCTGTCCTCTGTCCGGTCCTCTATTATTGTTTTGCATAAAAGACTGACTTTCGAAATTCTGCACAATCATGAGAAGATGATTAAAAGTAATGCATTGCACTGACATCAATATTTGCTTTAATTTGAATTGCAGTAATATACGAATGGATGCGATAATTCGAGATTCTGGATGGAATGGATTAATAGATTTCAGTTCATTATACGTGGATACTACAAAATCAGTAATATTCTTGTGGACCTTGGGATTGAAGTGTCTCGATCAGATTAACGCATCTCTGTTGGCTAGCATGAAGTCGTTCTCATAGTTAGCTAATAACATATTCTTAAAATCAGAGTATTTATGCAAATTACGGCGGATAGCTTTAAACCATGTTAAGCATGGTGGCACTAATACATGCGGTAAGATTCTTAGAAATTGCGTTTTCTCAATCCCCATCAAAGCACACTCATCCTCAATTTTTTCCAAAAATACACTCACAGAAATATCTTCGGACATTCCACTAAATTTTGTAAGAGAACGAATCTCACTGACCCGCAAAGGCTTACCTTTACTCGTAGCTTTCCGATTTTGACATCCCATACGTACATGGACCATCTTTTCTTAACCTCAGAGCTGGCTTCACTATATCCTGACGAGTTGGTATTTTCCTCTGCCGTCCTTACCGTAAATGGTAACTGTTTTTCATTAGAAGAAGTAATACCTTTTTTGGATTGAATATTATGTTCCATGAGAGTTGGGATGTAATTTTCCTTCAGTGAATTAACTTCCTCCTGTAGCTCTCTGATTTGAGTAGAATGCTCGTTAACAACTGTTTCCATAACTTCTACTGGGTTTTACACTACCGTAAACTTACGTGATATTTGTTCTACCTTTCTTTCATTCAACTCCATTTTCGCACTAAATTGCTGATTCATAGATTCTAGTTTACCGTCAATTTGTTCAGATAATTGCTTAAAATCGTCTTTATTTTGTATTTGCATTTGTTCCCACCGTTCCTCAATTCGCTGTTGCTCTGGACAATCGTTGGTTCAGGTGATTGTTTTGTTGTTGCATTTGTTGTTGCATTTGTTCCCACCGTTCATCATCTCGTTGTTGCATCTGGTCCAATCGTTGATCCATGTGCTTATTTTGTTGCATTTGTTCCCACCGTTCATCACCTCGTCGTTGCATCTGGTCTAATCGTTGATCCATGTGATTATTTTGTTGCATTTGTTTCATCTGTTGAAAGATTACTTCCAAGGTAACGTTCGGTTCGGTTGTTTCTTGTGGCGTTCTATTAATCACTTTTTCAGAAGTATTCGTTCCATCTTCCATATCTGTATTCGCCATAGAGTCATTTCTCGGGACACTCATTTTTACGATCCTGTATATTTTAGTTCCACTACGAAGCAAAGTGAAATTTACGTCTCGGTCAATGGTGATAAAGATTTACTATTCTTCTAATCTAAATCATAGTTTCCCGACATTTCGGCACCATTTAATATAACAAAATGGTTCGTAAAATAGTAAAATTGACCGACTCTAAATTACCTTGTTAAATCTTTTATTATCTTTTGAAGCCTCGTAAAACATTAATTCACATACAACACAACATCGAGTCCATGACATTACATTATATCTTGTTTTTTTTTTTTTTTTCTATGACAACCTTCTGTTCGTCGTTCTTAGTTACGTATCCACATTCAATTATATATTAAAATATATATTTTAATCTTATATTATTTTCTTCTTTTTCTTCCTCTATAAAATAAACTGGATTGTACATATTTATAAACCAACTATTGCTCGAAGAGAATACAAGTATACGATATGATAAAGAATACAACATACCGTTGTAAGCATCTTCATTATATTAAAAAAAATATTCGTTTCTTAACTGGTCCCATGTTGAGCAACGCCTGAAAAGAAAAAGGAAAAGAAAATACCTTAAAACGTGTGTTGCCACATTTAATTGACAGTCCCTGAAAGAATAAGGTCATTATTATTTATTTGACAATTCCCTTCACCACATTTTGCTGGATCTATGATTCTTGAAAGATTAGTCATTATCTTTTACTGGACAATTTCCTTCTCTGCTTCTTGTTGTGTGCAATTTTCCCTAAAGTAGAAAGTAAATTGATGGTTGCTGAAAGAATAAAGCTATTATCTTTTAGTTGACAATTCCCATCTCCACTTGCTGCCAGTAAATGTTCAGTATAATACGGCGTGAACCGCTGCTGGAAATAGACACACATCAGTTACAACAGCTGAGTCAACCTCACATCCACCAGTTTATAGGGTTTCATCCTTCTTGCTATAAGGAAATAGATCAAATAAAAGAATTAAAACTGAAGAAATTAAACTACTGAAATACATGTTTCAACAGATACAATGGTTGACCACATCGTATTCTAAGGTCGACCACTTAGTAGAGGCAATATACGGTTTGACCCGGAAATAATTGCAACACAAATGGTTTTTTCGTCTATCACTTCCAAATAGCGTTGCTAATAATAATATATTCAAAATCCGCTTTCGTAATGCTTGGGGAAAGTCCGCCATCTTGGATTCAATATGGCGGCCACACCGAGACATCCACTCACACTTAAATGACAATATCTACTCACAGATTTAAGCTGAAAACTTCGTTCTTGCGCCATTTTCAAGATAATAGCATACCTTAAGGGATGCAAGTTTGCATGCCTCTATGTACCACCGCCATATTGAAAAATGGCGGCGATTATTAAAAATATAGTTTCTTTTTCAATTGGCAATAATGTTTTATTGGCAGATAACTCAGAAACTAACAGAGATATGCAGAAATTTCTTGAAATAAACGTAAAAGCTCATGATTTTAGCTTTCCAACGAGGGTACTTATGTTCGTTTATCTTACAAAGTAACGGAGCTAGTCGAATTTATGTGGCACTGGGTGTGCGATTTTCGATAATATGACTTTTTTCTCAGGTTCCTGCTAGAAGCTAAGTAGACGCAGTATACGGATTGACCAGTAAATAATTGCAACACAAATAATTTTTGAACCAGGATGTGTAACAAGGTGCATTTAGCTACATATTAAAAATCTTCTACTCACCTCCTTGGGGAAAGTCCTCAGAAATTTCGTTGAAATATGACTTCTGAGATTTCGTTCAGATGTCGCTACAGATCGCGATAATCCATCATTGAAAAGAATGAAGATGTGAAAAATTGCTCAAAATTACGATATTTCTTCAGTCCTTGTTATGGTTAACGCTACATGTCTATTTGAAAGGCAAGAATTAAAACAGTGTAGCAACCTCTTCACTGAAAAAATTGTCCTCGTCTTTACAAAGTTTACACCGTTTTCCACATTATCACAAGTTTCTTCTAGGCAATTGTCACTAATTTATATTAGTAATAGATCACGTTTCTGGCATGAATACTTCATGTCTCTATTGCTTTCATGTATGTGTATATATAATGGATAACAATTAAAACAGTGTAGCTATCTAATCATTAAAATGAATGATCATCTTCATAAAATTCTAGAATTTCTTTACACATTGCACAAGTTTCTCTCACATAATGCCCACATTCAATGTACAAACTATATCTACTTTGCACCGCATACGTGTATGTTCATACCTTATAAGCATATTCAATACATAAAAACTACATTAATAACTAAAACTAATAATTTTCATTTTCAAAAACTTCAGTTTTGTCTCACATTATCAAAATATTTAACCAGAAACTGGTCACAAATTGATGTACAAAACTGTCCATACTCCTTGCATCAACACACCATACTGACATAGTTTTCTGCGGATATGTATATTTAGTAAATGGCAAATAAGCAGCACACCAACCAGCATAGAGATATTTCATTGAAGAGGATGAATAGGGATGCAGCTGATACTAAAAAAAATACTTGATTTCTTAACATCATGTCAGCCGTTCCGAACTGAAGAGGAACTTATTAATGTTACGAACGGTTTAACTGCCCAAGATCATGTCAATGTTGATAAAGCAAAATGTGTTGGACAAAATATTTTACTGAAAATGAAGGAAAATTCGTCAGACTCATTCATATTTTCGAAGAAGGATAAAGTCATTACAATGGCAGACAAGAAATCCATACATACGATTACCGGATCAATCAGTATGGAACATAACAAACTTTTCCAAAGATTAGCAATTGTTGCTATGAGAGGAAACATGAATCTAGAAGACGTTTTCTCCTATGAGCTGTTCTGTTCCAAGAACTTTATTTGAAGATTATGAGAATCTACGACCAGCAAATAAATCAGCACTGGCTAATGCTTTATGGAAAATGACAAGTTCACCTTCAAATACACCAACGTCTTGTAAATATGTGATTGACGGTGGGTGGTTGCTCCACCAGGTCAATTAGCCAGTGAATCATACATTCAAAACAGTATTTGAGTCCTACGTTTCTTACATGAAGACACACTTCAGTGACGCTTCAGTTATTTTCGATGGTTATATTAGTGGTCCATCGATAAAGGATTGCACACACCTAAGGAGAACTAGAGGTTTGAGCGCTCCTGAAGTGCTCCTTTCTCCAGAAATGAAACTTTCTATGAAAAGGGAGAGACTAATTCGAAAATTGGGTTTGGAGCTTTCTGCTGTTGGATTTCAAGTTTTGTATTCAGACAGGGATGCTGACACACTGATAGTCAATACAGCTATTCAAGAATCACGAAACCAAGATACCTGTGTTGTTGGAAATGATACTGATCTGCTCATTCTTCTCCTAAGTCTATCACCGTCAAACACGAATGCTTTGTTTTATAAAACAGAAACTAGGCTTTGGGACATTAAATCTACGAAAACAGACCTTGGCGAACTCTGTAACAATCTTCTATGTATCCATGTATTTCTTGGTTGTGATACAACATCACGATTTTTTGGAAAATGAAAACAAGTGGCATTACAACTAGCTAATTCCGAGGGGGCCTTTCAGAAATCCATCTCTATTTTTAATTCTAAAAATGCCTTTAAAGAAGAAATTATTCGTGCTGGAGAACAGGCAACAGCAAGGCTGTACAAATGCAAGGAAGATGAATCTCTTGTTGCTTTAAGAATAAGAATGTTTTCTAGCAAAATCAGTACAGCAACATATTTTGTACGACCAGAAAACCTTCCCCCTACTCCTGATGCACTTAAATATCATTCTCTGCGTGTTTATTACCAAATCATGGAATGGAAAAGTCTATCCTCTCAAATGCGATCAGAAGATTGGGGATGGCGACTACATAAGGGAATGTATTTTCCAGTGATGATGGACAGGAAACCTGCTCCTGATAATATACTGGAAATCATTCATTGTAGTTGTCATGGAAATTGTATAAGCATGAAGTGTTCTTGCAAGAAGTATGGTCTGTTTTGTACATCATTTTGTGGACAGTGTCTGGGACAAACTTGTGATAATGTAGAAAGGGAATCAGAACATTCTGACAATGAAGACGACTTGTTTTAGTAATTAGGTTGGTGTGCTGCTTATTTGCCATTTACTAAATATACATATCCGCAGAAAACTATGTCAGTATGGTGTGTTGATGCAAGGAGTATGGACAGTTTTGTACATCAATTTGTGACCAGTTTCTGGTTAAATATTTTGATAATGTGAGACAAAACTGAAGTTTTTGAAAATGAAAATTATTAGTTTTAGTTATTAATGTAGTTTTTATGTATTGAATATGCTTATAAGGTATGAACATACACGTATGCGGTGCAAAGTAGATATAGTTTGTACATTGAATGTGGGCATTATGTGAGAGAAACTTGTGCAATGTGTAAAGAAATTCTAGAATTTTATGAAGATGATCATTCATTTTAATGATTAGATAGCTACACTGTTTTAATTGTTATCCATTATATATACACATACATGAAAGCAATAGAGACATGAAGTATTCATGCCAGAAACGTGATCTATTACTAATATAAATTAGTGACAATTGCCTAGAAGAAACTTGTGATAATGTGGAAAACGGTGTAAACTTTGTAAAGACGAGGACAATTTTTTCAGTGAAGAGGTTGCTACACTGTTTTAATTCTTGCCTTTCAAATGACATGTAGCGTTAACCATAACAAGGACTGAAGAAATATCGTAATTTTGAGCAATTTTTCACATCTTCATTCTTTTCAATGATGGATTATCGCGATCTGTAGCGACATCTGAACGAAATCTCAGAAGTCATGTTTCAACGAAATTTCTGAGGACTTTCCCCAAGGAGGTGAGTAGAAGATTTTTAATATGTAGCTAAATGCACCTTGTTACACATCCTGGTTCAAAAATTATTTGTGTTGCAATTATTTACTGGTCAATCCGTATACTGCGTCTACTTAGCTTCTAGCAGGAACCTGAGAAAAAAGTCATATTATCGAAAATCGCACACCCAGTGCCACATAAATTCGACTAGCTCCGTTACTTTGTAAGATAAACGAACATAAGTACCCTCGTTGGAAAGCTAAAATCATGAGCTTTTACGTTTATTTCAAGAAATTTCTGCATATCTCTGTTAGTTTCTGAGTTATCTGCCAATAAAACATTATTGCCAATTGAAAAAGAAACTATATTTTTAATAATCGCCGCCATTTTTCAATATGGCGGTGGTACATAGAGGCATGCAAACTTGCATCCCTTAAGGTATGCTATTATCTTGAAAATGGCGCAAGAACGAAGTTTTCAGCTTAAATCTGTGAGTAGATATTGTCATTTAAGTGTGAGTGGATGTCTCGGTGTGGCCGCCATATTGAATCCAAGATGGCGGACTTTCCCCAAGCATTACGAAAGCGGATTTTGAATATATTATTAGCAACGTTATTTGGAAGTGATAGACAAAAAAACCATTTGTGTTGCAATTATTTCCGGGTTAGGCCATTTTTTCTCGTTTGTTTCTTCTACTAACTCTAGGTCGCTTACTGTTCCTTAAATGTGTATGTAGCTACAATAGCGCTCAAAGGTATTCTTATACACAATTCTACCTCTGTGGTAAAAATAGTTCCCCTACTAAGAATTTTGGAACAGCACAGTAGTCGATCTACTAGGTTGACTATAGAAAATTACAAATTTTACGGATACAGTAGTCGATACCCCGCCTCCCGCGGCAGCGAACATTTGGTCTGCAGGGAAATTGCCTGTATTTATTGGTTATTTAATATTAACAAACAAGAGCTTCGCTAAAGCATAAAAACACAACAAACAAAAATATATAAGCGAATATTACCTACCTGTCAAGATCTTCAAAAAATACAAATTTTCCACAAAATTGTGAAATTTAAGCCAATGTAGTCACACAAGAAATATTTACCGCCAACCTCTTCATCGCTCGTCCTTGAGTCAATGGTGCCAAGTAAACAAAGGACGGGCGCGTTCAAAAACGCGGCGCTGACACACACCGGTGAATCTAAACGATGTTACAGCACAATTTGTTCACAGAGGTCGACTACTATAGGTAGGTCGACCTAATGCCCAACCACCCTATATAGTTAGTTTAAATATATAAAATTACACTTTGAAAAAATTCAAAATGCCTAAATCCCATTGATAGAAATTACAATATTTGATTCCAGCGTAGTAATTGGGGACTAAATGTTCTGAACACTAACAAGGAAGTTCTTCCTTTCTCACATATAGATGTCACTTCTTTGGCTTGTGTGTATGTGTTAAAATAAGCTGTGTACACTTGATCCATTTAGTATAAATAATTTTTAAGAACAGATTTAATATTGTTGTGAAAATAATTGCCTTTTAAATCTCCAAGTAGAACAAATGATTTTTTTTACTTTTCTTCTTTTGATTTTACAGCTGAGAATATTACGTTTCCAAGATGACAGGTTAATGTAAGAATTCCCCTCTTTCAGGAATCTGATTTCCATTTCTATTGGCTGTTGAGTGCCATCTTGTTAATTCTACTAAAGAAGACAGGGTAAAGGCGGGTCGAGCTTCTATGTAAAGCAGTTGAAGGGTTCCCAGCTAACTTGATGTTCCTCTGGGAAATGCATCGATCCCGCTAATCGCTTCAGGCAAAATTCAACACAGTAAACTCCGCTTACAGAATTTGAATAAATATCAAAAGACAGCGGTAAGAGATATTTTAACTGTCATAACACATATTTTGCTGTGTAATTATAGACATTAAACACACGTAAATGAATGGCTAGTGATCTTATGAAGCTTTGGGTTTAAATCCTACGAGCAACCATTTCAGATTAGAGTTTCTCAACAAAAATGCCAAAATAGTAACTTTAAATATAGAATTGGATTTCTTAATTTACACTTTCGTTCATAGTTATTTTTCTTAATACTTCTATTATAAACTGGAGTTATGGCTGTATTTGGAAGTTCTTCAAATGAATAAATAATATGTAGGGTACAAGATGATCGAGAAACAAATTTCATTTGTTTGAGATAGTTAACAAACAGTTATGACAGTAACCTGTTGTTATACGTGAAGAACACTAATAATTCAAACCAAAACAAACCAAAAATAAAAGCACATAAATTCTTCAAGTCATGTCCTTCACGATAAAAGACAAAGACAAAAATTTGATGCATTTTACATATTTTTCATTTCTGCGTGTTTATTCATAGTTTTAAGTCCATTAACGTAGAGTCTGGGTAAAGTTTTAAAATATAGATCTACAGTAAATTGTATTTGTATAGGAAACATTTTATAACGCAGTTAATTAGTTCCAAGAAGAGTCCACACTAGATCCTTGTGCGAGGTCTATTTATATTGAATTTAAGTTGAATTTATTCATCACAAAATTTTAAGATAGTAAACAAATTTAATATGTAAAAACAAATATACAAAAATAGACAAGTGTATCGTCAATACCTTCCATCAGAGGTGAACGCTCTAGAGCTGAGCCCCCGTGTCCCCGTTCTGCAATGTTAGTTAGTATCTTCATATCAAAAGCCTACAGTATTTTTCACCTACACAGTTTTATGTGCTATTTACTGCTTTATTTCTCAATATTTGATAAACTTACTACCAATTCGTAAATATGTGTAATAATAGATATCTTATTGTTCAAAATGGACCATCGCGGTTATAAATTTATAATCTGTGCTAGACATCTGAATTCGATTTGTAGTAGAAGCTGACTTAGTTTGGATTCTACTTCATGCCATGAACCATTTTCGGATTTCTTATTTTAAAGTAATGTTAATCTTCAAATAAACTATTTTATTTATACGCATGTCAGTAAACAACTCCTAAAATTGAATGGTTACATCTAAAATAATGATTTATTGAAGGTATTCTGTTGTAACTCATAATATTCTATTTGTCTACACACACATATATATATATATACACAAAAGGTGTCAATACAACTAAATTTTAACATAGGTTAATTGTCCGAGCACAACTACTACTTTAACGTATTATTTCAAAACCAAGGGTCAGGTGTTACTGTTAACATATGCTTATTGTTACCGGTTTGACACAGAGTCGGAAAATAACACCGCGGTGGCGTGAAAGAACTAGATGAATGAACGCAGAATAGAAACAGCACTACGACGTTCTTTTAATATATATCCTGTGTTATTAGTACGTCGAGTGCAAGTCATTGATGACTTTACTATTAATAACTGTATTACTCGGCAGTGATCACCCAAACTTAACGTTTCCTAAGATCAATGACTTAACAAATGTAAAATTCTGCATATTAAACATATACATCTTTATTGTTATTTTCAGCTGCACATTATACCTACCCTGTAGACATGCTGTTGATATTCAAGTAACTCATATTGCCAATTTATATTAATTTTCATTTTTAGATATGAGCAAAACTTGGCGCGCTATATTTAACATTTATACCAAATGTTGAACGATGTATTACAGTATGTTTTCTGTAATCCTTAACGAAAATAATTTGTAAGCATATGTATTTCCTGACAAAATTTACACGAGTAGAGGTGATATAATTTGTTTTCGATGTTCATACTTTGTTCTCCATGTAGTCCTACTTCAACCCTGAAAGACTCCTCAAAATGGGAACAAGCAAAGAATATTTAATAAGTGTTTCATTACATTGCTGATCATTTTCCATGCTATTCTTCCATTCAGGAAACGTCGTTGCCAAATCGCCAAATCAAGTGCAACTATGTTTCTTTTTCGGCAACTATATTTCCTTCTTCGTTGCCACTTACAAATAACTTATGCCACATACCTCTCATAATAGTCATTTCCGTTTAAATAGAAACAAGAAAAATGTAAACTAAGTTGTTTGGTAAAAGTACACAAAACAACAACAGTGGTGTATTTCTAAAATGATTCCATGGTACTAGTCACTACGTGAAGTAATTGATTTTACTACTCCCATTTTAACAATTTACTCTAAAATCTGATGGAGTTGAAGTAGCACCAGGAAGTACCAAACTTTAACAGAGTTTGGGAACATAGTATTATTTTGAATTAACAGTATTTTGTAGTACGTACAGGACAAAAATTTCCAATCTTATTTTACACCTAAAATTCCTTCCGTCATATCTATAGATACAAAAACGAAAGTGGCTATGTTGGTGATTTAATAACTCTTGAAACACCCAACTGATCACATTTTCAACATAGAGGAGGTTCGGGCCTGGGATGGTTTTTTATCATTTCACTTTGAATATGCATCATAGGGGAGGGAAAGATATATAAAAATCATAAAGAATTACCGATATTAGTGTCAAATCCATAGTTTTCGGAGTCTCTGAGATGAACAGTGACACTTCCGATGCCGTTTAAATTCAAATTCAGCACCGCAAATAGGGGGGAGGGAGATATATAATGGAAATAACCGATATCAGAGAGCGCTTCAGTAATAATAAAAACTGATTGACTAACGGAACAAATTACTAATTTTCCTTATTTCAACCCACGAAGCAGATAATTGACGCTAGTTCATTGTATCTTGTAATAGTATAACTCCAAACGCTTTATTAGAAAGGTAGTATTTTTAAAAACCTTCAAAATACCACTTAATATATATATATATATATATATATATATATATATATATATATATATATATAGATAGATAGATAGATAGATAGATAGATAGATAGATAGATAGATAGATAGATAGATAGATAGATAGATAGATAGATATATAATCGGGTGGGTGTGCAAAAGATGTTAAGTCACAAAATGGTACTTTTGAGAAAACTCAATTTGAAAGTTTGAAAATTCGACAAAAATCAGAAACTACAATATATGATTTTTTGTATATTTTATTTCAATTAATATTCCTTCGTGCAGATTATAGTCAGCTTTTAGTGCTTAACACCTTATAATAAAAAATTTCTAGATGTGTTTTTAGGACTATGTTTCAGAACTTGTGGACTTATCTGACTTTGCACTTAATACAACTTACAGCACTTGTGGACTTATCTGTTTTTGCACTGAATGTATATACTTATGTTATTCTGTGCATAATGCTATAACATTATTTTAATAGAAAAATATTACCAAATTGTAATTAATAATTAAAGGAAGTAAATAAAAAGAAATAATATAAGATATTATGTTGGCGGTTATGGTTAATGTCACAAAGTCGTCTTGGTAAGTTTAGCAAATATAGATGTAATCTTAGCAAAGCACACAGAGATTAATTTTGGTAAAAATATATTCAAGTAAGCATGTAATGTTTGACTGTAGAAGACAGAGCTAATCTGTCGAAACTGTAACAGAAATGTAATATATTTTTACCAAAATTAATCTCTGTGTGTTTTGCTCAGATTAATTCTATAATATGGTTAATATCAGTTTACTAATCGTCTTCATTTGGACTGCTTTCTGTTTCATCAGGAAATACATTTCGAACAGAGGATGCAGTTTTTAATGATCTGTGAAACTCATGAAATACAGTGGATACAAACGGAAGCTGGTCCAAAAGATCCTTCTTCTTTTCATTGCTGATTGCTATCGGTCCATTGTAGAAACGTTTTGGCATCAAAACACTTGGCTTTCCCCTTCTTGAAACATCCATAGTTTTGAAATTTTCACAACTATTGCGTATTGTCAAATAATACACCTGGCTTTTGTTTCTCATAGCGTAACCACTTAATATGTCTTCACAGAAAACGTTCACCAGCACTGTTACTCTTGCGAAATTGAATGGATTCTGTTAACACAGAGGAAAAATCGTATAAATCTTCTTCAAACGTTTCACGTACTACAAATTGGTTTTTCTTCCTTTTATGACGAATTAATTGAGCTCAGTCGTGGGGATGCTCGACGTTACCATTAAACTTTTTCTTCTTTTTCTCTATAAGACTATGATCTGTACCACATTAAATATGTGTATGACCTGGTATTAAAAATTTGTGGTCAATAGTTTCAAAGTTCGTAGACTTATGTAAAACTATGAAGCACATAGCTGCAAAGTGGGAATTGCGATTCTGTCCAGCACATGAATCGGAGTACATAACTACTTGTTTCACTTCTGGATTCATATTTTCTAATAGAAAATGATAAACACATGAGGCAATATCATTTGCCTCTCTTCCACCGATTCCCTCATGCCACACAAAACAAAAAACAGTTTGATTGTCACAATCGTGAACTGTAAGATTAAATGTCCATAACTGTCTTTTGTAAAATGATATTGATTTCTGTAAAAAGAGAGTTGGAAGACATTGCTGTAAGCCAAATGTGATGATCTTGCGTGTAATATCATTCCTAGACAGTTCTTTGTCGGAAGCATTAGAGTTATATGCCACTTCAACCTCTTCATGATGTTTATCCAACTGTGTTTTTATGGAAGGATCTCCGGACACTTCAAGTTGAAGAAATAACTTATCACAGACTTGAAACGTATCTACGTGCGGTTTCTTTATTTTCAAGTTCATTTTGTGGAATTCACTCTCATACAGACGTCTACTTACGGGAATCCCATTGCATATTCTCTTATACTCCTCATATAGTCCCGAAAGTGTCACGTATGACGGTAAATACTTTTCACTGGAGTCTCGTCGGGAATAATGACTTTCATGTGAGGGAACTGATTGAATGTGTTTGCGAACCTCTTCCAGCTCATTTTCGGACTTGGTGTTGGAATGTTTGTGGGTTCCTCGGCTACTAATGTCTATAACACTAGAGAGAGAAGCACGCTTCTTTTGAATTACAGACTCTATGAAGCTTTTCCTTTCACAAAAATACACAAGAAGCAACTTTTACACACTTCATATCTTTTACCCGACACTTCGATGTGATACAAAACTGTCGCTTGGCGATAGTGCTGCTTTTCCAAATCTTTCTATCTGATTCTGGTTCTCTGCTTATTAGCAATATTCAGCAAACTAGAGATATACATAACTCTTCGATTATAATCACCAAGAGCCCAGTAATTGTCAAATATATTTCTAAACACTTCTTCTGAACACAATATTTTACATTTTTCTACACTCTCCGGGAAGCTGAAATGTATGAGCTAGAACGCATTTCCCTTTCGAAGTAACATATGATTGTCCTGTATTTCTGAGACTTTTCTCGTTTCACAAATTTTTCGTGTATCGCGTTTCAAACCTCGTGATTCCTTCCATCCTCTATTTTCACGGGACCTATCTTCCACAGGTACCTCGCGTTCGATGTCAGATGTTCCTGGTTTCTCTGATAAATTGTGCAGATCTGTACACTGGCCGAGCACAGTAATAGATGTTTCCCCCTCTCTCTCACTACTGTAAAGGAATCAATGTGTCTTTGCTTCGATTCACAAAGACTGTTATTAATAATGCATTGAGTTATGCAGACAATGATGTTGGTGACAGGTTTCTATTAATTTTATTTGTGTTTTGTGGAGTTTCTGTGTAGAGTGCTTGCGTCCTGAACTGTCAACAGCCAACTGATTGTTGTTTTGCTACATCAGCAATTTATGAATGTTATGTATTTATTGTAATAAAGTTACGATAGACACCTTCCTGACTCCTCCCAACACCTACAACCACACCTCCTATGACGTCTGGGACTCGCTTTCGATATCAACCAGAATATTCACCGAGCCTGGGGGCCCTCCTTAAATAGCCCCGGTTACTTCCGTCTGGAGGAGTAGCGATACAGATTTGAAGCCGGGAGTAACGGATCAGAGTGGAAGCTAATTTCGGACTCCTTCTACGAACTGGCGGATGCCCGCGATATCCCGCCAGTAGTCCAGGATCAGATCCATAGCAAGATACCAGGAGACCAGAGAGGGAGCAACGCACGCCCGGACGTCATGAAGGTACACCTTCCCTAACCGATAAACCTAACCCTAACCCTGTCTCTCTTCTTTCATAGAATTTGTTCGTTATTAACTCTAATATCCCAATGATCTTTTACTTCAAAGGACAGCCGTCCGAATCCAGTGCCTGTGAACTGAGCTAAATTCCCCACTTTAGTTCTTCTGACGGCTTGTGTGTAGGTGGAGTTTCCTTTCATTTTTCCTCCCCCACACACCCTTTATACTACTATCTTCTTTCATCCCTTTTCTCTTACCAGTCTGTTTCTTGCGTCTCGTCCTATGACTTTTAAGCTTCTCTTCTGCTTCGGATTCTGTTGATTTGGATGCAGAATCATTCCCATCAAAATCCGGGTCTATTTCTATTGTTGCGCATTTGTGTTGTTCATTACAATATTCAAATAGAGATAGAAAACAGAAACAGAGTAAAATCATTGTATTTGTTTCAAACAAATACTACTTAACCTCTGAATAATATGAAAAACCAATATAATTCAAATAGTAACTAAGCAAATAATTTACAAGCTCGTTTCTCCTTAACATATTTCACATTACTTTATTGCTTGCATTTGTTTCATTCACACGATGGAAATGTTTCCAACAATTAAGTGCAGTGCAAAACATGTTAAGTCACATTTTAGAGGACTTACCTTTCTTTTCACACTCATATATGAATGCACAAAGTTGGGAAAAACATGTTAAGTCCACTTGCTACGGACTTAACTTGTTTTGCACGAAATAGAATCAGTATGTCAAACATGACTGAAAACGCACGGATTTGTAACATCATTGAAAAACCTGATAGGACTTAGCCGAGTATACACAGTTGTAGAGAAAAATTTTCTTATTCGAATAGCGTGAAAAGCTCATTTTTGACCATTTTGGACTTAACATGTTTTGCACACCCACCCCAGCTTAGAACTCTAATAAAGAAAACTCGCATTAGCAATTTATGTCTGATAAAATAGTTTAAAATAATCTATGAACACACATTAAACATGACTACAGAGTCCATAGAACTCAATAAAGATTGCCGTACTATGACACTGAACTTTATTCCACCCAAGACTTATAATGATTGTAATTCCTTCCCTTCTTCAAATAAATGTAGAAATAATGAGCATATTTATTTCTCAAATGTGTAGGATCTTTCTGTCCTTGTGCCCAACTTTTACCAGTACTTGTTTACCATTTGCACCAATATATATCGTTTACCATTTGCACCTTATACTAAGTTTTCAATAAAATTTTTCAGCCTAACCAGAATAAACATTAACACTGTTATATTTTTATTAGAATATCTACTAAATTTTATCAGCTGTGTAAGCAGAAAGATAAATTTCAGGAAACATACATAACAGTTTTCCTAGTGAATACTACTACTACTACTACTACTACTACTACTACTACTACTACTACTACTACTACTACTACTAATAATAATAATAATAATAATAATAATAATAATAATAACTGGTTTGTTATAATTTTACATAATGCTAAACCAAATTGAGTATTTAATCTAAATATCAAAATGAAATTGGTGAGAATGAAACAGACTTTCATTAAACAATTCAAGTATTATAATTCGTTTTCCCTCTTTATCCCTTTCGCTCAGAATAAATATATACAATATAATATCCCTAACGGTTAAATTATCCCAGTATTAAACTAAACTCGAAGAAGAGAAATATATTTAAATTTCGAATGTTTAAATTCTGTGTAGCCATGCGCTTAAATAATATATATTGTTGTTTTAATGTGGGTTGTTTGCACAAAGGGAATAATTTTGTTTATAGGAAGCTTACAGTTGAGCATTATACATATGCTGAAATAATCTTACATGCATTACTTTTCTAGTCGACAAGAGTAGCTGAGTTCTGAGGTCCCAAGCATCTCTGTTCTATTCGTGAATAATTCTACACGCAGCATTACTCTATTGACTGCCTCACCAGTGGCGTGAGGAAGAACTTGAGTAAAGCTACCGTGCACCATTACTGTTGCATCCAAATGCTCTTTAATAAGCCGAGAAGCATGCATAATGCTTCAGTGCGATGACAACCCTCAAGCATCTTGCAGCTCTGATAATATCATACACGAGGCAACTGGTTCTTAGCAGAAGAGGGCGGCTTCTTTCCATAATTCCTTCTCTAATCTATGCTACGCATTATTGCGTAAAAGCACGCACACACACTCTGTTTACACTTCTCTTACGAATACCGTCATTCATTTGTGAAAACTCAAGCGCTAGTTTCCATGTAATTACCAAATGGTGGATTAACGAAGCTTGACTATATAGGTGAGAAAGCTTCACACCCTTAAAATACTCTTGAGTACATAGAAGGGAAGTGGATTTCGCAAACAACACATTTACGTGTTTGGAATATATGCAACACAAGTTAACTCATTGCATATTCGTATTTCATGCACCTTAGTATTTCTGCTGAGTATGCATTTGATTTGACGCTTGTAATTTCGGCCATGTAAGTTCATAGATAGTTTATAGAATATAGTATATATTTACTCTTGTATGCTCAGTGAAAGGCTTGGGCCGGGGCATTTTAACTTTCCTAGGCTCTTCTGCTTCTTAAAGTAAATATTAAATAGTGGCATACACTGTAAAATTATTATTTAAATATTTATTTATAAAATGTTAAAAATAATTTAAATAACAATTTTCAGAAACCTTCGTCTGAAGAGGACCCTCAATTGTCCTTTAAAAATATATACGAGGGTTAGATTATTCTTAACAATGAGTTTTTGTACCATTTTCTGGAAAACGGCTGAAATCATTTTGTTCATATTTCATAAATAAACATTTCATTAATATCTATATAATATCGTGTAAATTATTCTTTACGGAAACATGAAGGGTGTGACGGAAAAAAATTTCAATTTCTGATTTATGCAGCACCCAAAAGAGAGCAAAGCATACCGCTTCGTTTAACGTTGTCTGAGTTCAAATTGTGCTCTAAAGATCGCAGTAATTTTCACTCATGGTAAGCCTCTTTGTAACTTTTTGGAATGCATAAGATGTTAACCCACATTTAAGATGGCGAGCAATGAGGAGCCGTGTACCACCTTCAGATCTAAAAAGAAAAGAATTTGCACATTAGATGTTTCTTACAGCCAATTTAATAAAGATGATTTACTGTCGAGTGAGTATTGTCCTGAAGATGACACAACTGGGTCGTTGTGTGGAAATAATGAAGTTCCATTGTGTTTTCTGTCACTATCTGTATGTTGCTTAGCATGCTCTGTTTTCATGATTTTGAAGAATTTCATCTAGGCATTTTCATTCGCTTTTGGATAATCCATTATTGTTTACGGATAAGGGTTAACATTTGGGGCAATTATGTTGAGTGAATCATGCTGTATTTTCAATAATAAGCTGTTAATTTGGGATATCAAGTTTTGCATTGTAGTAGTTGCTGTGGAATATCAATTACTGCATTTTAGTAATTTCAGTATTCCTCACCCAAATTTTATTTGCTGGACCACAAAGAATCCAGTATGTATTTTCAGCAACAATGCGTATCTTTTAAACATTTACGGGGATCCGTTGCTGGTCCAATAAAAATCCAGGAAAACAATTTTTCGCACCAGCAAGTTTAGATCGGTACAACATGTATTCGCAAATATTCTTCCGAAACCCGCACTACGTTGCTAAAAATTTATGCCGGATTGTGGTTAGTCCCTCAAGATTTTGTGAGTTTGGCAAACAAGTGAACATGTAAACCTTGTACTTCAGAAACCGAAAAAAACTATTATTGTTACGTCGCCTCACGTGTTTTTCTTTTATTAATAGTGTTTTCCTTTTTTAAAAAATGAAATCTTTTAGTTTTACGTCCCACAGTCATACCGGCTAGGCTAAAGGAGACGGTGATGATGAGAAATGAATGAAATAGTGCAATGAAGAAAATAGGAGGAAACGGGAGAGCCCCGAGAAAACCTACGCAGACGGTGTTTGTTCAGCACAAAGTTCACTTGGCCACAGCTGGAATGAAATCAAAGACCCCATGCACCAGATGCTTTCTTTTTGTGAAGTACAAGGGCCTATATCCCATTTTTCGTATGTTAAGTAACTATTGTTTTCGGTACACCATTGCCTCACCTCGACCCTCAATATCTATAAATCTCAGTTGCTGGACTCCTCATAAAGAAATGATTTGATATGTTCAAGAGTTCAGCATGAAATTTAATTGTGAACCAAAGAATCGACGGAACAAGACATATCCACAGCAGTAAGCTACCTTTTCTCTAATTTTAAGAGAAAAGAATCCGTTTTCTCCGGAATCCGTTTTAAGAGAAGAGCCCATTTTCTATTTTAAAAAGAAAGTTTTCGATTTTGACTCTTAGTAAAGTACCATATTGATGTTGAGTATAGAGAGAACTTCGACCCTTCAATCTCTCTTGGGAATATCTAATTGAAACAAAAGTTTGAAATTTGATCTCGATGTTAAAGGGCTTGGTGGGTAAGCCTAAGCACATATGGAAGGACAAACGGATGAAAAACGAATAGATATAAACAGTGCTTCGCAGCGTAACATGAAAATGTAGTAGTAATTACGATTATGATTATGATTATAAGGTGGATCACAATTGCGTCAAATATTTCTTTATAGTTGCCAAGAGGGAAACACAAGCACAGGTGCTTGCAGGAAATTTTTCAGGGGGGAAGGTTTGTGTCATGTTTCACAGTACTCTCATATTTGCAAGGGTTATATTTTGTGGATGCCTTGAACGATACTAAACCCCAACCATCCCTGTAATCTTTACCTCTGTTAGTAGTGTATTGTATGGGATCTCACAGTTGCGTATTAGGTGAACGTGCGTGATCTCTGAAGAACAGTGAAGTCAGGAAATCAAGAAGAAAATATATTTTACATAATCAGATAAGAATTCAAACACATTCATTTGAGAATGCTTCCATCTTACAATATCTTTACATATTCTTCCATATACCTTTAAAGTGTAACTAGACAAAATCAACATTAAAATCCAGACATTTTATCTGTTTGTACAAAGACAATAAATGAAACAAAGTCTTTTAAAAACCTTACCTTGAAATATAATGTGAGAAGAGGTGTTGATTTATGCACATAGTACTTTCATTTCTAGTTACTATTACCAATTTCTGTTTTTTTCTTTCAAAACACAAAACATTGTACTAAAAGGAAAGAGTTTCTCCTTTTTTGGAAAATGTTATAAGAATAACAAATTTAGAGAAAATACGCTGTGATAATTTGGAAATGTCAAGGAAATATTACATCAAATAGAATATCATTTACTGAGCAAAAGTTAATGGCAAATTTCACAAACAAACACTTTTCTTTTAGCAGAAACGTCTGCTCATTCCCAATGTGCTCATTTTTTCACTGGTAACACCTCAACCAAAGTTTTTTGGACTAGACACAGAGAATAACGAGTTACAACAGAGACGTGGACAATCTTCAATCTTCTTCATCATTGTCTTCGTTCGTGAAGAGTTCGTCTTCATTCATATTTTCAGAACGTAGATCTAGTTTTCCACCCATTTGCCTTGTTGATTCCCTCATGCCCTTCTTAGTCATCTCTGCTTTTTTCTTTCAAAGTATGAAGATATGTACAGCTAGTCAGAACTGCAGGTTCGATATCCATTCTCTGCATTATGAGTCGTTGCAATTTTTCCATGGGCTGAGCCAGGGCCGTGCTGGGCTACTAATGAGGGCGGTGGACAAGTCTATTAAAAGGGCGCCAATACAAACGGGAATATATATACAACCTCTGAGAGAGAGAGAGAGACTTTGAAAGAAAGTATGGGTGCCATTTTATATCATAATTACCACCAAATTTGTTTTAGTATTAACGTAAATAGCTAACCTCAAATCCAAATCCTCTTTATTACAGAAAAACTTTTTAGTTCCTGTAATAACATTTCTGTCAAATAAAAAGAAGCTAAATGTATCAACAACTTAATATAGCACGCCTATGGACGCAGGAGGTTCATTGCCGCGTTTACAAAAGCTCTCCATTGATTTCTGTCCTTAGCCAACTGAACCCAGTTTCTAATTTATATTTCAATCTCTGCGAGATTCATTTTAATATTGTCTTCCCATTTGCGCCTCGGTCTTCCTAAGGGTCATTTTCCTATTTGGATTTCCAGTTACAACTTCGAAAGCATTTCTAATTTCTTCCATTCTCGCTACATAGCCTGACCGTTTGAGCCTCCTAGACTTGATGACCCTCACAATGTTTGGTAAACGGTATAAAATTATGCAGTTCCTCGTTATGAAGTTTCCTCCTTTCCCCATTCCCGTTCCTTTTGGAGTTCGAATATTGGTTTAAGAATCTTGTTTTCAAATACTATCAGTCTGCGATTTTCTCTGAGTCAGTGACCATGTTTCGCAACCATACAGAACAACAGGTATGATTATCGTTTTATATTTTGAGCTACAAATTTCTCAACAGAATTAGCGATAACAAAAGATTTTTAACTGACTAATAGCACGAAATCCCTGCTTTCAATTGACATCAATTTTTTTTTAGCGATTATGGTTTTGGTCTGTTAATAATGATCCTAGATATTTGAAAGTATCCACTTTTTCGAAAGAAAATGTTATTTGGTATTTTAACGCATCCATATAATGCATTTTTACGATCTCGAGAAACTTCCATTTATTTAGTTTCCTCTGCATTTACTTTTAAGCTTATATCCCTGCAAGCGTTAATTAAGATTTCTGCATTCCTTTCTATTATTATATCATTCCCTATTAAATTTACATAATCAGCATACGCCATAACATGGCAAATACAATTCAGCTCTAGTACCTGATTGCTGTCTTTGATTTTCCTTATAGTGTTCCCCAGAACAAAGTTAAATAATAATGACGAGAACGCATTTCCTTGTTTCAGGTCTTCTCAACGTAAAAGCTCGTGAACAAGAATTTCTCTACTCGAACCTTACTTTGGGATTCATTTAAACATATCTTAATTAATCTACCTTTTTCGGTATTGCAAATCCTGTAAGCATGTTGTACAATGTTTCCCTCCTACCAGAGTCTAAAGTCAATAGTTGGTGTGCCAGGATATTGTACTCTCTCATTTCTTTTCAAGTATTAGTCGAATGGTAAATGTCTGGTCGATAGTTGATCGATTTTACCTAAATCCGTTCTGAACCTCCAATAATTTTATCTGCGTATGGAGTCAATCTTGCTAATACAATGTTTACGAGGATTTATTGGATGTTGACAAAAGAGAAATGCCTCGATAATTTTAAAATCTGTTTTGTTGCTTTTCTTCTGAACTGGAACAATGATTGATTCTCTTCACTCTTGTGGTAATTCCTCCTTGTTCCAGATAAGGAGAATGAGTTTGTGTATCTTGCTCTACAATTTTCCCCTCCAGCTAAAATTAAGTCAACCATAATTTCGTCTACACCCGGAGATGTGTGTTTAATTTTTTAAATAGTGATTTCTATTTCTGTCTGGTTAAGTTTTGGAATATAGGGTCACGCTGCATGCATTTAACTTTCTCCACGCGCATTAGTTTTTGGCTATGTGTTAAGCAAATCGTCAAAGAAATCTGTCCATCTATTTAAGATGCTGTCTGTATCAGTGAGAACTGTTCCTTTAGGTTTCTTTAATATACGTATAAGCACGAAGTTGATAGTCTTTCTTAAGTTCGTTGATGCATTTATACATGTCCCGAATGTTTTTGTTTTCACTATTATCTGCAAGTTAATTAATTTTAACTTTCAAAAGTCTCGTTTCTTTGTTCTAAAAGTTTTAGAAGTTTTCTGCTAGATGACAATGAAATTTTATGTAGTTCTTTCGTTCGGATTTTGTAGCCAAAGCTGTTTCTTCTGTTTTCTCTTCTCTGCTACTTTAGCACATTCCTGGTTAAACCATGGTTTGTTCCTACGTATTTCTGCGTGCCCCAATATATCTTTTGCTGAAATTTTAACGTTATCTCTAATTTCAACCAAGTATCTTGAACACTAATGCACTCCGAACCTTCTGAAACCGAGAATCTATTCGACACTTCAATCTGGCTCCCCTCTCACCTGACGCTCCTCTATTAAAAAAAAATTTAAAAAACGTTCCGTTTTCATATATTGAATATTTTCTTTATTCAACGATAGTCTCTCTCTTACTTTCGCAATCAACTTCTCTGAACGACCGAACATCAGTTGTGCTAGTAAAACATGATCAGTTTGAATATGTGTTTTTCCATCTGATGAAGTACAAGTATATTTATGAATTTCGCGATGTTGGAATTTTGTAATCTTCACGATAAGGTTTCTGGATATTGCACAGTTCACGAGTCTAACGCCGTTGTTACATCCTTCCTTATGCAAACATTTATTCCCTATAATCGGTTTGAAAATACCCTCTCGTCCTACCTTCGCATTGAAACCGCCTAACAGAATTTTCATATGGTATTACATGAGATGATCAAATACCCGTTCTATTCTTTCGTAAAAACTGTATTTTTTTTATATCGCCATCCTTATTTTCTGTTGGGGCATGTGCATTTAAAACAATAATATTACACCACCGACTCTTAAGAGAAGTAAAAGAAAATCTATCATTTACAAATTCAACCTATGTAATTGCTGATATTACGTATTCGTTTGTAAACGGAAAGCCCTGTTTCTAGTTGGTAATTTTTAATTTGTTCCCTGTAAAAGAACGTAAAATTTCCCGACTTAACTCCTCCATTTGCTTCTCATCTAACTTCCTGATATCCCACTAGGTCCAACCTCTATTTCTAAACTCATTTTTTACAAATTGTAACGCGTCTGCCCTATGGAGACTTCTTACATTTCATATTCCAAATCTCATATCGATTTTACTTTGCAGAATTCGTGCCAAGTTATCAGTTCTGATCCGAGGATTCTGCGAACTTATCTGAACAATCCTTTTTTTTTACAGGATGAGGTTCTTAGCCTGACACCAATTCTCAAGCTTGATTATCACCCTTTGTCCGCGACTGCTTACTCATGTCAATATATTCGCAGCTAACCTCTATATCCCAGAGGCTTTCTGCTCGATCGACAACCTGAGGACGCGCCGTGCCGTAGTGACAGGAAGACATTTCACTGAAATTAATACAGCTATATTTCAGAAATACAACAGGTACTGATTATTCGAACACTGCTTTAAAACACACAGGAACAATCAATATGCTCGGATATGTCGATGCATATTAAGACTGTGAAAGCTTCGATGCCGTAAAAATCGTAGGCCTAAATTAGAGACTAGTGTCAGTGTAGTATTACCTAAGTGCATCGTACGTTTGACTATCCGAACTACTCTTGATGTATCACATTGTTTCGTTTTATAGATATATAACTTTATAATATTTTTGTAAGTGATTATACTCTTTACCTGTTCTCTGCCAATATCAACTGTATGAATTCATAATACAAAACTGAAATACAGAAGAATAAATAATAATAATAATAATAATAATAATAATAATAATAATAATAATAATAATAATAATAATAATAATAATAATAATAATGTGATATTTCGCAGGACATCTTATGTAAAGAGCGCCTTGTATTCCTCACAGGTTCTGTACTACCAGTCAGTATTTGAATTTATTATACAAAGATGGTATACAGGATAACTAAAACCACTTATCCATAATGTGATGTTTCGTAGGGCGCCTTATGTAAAGGGTGCACTGTACCTTTCACGGGTTCTTCGCCAACAGTAACTGTGTGTATTTATTGTACAGAATTCTGCTATACAGAAGAGTAAATAAAATCGTTCATCTTTGATGTGGTCTCGGAAGGGCGCCTAATATAAAGGGCGCACTGCACCTTTCACGGGTTCTTTACCAATAAAACTGTGGGAATTTATTACTAAAAATTTGTACCTTTATTTATACTGTGATATTTCGGAGGGCGCACCGGGACACGTCCCGGTGGGCCAGCACGGGCCTGGGCTGAGCTAAAAAAGAGATCTTATCGGGTAGTGAGTGACATTTCTACCTGGGTGGCATTTCATCCATGTTGGCACTGCTTGATTATAGTAGGTCTTCAATTGCCGAAAAAAATGCTATATCCAAAGACTACGTGCGATGCGTACAGTGACGTAGAAGACACATAATTACGATCCATTTTCTTTGGCAAAATAAGAATCTCCAAGTTCTTGTTACTGGAATGTCCATCTACAATGAGAAAATCATTCCCTTCCATACTAGGTTTCACAAACGAAGAGAAATTTTCAAAACTTTAAGGTTGATGAAGCAGAAAAGGCATGCAACCAAGAGCTTTGTTTTCACATCTTTTAAAACACTATGTTGCCTTTCTATAATTCCATCTTAATGTATAGCCATGATTAAAATTTTAAAATAGCACTACCATTTTGAACTACGAGCGACTAGAAAAGCATATACAAATATTTGGGATAATTACTTTTCAAAAATAAATTTTCATGACGTCTATATAGAAACCTCAGTTCCGCCATTTGCATAGGATAACTGTTGCCAGCTCTACGCTTACCTTAGAAATTCTCAGAGCTCTTCTTTGCACCAATCGTTCAAAACCCCTGGTACGTCATTTTATTATGTCATGTCATTGTAGGCCAGTTTCCTTCTCAATAAATTCACTTTTTCCTGTGTTTACATGTTCTCGATGTATACTTAAGACACACAACTCATCTAATCTTTCTTGGATCGTTGATTGCAACCACGTTTTCACTCGTCGCAGGGTACTACAAGATTTTTCAGCTGTACAAGAGGTTACTGCCAAAGTAAGACGTCATAATTGCTTCTGTAATTGCTGGAGAAAATTCTGGAAATATGAGGAAGATCAATGTAAGATCCATTGAAATCCATATTACGCCACATTTCAAACCAACCTCATTGTGCCAAGTTGAGTTGGCATATTCTTTACATCTAGAACAAAAATGGTTGTACTGGTAAATGGTCGCACTATAACCTCTATTACTGTATGTGGTGCAGTTTTACTGTACGGATACACACAGAAATTCATAAAAATACATACTTCTTTCTTTCTGGTTTCACTTTCTGTACCTTCAGCAATCATTTTCAAGGTGTGCTCTTGCATTCTCCGATGCAGGTTCACTTTAACAGCTCTTCTGCAAAACACCAACCAACCTGTGCTAGGTGAACACTAAAACTCCTAATGCCACAGCAAACAACGTGCAGTTTTACTATACGGATCCATAGTATAAGTAATAGTAGCAGTAGGACTAACAGTAGGAGTAGGAATGGGTAGTGGGAGTAGGAGTCAGTAGTAGTAGTAGTAAGAGTAGTAGTAGTAGTAGTAGTAGGAGTAATAGTAGGAACAGGTAATAGGAAAAGTAGTAGGAGGAGGAACGGGTAGTAGGAGTAGTAGTAGGAGGAGGGGGAATCGTTCATCGCATGCCATGGATTATGTCAATAAACAGCCCCGACAAAGTCCCAATGAGCTGACAGAGGAGAGGCCCAGCGATAATTTCTCAGACTGTTTTTCTTTCTTTCTTTTTTTTTTAAGAAAAAGCTCGATCTTCCTTTCTAGAGTCTAAGAATTGTAACAGGGGATGAGAATGGCTGTTTTTGCAAAACCCTGACACACGTAAACAACGGGTGAAAAGAGAACAGGAAGACCTAGCCAATGTGAAACAGGGCAGATTGAAAAAATCATGCTGTGTGTTTGGTGGAGTATTGACAGGATAATTTATTTTGAGTTTGTTTGAGAGGACCGTGCCCTAACAGGTGAACCGTATTCTGAACAATTACGCAAGGTGTATGCCATTCTGAAAGAGAAATAACCGGCACTATTGAGGAGGAAGAGGTTATTGCTGCAAACTGACAATGCTCCGAGTCATTGTTCTCGAAGTATGATCAATACCCTGCTGAACTTGACGACTTGGAGTTGTTACCTCATCCTGCCTATAGTCCAGATGTAGCACTCTCAGATTATGGTTTGTTTCATCCTCTCTCACATTTCTTGTGTGGTCGGCAGTTCAATTCATATGATGAGGTACATGCTGCTTGTCCCAAGTTTTTGAATTCTAAACCTGCCACCTGGTATCGCCATCAAAATGAAATGTTGCACCAAAGATGGGTGAAGGTCACCGAACATGATGGCTCGTATTTTGCTGAATAAAGGTCTGTCTTTGTTTCTGATATTCGTGTTTTATTTTCCTTCTTGTATGGTCCAGAACTTTTGGGACATCTTGGTATAATTGGAGTATCAAAATTTTACAAAAAATAACTGAAACGTATTTATATTATGTTCTCTGAGTATAACAAGTAGTAAAAGAAAAGTAACCAAGTACTCTTTTTAATAATAAACAATATTTGTGCTTAAAGTATTACATGATTCATGCAGCTTAATTGTAATAACTAAACTATTAGCGTTGCAGGTATTTCGAAGTAAATTACAAACTTTAATGGCTTACGAGTTAACATTTTAAAATATAGAACCATAGAATAATGAATATTATATTATTTATTTCTCTATTGCTACAGTTACAGCTGCGAATGTTAATTGCAATCGGTATTCCTTTTGATATTAATATTGTGAACAGCCACCTGATTAGGTTGTATTTTATTACTTATTCTGTATCATTATTTGATGTTCGTAATTCTGTACTACTACAAGTATCTGATTACTATTACTAGTACAAAATGAAAACGGCATTTCAGTAGGAGGTAGAATGATTAGTTGTGTACGTTTTGCAGATTTATGGCACTTGTTGCAGAATCTGAAGAGAAAATCAATAAGACGTTGGAAAACTTGAGGGCTGTGAAGAATATGGGATAAACATAAATGTTAGAAAGACAAAAGCCATGGTGATTGGAACGAAGGGGTAAGTGTCAAATATAGAAGTAGGGGGGGGGAGAAAATAGAACTGGTGACTAGTTCTCGATACCTGGATAGTATTGTTAGTGATGATATGAAGTGTGAACGTGAAACAAAACCAAAGATAAGAATAGCGAAAGAAGTCGTTAGGAGAAAGAAAATACTATTTTGTGGGACCTTGAATAAAGAGTTGAAAAAAGCTCTTATAAAATGCTTCGTGTGGAGTATTGTACTGTATGGGTCAGAAACATAGACATTAAGCAAAAGTAATTAGAAACGTTTAGAAGCTTTTGAAGTGTGATTGTGGAGAAGAATGGAAAGAATTAGCTAGGTCGAGCGGGAAACAAACTAGAGATGTTATAAATAGTTTAGAAAAGAGCTATTTTAGATATTATTAAGAACGGACTGCGATTAATGGAAAATATCAAAACAGAAATCATATTTGAAGACGAAGAGATTAGCGGAAGACCGTGGAGTATGGGTGCTTCTCAGTTGCAGCAAGTAATCTGCCAATAATGACAAAATACCAATGATTTATTATTATTGTTATTATTATTTAGAAGTAGTAGTAGTATTAGTATTGATATTGAATTACCTAAATTTATTACAATTAAATTATTTTATATTTGTCATGTACAGATTCATTTTAAATGGGGATGGGATATGATACATACGTACCTACTATCTACTTGGCAGTGCTTTTCATGTACAGAAGGTCGTTTCATGTCCATGGTAACGAAATTTGAACTCAACCCACCTTACGAAAAGCTGTGACTCCACCAGTGATTTTGTTCCACAGGATGATCTTGTAGCATTGACTCTTCAGCGGATTTTCCATTGCAGGAGACTCAGTTGAAGAACACTTTGTTCCAAACGATTCTTTGTCCTGACAAGATTTTCAAGGGCCTCAACTGTGCAGAGACGTCTGCTTCCCAAGGTCCATTTCCACAACAGAAACCCTGAAATATCCAGGGGACAGGTATCAGGAGAATTTAACAGGGATGTCTGTAAAGGGTATTGCATGAATGCCCTTTTCACGTCCAATCCGATCCATGTATGCCTGTGTAGATTTTGCCGTATGACAAGATGCCTCGTCCTGGCGAATGTCAGCACAAGATGTGCCGCTGCCATATAAAGCAGGAATATCATATCTGTACATTGGCTCCAAAATATTCTTCAGGTAATAGGCAGCATTAATTTTGTCCACTCTACGCATTTGAAGTTTGCAGTTATAGCAGTAACTACCAACAACCAGGAACCCATGTGGAAAACTTTCAGTATATTTACGTATCTAGTCAGATCGACTTCTGGAATCACGCGGGCGATAGTAATAGCCATTTTTGTCGCATCCGGCCAGATACACTTATGCTTCATCCAGCGCTACAAAATGGCTAGATGGCGTTCGTAGAGCTTTCAGCTGTAGGTCTTCCTCTCCTGGACTTGAAAAGTATCACGTTATATGTTTCTATCAATGATGAGTTATTTCATCCCATTTTTCTTCTTTCTGATGTCTCTCAAGATTCTGCATTATCGTCACTTCTGTATCTTTTGTGTTACCGATGTGCCTTCACTACAAGATAGAGTACACGTATTTCAATACGCCGACGATACTGCCATCTCTGTACTGGGCAATACCATGTAACAAATCGATACGCTTTTGGAGACAGCCGTAGATAATTTCTATCGATGGTGCACGACGTGGCGTATTCATATTAACAGTTTAACCCTTATCCGGGCAAGCGGGGCCTCCGGGGGCTTCGTATATATATTTTTTAATTTCTCAATAACCATAAATATTTCGATGACATAAAGTTCTGAATTCTTCTATCTTTAGTCGAAGTTAAAGTAATGAACATATCGAGTTGGTAAGGCCCCAGTTGCCGTCTACGTTACAAAAATATCTTGCTCGGACAAGGGTTTAAAACTCAAGCCGTCGTCTTTCTACCGCCCAAGAAATTAACCAAGTTCGCCGCAATCCCAATCGATTATTCAAGTTGGCCAGGTTCCCAGCCAATAAGACAGCAACATATCTCAGTGTAACATTCGATCGGCATCTAAATTGAAAGCAACACCTTACATCGATTACTGGTAAAGCATACAATCGCTCAAACATAGTAAAGTGTTAAACTGGCACTACCTGTGGTTTAAAACGTGCCACTGTTCTCATTACTTATAAAACCTTTCTCTGTCCAACCCAGCTATATGAGCATACAGCTTGGGTATCTGTCCCAACTAGCTTTTACAACAAATTCCTAGTACTTGAACGTCATATCTTCCGAACTGCTTACAGAATTTAATTACCCAGTTCTACCTAACATCTTTACAGTCTTATCACATTTTCTACCTAACAGTACCATATAGAAAAACTCAGGCTTACTTATCTTACCAAACACTTCTGAGATCATCATCCGCTTTTATCGATGCCATGCACTATTTAGCATTTCATCCCACTATTTCTCCCTGTATGTACACACCCTTGTCATTACTCTATTGTTATACACTTACTCCGAATCACCCTGACTTCAACCTCCTCGATGATTTTCATACTCACTTTTATCATTAGCTCATTACTCCATCTTACGCTCCGCAATGATCCTCCTCTGTGACTAATATGGTCTTCCGTAAACATCATATTATAGAGTTACCCTAGGCAAGAAGATGCTGTTATTTGTAGTCTAACATTCTCAATATAGTGGCATGTTTTGCACCAAAGGCTATCTTTATTAAAATCTACTGTGTAAATTGAACATAGCCTTAAGGCTTTTTCATCTCATCCCTCGTCTCTATCGTCATACGAATAGGTATTATTTTTTCCGGTCTTGTGTCAAAATTACAGTATATACATTTGCCTCTGAGTAGTAACTCTATCATTATCTCATCAACCATTGCTTATTGCTTTAATACCCTTATTTCTATGACTATTGCATTTTTCAATATGTATGTATATTATGTATTATACATGTATTATATGTATTATCTGTATGCAATACTTTTTGTTTCTTCCTACCCATACGTTAAGGTTGAAAAAGCCTTAAGTCTGTGTTCTGTTTATAGATTTTAATAAATAAAGATAAAATTTATATTCACATTCCCAGAGACTAGCCTTCTTTCATCTATTACCCCATTCTCTAAAAATTCCCTTCCCTGAAAGAGACTGTACCCTCTTATAGGGTACTAGCCTTCGACTAGCCTTAAAACGTAGAGGGAAGATAAAAGTACTAACATAAGCTAGGTAACAGTGGTGAAGATAACAATGGTAGAATAGAAGAAGACATGCTTAAAAGGGACTGGAAGTGGTGTTATGACAAAGAAGCTGTGGTTAAAAGTAACTGTAGATGGTGCTGTAGAAAAGAAGAAGACTGGTTATCATTGGATACTGGTTTGTAGAGCAAATGTACATGGCTGCAACATGTACGGTACACTCATGCAACATTAGCCCATATGCATTTCACATACGGGGTTGGCGAATGGTAATGCACAAGAAGCATAGTGGCTGTACCAGCGAAATATCCCGGATACTGTCCAGGTAGAAAAACATATGAATCTATCCGTCGCCGCCTTGGTGAACATGGTAGTTTTGCACCCTTTACTTCTTGGGACAGGAATAGACCAAGAACAACGACCGCAGAGGCGCAAGAGCAGAGTCTGGATGCTTTGCGAGAAAATCCCGCGTGCAGCACAAGAGGACTAGGATACCTCTAAGCCACATGCTGATATGGTGCGTCTGTCGTCCAGTGAACCTGCATTCGTATCACCTGCAGGGAGACTAGATTTTGTCAGGAGCCGAACAACAGCCGCGAGTATGATTTAATTAGTGATACTCCAGCAGTTTGCACTTAATCTCCTTTTCCATCTTTCATAATGTTTACAGATGAGGCACAGATTACACGAGAAGGCATCTTCAATTACCATGTACGTGCGTGGACGGATGATAATTCTCATGCGATTATTTCCATGAGATATCAAGAACATTTAACGCTCAACGTATAGTTCAGGATTATCGTTGACACTTTACTAGGCCTGTAAACATTCCCACAGAGACTTACCAGAAATGAACTTTTGAGAATTCCTGGAAACCCACATTTTGGATGCAGTAAAAAAAATGTCCTTGACACTTGTTGCATCTCGTGCATGACAAGATGTTCTCTCATTTCAGTGTCACAGCTCGCCAGTGCCTAAATGCAGCGTTTGCTGCTCGAAGCATTGGGCGAGGAGGACCAGTTGCTTGGCCTCCACGCTCACTAGATTTAATCCCCTGGACTACTACTTGTGAAGGCATAGAAAGACTTTAGTCTATGGATCTGGCATGGATACTGTACAAATGGCTCTGTACTCGTCATAACGCAGCTTGAGGGACAACACGGAATACCCCTAAAACTAAGGAGCTCGTTCATGCCTGTATGGCGCAATACGTTGAAGCTTGTATTCATGGACGAAGGGTACATTTTGAGAAATTACTGTTAGGGTTGCTTAATGATACTTGAACATAAACACGTGCATCGCTTGTGTAGTGTTGACAAGGCAACACATTGACTATAAATGGTTGTAGCTCGTGAATAACGATTTTTTTAAAATTTTTTTGGTAATCTCTGATGTACTTATGTCATTGCATTCTGTGTGTGATTTTGTCGCTGTACTACTGGTAGTCGTGGTGGCACTTGCAGTTCGATCCCCCGGCGAGAACTCATGTGTTTCAGATTCCACATTAAGCTATAGGTCCACGTGTCATATAGCCTAGCTGCTAAAAGAAACGCTAAACTGGAAGTCAAATCAAATCAAAATCAAAAAAGCACACAGCATTTCAGAAGCTCCTCAAGTTAGACAATCGAAATTGCTTTACTTCATTAAAGTTCCATAATGTTCAGTCAGCACTAACAACGGTCACTTCTGCCTGTTTTAAAATTAAGTAATATATTATTTTCATATACAACACATTTTCGAAGGCTCAGTGGTGGCTCAGTGGTAGAGCGTTCACCTCTGGTGCTGGGTGGACGCTCCCTGCTCCCGCCAAGTGAACTTTGTGGTGGACAAACACCGTGTGCGTGGGTTTTCTCAGAGTTCTCCCGTTTCCTCCCACTTTCTTCATTCCACCATTTCATTCATTACTCATCGTCACCGTCTCCTTTAGCCTAACCGGCATAACCGTGGGACGTAAAACTCAAAAATTTCATTTCATTTTCATTTCACGTTCTTTTACGGGGAAGGAAATAAAAATCACCAATTAGAAACAGGGCTTTTCGTCCACAAACGAATATTACCAGCAATTAAACAGGTTGAATTTGTTACTGACAGACTTTCTTTTATTACTCTTAAGGGACGGTGGTGTGATATTATTGTTTTAAAAGTACATGTTCCAACAGAAGATAAGGACGACGATATAAAAGACAGTTTTTGCGAAGAAGTGGAACGGATATTTGATCAACTCCCGCGATACCATATGAAAATTCTATTAGGGGATTTCAATGCGAAGATAGGATGAGAGGATAATTTCATACCAATTATAGGGAACGAAAGTCTGCATAAGGAAAGTAATGACAACGGTGTTAGACTCGTAAACTTTGTAATATCCAAAAACCTAATCTTGAAGAGTACGAAATTCCCACATCGCGACGTTCATAAATACACTTGGACCTCACCAGACGAAAAAAAAAAAAACATAATCAAATTGATCACGTTTTAGCAGATAGAAGAAGAAAATCTAGCATAATTGATGTTCGGTCATTTAGAGGGGCTGATTGTGACACTGACCACTACCTCAGGGATAATAAGAGAAAGATTATCGTTGAATAAAGGAAATATTCAATGTCCGAAAACGGAGAGCTTTAATTTAAAGAAATTAGAAGACAGCCAGGTAAGAGAGGAATACCAGATTGAAGTTTCGAATAGATTCTCGGTTTTAGAAGATTCGGAGTGCACTAGTGTTGAGGATACTTGGATTGAAATTAGAGATAGCATTAAAATTTCAGCTGAAGAGAAATTGGGACACGCGGAAATGCGTAGGAACAAACCATGGTTCGACCAGGAATGCATTAAATTAGCAGAGAAGGGAAAACAGGCAAAATTACGCTGGCTACAAAACCCGAAGGAAATAACTACACAAAATTTCGCAGACATCAGGTGGGAAACTTCCAAAACTTTTAGAACGTTCAGAAACGCGATTTTTTGAAAGCTAAAGTTAAGGAACTTGAAGATAATGGTAAAAATAAAAACAGTCGGCACATGTATAACAGTATAAGGGGATCAACGAATTTAAGAAAGGCTATCAACCTCGTGCTTATATATTAAAGAAATCTGACGAGAGTTCTCACTGATACGGATAGCATCTTAAATAGATGGAAAGATTTCTTTGACGATTTGCTGAACACGCAGCCAAAAACTAATATGTGTGAAACTAATAGGCCTATGTGTGGAAAAAAGGAGATACACACCACAGAACCGTATATTCCAGAACCCAACCGAATAGAAGTAGAAACTGCTATAAAGAAATTAAAGAAACACAAATCTCCAGGTGTAGACGAAATTCCGGCTGAGTTAATTTTAGCTGGAGGCGAAAAATTGTGGAACAAGGTACACAAACTCATTCTCCTTATCTGGAACAAGGAAGAATTGCAAGAATGGAAAGAATCAATCATTGTTCCAATTCACAAGAATGGTGACAAAACTGGCTGTAATAATTATCGACGCATTTCTCTTCTGTCAACATCCTATAAAATCCTTTCAAATATTCTATTTTCAATATCCTATTAATCCCAGACGCAGATAAAATTATTGGAGAATATCAGTGCGGATTTAGACTAAATCGATCAACTATCGACCAAATATTTACCATTCGACAAACACTCGAAAAGAAGTGGGAATACAATACCCCGGTACATCAACTATTTATTGATTTTAGGAAGACCTACGACTCGGTTAGGAGAGAAACATTATACAACATTCTTACAGAGCTTGGAATACCAAGAAAGCTAATTAGATTAATTAAGATATATTTAAATGAATCCCAAAGTAAAGTCCGGGTAGGACCACGAGCTTTCACATCGAAAATGCCCTGAAACAAGGAGAAGCGTTGTCGCCATTATTGTCCAACTTTGTTCTGGTATAAGCTATAAGGAAAATCAAGGATAGCAACCAGGGCCTAGAGTTGAACGGTATTCACCAGGTTATGGCATATGCCGATGATGTATGATAGGAAAACAATAGAAAGAAATGCAGAGGTCTTAGTAAACGCTTGCAGGGACATGGGTTTAGAAGTAAAAACAGAGAAAACTAAATACATGGAAGTGCGTCGGGACCGTAATACGGCAAATTATGGATATGTTAAACTATTAAATAGATAATACTTTTGATAAAGTGGATACTTTCAAATATGTAGGATCAATATTAACACACGAAAACATATTCACGAAGAAATTAAATATCGACTAAGAGCAGGGAATTCGTGTTACTATTCGGTTCATAATTTCTTGTTGTTGGGAATTCTATCGAGGAATTTGAAGCTTAAAATACAGTGGGTCAAATAAGTTTCCGTACACCAGAGATTAGTAATTTCAAAATGTTATAATATCTTAAAATAAATAAATAATAAAACGCAATTACATTAGCTGAATTTGTTCGTGTCTACTTATAATGTGTACACATTATAGTGATGGTATTGAATATACCGATAGTATAACTAACGATTTGAGTTAAGTTGCTGAAAATTGAGGTCAAAAAAGTTTCCGTACACGGCATAAATATACAAAAGAAGGAAGCAAAACACACACCAATCAGTATTTGCAATGGTTACAGATGACAGTAGCGTGCCCTACTAGTAATAAGGTACTACTGAAGTTAAATTTGGGCAAGGGAGACCTACAGAGGCAGTAAAACGACTCGTCAAAATGGAAGTGCTAATTCCAATACGTGTACTAATAGTAAATTAAGACAAGAAGGAAATTTCTTAGAAACAGCAGAGACAGTAAAGAATCACATCACATTCTATAGTACAATACATTCTAAATAGGTATATTGCAACAAATAGTTGCAAAGATCGACCGCACAGTGGCCGTCCAACAAAGCTAAAGGATAATCATGAAAGTGTTATTTTAAGAACTATCCGAAATGACCCCAAAACAAGTGCTCCAAAACTAGCTAGTATGCTTGAGACTGACTATGGTGTACAAATGGTCCTGAAACAATTCGCACTGTCATCAAAAAAGACGGCTACAACTGTCGCATAACCAGAAAGAAACCATATGTTACTAAAGCAAATGCCAATAAATGTGTAGAGTTCCCAAAAGCTCATGTGGACAAGCCAGTTAGTTTCTGGAACTGTTTTATTTAGTGATGAGAGTAAATTCAACATTCATGGATCCGACGTAAGAGTTATTGTGTGGAGGAAAACAAATACGCACATGAAACCGAAATATCTGTGTCCTACTATGAAGCATGGAGGTGGTGGTGTGCTCTTCTGGGGGTGCATGAGTGCAGTTAGAGTAGGGAATTTGGATTTTATCCAAGGTACAATGGACCAACATGTTTACCTAAACATTCTGAAACAGAATCTCCACAACAGTGCAAAGAAACTGAATATGGGAGCCTCTTTTATATTCCAGCAAGATAACGACCCTAAACATACTGCACGAAAAGTGAAAGAATGGTTGTTGTATAATGTGCCGAAACAACTTCATACTCCTCCATAATCTCCTGACTGTAATCCTATTGAGCATCTGAGGGATGAATTAGGGATGTGCAATAGGAAACATAATATTAGAAACAAGAACCAGTTGAAAAATGCATTACGTGAAAAATGGAGGAAAATCTCCTCTGTAACTAGATCAAAATTGGTCACTGCAATATAGAAACGAATGTCAGAAGTACTTAAAGCCAAAGGAGGCCAAGTTGATCATTAACTGCGGTCGAAACGCAAAGTGGTATCCTTATTTATGTGCATTTCTTTATGCGTACGGAAACTTTCTTGATTTGTAATATGGTCAGTATTTCGTGTGTATTTGATTTTCTTCTGAATTAAAGATTCCAAAAATTTTATTTTCTTATGTATATGCTTATTATGGAGTTCCTTGTAGAAAACTCATAGAAATTGTCATTGTCTTTCTGTAGTTTGTAAGATATATTACAATACAAAACCGGAAAACATCTATACGGAAACTTTTTTGATTCATTCTATATAAAACGATAATCATGCCTGTTTTTCTGTATGGTTGCGAAACATGCCTGCTTACTCTGAGGGAAGAACATAGACTGAAAGTATTTGAGAACAAGATCCTGAGACGAATATTCGGACTCAAGAGGAACGGGAATGGCGAATTGCGGAAACTTCATAACGAGGAACTACATAATTTATGCGGTTTACCCATTGTGAGGGTCATCAAGTCTAGGAGGCTTAGGTGGGTAACTCATGTAGCTAGAATGGAAGAAAGTAGAAACGCTTTCAAAGTCTTGACTGAAAGGCCAATCGGAAAACGACCATTAGAAAGACCTAAACGCAGATGGGAGCACAATATTAAGATGGATCTCGCAGAGATAGGAATACAAAGGAGAAACTGGATCCAATTGGCTAAGGATAGAAGTCAGTGGAGAGCTTTTCTGCACGCGGCATTGAACCTCCGGGTTCCATAGGCCATAGAGTTATATATATATATATATATATATATATATATATATATACATATGGTGATCAGAAAAATCGAAACACCTGAACGAAATTGCAACTTACCATATTAATATGGTGTCGGGCCACCTTTCGTCTTCAGAACAGCCTTGATGCGACGTGGGATGGAGGCATAGATGTCGTGAATGGTGGCAAGTGGAATTTTACACCATTCCTCGTGCAGGGCATCGGCCAGTTCTGTGAGAGAGGATGGAGGTGGAAATCGTCGCCGGAGTCGTGTTTCCAAGACGGACCACAGATGTTCAATTATGTTGAGATCTGGGGATTGGGCGGGCCAGGGGAGGTGTTGAACTTCATCCCGATGTTCCTCACACCACGCTGTAACAACGCCAGCTGTGTGAATGGGTGCATTATCATCCTGGAAGATGGCGTCATTGTCCGGGAACAACATCCGGACCATAGGATGCAAGTGGTCTCCTAAAATTGCGACATAATTGTTGGCAGTGATTCGTCCGCTAAGTGTGACCACAGGATTCAATGAAAACCATGATATGGTGGCCCACAGCATCACCGAGCCGCCACCATGTTTCACAGTTGGGCGTAGACACTGCAGATCATAAGCTTCTTTGGGCGTTGTCCCCACATAAACACGGCCCGTGGTTGGGAATAGGGTAAAGGATGACTCATCCGACCATATCACACGTTTCCAGTCCTCAACGGTTCAAGTTGCATGGTCGCGGCACTATTTGCGGCGTGCGAAAGCGTTATGGTCCCTGAATAGCGGTTTGGGCCGTGCAACTCGATCCCGTAAGTTCATGTCATGTAATTCTCGGCGGACTGTGATTGTGGAAACAGGGTGGGGGAGGTGCTGATTGAGTTCCTCCGTCACTTGCTCCGTAGTGGCACGACGGTTCTGCGTGACAATGCGCTTTAATACCCGGCGTGACCTGTTACTCATGATTTTCTTCCGCCCACTGTTCCGCTTCCCCGATGTGGTTTTCACGTGTGTTGTGTAGGCCGTCATCACCTTCGACACTGTCCCACGCGACACACCTAACACAGTAGCTACTGCCGTCACACTCACTCCACATAACCGCGCACCAACAATTTGCCCTCTTTGAAAATCTGAGAGGTCTCCCATTTTACAGTACCTCCGTAAGCTGCAGCCACTGGACACTGCTGTTCCACTGTGCCTGACGTAGTATGGAGACCGACCTAACACACCACCACCAGCGGTCCGGCCGTGCGGGCGCCACGACACCACTGCCAACCCATACATCTAACGTATTGTTAACTACAGGTGTTTCCATTTTTCTGATCACCATCTCTCTCTCTCTCTCTCTCTCTCTCTCTCTCTATATATATATATATATATATATATATATATATATATATATATATATATATATATATATATATATATATATATATATATATGATACGTTACTTAAACATTACATGCGAAACTCAGCGTGTCTTAACCTGGATCAGCCAAACTTTTTGTCTTTGAGGAACAGTTTACACACTTACAGTATATGACCTCCGATGTATTCACGACGTATTGTAAAATTTGGTGATTATATGTTTAAAGCTTTCATATATAGGGTTCGTTACGAGTATATTACGTTGGGTGCTTGTAATGTTATTTGACTTTCTATTTTACCTGAGATTTTCTCAAACCTAATAATTATTTGGCATTTGAAAACAAGATACAATGTGAAATACACTTTAGGAATCATGAATATACTCTGGGAAGGTAATCTATTAAGACCTTTGTCGCTATATTTCTGTGCTTTCCAAGAGGAACTCACTGAGAAACGCTGTCTCTTAGATGAGATTACCCTAGAAATCAATTTTGGAGAGAATCGGCGGAAATTGCTGGAGAATTTGAATTTAACCACACGTGTGCATTTCATGTACTTTGACAGAACAGCATCTAACACGGGGTCACAAAATGAAACTTGTATACAGAAAATTCAGAAGGGTCTGATTAGAGTCCCTTTCAGGCATCACATAATGGAGCTAACTGTGGTGAGATTGTTCGACATGGCTTACGATGCTTCATGCGGTCCACAGATAAAACTCTTTCAACGTTTCTCTGAAGCATGGAACTCTCTTGACAAGCTGGAGCTCGGCACCAGATATATACAAGTTGTTACAGAAGTTTTGACCCCAGTAAAATATGAACTGATATCATTCTTCAAGCTACAATTCAAGCACTATCAGCCCAGAGATGATTACGGAAAACTTCTACAACGTTCTCTCATATTTCTTCGCGAAGTTCTTCCAGGAGGTATCACATTCTACGTTCCTGGAGCCTACCATCGTGCACGATGGATGGGAAATTGATTTATTGCCTGAAGATATATTTTTCCGATCTCAGTTTCACCTTAAATCTCGTGATCTGAATAGGCTTCGCGACTTCAACTATTTGCCGTCGCAGTGTATTTCAAAGCATGGTATTCGTCTCCTCTTGCGCTCTCAGCTTCAAGGAATGACCTGAATCTCTTAAGATGCATTTATTCCTACAAGAATGTTAATGCAAAAAAAAATTGCAGAAGCAGCAATGCACAATTTCTCACGACATCTGTAGCATTTAAGCGAACCACTTATTGGTGTCAGTTTTTTTGATCTTGAAGTCCCATCAGTGGTGAAGATAGATATGGTTACAGCATTATTTAGGGACGGAAGTGAAGGAGAAGAACTCGCGGACTTAAGATATGAGGAGACCACGATGGATAAAGCCCTTAGTGACTTTGTTCCCGGAAACACCAGAAAGCTGTTTGAAGCACTGGAGATCCCCACAGATTTCTTTTTACTAGAAAACTCTGAAACACAAGAAACAAACTATACTTTCCTTCAGTCTCAAAACCATGTGAAAGCTCTGCACACGGTCGGATCTTGAATTCCGCGAACTACGCGTTCGCAGGAGGCGCCAGGTGAAGAGGGCGCCAAACAGGAAAAATAATTTTGTGTTTTATATGTGAATATTTATTAGAGGAAATGTTAGGATGACAAATTTTGCAAATAGCTTGAAATAAATATTGTAGTTTGAGATAGATAAAATATATCAAAAGTACAGTGAAGTCTAATCTTTGCGTGGTTGTCTGTAAAACACCCCTTTACAACTGGAATTGAAATAGACTTGTACAGTACATCAATTGGCACCAATGCCATACTCACAAGTGATGCTAGTTTGAGGAAAATTTTCCGCCGCGGAGGGGGATTTAGGAAAGATTTTTTGAAGAGAGGAAAAGGGAAGTTTTACGAATATGAGATAAAATGTAGGGAAATTTAGCTTTTTGATAAATGTTATATTAAGCACGACGGGAGTACGACTAAAAACAACAGCATTCTTTCCACAATCCTTCCATATGCAGACAATATAAATGTAACAGACCCTTCATTCCTCTCCCAATAACACTTCCGCGACCTTGCTAGAAGTGATTTCGGCGCCCGGGGCGAACTAGAATTCGGTGCCCCCTACACTCACCTTACCAAGCTTTCCCTTCTTTTTTTTTACATATAAGAGAAGCAGCTTTTGTTGTTATGCTACGCTGATTTTTTATTAAGTTGCTTGGACACACCATTGCAAGAGCGAAAAGAAATCATTATGCATTCTTTTACAAATAAGAGCTGTTTTCAAGACACTAATTTTGGACTTTTTGTTAAACTTCACAAAATTACCTTTGATTGGTACACAAATCCACTTGGAAAAGAGTTAACCTATAGAAATTTACAGTACATCTATTTGCAACGGTTCATACTATCGATAAGAAATTAAATTTCAATACATTAGGAACTATGTGCTTTCAAAAAGTTCAAAATGGGTGACAGTTTTAATTTCCAGTAATAATTGTAAACTTTTATAATTTTATTCTGTATGTAAGCATAGAAATAGGATTTTAAGTTTGATTCTTTTACTGTAAAAATGTTTTGTGAAATATAACGTAAATTCAGAAGGAGACTTCTTTGCGAATTTCTCAATATTGATCAATGGAGGTGAAGAATATGTTTAATGTTTGAATTTAAAATCCAAAATATAGTTTGGATACTACGTATGTTTGAAATTATAGAAATTACTTAGTTTCTTAATGAATGAAAGTTCTGAATTTAAGATTACTTATTAATCTTAATTAATTAGAATTAACATATTAAAAATACACTAAGAAATACTCACGCACACACACACACACACACACACACACATATATATATATATATATATATATATATATATATATATATATATATATATATATATATAGATAGATAGATAGATAGATAGATAGATAGATAGATAGATAGATAGAGATAGAGAGAGAGAAGTTTTGTATGTAAAAATATTACACAACTAGACACACCCACAAAAAGTATCCTGGCGATACAAGTAGTTGATGGACAAATGATTCCAATAAATTCATTCAGATTGGGAGCTTTCATGTGTCAATAGAATAAAAAAACACACACACACACACTGGTAGTGATCAGTCCTTGAAAAACACGAAATTTATTGGGTTAAGTTCTGACTCCTTATGCCCCTATTCAACAATTGCTTGAAGTTCGAAAATGTTATTATTCCCCTTGTTTACCTTCACTTTTAATATTTACGTCCGAACAGCTACTTGCACGTGCCTCTACACTTTCCTTATTTTCATACCTTATTCCAACCGTCGTGATTAATCCGATTGGGTGGAAAATTGTGGCTAACTGAGCAACCACAGCGGTGCGTCGTTTACTAATTTCTAAAAAAATTTTCTTCCTTCTTACTCGTTTGGCGCCCTCTTCCTATCAGCGCCCGGGGCAACCGCCACTCTCGCTCGCCATGGCTATGGCTCTACTTGCTAGAGAGTATCATTGTCAAATATGTCTTTGAAATGGGAATGAATCAAAGGAATTCAACTACACGTGTTGCTTATGGATTAGGCTGCATTATCATGGCAAAAAGAAATGTCTTCAGGGGTGCTCCATTCTGTCATAAACAGTGTCCCTGCACAGTGCTTCAGTTCAATTGCCGCAGTTAAGGGTTGAGAAAGGTCAGCATAAATGAAATGCACATTATCGAAGTTCAAACGTCTATAGCATATTTCAGATGATAAGCGGCATGGCCTTGAGTTGGCTTCACGCGGCGTCCAATTGGCTTTGAGCGGTGTTGACAATTCGCGGCAAGCAGTTCTGCACGCTGACTTCTCGCGCTACTGCGAATCTTGACAATAGCAGAGGCGCTTATTAGAAATATTGTATTAGCACATTAACTGCTCACTTTACGAAGTAGAGAAAAGAATTACTAACACATACGTGAAAACTACATCTTTTTATGACAATTGGTTGTCATGATACACGCTTTGAAAGGTTTCCATATAAAACAATTAGTAAAACGAGCGTTGAGTCCCGTCTAATTTCCAGTGGATTTTTCTTCGATTTGGAAATGGAACTCAACTTTTATTAAAGGATAATCAGGGGTGTAACCAACAGGTTGTTCTAGGGAAACATTACTTTCAGGGGGAGGAAAGCTTTTCACACATTAAAAACAGAACAAATGACCCTTTCAGAATATGAAAGCATTTTAACTCACCATGTATACTATACACTTATTATGTTTTCTCGATGCTACCTTAACAAAAGACGGATCTTGACAGTACTGAAGTTGAAAACCGGATTGTAAGAGATAAATCAATAAGCTATTCATAAGAAAACAAATGCTGTTTCTAGCAGTCTGTTTATCCGACTTTGTGTTTATGTAGGTTAAAATACTAAAGGGAAAAAAACTCGAAAAAATATCAACTCAGATATTATTATGCAATAATATAGTAGTGAGATCACACGGTGAGCGTCCAGTTAGGAAAATGAGAATATAAAGCATACAATTAATGTTAGTTGTTTTAATTAGGCAAGGGCGCCGATCCTGGGGGGACTGAGGGAGCCAGTGCCCTCATTTTATTTGTAAATGTGCAATATTAGGCATAATTTGAATGCAATTTGTCTTAAAATCATCATATATGCTTTCTGCATCTGAATGCACCCCCCCCCAATTTACAGAGAAATCAGCGTCCTTGTAATTAGGTACAGAAACTGTATTGATGATGTTTTCTTTTTTTTAAAAATCGTATTTTATTATAAACGTTCCTAATTTGCATTAACTATTAAATAAGTTTGCTAAACATATACCAGATGAACCTCATTTCGGGGCTGGAAATAGTTTGGAAAGTCAAGGCCCTCTTTTCTCCCGTTTCTACACCCTTGAGAATAGTAAGCGATCGAATTAAATAACAAGCCTCTGCAATTTGATTCATATTATATATATATATATATATATTCGATTCCCGGCGGGAGCTCATGTGGAAGAACAGAAGGTATGGGACATACGTAATATTGTTATAAATTGCCTTCATGCAAGATTCTTCCTTATTCGACAGAAGAAACGCAGTATGATTTTTTCTTCGTTTCAATACCTTACGTATGTGTGGCCAATTACGTACTCCTTCTTTACTCCTCTAGCAGGGATGCAAAAGCACCAGGCGTCTGAGTGGTGTCATAAATTATTGTAACCCAAAACAAACTCGACCATATCGTGTTGCTTACGAATCAGATGGATTGTTGTTGTGAGACCTACATCAAGTACAAGAGTATGTTATTATAGGAACAGACATGGAAGCAAAGGAGCTGATTGTGTGTGTAGGAACGCATCTTCTCTTCTAGCATAAACAGAATTCATCAGTGTCTGGATTGCTTTCTTTCGTGGTAGTTCATTTGTTTTCCAAAATTATAGTTGACAATATCTTTAAGGAAACCCAGTACAAGTGCGGATTTTTTTTTTTTAAAAAAAAGCTACGAAGTGAAGCTCGAAGAATTATTTTTTTGTGTTTACAACTTTTGGAACTCATAATAAAAAATTTACAAGAGTCAGATTCAGACAATGGCGAAATATTAATTGACATAGACGATAATGAAAGTAGTCTTGAAGACGAACGTTTAGCAGTTCCACTGGAATAAGTTAATAGGTATGTTATTCAGGTATGTTGCTATATATACTTCTAGGATACACAGCCAAAATCTTTGAGTTTGCTGAAATAGTATATTTACATTGTGAATAATGTTGCCAATGTATGTGTCATAATCTCAACTAGAGGAAGAGCGAGAAGGGAAAGGGGAGTCCGAAATCCGGCAACACCGTGCGGAATATCGCACAGCATTGGCTACTGCCCGTGATGCTTTACATCTGAAAAACACAATAGGCTTTTGTTGTCCATTCGGAGGGGGACGAATAATAAGAAAAGACGGGCGGTACAAATATAATGTTTGACACTTCTGAGTGAAATTTTCCTCATATCACTGGCTGACAATCGCTGCTCACTGCTTAATGCTCACTTTGTTAATATCCATCTGTTATTCGACAACATTATCGTTTCTATCCTTATCATTTTTTTTTTTTATTTATAATGATGTTTGTTTCCACTTTTCGATAGAACTTCGTTTTTCATGTAATAATAATGGACGAGATAGTAAACTAAATGGAGCATTTTATCGTAAAAGAACGCTACGAAACTTGAAAGATGAGAGGCAAGCGAAGCAAAAAGTTTCTTTAGGCTTCTGGCCAAAATTTTGAAAGTGATAATCATACAAATGTTGAGGTGGGGGAGTTTGTCAATACCAGTTACTAGCTTAGCATCTGCAAGTCAACAAACTTTGAAACTGTAACTTTATTTTACTTGATTACAATAATTTAATTGTTAAGGTACGAGAAAAAAGTAAACGACCAAAAAGTCACTATTTTTAATGGTTTTCATTGTCGTTTATTTTTGTATCTTACTATAAATTAAAATGGAATAGATACGTGCTCTTCGGTTAGGATCTGTGTTAAATTTAATGTATTTCAAAATTTGTTTGAATACAATTAGTTTTCACGTAATATATGCGTATACAACTCGAAAAGGTAATTGTAACCAACTGTAATCGAAGGTGATTAGGATTATAAGTAACACTTTTTTTTTCCAGATCTCTCACTGTCAATCACAGCTTATACATAATTATGCTCGTTGTATTATAACAGTATAACAATCATTATCAACCCATTCTCTCGAATTAAATTTAGATGAAGTGATATTTAAAAACATTTGGTAATTGTCCTAATGCAAAATAGAGTTTTGATCATTAGTTACTTGTTATCCAAGGTTGGGTTGCATTGATGGAGGTGGTCCGAGAGTCTCGATCATCCAGAACTTTTAATTAAAAAAAAAAAAAAAAAAAAAACACACACACACAATTTCAAAGGGCAAATACAATTATTTACATTTTCTAGGCTACTACGAAAAATCTTCGGCTCCAAAATAGAAATCTTGAGTGAGCAACTGCTTTTGTTTACACTGTGTCACTTATTGCCTAATTTCGAATGTCTATATTGGAAAGAAACATGAAAGGGCAGAATTGTTTCACAGGCCTAAGGAGTCCTGAAAAGAATTTTACGGGTGCGGGTAGAGAAATTTTTGCGGAGTGGCCTGATTTTGAAGTTCCGCTACTGGATCGAAGACAAATTAAATATCTACTGGATTGAAGACAAATTAAGGCGCACACACTTTTTTCATTTATTGTGCATTAAGCAAGTTGAGCTAAAATTAACAAAGAATTGTTTGAGCTCAACTATATCTCAAGAACGATTAAATTGACTAGCTTTGAGCTATTGAAAGTGACGTACTCAATGAAATGGATACGGATGCAAAAGAAGAGATTTTGCGAAATCGAAAGCCAGAAAAGTGTCTTTATATCATGAATTTTTCAGTAACAAAGAAAACGTGAAATTAAGCTAATTACCATAATCGTATCACTTAGAAAATACTATGTAAATATGATTTTAATGAAAGATAAGAGCAAGGGCTCCGATCCTGGGGGCGCCGAGGGCTTCCCCCGAAAGATCATGTAAGCCCCCATGTATTTTTATGAATATATATTTTTGTACGTATTTTTATTGTTATATGTATTGTTATATATATTCTTTTATTAATGTCCCCCACCAAAAATGATAGAGAAATCGGCGCACTTAGATAAGAGCATACCGATTCCTCCAAATCAAACCTGTGTTAATGTTAGACTTGAAGCTCATGGGTTTTATTTTGTTCCGACATTTATGTTTCAATTGTACTTGCCAAAATACAGTACATTTTAGGTATATATCCTAGTTGTGTTTTGTGCTTATTTAATTAAAAATGTTATTAATTATTAAAATTGGAACTTTGTTCACTATTCACCTACAGCCAATGTTATAATTTCGTCATCTTTTGCTAATATTCACAGGGAGACTACAGATGTTGAAGAAATTTGCAACTGTTCCATATTTGAAAATTTTTTGTCCATTTATAACTTTCTACTTTTTATTATCATTTAGGTGTAGGCACCGATATGTTTTTTCTTACACCTAAGAAATTTCTAGAGCCGGCCCTGGCTCTGCATGTTGTAAATGATCTGGCAGAATGAGGAATTACATTGATTCAAAACTTCAATGCAAAACTGACCATTCAGAAAGATTAGGCCTAATTTCTTCTCCAAGTTGTAGAGCAGCACAGTAAGAAATTTCCATTCCAAGTAAATTCATTCACAGTTAAAGCATTTTTTGTTTGTTGTGTTGAATATACTTTCGCAAACTTAAAAACTGAAAAAATATACATTCAAACAACATAAATATTACTAAAGATTGTTTCCAAACGTTTTTGAATTTCATAGTATTTATGTGTGAGCTTTTACATTTTAGTAGATTAAGTGAATTTATGGATGCATTGAGCGACCACTAAATACTGTGTAATTGTTTCAAAATTTTTGTAGAAAACATTTTAGGTAAAAAGAAATACGGTAAATCTTGACCCTGAAACCATTAAAAATGCAAAACTGAATTTTCGTTGCCACCTTACATATATATATATATATATATATATATATATATATATATATATATAGCGGTGGAAACAAAGTACTCCCCGTTGGTGGTGAGGGTTAAAGTTGAAACCAAAAGCTCCCTTCGAACTGTAAATATCTCATCACTAGAAGCAAATTGTCGTAACTCAAAATAGGTTTTAAATAGTCATCAATTTTTAAAGTGTAATAACTGTAATGTACCGGTATATATATTTAAGAAAAGTTTCTCTACAATTATTAATATTGAAACAATATCACAATTTCCAAAACTAGAAAAGATTATTAAATTTGTGTTAGATACAAAGATATTTTTGGCCTTACTTATAAATTTGACAGTTTAGAGCTACAGTTGTCTTTATTCTGGGAATGCAAATTCAACTCATAATTACTATATGGAATATTTTCCCCAACATATTCTCAAATGCATTTGGAGAAACATTTTTGGAGGTCAAGAAAGAGAATTCTGTTTTGTATAAGTAAAATGTAAAACAAATTGATGTTCAATTAAAGTAAAATAATGTATCGAATTATTTATGTAGAATATCTGTCTCGGCTTGAAGCAAATTTGATTATATAAACAGGAGTGAACTGCTGTATTTCAAACTTATGCTTTTCATGAATATCCACCTAAATGATATGGTGATTTGTTTTAAGTCTTACTCTAGAACAAGAAAGTAAACTGATAAACTCCGTTACTGAATACTGAACACTCTGCTGGGATGCAGGAGCTTTTTTCAAGAAGAAAATTTTTTAATCTCCTGTTTATCCCCTTTTAGCTAAAGGAGTTGAGTTGAGTTGGTTTTGAGTTTTACATCACTTTCAGCAAAGGAGACGTATGATTGATGAAAGTAAACGGTTATGAAATACAGTAATTGGTAGAATGAGAATATGGGAGGAAACCAGATATTCTTGAGAAAACCCAAGGATACGATGTTGTTAACAAGAAACTCCCATGACCTGGAGTCGACCAAGGACTTCTCGCACCAAAGATAAATGCTTTAGTCTTGAGTCACAGTGTCCCTAGTTTGCAAGAACTATAAACGTATTTGCACTGATGAATTACTTGGAGTGTCTGACCAATGTCCTTTAGTTTGGTAGTCGAAATTTGTAATGAATGGGTACACGACCTACAGTGTTTGATTTCCATTTGCTTGGAAATTGCATGTAGCTCTTTGGATGATAGGAAAGAGTCAGAAAACTATTTTTAAAAAATCATAGATTTGAAATATAAACATATTGTAGTAGTAATATAGCAATGTGTAAGATGTTGAGCATCATCTTCCTTCCAACATAGTAATCAAAGCATAATGTAATGGATGATGAACGTAGAATTCAAGCCTAGAAGTTGCAGTTTACGACTCGGTTTAGTGCAATCTTCCATCTATAGTGTCATCTGATACATGGTATCGTGTGCCATGGATTAACTTTTTGTCCCCTTCGGGATTCAACGAGTTGTAGACAAGTAATAGTGCTGATTTATTGAAGTATAACACCTCTATTCAGCATCGTGTGTCGGCTTACTGTTTCAAATGAGTCCAAACCACTGCACTTGGGGCTTACCTTTATCGGAAATCGAACCCAGGATCACGTAACCTATCAGACTACAAATGTGCACACCAACTAACACGAGGAGTTTACAGTCAACGAATAAGGAGAATAAATAGAAACTATAAGGTGTAACATTATACTACTAAGATTACATTTTACACTATTTACTTCGAGACTATCGAGAACAAGGCCGGGCCAAATACTCGTATCTGTGAATCAAGATAATGCCGAGACGGATGCAAATTCGTCTCATCTATTCTCGACCACATTCTTATAAGTTATTTAAAAACAAATTCTGGCTCATAACTGAAAAATGGTTTATCGACATTGACGTAGAATATAAAGATATCTTTATTTCTTGATTGATATTATTATTATTATTATTATGATTATGGTTATTTTGCTCTAGATGGACCTATGATATAATTTACTGATAATAAAATAGGCATCTCATTCTATGCCAAAATCAACATCTTGCTTATCCTCTGTTCTCTAATTCTGAGGCGGTTCACGACATGGTATTTTATGTAGACTAAATTGTCCATTGATTGGTGATTGTCGTTATTTTAATTACTTTTATTTTCACTACTTTCACCGCTCAAAAAAATAAACAAATAAACAAATTAAAATGATCTATTATTAGTAAATTGCTAGCGAGACTGTTCGTAATTCTTTCGTATTGCTGACAGGAAGCCGCCCAATTGAGGAAATAACTCGATATCGAGAATAAAATACTCTAAATAAGAGGTTCCCTATTTTTTCAACTTGTATCTCTTCTGTAAACCCTATTAAATCCATGTCCTCTCTTGTTGATCCATACTATACGCATCTTTAGTGTATGCCTAGTTTAGATTTCAGATGGGAATATGCTGAATATACACATGCAGAAATGGAGAAAAACTACCCTAAATATTGTGATAGAAGTGATATTTCCGACAAATAAATCATATACATGTTAACATTTCTATTTTGTTCACAAAATATAAAGTTCGTTCGTTTCGAATCATATCCGCCACCAATATATTTGTTTTCATTTTCAAAGAAAATGTTGATGTCAAAACGCTTGAAAAGTATAGAACGTGCTGCTTTTTTATTTATAAGATACCAAAAAAGATATCGGAAAATGTGTGTATGACATTATCACGAAGTTCAGTTTTTTTCTTTTACTAGTTTTGGAGAAGAGAAAAGAGAGGGATATGTAGCCACGTGATATTTGCTGCGCGCTCCGGTTGGTTGTTGAAGAGGGGTCATACCACCAATGAGGCTCTGGTCTGTAGAATTCGCTGTATAAAGTTTGCGTCTTGAACGAAAGGAAAACCATAGAAGCTCTCGCGAGGGTGTAGACAGATTCACGTGCTCTTTGTCAGCGGCTTTCAGCTCGCTCTCGTAGCGTGTTTTCGTTTACTAACTTCCGAAATCTTTGGCGGGAGGAAAGAGAAAACGCGTTACCTTATAAGTAAACCTAATTATGTTTTATCAAACATTGGCCCTGGGGCCACCTAGTGACATAATTTTTAACTGTTTCTTGAGGACATCAAATAATTTTCTTGTGAAGTGTTTTTATTTTGTGCAAAGTGTTTTTTAATTCTTAAGTTTTTGTTACCAAAGTGAGAAGAAATTAACGTGCGTGTGCAATTCTCTCCTTAAATTAAGAATAGTTGTAGAAATATATTACTCACCAACAATAAAGTTGACTGAAATTAAAGGTTCAAGGAATATCGAAATTAAACATTTACAAATAAATGAACATTACGTGAAGAAAAAAATATATAAACGAGTTTCTTCTTAATTGTTTTTTTTTTCCTCCTCTTAAAATAGTTTTGTACTTGTCTTACCATTTATAAAATTAATTTCTTGAGTGACAGAGTGAAAACAGTAACCATGGCACGTAGTTTATCAATCATGACATTTGTTTTCCTTTGCACTGTTGCCAGCTTCTTGGTCGAAGCGAAAATGGACCCAGAGAAAGAAGCTTTAATTCAAAATATATTCAGACAGTTTCTCAAAATCAGACCAGGTAGTAGCAAAGTGTCAAAGGAATTGCTGAAACATGGGCCTCCAAAACATATGCTTGAGTTGTATCACAAGTTCAGCAATGGAGGAGTTTCTAAAAGGACATTTGGCAACACTGTAAGGAATATATTGCCCTCTGACAGTAAGTACTCTATAATTTTTTATCTATATTATCATTATTATTGCTGCTGTAGTTTCTACATTTTTGCTGCAAACTGAACTTGATTAACAATAACATGTAACTTTCAGATGTATGTTTTTCGAAACCACACAATATTTTTATTTTGGTTGTGATTCAGGTACATAACTGACATTGTTATTACTGCTATTATGTTGCTGTGCTTTTTGTTTTGGATTTCAATAAGATAATTAAGTTCTTTTAAAGGCGGGTTAGAAAAGACAATCTTCGAATGGGTCTTTTCATCAGCGCAAGTTTCCTAGAGAGGGCGAATTCTGCAAACTTAAGAGAATTTGCTCAAATTAGTAAATTTTCTAGTGGAAGAAGGTTATTTAAAGTTACTAGCATGGTTAGAGAAATATTACCATATTTTTGCTTTTTAAAATTTTTAAACCTGTCAAAATGTAACCTGTTCACGATATTTTACCTGTTACTTCATAACTAACTCATAACGTTGTACACTTTCTGTAAACTTTAAACGTCGTTATTTGCACAAAAAGATATATGCAGGGTGTTTCAAAACAACACCGACAACGTTTGGGAGGTGATTCCTGACACCAAGATAAGACAAAAAGTATACACCAACCTGGGTGCACAAATGCTTTCTTTCGGAGTTATAGGCTGCCGAAAACTGAAGGTCCATAGCTCCAATACTATGGGACCTACCGTAGGCGGGTCAAGACTTTACTTAAGAACTTATATGTGGCCTATCCAAATATCCATGTTTCAGAATCCTGCGGTACTTCCGCTACAATTTTTATAGAGGAAGATGATGAGTACTTCTAATTATATGTCCGTAGCCAAACTGCTTCTATAAAAATTGTTGCGTGAGTACCTTAGGATTCTGAAACGTGGGTTTTCGAACAGGGCACATATTAGTTCCTAAGTGAAGTCTTGACCCGACTACGATAGGTTCCATAGTATTGGAGCTATGGACCTTCGAAGTTCATTTCTACATGTTTTCGGCAGCCTATAACTTTGAAAGGAAGCATTTGTGCACCCAAGTTGGTCTATACTTTTGTCTAATTTTGGTGTCAGGAATCACCTCCCAAACGTTGTCGGTGTTGTTTTGGAACACTCTGTATATATAAAAAATTAATTAATACTGTATTTGGCAACTACCGAAAAGGATGAACAAAGAATATTAATCATATATTTAATTGCATTTGAAGTTGAAGAAATACTATTGGCGTTATACCAAAAAAAAAAAGTTGAAAGACATACATAAACATAGTTTAAAAATAAAGGCAAGAGATGATTTTCCCAAATTGAAAAGCAGGATTAAACATAAAGGCGAATAAAGAGAAATGTAGAAGGGGTATTGCCTGAGCTTTCTCTCTAAATAAATTGCTTAATGGGAATTGAAGTAGCGTACAGAAAAAAATATTAATGTTTATTATTATTATTATTATATTATTTCTGAAGTAAAATATTCTCTATTTTCCATACAATTTTCCATATAGCTATTGAAAATGAATGTGAGAAATAGATGATTTCGGATTAGATTTGAGTTTTGTGTTCCGTTCAGAAGCGAGGCTATATATGAGACGTGGACCTACAGCTTAACCTGGGATCCGAACAACATGAGCTTCCGCCGGGAATCGAATCCAGGTCTCCCACGTCAAAGGTGAGTACATTATGCACGTAGCCACGAGGGAGATGAGAGAGAAATAGATTCGTATATAATATAGTAATGCATGAGAGAAATTATATAACTAGCAAATGCAACACACCCATTATTATTATTATTATTATTATTATTATTATTATTATTATTATTATTATTATTATTATTATTATTATTATTATTATTATTATTATTATTATTTGTATCAGCGACATCTGATCTCCACGATCCGAGACCGGTATAGTGTTTTTATTTTCGTATTGATTTTCGAAGATCCCTTTCTTATCTCCTCTCGATTAATAAAAACGCTTTTATCGTCCCGTCTCGAAAGTTTCTCGTATCGTTTTGTAAATGTATTTACTTTACCATTGGAAATAGATTTACTGGAATTTTGCACTTGGTAATACAGGAATAACTGTTGAATAATTAGCGTTAATTAAAAAAAAAAAGATACATATCACTCAGGTTCCTTAATCAATGTTCAAACCCAAAAAAGTCATACATAAAAGTCGTCCACACCACAGAACTATTACTAACTAACTGGTTTTAACAAAGCAAATTTTCGCAGTGTATAAAATGCAAAGATACTGACAAAAGCTCTTACATATGTAAGTAATGTGAGAGTTATTCAAATATTAGAACAGGCGTTGCATTATAAGTTAATTCATGTATAAAGTATACTGGTGTACATTTTACATGGAAATTCTATAATGATATCAGCCTTGAACGAAAAAAAGAATGCCTGAAGATCAGACATATAGAATCTAATTGAGTAAAACATAATGATGTGCTTCAGTATAAAATCTCATGCGTAGTTTTTGAGAAAATTGAGGAAAACATTATTTTGTAAACCTAAAAATTCATGCTCAACGAAAACCAACCCACCTATTAAGGTAAAACGAAGCTCTTCATCAGGACACTAACGAAGTGACAATACGTAGTATGATTTATGAAATACAATTCAAAATTATTATTATTATTATTATTATTATTATTATTATTATTATTATTATTATTATTATATGATTAGCGTACGCGCCTTTGCCGTGGGAGACCCAGGTTCAATTTCCGTTTAGATATCATGTGGTTTGGATTCCACGTTAAGCTGCAGGTTCGAATCTCATACAGTCTCGATCTAGATCGTGACGCTAACTTCAACTCAAAGGACGAAGTTCTGTTTGTGCCATTTCATCCAGCGTAAATTTTGAGCTTATGTGAGTATAACAAAGACCATCCTGTGGTTGGAATAAGTAAAGCAGTTGCCTCGGGTCCCGCGCCATAGGTGAAAAGAGTTAGAGTTTTTAGGAAAAGTGACAAGTCTTAAGAAAATTCTCTAGATTCAAAATAATTAGAGATGATAAACCATCATTTTTTAAAACTATGTACTGTTAATGTAGAGAAGTGAAATCATAGTGTGATATCATTTTATTGACACGGAGAAGTCAAAGTTGTACAAAATAATTTATTCATGATGGATATGGAATTCTCACTTTCATCCTTGGTTTCGCAATTTTCAGTTGCCCCAATCGACAAGAGTAGCTATAGCTCTCTTAGATCTGCACTACCCATTTCCATACTTGTCAATTGTAGTAGTACCAATGAAGATTAGGAAGTCGACATAGAGTGGATAGATTGCGGATAGAGTCGGTAGATTGCGACATAGATTGCGGATATAGGGGAATCAGAGCCATCCTGTCGATTTCATGACCTGGAGTGGATGGAAATTGCGGGACCAAGGATATAGATTAGAATTTCATATCCAACTTGAATAAATTTCTTTGTACCAACTTTGACTTTTTCAAATCAATGGCAGTGATATTCTACTATGAGTGTATTTTGCTACATTGGCAGTAGGCTATTGTAATGATAGTTTATTATCTCTATACTTTTGAGATACTGGAAATACTATGCTTGTTTATAATATTTTTCACTTTAAATGAAAATCCTGTTGCGTTCAGGAAAACTTTGCTATTCATATCGCTTCGGAACTATCTATATCTTTGATAGTGAAACGCAGATACTCTTGCAAGGATCAATTAGCTTCCACTACTGTATGAAGTCATCGAACCCGATGTACTGAACCTACTTCCACTTATCCAAATCCCAAAAATTTGTATCATCGTTATCATATACGAATTTTGTCACCATTGGCAGTTCATTGCTGCATGTGGTGAAGCTCTCATGCATTATGATCCTCAGGTAACTTTTCCCTTTTTGAAGTAGCATTAATTGTTTCCTATTTAGCCTACGAGAAGAAAAGAATCATTTTTAAATTCGATACGAGACAAGAAACATGATAATTCTCGTCTCGTTTTAGAGATGAGTGATAAATTTCACGAGTCAACATTAGTTCATTCGTCTTAGATTTCAAATACTGTTTTAATATTATATAGTTCATAGCTTGAAAACTGTAAATTGATCAAATGATTGTAGGGTCTGAATGAAGAGCATTTATCAGCTTTTAAAGACGAATGTCACTGCACAATATTCCCCAATAATAGGCTACATTTAGTTTGAGTGTTGTTATATCACATCCTTCGTGGGATTCTCGTAACGCGAAAAGGTTCTGATAACTTTTAGATGAAATTTGGAGAATAAACAGAGCTTAAATTTTGTACCTAAATTTACAAAACGAGTCAAGACGGTGATGAATTCTTCGAGAATCGAGACAAGATAATATTTGTACAAAATTTACGAAACGAAAAGCCTTATTTATGGTCTAGTCTTTTTTCGTTGGTAAAAGTTTTAGAGAAAAGTTAATAGTGTTATTTTATCTTTGTTAAACTAAGATCATTACTATAAATCTATTCGAACTATTAAATGTTCTCTGTGTAGTTTTAAATAAAAATTCGTTTAAAAGAAAGGAAGAACATAGAATTTTTCAATTTGAATACGCAGCAATTAATTCTGAAAATGTCCATACAATATTAGTACATGCTGCTAAATAAAGATGAAACGAAAAATAAGTTACATAGTACGAAAATAAATCTTATTATAATATGTATATTTATCAGTATTGATCATTATATCATTATGTTAAAGCTATACTTATTACAATGATGATAATTTTGAGAATTTAAATTATTATTATTATTAATAGTAAATGAGTTTCGTTTCACAGTGTGGAACTATAGTAGACTTCCAAACTATGTTAATTCTATATTTAAACTTCAAGTAGTACATCTGCAACTATAGATTGCTATAGAAGAGTAAGATCAAAGATAAAACTTGTCCCTCGGACGCTGAATCCGTATCAAAAAGACGTTACTCACTCTTAGTAAAAATGACCAATATTAGTGTCGAATCCATAGTTTTCGGGATTCCTAAGTTGATTGGTGACAGTTTTGGCGCCCACTTTCAGTTGGGTAAGCCTCCCTAGCACTCCTAGGGGGAAAGGAGGAGGATACACATAAAATGATCGAAAACGACCGATATTAGAGTCAAATCCGTACTTTTCAGGGTCGTTCAGATAAATAGTAATATTCCCGATGCCGTGTAAATCCGATTTAAGCCTTCACTGACACCGGGGAGGTGGGTGAAATGGTGACATGTAAATATATAGAAAACGATCATATTATTGTCGAACCATTAACTTTTATCGTCGCTAAGTTAGTTGGAGGCAGTCCTGAGGTCGTTTAAATCCAAGTTCATATTCAGCTCCAAGATGCTATATATATTTCCGTTTTTGTCCAAGATGCTATACATTTCCGTTTCTGACGCTCCCCCAAAGAAAACGTGGAAACAAGAAACGGTTAATTTCAACCACTTCCTGTTCGAAAAGAGGGTTAACGGAGGAGGTGAACATTTTCTATTAAGAGATATCTGATTTGATTTTCAGTTTAGCATCCCTTTAAGCAGCAAGTTTATATGAGACGTGAACCTACAGCTTAACGTAGGATCCGAACCACATGACCTCCCGTCTGGAATTAGAATTGGGTTTCCCACACCAAAGTCGCGTACGCTAATAGCTTACCCACGAGGAAGCTCAAGAGATTTGCGGACCACTATACTGTATCCAATGCTCTCCCACTTCGGTTCTCTAATGTTTTGTATACGGAAGTTATTGAGCGAAACATACTTATTTAAATCGAGATCGAGAGCAGTAATTCATTAACAATAGAAGAGTTAAATTCATCGGTTACCCGTGATCGATTTTAATGTCAAGTACTAAGGACTAAAGGATGGTGTCAAAGAAAATGGTGACGTGTTGTTTCCCACGACTCGATTTTGGTGTTGTTTGCCACAATTTTCCTATCTTATTTGCATTCCGATCTCATTATCGTGAAGATTCACACACATCTGGAGTAAAAGGAGTTGCCAGGCACCTCTGTTTTTGATCCCCTGGAGCAAGTAGTAACTGTTCTTGCCTTTGGGACGAGAGAGATCTTATTAAACTCGCTCCTGAAAGACAACATTAAGCTCCAAATAAATGAATAAAAACGATCATTATAGCAGAATAGCTTAGTAAATTGATGTGACTGCATTTTCCCTTTTAACAGAGTTCTTAATATCTCCTCCTGTTACATAATGTTCTGTTTTTTGTTATGGCACGCGACTAAAGAACCGGATTTTATATAGTTAAGAAAAATGAAATGAAATCTTTCAGTTTTACGTCACGCGATCAAGTTGTGTAAGCTAAAGGATATGATAATGATGAGAATGAATGAAAAATAGTGTAGTGAAGAAAGTGAGAAGAAACAGAAGAACCCCGATAAAACTCACGCACACGGTGTTTGTCCACCACAAAGAATTCTGCATTCTCATAGGAGCCACCTAAGAGTATAAACCAAATGTGATGTGAAGTTATAGCCATTACGTTATTTCACGCTTATGGGTACATAAATTCTACTCTGTATTATGTTATCTCTATAGGAACCCTGCTGCGGGATTTTAGAAACGGGTTAGAAATAGCAGAAAAGCTAAATGACATCAACTTCGAGCTTCGTAAGTTAAGATATATTTGTGTTACAGTTAACATTTTGTAACTTTTCCTATTTGCGACCGTCTAAACTACTATATATATATATATATATATATATATAGATAGATAGATAGATAGATATATACTTCTTAAATATGTAGGTGCAAAGGTGGCTTAGTGGTAAGGCATTCACCTCTGGTGCTTGGGATATCCGGTTAGATTCCAGCTCACGCGAAGTGAGCTTTACGTATATTTCAATAGAATCAGCCTGTACAAACTCATTAAAATATCAATTAATGAGGGGTCAAATACTGCGTAATGTCGATCGAGCATAATCATAAATCCACTAAAATGGCTAAAGTCAAAGGATAAGAAATAGAACATTCAGATATAATTTAAATTTTGAGAATAAACTAAAACACTCCTAAAATCTCTGTGGAGAGAAATGTCTAATGAATACTCAAAACTACAGTTATGGAATAGAAGGAGCAAAGATGTTTGGGACCGTTTGTATTATATGTATTATGTTTATAAATCTATTATATGTATAATAGATCTAATTGTTATAGATACTATAGTCATCTGGCAGCCATCAGTTTATGAGTCAATTTTGAATAAATCTTCCCTATTATGATATAAGATAAATCAGAGAGAACAATACCGTGGGAAACAACACCAAAATCGAGTCATGGCAAACAACACGTAATCAAAGAAAATACATAATATTGCATCAAAATCAAATAACTTTCACAAAAGTTATTGTGAAATGTTGGGGGGGGGAGACTGATTTTAAGCTCAAGCTGTGGAGATCACGAGATTGAATTTTGTTTAGTTATTATATATTACTTTTTAAAAAAGATACATGTTCAAGCTTGCAACATGCAGTGGAATTTACTATATTTTATCCACTAAATCTTCGTGAATTGCAAGTCGAAATAATAGGTTTACTTTAGAAATTTGAAGGAAATTATCTATCGAGTTTCATTAAAATCGGATCAGTTTTGCGAGTGATCGTGAAACAGACAGACAAATACACAATGCCGATCGAGTCGAATGGTAGGAACTAGATAGGCCTGTTTAAATTGTTCGATTTTGACAAAATTTTATTCACAGTTTTATTAGGGCATTTTTGATCATGCTCACAGCTTGGAATTAAAATCTGCGTAAAGCAGAAAGGTGAATTTATTCCCTTTCAAATTTAAATATTATTTTCTACGATAACTTTTGTATAAAGATTTATTCTTTATAAAAGCAAATGTACGCTTTTTAGGCTTCACAATTATCCCCTCTGCATAGATTGAGGATAAGTGGATGAATTTAGCCCTCCTTTTCAAATTAAAGAAAGATAATTTTGTAAAATACATAACCCTATTTGATTTTGATACATTATATAGAGAATTTCATGAGATTCTCAATCATCAAGAGTGCTTACATTTCAAATCAATAGAGAATGAGGAAGTTAATACAATTCCCCTTCGCACGTTTTAGGTAATATGTTGAACGATAACGTTCGTAAAGAAAGAAATCTGTTTGAATACGTTATTATGTTATTTTCTTAAAGAATTTCCCTCAATTCCCAGTGCAAGGGTTTAAGATTAGTCAAGAAAGAGCACCCAATTTAGTCTCCCCAAATTAAGGTGCAATAAATCTTTCTTCTGATTTTTTTAATGTTCCACTTTATCTTTCGTAAGTAAAATGTTAGATTTTGATACAATATAGTATATCTTGTAAGGAGTTCACAATTATTTTCATTGGAATTTAAAATCAGTCGATAATGAAAGGGTGAACTTATCCCTGATCAAAATTTAAAAATGTCTCCCATGATAACTTTTGTAAAAACTGGTTCATTTTGACATAGTATGGTATATAAACTTATTGGGGCTCTAACACAATTTCAACTGAAGTCGTAAGGAATAAGGACTTATTCTCCCTCCAGTTTATGATTTTAGAAAAATAAGTTCTATGATAACCTTCATACAAGAATCATTTCAATCCTCTACTGCTCGTTATTTAAATGAGTTAGTGATGGGAGACTGAATCAATCTCCCCAATATACCTATCTACAACCTTATAGGGCTATATAAAATGAAATCGACGTTTTGCCTCAATATCATGCAAAAACGGCTGAACTGTTTAAAATGGATGTTTGAACTTGGATCGGATCGGTTTTTCCATCATATCACTTTCACCAAGATATGTAATGTAAGCGGGAGGTGTTTAAAATGTACGCCAAATATGGAGTATCACACCAACCTCCTAAGTTAGGCAGTGACATTATAGATGAAAATCGGTATATAAACTACTAAAAATAAGTTGACATGTATCCCAATTTTCTACCATTCGACCCAGTCGACTTTTGTATGTCTGTCCTTCTGTTCATCTCACGGCAACTCTCGTAAAACTTACCCGACTTTAATAAAACTTCATATTGTCTTCCTTTAAATAACCCCATTGTATGAAATTGGAACTCATTAAGAATACGAGTGAAAAGTGGGGGTAAAACCCACCTCATGATCTAAATTAGAATATAGACATGCAAGCAAATTTTCCAATATAAATCATGTAAAAATCATTCGATTATGACAAAATATAGTTTCTTTAAGTCATTCTGATCATCCTTATAGCTTGGAGTTGAGTCTGGTCAGAATGAAAGGGTGAATTAATTTCTCTTTCAAGTGTTTTAGGAAAGAAAGAAAATGTCTGTTAAAAAAAAGTGTTCTGGACAAATTTTTGCTTTAAAAAAACGTTCATTTTTTAGTGTATTGTGACGTATATTTTCTTTGATGCTTCCCAATCATTTCCTCTTCAAAGAGTTAAAAAGAGAAAAAAAGAGAAGAATAAAGTAGTGAATTAGCCCAGTAAAACTTATTTGGTTTGATGCAATATTGTGCATATCTTCTTTGGTTTTCACAGTCCCCAGTGCTTGTACCCGAAATCAATGAAGAATAAGCGGTAAATTTAGTACGTTAGTATGATATAGGTTAATACTCTCGATGAATAAAATATAATATACGATATCTTTGTGAGAAACATTAGTTTTCTTGCAATATGGTGTATTATTTCAGGCTTTGCAATTATTTTCACAATTTGGATATAAAATAAATCGTGAACGAAAGAGTGATTTTACCCCTTATCTGACTTTAAAAAGAATGTTCCATTGTGACTACCATAAAAATTATTCGATATTGATAAAGTTTGATGTATATTTTTCTGAAGACTTTCCCATATAATCCCATATTTGAGTTAAAAGCAGACGAGAACGAGAGGAGAATATAACTTCAAATGAGAAAGTGACTTTCACAAAACACTTGATTCTATTCTAATATGACGCTTTTTTCTGTGTGTATGTTTCTCAATCACCCCCATTGCTTACGTTTAAAATTAGTCAATTTACCCCTCCAGCATTTTCGTTATATATATGAGCATTATATACGAGATACAGTCAAAAAGTTCCCGAGATTCTGTTGTAGCTCTTCATTACCACAATTTAAGTATACATTTACTTAATCGCCTTCAAAGTTGGTACCTTCGGAACACACACACTCTTGTTCCATCGCTCCTGTGATTGGTGGAAACACAAACGAAAGCCATCTTTTAGTATCTTCGAAAGTTCAGGCGTCGCGCTGGTTTTGATCTCTTCTGCGTTGGCGAAACGGGAAAGGCCCATTTTTAGCTTTGGGAAGAGTCAAACATCTGATGGTACTAAACTGTTTTTAAGGCTATCAAAGTCTCTGAAGTAGATTTTTTCAATTTGCACATGAACTCGATGTTTGCGCGTTCCTTGATTTGAAATTGCTCCAACTGATCACCACACACTCGCTCGTTCAGCTCACGTATTACTCATATACTGGCTGTTATGACGGGTTAGTACTTATCAAATTCATAATTAGACAACCTAAGGGCGGAACTGTACAAGATTCATTGTGATTACATCACAATTCGGGAATGCCAGAATTTTGACTTCCCCTCGTAAATACTATATTTCTAAGTTTCGATTACTTATATATATATATATGTTACAATACTCTAAAATTTCGTACAAATTCCGCAATTCTTGTGAAGTACAGTTTAGTAAAAGGTGTTACAATGAAGTAAAAGGTACAACGACAACGTTGTATATTTTATATAATATATTCCTTCGTAATCAGGGCAGAAGTGCTCGAGCATTTTGTAGAAGAATAAATATATAATGTAAGCAATATTTGTCGATTAATCTAGATACATCTCTGTTTGTACGTTGCTATAGTGACGGGAGATGTTTTTATAATAAGTGTATGAGTCTCCATGACAGTTAAAAGTAAGATTTTGAACTGTGATGTAAAATCAGTCATTTCTTATCAAATATCGTGATTTAGAGTTTGAGATTGGTGTATACTACTGAAGTTATCGCTAATATGTGTAATAGTTAAAATATGTGTACAAACTGAGGAATAGTGTGGTTATAAAGGAAAACTTACTCGCTTCAATAACGCACAGCATTTCTAATTCCAGTTTCTTTTCCAGTACTATTAGAGTATTTAGTAGTTGAGAGTGGACCCAGAAGAACTTAAAGGAGCAGTTCGACTTAGAAATGCATTTTTTACAATTCATTTCCATTTGTAGAGTTGAAAATTCTAAAAGGAATGGTGTTTGTTTGATCGCGATACGTTCAGTCGTTAGCGAGTAACAGAGGAAGAAAGATTTTGTGATGATGTCATAGGTGGGCAAAGAGCGAGAGCAGGCTTACATACTACACAGTGCCAAGCATTTCGTTTGTGAGAGGTGCGGTGGCACGTTCTAAGTGCGGTTTCCTTTTCCAGAACTGATTGCAAAGACTTACAAATATCATCTGCATGTAGAAAATAATATCTGATGGTGGCTTTACAAATGTCTTTATATTATAAAACGTATCCTATAAAGCATGAGTTCAGCGTTTCAAAAAAAAAAAAAAAAAAAAAAAAAAAAAAAAATCGAAACCAATATGTAAATAGATGGCGGACGAGATTGCTGCAACACCTAAGTACCTTTTCTTTAATCATTCTTCCGATTCCCAAACATAAGTATGTTCATTTTTACTTTTTGTTGCAATTTTTAACGCTGACCTTATAATTTTGTGCTTCAAGGTATGTACAGGAGCGTAACATATGAGGCAAAAATGAAATAACATCTGTAAAGTTTGCCAGAATACGAAAAACACTTCACCGGTTAAATTTCTTTTATTCTCATAGCTGTCCCCGGAACAACTCTCATCACCCGTTTCATCATCATTGTCACATGATACAGAGAAATTAAACGATGGATCAATGTCTTGAGGAACAGTCATCGTCACTGATTCCTTCTACAAGCCGGTATATTTCACTCCCTAATTCATATTATATAGCTTATTTCTAAAGCAATATCTTCAGAATCATGAGTGACATCGTCTCTATTACCCTCTAATGCTTCGTCTTGACTACAACCATCAATTGCGTCTTGTACGATATTTGTATGTTGGTAACTGGACATAGATCGGTGCTTGTTCAATGGCTCGGATTTTAAACCTTTCAATAATATAGTTGGAACAGCATTCTTCATCAGTTTGCGTGTAAATAATTATCCTGGCATTAGCCAGAAGTGGATGTATACGGTAAAAACTCAGGGGGGGGGGGTCAGAACTCAGACTATGATATGTATATCATGTTTACTAAAAACTTTCAAAAATATCTAAATAGCTTAAATCAATTTTGTCACTCAAAAACTGGGGGGCCTAGGCCCCCGGCCCCAGCCTAGATCCGCCACTGGCATTAACTTTTCTTTCATTAAACTTGACTTCTCGAAGACAAGCTCTTCAAGATGTTTGGAACACGAGTGATTTTATTTGGTTTCTTTCTTTTTTCTTTTTTTTTCATTGATTTTCTTGGGCCATAATTTATATCAATCTGGTGATTTCTCACAACTTAGAAACGTAAGAAAATATACTTTACGTCCTCAGCTTTAATTGCACAAGAATTACAACCGAAAACACAGCAGGTGTTAGGCATTTCTACTTCACTTCACAGATACAGCACGCGCTGTACTAACATGTGTTTTCTACTTCACACTAGTGTTTCTTTCAGGAAAAAAAATTCCGGGGGGGGGACACTTAGTATTCGGAGAGGCACATAATTTTTCACAGTACTATTATATTTATTACATTATAGACGTATTATTTTGGTCTCCTCCGGGGGAATCTGTCAGAGCTCCGGGAGACAGTGCCACCCAAAAAACATGTCTGGAAGAAACACTGTTTCGCACAACAAACGTAATTACTGCTCTCTCTCTACTCTTTTTTATACTAATGCTATAGGAAAAACAACTAACAGAAACCTCCCTCAAGAAATCAACACAGAGCAAGACTGCTAACAAATCCAAAACACAATCTATTAAATCCAATGCACTATTAAAGGTTTATCAGCTGCGTACAAGGGAGTGGTTGCTGACTCACATTGAGTTTCTCGCGTCCCACCAATGACGTCACCATTTACGATTCATCGAAAACAAATGCCTGTAGAAGCTGAACGAGACGGCCTATCAAGATATAAAAAAATACGGGTCTCTTATTTTTTGTTTCTCTTTCTATTGCACCAAACTTGTTTTTAACTCGAACTGCTCCTTTAAAATATTAAAAGAAAATATTATCTCTAATAATATTGTGTGGTATTAGAGCATTTAATTACACTGAGAAAGTTATTGTGTATCCCAATATAGGCCTATATTGATATAATGAAGAACGAAGCTATAGAACAGTCAATTATAAACTTCTCGTGACTGTACTGTTAGTTCCTGTTTACTGAGGGACACCATATTCAATTCTCAATGGGAGGTATTGTTACTACGCCTGATAAGCTTCTAAGGTTGAACCAAAAGTGTATATAAAGTGTGGGTAAAGATGCCCCAGTTTTTCATTATTGCCCATTTTCCACTCTTGCTATTGAGGTGAGATTGTTGAATTTATGATCAATTAGAAGACTGATGTCTTGTTTGTAATAACTCGAAAGACAATTTTATTTCTGTAAATTTAAGAACTTAAAATACACCATTTACAAAAACCTTCAAGTGGGGTATCTTCGGCATGCATGTGGGTGAAAGATACCCCAGTTTCACAATTTTTCAAAATGTGTTCGTAAACATCATAGAAACAGGTAACTACGCTTTGTACCACTAATATTACTAACTTTAATTTATACTATTTGCCTGACTATAAACAAACTTTTCAACAAAATGACAAATATTCTCCATGTATATTTTCTAAATCCGTTTGTAAACAATAGTTAAAAATAAAAGAAATAAAGAATTGTAGACCTTACATATTATTATCATATGTTCATTTTTTCGAACTTGGATTCTTGCGATCACAATTAATGCAGTGACATGCAGTGAACCTACAGTTTAAATCCAAATCACCGTAATCGTTCAAAATTTCCTAGGCGTTCACACCGGGAATCGAACCCGGTACTTCGTGCTCCAAAGGGACACGTATTAGCCACTAGACCAGAGGGGAGGCCGGCTTTCTTTTAATAGGTAAAAACCTGCTCCCTGAAAAGGTAACGCCTCCCCTTATAACAACTTGCTAGCTACAACGCTGGTACACCTATGATGATACCTGATGAATTAGTGGAAATGCTCTTCATTTTGGAACGAAGGGGTATTTGATTCACCCAGAGATTTACCTTTTCAAAATAATTCAGCCAGATAAAGGAAGTTGTGACAAATCAAGTGTGTCATAGAACTCCTTCTCCAAGGATATTTTGTAGTATTTTGAATAGGCATAACCCTCATACATATTCAGCTCGCACAAATGGCTTGAAACTCAACCCATGCACATTCTTTTGATTCAGCTTGCTAGCAAACTAGTGTCATATACATTATGTGAAGTTCATTCAGTCCAATATTGATCACGTAAAGAGCGGAGAATATTACATCATTGAAAGCAGCAACCAGACAGGAGACCAATCCCGTGCTCCAAATGGGAATTTCCCGTTTGCTTCAGAGTGAACAATTAATTACAGTTTATTACAGAACAATTAATGTTTCATATTCCAACCAAATTTTGTTTAAAACATAACAAACGTACAAATCATTGCAACACGTCATAAACTGGTTGTTCCGAACAGAAATCTTAACCTTTAACGTTATAAAGTGGGGCATCTTTGCGTCAATTTCACTGGGGCAACTTTCCCAATTTTGAAGCAAAGATGCCCCAGTCGAACACGTGACATAGGCCTACTCATGGTCGCAGAAACACAACAAAGCACATTAGTGTTTGTAAAAGACTGAAGTTCTTAAGCAATTATGTTTTATTCATATACTTTTATTTAAGTACCATCAAGAGCATTACTAAGTTTCACTCTAAAATTATAGACACTGAAATAATCTCCGATGCAACTTCCACATATATTTTCTCAAGACTGTGTACCCTTTCACGCGCATGGCAAGTGCTGTGACCACGAGTCACAGGCGTTGAGCAATTTGAGCGGGGGTGTCTTCACTCAGTTGGGCGTCTTTCCCCAAGATACTATATATACCAGCAGTCGAGGTGACGAGACGAAAATGTAGAAAATTAAGTGAAAGGTGTCCTCAAGTATCATCCGAAAGCCAGGCTTCGAACTACTATAACACCCTCCCTATTCTGCAGATCTATTCCTCAGTGACTTTTACCTCTTTCACCGGCTTAAGGAAAAACTCTGGGGCAAGAAATCTAAAGATGATAGCATGGAAAATGGTTACTATTGAAGCAAAATTATTCAGGGTTTAGAAAAACGAGGACTACATATATCGGCTTGTAAGAGGACCATGTAGAAAAATAAATATAATTTTACACAATAACCGATGTACCATATAATCGTTGTGATTACTTTTGAATGACCCCTCGTAAACTGAAAAATGATAGAAACTATCAAACAAATAATAAATTACGTTATATATTTTACTTAAAAGTGATAGGAATGTTGAAGAACTATCCCTACGCTATTCTTTGGAAAAGAAAAACTACTACAAGATTTATTTACAAATAGTATTTTTATTACTACTGAACCAAGTTGAAAGTTGATGCACTGTGTAGAAGTATAGGGATAAATCAATTTTTCATTATTTTGTAAAACAAGTTATTGCTTGATGTACGAAGAAATTTTCAAAGATCAAACTTATTAATTTGAAAATGAGTTCCTGCTTTTCTTTCGCATCACTATTCTATGAATTCTTTCTTCTAGATCCATTTCTATCTTACTACTAATATTACAATTAATTATTAAATAGCAACATAGATTAATTTACGTAATAAAGGAAAAGAAGTAGTGTAATACAAAATAGACAAAAGCTGAATAAGAAAGAATTAATTTCATATTCTATCGCGTATAATATCAAAGTAATTTGACCAAGAGGTTATCAAAGCGACCCTCTTCTAATGACCGTATTTCGTTTCTAGCGCAAAACGCATTAAAAGCTTCCTTTTTTTCTTCTTTCTTTTTAGAAACCTCACATTCCTAACTTGAGATAACTGTTTCGGATGGCAGTGAGTCATTGTTGAGTGCCGAGGACAATTTAATTTTACTTTGTGATCAATAAAACTAGGTGTGGAGGGAAACTTCACCTACAATTTCCGGAATACGACCCGAATTATCTGTTAACGTAGGCCTACTCTTTCTTGTGGTATAACATAATAGACTACAGATTCTATCAGAGCGTTAAAAGAATCTGTTATGTTTTAAATGAATATTCGGTCTTTCCGTGCTGAGTCACAAGTAAGTGCGTGTGGGAATGGCTTTTACCTCCTGCCAGGTTTTCTAATTTTAATGACTTCATTGTCCTATAAACAGTGACTTATCCATCTTCCCTAACTATTCGAGTAGACTCGTGAATGATGACATTAATATCTATATATGGGGTAATAACTTAGACGATACCTGGATACTGCGCGCGTGTTTACCTTCTAGCACGCATGAACAAACGAAAAGAGAATATATGGGGTAATCATTAACAGGGATCCAAGTTTTAAAACGATAGTAAAATATTTATTCTTTAAATCTTATTTATTTCACAGCTTCGTGTTTACAAAGAAGCTCCCCTTTCTTGCAAGGAGAAAATAATACGAAGTAACATACCCCATTCAAAAATTGACTCTATTTTCCTTTCCGTAAACTCAGTTCTGAATTAACTTAGAGTGTTTATGACTTTTCCTCAATTACATTATTTAATTCATTATTTATCTTAAATTCTTTCTATTAGTATTTGAAGTGACGTAGCGTTCATGGAATCTAGAAACCCCACTTCATCTGAGTAAACAATAATACATTACTACAAATAATGCAATAATGGTTTAAGAATAACGAATTAAATATTCAGAATAATACGTTAAAATAACGTCTTTCCCTAAATAGAAAACTACGCTGCTTGCCTCTCGTCTTCTTTTTCGTATTAACTCTAAGCATACGTAGTATTTCAAGCATAAATAAAATTCCCAGTGGGAGCTCATGTGGTACGTATGATAGTATCTCACGTTAAGCTGAAGATCACATCTCACATATCCTCACTACTGAAAGGGACGATAAATTCCAATCCATCCATTCAAGTAATAAATACAGAAGGGCTCAGTGGAACAGCGCTCATTTGTGGCGAGTGGGGTCCCTAGTTCGATCAGAGATTACACCAAGTGGGCCTTATGTCGGAAAACACCGTGTGCGCATGAGTTTTCTCGGGATTCTCACGTTTCCTCTCGCTTTTTTCGTTCGTTATTATTACAAACGTTTCACTTAGCCTCGAACCATATCATGGGACGACGAATTCAATAAACAAACAAATAAAAAGATATTAATATGGAATGAAATTTTCAGAATCTAAGGATAGGCCTTTCTTGTATAGTTTTCTCCGAGGAGCTGGATTTGATTTCTGCTGGGTAGTGACATGTAATTGGAACGTCAAGTTAAAACAAAAATAATAACGCATTAGTTAGGTGGCTTACTTGCTGAATGCAATAAATCGAGTATATTCTCAACCTGCTTAAATCAGATGTCTAATGTTAAGCAATGTGCTAGAACCACACTCTCAGGACAATTAACAGTCATTCCTCTCACTGTGTCCTGGTAAAATTAGTTTATTCATCAACGAGAAAAAAAAAATATTAGAATTGGGATTTGCAACGTGTTGTAATATATTAATTTCTACTTATAAATATAAGTTTCACACGTTTTGAAGCAACGAAGAGCTTTAGCATTTTGTGACTATTTGGTTAGGTTTCTCACTTTCTTGTGGGAGACACTTTCGATAACAGGTCGAATATAAATGATACCCTTTGTTAAGGTATAGAATGACGAAATTTTAGAAGATCAAGTTACTCCAATTCATATGGATGGAGCTGTTGAGGCTTGGTTTTATTAACATCAGGATAAACTACACCTTCCCTGGTCTACCCAATCTCCAGTCCTTAACATTATTAAGCCCCTGTGGTCAGTTCTGAAGCTCAGAATCCTGAACAGATATCCTCCTCCACCTTCTTTGACGGAATAAAATTTTCTCTCTATAAGAAATGGTTCAATATTTCTCTGGAAATTACTCCTCATCTACATGTCTCCGTTTCACAAAGAATTAGTTATTCTGCATGATAACTGTGGTCCCACACCGCATTAATAAATAAAAAGTTGCGGTATTTTAGGTGTTTAGTTATTTTGATAACCATCTTTATATTGATCTGGAGTGTCAGATCTTGATGAAGTAAATGTCTATAATTTCTATGTTGTCTGGTATGTAAAGAAACAAGTTTATGAATTTCAGAATATATATTTCATCTGTAGATCGTTAATCATCAGGTGCATGGCGTATGTGATTCTTGTACGTTACCGTATTCAAACAAATACAAGTTGTTGGAACAAATGTCACGTAAGGAAGGAGTTTGCAAAATTATTCGTACAAGCAGAAGGAACTTAGGTAATATTAATGACTATGATTACTATTCTAGAGTAGTAGAATTGCTGCTATTAACAATGTGCACTATGTAGCCGAGTAGTTGGCGATAATACGGTTATGTGTGTAGTCCAAGACTCGATTAATATAGAGTATTGGTGTCTATGACTTGTAAGAATTGACGGAAACGACCTAGACGTAAAGAGTGCTTGTAGATCCGAATGGAGCAGGAATGGAGCAGGTAATAAATTGAAGTAAAAATCATGAAGGTAATTAAAAAGTTAGCGGGATTCGGTTTCTACCTCTACCAGTACAATTATTGTAATCTCCTATTACTGGCAAGTCACCTGTTACATATTTAAAAGACTCATACTGTGAATCCTACGTAACTTGACGGAGAAATTATACTATTAATAGTATGCACTAATTTTATATTTCAGATCTACCTTGCTTGTTTTTCTCTATTGTACCTTAATCACACCATTCAGAGTAAAATTTATTCTCCAACAACGTCCTTAACATCCCTTAAAAATTTTTCACATTATATTATTTTAATCCTATATTTGCAAATGCGATTCATTGATTAATCGTTCCAGTGAGCTAAGTTTATCCATTTCCCCGAACATACAAATTTCCGAGAACTCAAGTACAATATTTTTGTCGTCTTTTCGTAATGTTTACGTTTTTGCGTTGTAAATACAGCATTCAACAATTGAGTCCCTTCTGCAATTCTTCATTCAGTGACTCAAATATAAATAGAACCAAAAAAGTTCTGTCTTTTTTCACCCACCCCCTTCGAACATAGATATATCACCTAAGACGTATCTGGAAGATCAAAAATAGTCTCCATCAGAATCGACGACCTTCTGCCAACGTTCTGGAAGACCATGGATTCCATCGCGGTAGAACTTAGTGAGCCGTGAAGCGAAGAAGGTATCAAGTACATTTTGCATCTCTACTAGGGATTTGAACCTGGCGTCCTCTAAGGTGATTTCCAAGGAATGGAACAGGTAATAATCGAACGGTGCAGTGTACGAAAGTATGGTGGATCTAATAGTGTTTCCCATCCAAGCCGTAGAATGGTGTCCCGGGTCATCCTAGCCACGTTGGGCTTAGAGTTGCCCTGTAACAGGAGGACCTTTTTGTGACTCAGAAGTGCTGGCTCCAGATTTATGAGTTTTTCTTCAACATGGCTCAACTGCTGACAGTACACAGTTGCACTGATGCTCTGACCAGCTGGTAGCAGTTACTAATGCACGATGCCGCAAGCAGTCCATCAAATACATGAGGACCTTCTTCTGGTGCAGTACTGATTTTGGCTGTTTTGGAACTGGTTCATGGAATGCTAACGAATGATGACGGCGCCGTGGAGCTTCGTACAGGATCCACTTCTCATCACATGTTAACTCCCTGTTCAGAAATGGGTCCTTCCTCAGACGAGACAGCAAAGAAACATAGATGTCTGCTCTTGTTGGCTTCTGGAGCGGAGTCAAATCATGTGGGATACATCAATCCAACTTGTAGTGCTTTCCAAGTTGATGGAGATACTGGCGAATGGTTTCTCCACTACTCCCCACTTGTCCACTGTTCGCCTCAATTGCTGCCTGAAGATCTTCATTTTGTGCATGTGTTGGTCTTCCAGCACGTGGTGCGTCTTGGAGTGTTTCGTCACCGTCCTTAAACTTGTTAAACCAGCGCTGCACTCTCCGCGTAATCACGACACCCTCACCAAAGGCCTGACATATCTCCCTTCCCGCTGCAGCAGCGTTTTACCCCAGTTTGAACTCGTACAGCATACACGCCCGTACGACGCTCTGTGTAGGCCTCATGTTCATTCTCTCCTTATGCAAGTTCACGGTGTAACTGAACTGCCATAACCAAGTAGTATATTGGACATATCCACACCGACAACTGACTTTCGCCTTATCTCCATTCGGATTCAACTCACTGTGTGAGGGCCAACTGAACACAGACCTCCACTAAAAGCAACAGAACTTTCTTGGTTACCTTTACAGTATGCTTCTCATCATTAGCACCATAGTAACATATTCCACCATTTTGCTTTTTATTTATCCTTTTCGTTTACATTTGATATTTTGGTTAGTGATACTTCCAAGATACAAAACTAGTCACTTATCCAGAAACACTTCTTCGAATTTATGGAACATATTTTCTAATTCAAACTTCTTTATAGCCAGTCTGCATAATGTCACAATTGCTTTAATTATTTCCATAAACTTCATTCATTCATTTTTTCATATTCTCACATTTTCATCTCTAACTATTTTCACTGCTTTTTCTTTATCTTGTCTGAGATCACGTTATTTTTTTTATTACGATCTTGCAACAACAGCTAAAAAGCAAGTATTCTGGTCCTAGTTGCTATCAAATTAACCTGTTCCCTAAGCAAAATCTTCTTTGTTACTCTTCCAGACAATAAATAATGGCACTGAAAGTTTTGTCGAACACTTTTTACAACTTCACTATCCTATATAGTTACTAGTACTCCAACTTTCTTTTTAAAGAAAGATTTAAACTACATTCAATGAAAGCTTATTGAATCTTTGTGCTATCTCCTTCATATCAAATTCCTTACTTCTTCGTTCACATACTATCTTTCATATTAAGTTGAATTTTTGCTGCCTGTGATTTGAAACTAAGGCACTGATGGAAAAGCATTTTAGATTATTTACTATCAGGCCCGTACTTATACATTGTGCGAACCTGTGCTCTAAATAATTTTCCGCCCCCTACCCCACACACAAACTTATGTCTCAAACAAGAGAATAAGCCGTGATTTTGCAAACATACCAGCTCTTGTTGAGTAGCAGTTTAGGTATTACAAGTTACAACGTAATTTTAAATGGTCTAATTTTCACAATGGTGGATGGCACTGTGACACACCAATAATTATTGGTGATAACTGATAAGAAAAATAATTGATTACATTATTCAGCATCAGTAATGGTTTAATAGCGTCTATATTAATAATACAATAAGTTGTCTGTCTGTCTGTAGTGCTTTTCAATTCGAGAACTATAATAGATAGAAACATGAAATTTTAATATGTTCCAAAGCTCTCAGAGAAATGATCCAAATGACCTATTCTAGGTCTATAGGCACACTTGAGCTGAGATATGGGGATGCAAAGTCCCCATAATAATAACATGGGAGCACTTTAAAAATAATAGAAAACGACCAATATTAGAGTTGAATTTATAGTTTTTTGGGGGTTGCTGAGATGAATACTGATAGTTTTAATCTAACTCAACTTTAAGGTCATACTCCACCTCCCAGGGAAGGGCCGAGATCTTAAAAGTAATCGAAAAACGACAGATATTAATGTTGAATTCATAGTTTTCGAGTCGCTGAGTTTAACGGTATTAGTTTTCATGATGTTCAAGTTCATCCTCACCCCTTGGGGGAGAAAATGACTTAAGATAAGCTAGCTAATTAGTAAGAATTGTAATTAGAGCACATTAAACACATTAACATATTTTCTCGCGCTTGCTCGTGACTCTGCAAGTTGCTAGTTAAAAATATTACTTTATTGTTTAATCTTTAAAAAGTTTCAAAATCTTGCCGCTCTTTCCTCGAGAACAGAATAGCACTTATCTAAATATGGGCGTGCTTATTATGCAATGCATTGCTCGAATCGATCAAAATTCGCACCACAGAATGTGTCTGTAGATCGAATCATTCGGTCCATCCTAAAGGGCACGACGACAATCGCTAGTGCAATTAGAGCAACCATGGTTTTCAGAACGCTAAACACAGTGAGAGCACGAAAAATAAACAATCTATTTATTAAGATTAAACTACAATCTTCAATCAATTCACGTTCTACGAGACATGTATGAACATTTCGTAACATATTAAGGATTAGCCATGAGCGTCATATTCGTCACAGTAGCATATACCATAATTTTCTTCTTGTGTTCCAATTTAGTGTTAGATCCTTGAACTCCTACCGTGTGTTTTTAAAACGTTTGCACTAGTACAGTTCTACGCACTTATATTCCTTATATATTTTATTTATAGAATATATTTAATATAATATATGATATTATATATTTAATATTATATAATATATTTATATAATATACTCCTCATATAATATATTTTATTTATTTATTTGGCTAGTGAGATATTCACTCTCTGATAGAAGTTTTATGACGACTCTTTCATGATTTGATTATAAGTTCTAAATTTTTTTTTTTTATTTTCTCTTATATTCTTAAAAACACAATAGGTATATTATTATATCTATCTTTTCATTCCTTATTGCGCAACGTATTCTTGAGCAATAAGCATCGCAAATTCTTTGCCGTTCTAGTTTGGTCTGTTTTCTTTTATAATGCCAAAAATACAGAGATCATTTTTTCTATCATATAACTGAATACATCTTTTCCATTTGTCTCAAGCTCAGTTTCGCTAGGAAATTTCACTTTCTGGATTTCAGAAAAATGTCGATGTCTGTAAAATTTTGGAATTCGGAAAATTTCCGGAATTTTTCCGAAATCGGAATTTTCCGGATTTTTCCCGAATTCTGGAATTTTACTCACATCGGAATATTTCCGAAATCCGGAATTTTCCGAATTCTTGATTTTTTTATTTTATTTTCCGGCTTCTGGAAAGTAAAAATGGCGGAATTTGCCATCTCAAATTTTTACTTTCCTATCCTGTTATATCCTACTTTCCTTCCTGACTATGTATTTCAGTGAGATTCCACTTCACTGAGGACAAAATAAGAAAATCTGACAGTTTATTTTCTTACCACTTGTGTTCATAATAATTTTCTACAATAATAGTAGGTCACGTACTAATGAGTTAGAAGTTCCACAATACAAAGACTTTTAGGTAACTTAGGTAATTACACGTATAGCTCTGGCGGGTGACAGGGGAACCCGTTCCTCCCCCAATACTTTGTGTAGGAAAGGAAATAGACGAAGCCTAAGGTACTTACGTGAAAGAAGTAGAAGAATTTAGATAACTTAGGTAATCTTGTGTTAATATATCAGTTACGTCCTTTAATACTACAAATTAATTAAGTTCCCTCGTGATTATGCTGTTAGCGTACGCTGCTTTGGTGTGAGAGACCCGGATTCGATTTCCGGTGGGAGTTCCTGTGGTTCGGATTCCACGTTAGACTGTAGGTCCACGTCTCATATAGCTTCGCTGCTGAAAGGGCCGCTAAACTGAAAATCAAATCAATGAAACTACCAATTAATTGTAGCCTATCTCTGGCTCTCATTTTACTTCCATCATACCACGACGCACACACACAACAAAGAGTATTTAGGGTACGTAAAAACGTAGGTTACATGGTAAATCCTGTAATTTTTGAACTTAACATACGTCTATATGTAACATCTTGCAGTAAACAAATAACTGAAAACGTATATACTTTCCGTATATGTGTTCCATCTATACGTACTTTCTACATAAAAGAAAGAACTGTGTATCGGCGGTAAGGATCTCACATACAGATGGATGGATGTAACATACGTATACGTATGTAATATACAGAAGACCGTTAGATGTTAGACATTCTGCAGGGACATGATGTAACATCTAAGCGGACAAAAAGCAGTATAAATGTAGCACATAGATAACATATGCTTCATAAGATTTCCCTTGTAAACATATGAAACCCGTATTTTTGTACAATATATCGCTGTCCGGATAACGAATTTTTCTCAGTGCAAAAGAGAAGATTCATATAAGTATATTCACAAAATAATAGTAGTATTTAATTACAGATATGAGACATTCATTTGTTCTTTCTATTCCCTTACTTCGTCCATATAAGTATTTTCACCCTTCATCTGTTTTCTCTCCCACACGAAATTTTGGGAGGATGCATCGCCCTTGTTTTCTCGCCAGAGACGCCCCTGCTGTGGAGTTCGATTTTATCAACAATATGGTGAAGTAATTAGAAAAGTATTTGAATAAGTAATGAATTCTAGGCTAGGAAGATAGAAATCATAGCGTTGGAATCTGATGCTTAATTTCAATCATTTCATGTGAATTTATGGTGGGCGACATTGCGTCCAAGAGTTTCTTAACATTCTCCCTTTTCCTTCATCTATCTGTCTTTATTCCACAACCTCCTTCATTGTCGTTCCATAGCATTGAAGTTAAACTTAAGATTTTATTTCATATACGAGACGAAAGTATAGGAAATATACTTCTACTACTACTACTAATATTAATAATTATTATTATAAATCAATTTACAGTAGGCGCTACGTCTGATGAAGACGCTCTTTTAGTGCCCAGCAAAAGCTGAAAATATGTACATTATGTTGAAGAATACTTAGGCCTATAATTCAGTACTGCTATTTTTTAAACACTGTATATACCAAGAAGCAGAACGGAGCAGAAGGCCTAAGAAAGCACTTGGTTAAGGACAGGTAGCAAACAAAAGCATGGGTAATGGGTTGAGGCAGCAGCACAAGTGCAAGAGGGATCATCTCTGAGTCAGCGGGAGAGGAAAAAAAAAGGCAGAAAACGAAAGTTAAAAAAAAGAAAGATGCTGCGTATTGGCCAGGTGTTCAGGTTGGAATCTCTCCATCCCATTCCATTCCACCAGCCTACCCACTCCCTATTCTCGTTCCACCAAAACTAAAGACGTTCCGTGAAACTATGATAGTCACTGGGAGTTCTCGTGATTTCTTTAAGGGCTTATCGGATCCTTTTAGTCACGAAAACAACCAACGCTTCACATTGACAAATATGCATATTCTACCTAAAAATAATATGATTAAAGTCAACTTTATTTGCTTCTTGAAATAAGTCATTTACAGATATGACCTCATTCATTATTCCATGAAGAAATGATACAATTTTAAGAAAATGTTATTAAGCTACATTGGTAATAAACTGGAAAATCCCTGCACACCGGTGTTAACTGCTTAAATTTTATTCTGACATTAAAGCGAGGGATTCTAAGAGCTAAGCACTATAATGTCAATAGAAGGATTTGCAACCAGAACAATAGCTTAGATGTGGGAGTGGGGAAGCATCTGCCTCTCCATTTAAGCTCGTTGCCATTCCAGAGAGGCCCACTATGAGATAAATATTCCTTATTCCAAATTATACTGTAGGAACATGAATACATAAGTGAAGCATGGAATAGGTGCTTCACATCCGAAAAGCAAAATAGAAACATACGAATCTCTTTAGATGAATCAAAATTGATTTGGGCCCATTTCAGTAAAATGTCTACTATTAGAGTTTCCCGAAATAATTTCTTAGGGCTTTAACTTGTGCCAAATATTGTCCCCTCAATTTAACTTGGAAAGCATGGAATAACCCCACCATACTATTTCCAGAAGAACTGAAAACATAAAATGCCCAGTATATATTTCCCTAAGATGAAGCAAAAATGTAATCTGGGCCCTATTTCAGTAAAATGCCAATTGGGACTCCTAGAAGAAACGAAAATTTTTATCATTTTCTAATTTCCCGGGGGGGGGGCAATTTTCATATTTCATATTTAAAAAATGCCAAATATTAATGTTTGTCCCCTATTTAAAAAATTGTAAGCTAATGGTTGATTGTAACGTTTTAAAAAACGATTGTAACGTTCATTAATTCAAGTGAATGATGACGGAAGAATTGGTGGAATTAGAATGTGAAAGGAAACGGGAGTACTCCTAGAAAACCCACGGATACGATGTTGTTCATTACAAAATTTCTTGGGCGGGGATCAAACCAGCTACCTCACACACCAGAAGTAAGCGCTCTACCAGTGTTTCAATTTAAAGTGAAATATCTGATATTGATATTTTAGAATCATTTTTCGTTTTTATGTAAAAGTAAATAGTCGACAACGTAAGAATAATTCACACGCAACAGATTTGCATGATTTCAGCACGAAGAAAATAGTTATATTAGTAACTGCAATTAAAGCTGTCATGATTAGGGCAAAATTTCTAATGGTATTTTAAGCATATTACTTCACGGACGAAGGTGTATTGTACAGGACTTGAGTTACTGTTCTGTGTAGAAACGACATCAAACCAGATCAATAGCATAACAGTCACTAAATTATTTAGTATATTTTAGAAAGGGCAACAGTCAATAATAGATGTTTGTTCTTGTTAGTTTTCCTAAAACTGACTTTCATTGACTTGCTCTTTGCAAAATCATTGAGTTATATATATATATATATATATATATATATATATATATATATATATATATATATATATATATATATATATATATATATATATATATATATATATATATATATATATATATATATATATATCAAGAAACACAGTTGTGAGTCTAATTTAATTTACACAATAGGTTCATTATATGACTATACAGGATTTGATTACGATTTCAAAGCTGGACAAATTCTCTAATTTTTATAAATTGCTAGCAGAAGCTGCCTGGTTTCGCACAACAGAAATAATATTTATGCAGAATATTTGAAAATAGGGATGGTATCGAGACGAGACGAGACGAGACTTTGTAGAGTATCGGTCTCGTCTCGGTTGATAAATAGCGGTCTCGGTCTCGAGACAAAAATCGCTGTCTCGGCCTCGGTCCTGTCTCTGTCAACAGATGCTTGTCTTGATTTCGATCTCGGTCTCGAGGGCCAAGCCTCGGTCTCGTCTCGAAAGTCTCGAAATAAATAACATTAAATTAAAATTGTGAAAGTATTATTATCTTGCAGTCTGACGTTTCCGCTCCCACCCCCCCTTCATTCTTGACTTAGAATTATGGTATGGTGTAACTCTTCATAGGTAATTTGCTAGCGCTAATGCTTTCCATGCCTGTGTTCCAGGCAGTGGCGGCGATTGGACGTTAAAAGTGGGGGGGCAAGATATGATCTGAATATTTGCATATCAATGTTAGTTTTCCTGGTTGTTTCTAACACTTTGTTTGACGAATGTTGTATAACTATTTGGTCTAGGAATTAATTCGTGCGGTTGGTACGCACACATTGAAGCTGTAGTACAAACACAAAATACATAAATACCTTAAGAAAAATATTGTCCATTGCTAGCCACCACTTTCGCCCATCTGTCAGGCAATGTACGGATTCCGTGGCGAAAGAAGTCCTCATCCTTGGAAGCGATCCAGTCAGAGACCCATGTTTCCATATCTTCTGAAGAAGTAAACCGCTGTCCAATCAAATCGTTGTTCATGCAATCGAACAAGTAGTAGTCCGAAGGAGCAACGTCTGGTGAATACGGCGGGTGGGGTAAAACTTCCCATCCGACATTTTCTAAATAGGTTTTGACCGGTTTTGCGACATGTGGGCGAGCGTTATCATGTTGAACAATAAGTTTATCATGTCTGTTCTCCCATTCTGGTCGTGTTCTGGCCAGAGCTTGCTTCAAACGCATTAATTGTCGTCGATAACGTTCTCCATTCATAGTTTCACCCGGTTGCAACAGGTCATAGTACACCACACCTTTCATATCCCACCATATGCACAGCATAACCTTTGCACAGTGAATATCTCGTTTTGGTTGTGATGGACCTGGTTCACCTGGTTTCACCCAGGCCTTTTTTCGTTTAGGGTTCTCGTAATGGATCCACTTCTCATCACCCGTAATAATTCGATGCAGAAACCCCTTTCTGCTCTGTCGTTGAAGCAGCAATTCGCAAATGGTTTTTCGTCTTTCAACGTCTCTGTCTTTCAATTCATGTGGAACCCAATGTGACATCTTTTGAATCATTCCCATGGCTTTCAAGCGTTTGGAGACTGTTGTTTGATCAACGCCTAATGCTGCTGCAAGTTGTTCCTGCGTTTGACACGAATCCTGCTCGAGCAATGCTGTCAATTCTTCGTCTTGAAATTTTTTTGGCTGTCCAGCTCGCTCTTGGTCTGCCAAGCCGAAATCACCACTTTTAAACCGTGCAAACCACTTCTGACACGTTCGCTCAGCTAGAGCATGGTCACCATACACTTCCACCAAAATACGATGACTTTCAGTCGCACTTTTCTGCATGTTAAAGTAATGCAGCAGGACACCCCGCAAAAACACTTTATCAGGCACAAATTGCGCCCATGTTCACTTAACTACAAACTGGTGTTGTTGACGCTTTAATACACTGCCCTATACTACGAACGATACGCGATGACAGAGGTTTGCAACACATGTGTGGATACACGGAACTGTGGGACGCTCCGTTCGTTGCGCCATCTCTTGTCCACCCGCACGAATTAATTCCTAGACCAAATAATAGGATACTATCTTTTTCAGTTAAAACACCGTATATCGTGTTTCATATTTAATTAAGTAAATTGAGAAGAGCAACGCACATTAGGTACTAACCCTTTATTCCTTGCTCATGAATATCATAAAATTCTGTCTGGAAATTTGTGTGATCAGATTATTTAATAACATATTTGCAAAACAAATAAATAAAAAGGATAATATTAATCATACTAATGAATAATGAGGCTTGTTTTGTAGAAGTTATATTGAAACTGGGGATTAATAAACAACTTACATTTTTAATTCCACACTTGCCATTAAATGTATGTCATTATTTTTAGAAAATGAAAGACAGTAAATACTACAAGCATATGCTACTACGCAATTGTAATATTAATTCATTTGAATTTCAATTAAAACGCAATTCCTGTAGCTGTCTTAACTCCACGGGAAGACAAACAACCAATACCCACTTACGCAACGACAAATATTATATGGTACCATTTTTTCTATAAACCAGTAATATATGCAAAAACTTTACATTTCCAAATTAAACTATATACATTAACCATTTTAAATTATGGCTTTTTAAAGGTAAATTATTGAATTTCGGTCAATCAGCTACAGCATCATCTCTATTTATCCTAGGATCATGGTCAGTATCTCATTCTCTTCAGAATAAAACAACCTTTCAAACGGTTCCATTTACGTTTTCCTATCATGTTCCTAAGACGGGGAATTTTGAGGGAAATATGGATTTTTTCTGATTTTTCTCAAACTTTGATCCCCTCTGGACCCCTTAACGCACAGATCTCAACATCAACTGAAAAATTCGAAGGGGTGTACTAAATGTGTATAAAAAATTTTGAAGCTTCTATCTTGAAAACTAAGTGCGGGAAAATGTTTACCAATGAGCTAAGAACATTCCCACAACGCTCCAGATGATATAGATGTAATATAAAATTTTCCTGAGACATCCCTATTTATCCTAAGATCATTGTTCATACATCATTTCCTTCAGAATAGATCATAAACGGTACCACTCACATGTCTCCATCTTGTACCTGAGGTGGGAAAATCATGAAAGAATGGATTATTTGTTTAAAAAATATTCCTTCTTTGTACTTTTTTGCCCCTCTTTACCCCCCTATTTTAACGTAGAGATCTGAAACAAATCTGAAAAATACTAAAGGGTGTACTAAATGTGTGTGCAAAATTTCAATCTTCGAGGTGCACAAGTAAACCCGCTAAAAATAATATCTCTACAATACTCCAGATTCTCGCATAAAAATGGATCTCATGTAAAAATTGCCTGAGACATCCCTATTTATACTAGGATCATGGTTCGTACATCATTCTTTTCAAAACAGAACAGCATTTCAAACGGTACCACTCGCATGTCTCCATTATGTATCTGAAGAGGGGAAATCACGGAAAAAGGGATCTTTGTTAAAAATATTACTTTTTTTTTACTTTTTTGCCCCTCTGAACCCCCCCTGTTTTACCGCAGAAATCTGAAAAGAATGTGGAAAATATTAAGGGGTGCACTAAATGTGTGTGTAAAATTTCAATCTTGTAGGTGCAAAAGTAAGCCCTGCAAAAAGTAATGAAAAAAGTCATAACAAAAAATATTTTTAAGTTATGACGTCATCACACTACATGTCGACGCAGAAATGCGTGAAAGGATATGTAACGTGTTCTACAATGCCTCCAGGCTTAAGAAAAAACAGAAGTAAAAAGCTTTTCTGGTACTTTTTAAGTCGAAAAATGAAGATTCTAGCCTATCAGAAAAATAGATGATATAATTTAAAAGAGTTAAGTGGTCACTTCAAAAACGTGGGGGGGGCAACTTCCCCCTCTTGCCCCCCCTAATCGCCGCCCATGGTTCCAGGTTCAGTTATTAGTGGGTATATTATACCTGGGATAAAACCCTAATGGCAACCCATATTTCACTTTCAGCAATAAACTTTGTCTCATATAAGCTCAGTACTGCCTATACAATTAAACTCTATGGGCCTCATGCAAAATCATTTTGGCGTATGATTAGCGTCATTAACAAAGGCCTAACTACAGCAAGAAACATATGTTAGTCGAACTCCTTAGGATGGCACTAATCACGCATCAAAACGACTGTGCATAAAGACTTATTAAATTAACTCCAGTATTATACAGTAGTTTATTTCCTTTCTTTAATTCAGAATTGTTCAATATCTCTTAACGGATAACGCAACACATAGCAGCACGAATGTATTTAATCGTACCGAAATTGAAATTTTACAATTTCTCATTTATTACTACAATATATTTTGTATTGATCAAATGCTTTATTACCGTTCCACATCTCCGCGTTTAATTGACAGTTCACAAACACGAACTTCCTGAACCTTGTTGTGGGAGTTGCGGCACTCATCTTTGCTATGTGTGGTCTCGGGTTGGATCATCAAACAAGTTAGATTCAGTCTGCTGTTTCGCATAGTTCGCGTCTCACTTTAAGTACATTCTGTTTCTTATACAAGTGCATAAGGTCGTACATAAATTTTGGATCCATTTTTACTCTACGTTACCTAGTAAAAGTTATATATACAGGATGATTCAAAACAACACCGACAACGTTTGGGTGGTGATTCCACACACCAAGATAAGGCAAAAAGTGTATACCAACCTGGATGTACAAATGCTTCCTTTCGGATTTACAGGCTGCCGAAAATATATATATAAAAGAACTTTAAAGGTCTATAGCTCCAAAACTATAGGACCTACCGTAGTCGGGTCAAGACTTTACTTAGGAACTATCATGCCCTATCCAAAAATCCATGTTTCAGAATCCTAAGGTACTCACGCAACATTTTTTATAGAAGGAGTTTGGCTACGGACATATAATTTAAAGTACTCACCAACTACCTCTATAAAAATTGTTGCGGAAGTACCGTAGATTTTGAAACATGGATTTTTGGATAGGGCACATATTAGTTCCTAGGCAAACCTTGACCCGGCTATGTAGGCCCCATAGTATTGGAGCTATGAACCCTTAAAGTTCACTTTTCCATGTTTTCGGCAGCCTGTAACTCCGAAAGGAAGCATTTGTGCACCCAGGTTCGTCTATACTTTTTGTCTTATCTTTGTGTCAAGAATAGTGTTGTGAAGGCCTGCAAAAAGCACGGAAATTTTGGGTAAAAATACAGTTTTTTACCGCTTTTTTCCCCAGCTTGGAAAAAATGGAAAATTTGGGAAAAATTGAAATTTTCGAATATTTTACTACACTATGCATTTAAAATGAAAACTATTTTATATTTACTTGTTTACAGTTAAGATCACTGAGTATTTATGTTTCCTGTATTAGAATAGGAGAAATTTGTGGCAACAAATATATGTAAACCACTTCTTTAAAGTTAGAACTGGATAGAATGCAGTTATAGCTACAAAAGATACTAAAATATAATCCTAGTTAGCTTAATTAATATAGACTAATTATATTAATGTGTCTATATTAGTCACATTTAAATTGTCTTAAGCAATCTTATGAACTTTCCACTTTATGGCAAGGAAGTGTTAAAATAACGGAACCAGAATTATTTTAGTTGATAACAGTATATTGAAATCAAATACATATTTTATGGAGATACGTATCTTCCTTGTGCTGTGTAAAATTTCCGGTAATTTTGAACCCATTAGAAAAGAGAATTGTTCGGAAATATTGAAAAAACCGAAAGTTATAATTTGAAAACTATTTCTTCGCCAGATGCTAATCTTATTTGCTGTAATTTGTATGCAGCATATACACAATGCATTTCGCTAGCAGGAAAAATACTTAAAGCAACAGGTTTTAATTTTAAGTTTTAGTTTTCTCATTTCTGGAAAAATCAAAATCCCTCTTTATTATTTGTATATTTTTTGAACAATTCAAAAAGAGATATAATCCCTTTTGCACATGCACAGCACACATACACAGCACAAGTGGGTAAATTTGAGCAGCAAGAAATATATTAAACAAGTTAACATGTGAAACTTCTGTTTATTACTGTTAAAGACTAATAGAATACCCATTCTTCGCACGGAGAGAATACGTTTCATTTTGGACATAAAGGGCTTAAAACTGTCACTAATCAACTTAGGAACTCCAAAAACTATGAATTCGACACTAGTTCAAGTCATTTTCAATTACTTTTACATGTCACCCTCCCCATTTAGGAGTACTAATGGGGACTGAATTTGGATTTTAAACGGCATAGGAAGTGTCACTGTTCATCTCACAAGGGAACCTTCCGAAAATGATAGTTGCAGTGAAAGATATGGCCTATGCCAATTGAAAGAGCTGTAACAGAGATGAGCATTCCCAAAAAATTAGCTGCCCATAGCAATAGGTTCAAGAAATATAAGGGGTGGAAGTTCGGGAAACAGCAAGGTTGGACAAGGGAAAAAAGTGCAAATTCCGCAAAAAAAAAAAAAAAAAAAAAGGCACGGCAAAATACAATGCTGGCAAGTGATGTATAGAAAGAGACTTGCTACAATAGGGAACAAATGGAGGCCACCAGTGGGGTTAACAGTGTTGCCAACTGCAATAAAAAGTACATGTTTTGCAAAGAGCACTATATGATTTGAGTGCAATATTCAGTGTCATGTAGAACATACGATATGGCGCGTATAATCAGTGCTACAATCTAACAAAATAAAATAGAAAAAACAGAAGTACGAAAAATACGGAAAAGACGAAGTTGGACATAATGCGCCACATTTGATCACGAGCTGTGCATACTAGAATGAACAAAACAAGAAGCACCGACTATGCAGGAAACCGACGTACCTAGACTCGAAAAGAAAAACGAGTTCCAAAGTTGGCAGCACTGGCCATGAAAATCCAGACAAGTCTAATATAGTTAGGCCACTCGCTTCACAAAAAGAAAATTCCGGCAACAGGCATCACTCGGAATGCATCAATGTTAGAGTGATTGAGGCAATGCCAAGTCGGGGAACATGAAATCGTTGGGTTGAGCCAACAACCTATAATAGAAGTAAACATTATGTCATGGTTGGGTCGTATGTGGGAATATACAGGGTGTCCCACCAAACTTTGTGACCTGAAAGATTTGAGAAACGAACAAAAATGTGACGGATCCAGTTGTGCATGAAGCCAGTTGCTATATGAAGCATGTTTTTCAAAATGGCCGCCACAAATATATGTTGTATCTTAACATGGCATCGAACATTGTGATCTCAAAATTACTGCGAAGCGAAAAGAGATGTTGCAAATCCAATTGCGCAGGAATGTATTCATGTCGAGGGCCAAGAAAACTTTGTAAGAAGCAAGTCCCCAGGGTCCTCATCATAAGACTCGAGGGGTCAACCTCAACATTTCAAATGGGAACAGGGGGCGGATGATATTTCTCTGGATAGATACAACACCGCCTATAAGAAACATTTGCCATATGAAGCACGGGTTTCAAAATAGCCGCCAAAAATGCACGTTAATCTTGTCACCGAGCAGATATTTTTGGCGTCCATTTTGAAATCCCATATAGTAAATATTTCTGATATGCGTTGTTGCATATTCCATGATTTATCGAAAGAAATATAACTCGACATATGGTGCTATTTGAAAGTTTGAAGTTGGCCCCTGGGACCCTATGATGGGGGACTTGGGGGCACTTGCGTCTCACAGAAGTTTCTCGCCCGCTGACATGGGTACATTACTACACAGCTGGATGTGTCACATTTTTTTTTTTTTTCGGTTTGAAACTATTTCAGTCGCAGAGTTAGGTGGGACACTCTGGATACATCATATAGGCGGTGATAGTACTGGAGATAGCAACACACAGCAGATCAAGCCTTTGATTATGTTTTTTTTCTACAGGCGTGAATATAAGATAGAAAGACCACCAAAGATTCCGACACCTCTAGAGTACTCTTTCGAGACATTCACAGGCGATCATTGTACCATGTATGACGAATTGGCAGTATTCCGCTGTGCTCACTGCAAATGCATCTTCTGTTTGGACCATTGCCTCATCGAACAATTGCACGTACAATGTGGACGAGCATGTACAAATGATGCGAAGGCTAATGCCTCTTGCCGGAATTTTCTTTTTGTGAAGCGAGTGGCCTAACTATATTAGACTTGTCTGGATTTTCATGGCCAGTGCTGCCAATTGTGGAACTCGTTTTTCTTTTCGAGTCTAGGTACGTCGGTTTCCTGCATAGTTGGTGCTTCTTGTTTTGTTCATTCTAATATACACAGCTCGTGATCAAATGTGGCGCATTATGGCCAACTTCGTCTTTTCCGTGTTTTTCGTACTTCTGTTTTTACTATCCTCTTTTGTTAGATTGTAGCACTGATTATACACGCCATATCTTATGTTCTACATGACACTGAATATTGCACTCACTACATATAGTGCTCTTTGGAAAACATGTACTTTTCATTGCAGTTGGCAACACTGTTAACCCCACTGGTGGCTTCATTTGTTCCCTATTGTAGCAAGTCTCTTTCTATACATCACTTGTCAGCATTGTATTTTGCCGTGTCCCCTTTTTATTTGCGGAATTTGCACTTTTCCCCCTTGTCCAACCTTGCTGTTTCCCGAACTTCCACCCCTTATATTTCTTGAACCTATTGCTATGGGCAGCTAATTTTTTGGGAATGCTCATCTCTGTTACAGCTCTTTCAATTGGCATAGGCCACATCTTTCACTGCAACTATCATTTTCGGAAGGTTCCCTTGTCAGCAACCCCGAAAACTATGGATTTGAAATTTTTAATATATACACTCCCTTTCCTTCCTCCAAGTTGCACTTTCAAAGTGAAATGATAAAAACTATCCCAGGTCCGAACCCCATCTATGTTGAAAATTTTATCGAGATCGGTCTGGTTGTTCAAGAGTTGTTACGTTACATATATATCACTTTCATTTTTAAATATATAGATAATTTGTCGCACTAGAAAACACGTATTTGTTTATATACAAGATTTTGTATATAAAGTTTATATAAAAATCTATATTAGAATATGGACTAATAATAATTACATGTTTTAGTGCATGAGTATTAGTGAAATTTGCCTACTGCTCTCTCTCTTTCAAGAAGTAATTTGGTTAAAATTAACAAAATATCACCAGACCAAAGGGAACATTGAGAACTCAGTTTCATTCAAGAGCCCTATCTGTTGCAACAGATACGCTTCATGATGGTAGATGTGTATGCAACTGTAAAAGTTCTGTAATTAATTCATAACCACGAATAAACGACTAAAAAACACATAAAGGAAATGATTGCAGATTATTAATTTTAAAAGAATAATTAGAATAGTTTTATTTTTAAATGCTTCTTTTAAAAAAAATATTCCCTATATTGAAATTTCTTACCTTACATTTTTCACGGGTTCGAAAAAAACGGTTCCATTGCAAGTAAAATTAACCTAATACAAGGATTTTTGTTATTTTCCCAATTTTTCCGGAAAGAAACCGGAAAAACTGTTTTTACCAACAGGTTCAAAATTTCCGGAAATTTTACAACAGTAGTCAGGAATCGCTTCCCAAATGTTGTCAGTGTTGTTTTGAAACACCCTGTATATATAAACTTTAGAGCTAGACTATGCAAAGTCACTTTTAGGTCGAAATTGAGTTAAGAATTCTTTTTAATATACTATGTTCTTTCCAGTGGTGTAATAATATAAGTCTAAAAGCATCCTACTACTGTGTAACTACTTAGTATAGTTTAGTAAAGTACTGATTATAGTACATTAATCAGTACTATAGGTCTTACTTAAGGAACTGGTTTCTCGCTTGCTTCTCCTGTAAAATTACGAAGTTATGATTTGGTTTAGTTTACCTCTGAGGTCCAGATATAATAAAATCATCACCATCATCATAATCAACCATTATCAATCCACTGCTGGATGACGGTCTTCCCAAGTCTTCTCCACAACTATCTATCTTGGACAATTTTTCTTCAATTTACTCCGCAGGGGTTCTTGATTTCGTCACACCTTCTTGTATGCGGACGTTTTCTAGATTGCTTTTGTCTCGTGGTATCCAGTCTAGAATTGTTTTCGTCCGTCGATCATAATTTCTTCTTGCAATATGTCCAGCACATTTTCCAGCCCATGTTAAAAATTATTTCATTTGTACCAGTCCTAGTTGCCAAATAACTCATTTCTATATTGGGCTACAAATAGTTGAAATCCGCTACTTTTGGAACACAGACACACTACTTTTTGAACTTCGGATCTAGCAACACTGAATCAATGATTTAAATCAACATACTGTGAGGACTCCCATTTGGTCTAGCAGTTAGCAGGCTTGATTACGGTTCGCGTGGTACCGAGTTCGATTTCCGGTGGAAGTAATGTTGAACGACCGAAGTATTTCGGATTCCAGTATAATCAGTAGCTCCACATCTCGTTTTGCCTCCCTAGCATGACTGTGGAACGTTAAACTAAAACATTCTAAACTAAAAATCAACAAAATGTGTTTTACTAACTGTAAGTCCTTGAATAATTGCAGATATCTATACGGTATGGATCGAGTTTGAGGTGATCGGTGGCCAAACTAAAACAAGTGAAATGTAATTAGATTTTAATTAGAACTTAATTAAGCACGGTTTTAATCTAAAGTGTACAAAAGGCATAAGGCTTAGGGGGAACAACTAGTGTTACTGAAAAGTTATTAGTTACATTTAATTTCAGTTAGAATTTGTATTTACATGTAATGCTGGAACGAAACCTGTGACATTAACATTATAAGTAGCCCAAAGACGATGAAGAACGTCATCTTTTGAAAATATTTTTGCACCATAAAACAAACTACGAGTAATTTTGAAAGATTTTGCATTTTAGCTGCGTTATTTTCACTATATTTAGAATAACATTTAGCAATTTGTTTAAGTTGGCAACACTGCTTAAAATAATGTAACTACAACTTGTTGTAATTAAAACCACCAAAAATTATTGTTGTAATGTTAAGAAGCAAAGATATCTCAGCAAAAATTTAACACAAATACGTCATTTTAAGCACTATAACAATCACTAACCGTGTGTTTGGTATCTCTGAAACGGTTTGAAATAACAATTGTTGTAAATGGTATTATGATCATTTAAGTCTTTTGGAAGCATCTACATGATGAGACGTGATATGTCAGCACGTTTTCGAAATAAAGTTTTTAGAAAAAGTTAAATTTCCATTTTGTGTAACTTTGTTCCTTCATTCATTCGACATTATAGCACAATCATAGTATTTGACGCTAAGATACAATTGATGTGCATTACACCGTTCATGTCATTTGAGTTATTAGAGATCTCCAAAATGTTGATGTTAGTGATATTGTATTGTTCTTTGTTACATTGAATAGTGTATGTGGTATTGTGGTTTTATGTAATATCTGAATTAGAAATATGTAACAGGAATATATATTACGTAGTGCAATTTGAGAAAATACAACTTTATGTTGCGTTGGCAACACTGCTTATTTATCTAGTGGTATTGCAGAGTATCTAGAAGAATTTTCCCTTCAATATTTCACACAACATGGTATAAAATTTCAGTTATATATATATATATATATATATATATATATATATATATATATATATATATATAGAGAGAGAGAGAGAGAGAGAGAGAGAGAGAAGGCTATACATCAACAGTAGATTTTGTTTCGGGAGAGGCTTGAGGAACAGGTAAGAAACATCTGTTGTACGTGCAATGCGAGAAAATGATGACAAATTTATTTCATCCACCCCCTAAATGCGCCACTGTACATCAGTCAGCCATTCCCATATTATCTAACACAGCAACGAAACAAATTTTGAGTAATCTCAATTTTAATAGCTATCAATATTCGAGACGAGACCGAGACTTTCGAGACTGACTTAGTCTCGTCTCGGTCTGTTCTCGGTTTTCTAGGGGTCTGCCTCGGTTTCGGTCTCGTTTCGAGTATATTAAAGTCCGCCTCGTCTCGGTCTCGTCTTGGCATATAAAAGTCCGTCTCAGTCTCTGTACCATTCCTATTTGAAAATAAAGAAATGAGATGACAACCACCGCTTTCATGTTGTCCCTGTCAATTCCAGGGCCAACAGATATACGCAACGTGCTCGGCGTAGCCCCTGTCAGAAAATAAAGAATTGATAAGGAACGGACATGAACCTGTCATCCGAACATCCAAATCAAACCTAGTCCATTCGATAAACATAACAAAGATATGTTCATGCAGAAAAAAATAGGTGCTATGGACAACGGAGTAAGTTCCTGAGGCCCATTAATCCTGGTAGTATAAAGAAAATCGTAGACCTACTATACGCGTTTTTTCCTCATACCTATTGTTTCTTTCAATACAAAACTTGGTACACATATTTCTTATCCCCTATAGTATTTTTCGAGATACATTTGGATTGTATGTTCTTACTCAGGGCTATTCTAGAGATGTCCAAAGTTGATGGGGGGATTTCTGGAGAAATTTTCCCGGCATTTTCCCAAATTTCCCTGTTGAAGTACGTTATGAACGCCAATACGTAACACCTCTGAAAAACTTGTTTCATGCTGAAGAGAATGAACTATAAACCATGACTTTCCAATAAACAGTGTTGATACAATAGCTATTTCACTGCGAATCTACGGTTTTCTTTATACTAACAGGGTTAGTGGGCCCCAGGGACTTACTCCGTTGTCCATGGCACCTATTTTTTGGGGCATGAACATATTTTTTTTATGTTTATCGAATGGAGTAGGTTTGATTCGGATGTTCGGATGACACGTTTCTTGTGAGTAAAATAAATAACAACAACCAACGCCTTCGGTGCTGCACCAGTCAATTCTCCACCCAGCTGATATTCACGTTCTTGACTAAGCTTGGAGTAATATAATCGAAATTTTCATCAATCACTTTGACGAACAATGGATTCGATACCAATATCGGTCATTTTCGATTACTTTTATGTTACCTACTTCCCTACCCCTAGAGGTCCTCGGATTTTTTTCCCCCAGACTGTAAGTCATGTACATGTTCAGTTATTTTTAAAAATGAGTTTCATCTTCATAAAATCAAGAGCTCGTGACGTGAGATACCCTATCTTTTGCACGAATATGAAACCACCTTTTCCCCTTTGAACTCGCCTCCTCCCCTCTTTGATATGCTTTAAAAAATATAGCCTTACAGTCTCTTCGATGCAGTTACTTAGACGTATATCAATGAAACGATGTGGATTTGTATATCGGACATACAAGCAAACAAACATACATGTAAACATTCATTTTTATATGTGAGATTAATAGAAGTGCCCGACCTCCACGGAAAGATAATGTTTATGACTAGTATTTCAAAATTTTAAAAAAAATGAATAGAAGAAATAAAGATAGGGAACACATTTGGAGTTGCTCCAGTCATTCCCAGGCCAGCTGTCACCAGTCAGTTTAGGCATCTTGAAAACTAAAGTTTTGATGCTAGCCTCGGCATTCTAAACATTTGATATTTCACCCCTTTCCACCACCCATGGCGATGCGGGCAGAACTTACCTGGGATGTACTTGGACCTGAACCCACAAAGTGGGGTAAATGTATATATTTCCTGAAAGCTTGGGTCAAGGTAAGATCAAAACCGGTTATCAAAATTGAGGAGGTCTCAAGCTTTCCCTTTGAGGGCAGCACGTTACTTATTTTTGTTAAAATCTTTAAGCATGTCCATAAAGTCCGTTGCAACCCCGAAAAATATGAAACGGTGAGACAGATATGAAAACAGAAACACATGTTTTTCATCATTTCAAAAGTACAACGTATGGAAGTAAAATAAATTGTCCCAGGGTCCCCCGCAGGGTCCCAGACGAGCTCCAACTCAAAATTTTTAAATAGAAAGGACGGTCAACTTATATCGCGTGAAAGTTGGTGTTAAATAAAAGATAAATCAAGTCTCGACTCTCTACGATAAGCCTGTGCGAAATAGTGGTGGGTTAAAATATCAAAACAATCTTCATTGCAAAGTCTGTGGCCTCTCGTATGAATCTGAAACTGTGGGATAGGTATAAAAACAAAAACACGGATATGTCACTATTTCAAAAGTATAATGATTCAAAGTAAAAAAAAAATGTACTATGGTTCCTCGCAGGGTCCCAGACGGGATCCAACTCAAAATATTGAAATGGAAAGGGGTTCAAGTTGAGTATCGTATGAAAACTTATGTTAAGTGAAAGAAGAGGAAACAAGTCTCGAAAAGACTATAGCCACTCCTATTAATCTGAAACGGTGAGACAGGTGTAAAAAATAAAACAAAAAAACTAGAATGTATCAAAGGACATGACCCAGCTGCCATTTTTCAATGCTTATCGACAGTCGAGACTTGTCCAATGTCCAATTCTGTATTATTTAACCCGAACATTCACATGATGTGCTTATTTACCCCTCTTGGCATTTGAAACGTTTTAGTTGGACCCGTCTGGTTCCTGCCGTTGAAACTGGGACATTTCTTTTTTTCCTTTGATACATTCTAGTTTTTTTTTTTTTTTTTTTTTTTTTTTACACCTGTCTCACCGTTTCAGATTAATAGGAGTAGCCATAGACGTTTCAATGACACTTCTGTTGATATTTTGACCCATCACCATTTTACACAGGTTTATCATCAAGAGTCGAGACGTGTTTCCTCTTCTTTCACTTAACATAAGCTTTCATGCGACAATCAACTTGAACCCCTTTCCCATTTCAACATTTTGAGTTGGACCCCGTCTGGGACCTTGCGAGATACCATGAAACATTTTTTTTAAAACTTTGAATCATTATACTTTTGAAATAATGACATATCCGTGTTTTTGTTTCTACACCTATCCCACCATTTCAGATTCATACGAGTGGCCATAGACTTTACAATGAAGATTGTGTTGATATTTTGACCCACCGCTATTTTGCCAGGCTTATCGTAGAGTCACCACTTGATTTATCTTTCTTTTATTTAATACCAACTTTCACACGATATGCAAGTTGACCCCCCTTTAAATTTACAAATTTTATAGTTGGATCCCGTCCGGAACCCTGCGGAGGGCCCTGGGACAATTTATTCTACTTCCATACGTTGTACTTTTGAAATGATGAAAAACATGTGTTTCTGTTTTCATATCTGTCTCACCGTTTCAGATTTTTCGGGGTTGCAACGGACTTTATGGACACGCTTAAAGATTTTAATAAAAATAAGTAATGTACTGCCCTGAAGCGGAATGCTTGAGACCTCCCCAATTTTTGTAACTGGTTTTGATCTTACCTTGACCCAAGCTTTCAGGAAATATATACATCACTTCCACTTTGTGGGTTCAGGTTCAAGTACATCCCTAGTTAGACCTACATGTATCGGAAGTCTCGCTATTTATCAGAACAACCCCTCAAATAATATGAATTGGACACTAATATCGGACGTTTTCGATATTTTCACATGTCATCGCTTCCTATCTCTCCAAGGGGTGCTACAGATGTGTTAAGTTCATGGCATTTTCGTTTTCAGATTGTACGTCACATTTGTATGTATACTTATTTTTAAAAATAAATTTACATATCGAGTTTCACCTTCCTAACATGAATAGCTCGTGAGATACTCTATTTTTGACATAAATTTTAAGTCAGTTCCTCCCCTTTTAACTTCCTCTTTCCCCCTTAGTATACGTATCAAAAAATTCTAGGTCTCTTTCGGACTTGAATTTCTTCAACACCGTTACTTACAAGTATCATAAGCAAACGGCGTAGAATTGTATACCGGTTAAATATCTCACCAATGAGGGCTACATCTTGGTATCGAATGAAACAGGTGTTTGTGTGTTCCTGAGAAAAAGCTGCCACGCTGCCTGTATTAGAGTCCACAAGACATCAACACTGGTAGACGACCATAACGAACAAGGTGCCGACCAACCATATTACGCATATGTTCAATGAATGACATATCAGATCACCGTGGATAAGGATTCCAGAATACACGTGACTAGACATTGTCCTGATAAAACATGGTGACCAATACACACGAAGAAAAGATATTACATAGGCTTCTAGAACGTCCTTATATGTTGGTCATTGGTGAAATTGCTTTAAATGCATAATAATCGAAATCCTGTTTTGTTTCTAATGGCTTTAATAATTTCAATTGCTTTAACATTTAACAATGAACTCTGGCAGATTGCATTGACTACCATATCATCAAAGTCGTATGCTGCCACCAACACAGGGCACGTCCGAAAATATTAGTGTTTGCTTCTCAGCACCAGTGCTCATGCACGATGGTGTTCACGCGCCCATTTTAGCTTAAGGTGTTTAAGGCTATGAGTCAATTGGACCAATGCAGACAATACGTCCCACCAGTTCAGTTTTCAGCAGACGTCTATGTAGATAATTCCGTATTACCAGTTACCTTGCTCCAGCATTGAGGTATCGAGTTAACATCATGAAAAATGCCGTATGGTACGTTATGGCCATATAGATAAGATCCCAAATCTTTTGGTCCACTGCCCAGTCGTCGGTGTGTGTGCTTTTTCTATTACTTTCACACAAATACACATCACTATCATGAAGCCATGGCTTGTGCGCTCAATAATTTCTCTCTACTAAACGTCACCTCCCGTAAGTCGACATGTTTCCACATTCGAACGCAGCTATCTGTTTGTATTGTGCGCTTTGTTGCCGATGAGTTAAATGGTTTACACGTTTTCTACTCGCTTCATCACTCTTTACAATCTCTCTCTTAAAAACCGAGTCACATGCTCCACACTCAATACTCAATATTACAGCAGCGATACTTTAAGAGACGTGGACTTACAGCTTAACTCGGAATCCTAAGCACACGAGCTCCAATTATAAATCGAACTATGCAGTTATACCCTTCTTAGTGTCGTAGTTTTTTCGAACAGTAGGGTATATGTACAAATTTGTAAAGATTTAATACGAACGAGCTGAATATGAAATGGTAATGTCACTACCGAAAGCAAGATACATAACTAGAACAGCTTAGTAAGTAGGGGAGATTCAATCATATTAGATTCAATGAAATATTAAGAGATTGGGGACAGATAACTTTCAACTAGATTCTAAGTTGATACAGTATCATAGTATCATACTACGAACGTAGTCGACAAGAACTCTGAATAATAGGATCATATTATTCCTTGATGATGATTAGTAATAATAATAATAATAATAATAATAATAATAATAATAATAATAATAATAATAATAATAATAATAATAATAATAATAATAATAATAATAATAAAATTACCACAGCACTGAAATATTTTATCTCAACGCAATATGATAATGTAATGCGATATTATTAAACCACTTTACGTTTCTTAACTTTAACCAACGAGTTTTATGATAAAACTTATTTGGAGATATGGAAAGGCACACTAGAGTCATAGCTAAAAGTAACTATGATATAAGTATGTCTGACGTGAGTCATGAATTTCCTTGACTGTCTTGAAACATTGATTATATAGTAATTAATCTATATATTGAAGTATTTTCGTACATTCTTTTACCGTTATAATTTTTACGCTGGCTTTCCAGTTTTCTTGTTTCCTTGAGCAACACACAATTATCGTTTCAGCAACTCATTACAAATCTCTTGCGGTGGTTGAATCACATATTCTGTACACTATGTCAAATGCCA